>NW_028273652.1:387500-987500 GCF_024610735.1 Ursus americanus
CCTTGCCACCACCCCTTGGAATAGGGTCTGCACCTCAGGAAAGCTTTTTCCGTGGGAAGCCGGCTTTCTGCCCAACGGGCCTCAGGGCCATGGGCCTCGGGTGTCCCTCCGGCTCTCCAAAGCACAGAGACGAGGTGAGGTGCTTAGACCATGCCTGGGCAATGTTGTTTCTTCCACCTGGTTGTGTGGCATTTTGTTGACCTGGCTACCCCCACTTGGGATAGGTTTTCCACAGCAAGAGCATATTGTTTGTCGGAAGCCGTTTGGGCCCCATGGGGTCTCTGGGCTGTGTTCGTTGGGGTTGAACTCCTGCTAGCTAAACCGCCGGGATGAGGGAAGGGCTCAGACTGTGCCTGGGCCCTGTGGTCTCTTCCAGGTCAGTGTATGGCATTTCCTTCCCCTTGCCACAGGCACCTGGGAGCATGTCTGCACGTGGGGAAGGACTTCCCCCTGGGAAGCCGGTTTCTGTCAAACGGATCCCAGTACTGTGCTCCTCTCTTTTCACTCCTGCTGCCAGAAGCCCAGGGAGGAGGGGAGGGCTTAGAACATGGCTGGGCACTGGGGTTTCTTCCAGAGAAGGAGATGGCATTTTTTTCCCTTGCCACCACCCCTTTGGATAGGGTCTGCACCTCAGGAAAGCTGTTTCCGTGGGAAGCCGGCTTTTTGCAAAGGGTTCTCAGGGCCGTGGGCCTCGGCTGTCCCTCCGGCTCCCCAAAGCACAGGGACGAGGTGAGGGGCTTAGACCATGCCTGGGCAATGTTGTTTCTGACACCTGGGTGTGTGGCATTTTATTGACCTGGCTACCCCCACTTGGGATAGGTTTTCAACAGCAAGCGCCTTCGTTCGTCGGAAGCCGTTTTTGCCTCAGGGGTCTCCGGGCTGTGTTCCTTGGGGTTGAACTCCTGCTAGCAAAACTGCCGGGATGAGGGAAGGGTTCAGACTGTGCCTGGGCCCTGTGGTCTCTTCCAGGTCAGTGTATGGCATTTCCTTCCCCTTGCCACAGGCACCTGGGAGCATGTCTGCACGTGGAGAAAGACTTTCCCGTGGGAAGCCGGTTTTTGTCAAACGGGTCCCAGTGCTCTGCTCCTCTCTTTTCACTCCTGCTGCCAGAAGCCCAGGGAGGATGGGAGGGCTTAGAACATGGCTGGGCACTGTCGTTTCTTCCAGAGAAGTGGAGGGCATTTGCTTTACCTTGCCACAACCACTTGTGAGAGGGTCTGCACCTCAGGAAAACTGTTTCCGTGGGAAGCCGGCTTTTTGCAAAGGGGTCTCAGGGCCGTGGGCCTCGGCTGTCCCTCCGGCTCCCCAAAGCACAGGGACGAGGTGAGGGGCTTAGACCATGCCTGGGCCATGTTGTTTCTTCCACCTGGTTGTGTAGCATTTTGTTGACCTGGCTACCCCCACTTGGGATAGGTTTTCCACAGCAAGAGCATATTGTTTGTCGGAAGCCGTTTGGGCCCCAGGGGGTCTCCGGGCTGTGTTCCTTGGGGTTGAACTCCTGCTAGCAAAACCGCTGGGATGAGGGAAGGGCTCAGACTGTGCCTGGGCCCTGTGGTCTCTTCCATTTCAGTGCATGGCATTTCCTTCACCTTGCCACAGGCACTGGGAAGCATGTCTGCACGTGGAGAAGGACTTCCTCGTGTGAAGCCGGTTTCTGTCAAAGGGTCCCAGTGCTGTGCTCCTCTCTTTTCTCTCTTGCTGCCAGAAGCCCAGGGAGGAGGGGAGGGCTTAGAACATGGCTGGGCACTGGGGTTTCTTCAAGAGAAGGGGATGGCATTTGCTTTCCCTTGCCACCACCCCTTGGGACAGGGTCTGTACCTCAGGAAAGCTTTTCCGTGGTAGGCCGGCTTTCTGCCCAACGGGCCTCAGGGCCGTGGGCCTCGGGGGTCCCTCCGGCTCCCCAAAGCACAGAGACGAGGTGAGGGGCTTAGACCATGCCTGGGCCATGTTGTCTCTTCCACCTTGGTGTGTGGCATTTTGTTGACATGGCTACACACACTTGGGATAGGTTTTCCACAGCAAGACCATATTGTTCGTCGGAAGCCATTTGGGCCCCAGGGGGTCTCCGGGCTGAGTTCGTTGTGGTGGAACTCCTGCTAGCAAAACCGCGGGGATGAGGCAAGGGCTCAGAGTGTGCCTGGGCCCTGTGGTCTCTTTCAGGTCAGTGTATGGCATTTCCTTCACCTTGCCACAGGCACTGGGGAGCATGTCTGCACGTGGAGAAGGACTTCCTCGTGGGAAGCCGGTTTCTGTCAAAGGGTCCCAGGGCTGTGCTCCTCTCATTTCTCTCCTGCTGCCAGAAGCCCAGGGAGGAGGGGAGGGCTTAGAACATGGCTGGGCACTGGGGTTTCTTCCAGAGAAGTGGAGGGCATTTGCATTACCTTGCCACAACCAGTTGAGATAGGGTCTGTACCTCAGGAAGACTCTTTTTGTCGGAAGCCGGCTTTTTGCAAAGGGGTCTAAGGGCCGTGCGCCTCGGGTGTCCCTCCGGCTCCCCAAAGCACAGGGACGATGTGAGGGGCTTAGACCGTGCCTGGGCAATGTTGTTTCTTACACCTGGGTGTGTGGCATTTCGTTGACCTGGCTACCCCCACTTGGGATAGGTTTTCCACAGCAAGCACCTCTTCTTCGTCGGAAGCCGTTTTTGCCTCAGTGTCTCCGGGCTGTGTTCGTTGGGGTTGATCTTCCGCCAGCAAAACCGCCGGGATGAGGGAAGGGCTCAGACTGTGCCTGGGCCCTGTGGTCTCTTCCAGGTCAGTGTATGGCATTTCTTTCACCTTGCCACAGGCACTGGGGAGCATGTCTGCACGTAGAGTAGGACGTTCTCGTGGGAAGCCGGTTGCTGTCAAACGAGTCCCAGTGTTCTGCTCCTCTCTTTTCGCTCCTGCTGCCAGAAGCCCAGGGAGGATGGGAGGGCTTAGAACATGGCTGGGCACTGTGGTTTCGTCCAGAGAAGTGGACGGCATTTGCTTTACCTTGCCACAACCACTTGTGAGAGGGTCTGCACCTCAGGAAAACTGTTAACGTGGGAAGCCGGCTTTTTGCAAAGGGGTCTTAGGGCCGTGGGCCTCGGGTGTCCCTCCGGCTCCCCAAAGCACAGGGACGAAGTGAGGGGCTTAGACAATGCTTGGGCCATGTTGTCTCTTCCACCTTGGTGTGTGGCATTTTGTTGACCTGGCTACACCCACTTGGGATAGGTTTTCCACAGCAAGAGCATATTGTTCGTCGGAAGCCGTTTGGGCCCCTGCGGGTCTCCGGGCTGTTTTCGTTGGGGTTGAACTCCTGCTAGCAAAACCGCCGGGATGAGGGAAAGGCTCAGACTGTGCCTGGGCCCTGTGGCCTCTTCCAGGTCAGTGTATGGCATTTCCTTCACCTTGCCACAGGCACTGGGGAGCATGTGTGCACGTGGTGAAGGACTTCCTCGTGGGAAGCCGGTTTCTGTCAAAGGGTCCCAGGGCTGTGTTCCTCTCTTTTCACTCCTGCTGCCAGAAGCCCAGGGAGGAGGGGAGGGCTTAGAACATGGCTGAGCACTGTGGTTTCTTCCAGAGAAGTGGATGGCATTTGCTTTACCTTGCCACAACCACTTGTGAGAGGGTCTGCACCTCAGGAAAACTGTTTCCGTGGGAAGCCGGGTTTTGGCCAAACGGGTCTCAGGCCCGTGGGCCTCGGGTGTCCCTCCGGCTCCCCAAAGCACAGGGACGAGGTGAGGTGCTTAGAACATGCCTGGGCAATGTTGTTTCTTACACCTGGGTGTGTTGCATTTTGTTTACCTGGCTACCCCTATTTGGGATAGGTTTTCCACAGCAAGAGCATACTGCTCATCGGAAGCCGTTTTTGCCCCAGGGGTCTCCGGGCTGTGTTCGTTGGGGTTAACTCCTGCTAGCAAAACCGTCAGGATGAGGGAAGGGCTCAGACTGTGCCTGGGCCCTGTGGTCTCTTCCAGGTAAGTGTATGGCATTTCCTTCACCTTGCCACAGGCACTTGGGAGCATGTCTGCACGTGGAGAAAGACTTTCCCGTGGGAAGCCGGTTTTTGTCAAACGGGTCCCAGTGCTGTGCTCCTCTCTTTTCACTCCGGCTGTCAGAAGCCCAGTGAGGATGGGAGGGCTTAGAACATGGATGGGCACTGTGGTTTCTTCCAGAGACGTGGATGGCATTTGCTTTACCTTGCCACAACTACTTGGGAGAGGGTCTGCACCTCAGGAAAACTGTTTCCGTGGAAAGCCGGCTATTGGCCAAACAGGTCTCAGGCCCGTGGGCCTCAGGTGTTCCTCCAGCTCCCCAAAGCACAGGGACGAGGTGAGGGGCTTAGACCTTGCCTGGGCAATGTTGTTTCTTACCCCTGGGTGTGTGGCATTTTGTTTACCTGGCTACCCCCACTGGGATAGGTTTTCCACAGCAAGAGCATATTGTTCGTCGGAAGCCGTTTTTGCCCCAGGGGTCTCCGGGCTGTGTTCGTTGGGGTTGAACTTCTGCTAGCAAAACCGCCGGGATGAGGGAAGAGCTCAGACGGTGCCTGGGCACTGTGGTCTCTAACCTGACCCGTACCCTAACTGGAACCCAAACCCTATACACTGACCCAGACCCTTAGCCTGATCCTGACCATTACCCTGACCCTAACCCTAACCCTAACCCTAACCAGAACCCTAGCCCTAACCCGAACCCTAACACTAATCCTAACCCTAACCCGAAACATAACCCTAACCCTAACCATACCACCAAAACTAACCCTAACCCTAAACCTAACCCTAAGCGTAACGTGAACCCTAACCCGAACCCTAACCCTAACCATAAACCTAACCCCTAACCTGACCCCAAACTCGAACCCTAACCCTAACCCTAACCCTAAACCTAACCCTAACCCGAACCCTAATCGAACACCAATTCTAACCCTAACCCTAACCCTAACCCTCAGCCTAACCCGAACCCTAACCCTAACCATAACCCTAACCCTAAACTTCAGCCTAACCCTAACCCTACACGAACCCTAAACCTAAAACAAACCCTAACCGTAAACCTAACCCTAACCTGAAGCCGAACCCTAACCCTAACCCTACCCGAACCCTAACCATAAACCAAACCCTAAACCTAACCCTAACCCTAACCAAACCCTAACCCTAAACCAAACCCTAACCCTAAACCTAACCCGAACCCTAACCCTAACCCTCACCCGAATCCTACCCCAAACCCTAACCCTAACCTTAACCCTAACATGAACAGAAACCCGAAACCTAACCCTAACCCTAATCCTAACACGAACACTAAACCTAACCCTAACCCTAACCATAACGTGAACCCTAACTCTAACCCGAAACCTAAGCCTAACACGAACCCTCACCCTAACCCGAACTCTAACCCTAAACATAACCCCAACCCGAAACCTAACCCTAACAGTAACCCTAACCCGAAACCTAACCCTAACCCGAACACTAACCCTAACCCTAATCCTCACCCTAACCCTAACCCTAACCCTAACCCTAACAGTAACCCTAACCCTAACCCTAACCCTAACCCTAATCCTAAACCAAACCCTAACCCTAAACCTAACCCTAACCCTAACCCGAACCGTAACCATAACCCTAACCCTAACCTTAACCCGAAACCGAACGCTAACCGAAACCTGACCCGAACCAGAACACTAAACCTGACGCGAATTTGAACCCAAAACCTAACCTGAACCCGAACCCCGAACCCGAACCCCTAACCCTAACCCTAACCCTAACCCTACAAAACCCTAACCCTAACCCTAAAACTAACCCGAACCCTGGCCCTAACTCAAACCCTAACCCAAACCCTAACCCTAACCCTAACCCTAACTCAAACCCTAACCCGAACCCTAACCCTAACCCGAACCCGAACCCTTCCCTAACCCTAACCCATACCCGAACCCTAACCCTAACCCTCCCCGAACCCTAACCCTAACCCAAACCCTAACCCTAACCCGAACCCTAACCGTAACCCTAACCCTAACCCGTACCCTCACCCTAACCCTAATCCCTAAACACTGACCTTGACCCTAACCCTAACCCTGACACTGACCCTGACCCTAACCCTAACCCGAACCCTGACCGGAACCTGAAGCCTAACCCTGACGCGAACCTGAACCCGAACCCAAACCCCGAACCTGAACCCGAAACCAAACCCCTAACCCTAAGCCTAACCCTAACCCGAACCCTTACATGAACCCAAACCCTAATGCGAACCCTCACCCGAACCCTAACCCGAACCCTATCCCTAAACCGAACCCGAACCTGACCCGAACCCTAATCACGAAACCTAACCCTGACCCTGACCATGACCCTGACCCTAACCCTCACCCTAAACCCTCAAACCTGACCCTGAACCTAACCTTAAACCTGACCCTGACCCTGACCCTAAACCCTAAACCCTGACACTGACCCTGACCCTCACCCTAACCCGAACCCTGACCCGAACCTGAACACTAACCCTGACGCGAACATCAACCCGAAACCTAACCCGAACCCTAACCCTAACCCTAACCCTAACCCTCACCCGAACCCTAACACAAACGCTAACCCTAACCCTGACTCTAACACTAACATTAAACTTAACCCTAACCCGAATCTGAGCCCTAACTCTAATCCTAACCCTATCCGAACCCTAACCCTAACCCAAACCCTAACCGTAACCCTAACCCGAACACTAACCCTAATCCTAACCCTAACCCTAACCCTAACCCTAACCCTATCCGAACCCTAACCCTAACCCAAACCCTAACCGTAACCCTAACCCTAACCCGAACACTAACCCTAACCCTAACCCTAACCCTAACCCTAACCGTAACCCTAACCCTAACCCTAACCCTAACCCTAACCATAATCGGAACCCGAACACTAACCCTAACCTGAACCCTAACCCTAAACCTAACGTGAACCCGAACCCGAATCCAAAACCTAACCCTAACCCGAACCCTAACCCGAACTCTAACCCTAACCCTAACCCTAACCCTAACCTAACCCTAACCCTAACCCGAACCCTAACCCTAACCCTAACCGTAACCCTAACCCGAACGCTAATCCTAAACCGAATCGTAACCCTAACCCTAACCGTCACCCTAACCCTAACCCTAACCATAACCCGAACACGAAACCTAACCCTAACCCTAACCCTAACCCTAACCCTAACCCTAACTCAGACCCTAACCCAAACCCTAACCCTAACCCTAACCCTAACCCTAAACCTAACTTAACCCTAACCCGAACCCGAACCCTAACCCTAACCCTAACCCTAACCCGTATCCTAACCCGAACCCGAACCCTTACCCGAACCCTAACCCTAAACTGAACCGTAACCCTAACCCGAACCCTAGTCCTAAACCGAACGCTAACCCTAACCTGAACCCTAAAAGGACCCTAAACCTAACCCTAACCTCAGCTTAACCCGAATCCGAATTCTAACCCTAACTTAACCCTTACCCTAACCCTAACCCGAACACTAACCCTGACGTGAACTTGAACCCGAACCCTAACCTTAAACCAAACCCTAACCCTAACACTAACCCTCAGCCTAACCCGAACCCTAACCCTAACCATAACCCTAACCCTAAACCTCAGCCTAACCCTAACCCTAAACCTAACCCTAACCCGAACACAAACCCTAACCCTAGCCTAAACCGAACCCGAAACCTAACCCTAACCCTAACCCCAAACCCTAAAACCTGACCCTGACCCTAACCCTAACCATGACCCTCACCCTAAACCTAACGCTGACCCTGACACTGACCCTAATCCCTAAACCCTGACCCTGATCCTAACCCTAACCCGAACCCTAACCCTAACCAGAACCCTAACCCTAAGCTGAAACCTAACCCTAACCCGAACCCTAACCGTAACCCTAACCCTAACCCTAACCCTAAAACTAACCCGACCCTAACCCTAACCCTAACCCGAACCCTAACCATAACCCGTACCGTAACCCGAACCCGAACCCGAACCCTTACCCGAAACCTAACCCTAAGCCGAACCCTAACCCGAACACTAACCCTAACCCCATTCCTAACCCGAACCGGAACCCGACGCGAACTGTCAACCGAACACGAACCCTAACCCTGACACTGACCCTGACCCTGATCCTGACCATGACCCTGACCCTAATCCTAACCCTAAACCCTAATACCTGACCCTGACCCCAAACCTAACCCTGACCCTGACCCTGACTCTAAACCCTAAACCCTGACCCTGACCCTGACCCTACCCTAACCCGAACCCTGACCGGAACCCGAACCCTAACCCTGACATGAATCTGAACCCGAACCCTAACCCTAACCCGAACCCGAATCCCTAACACGAACCCAAACCCGAACCCCTAACCCGAACCCTAACCCGAACCATAACCATAACCCTAACCCTAAACTTAACCCAAAACCGAACGCTAACCGAAACCTGACCCGAACCAGAACACTAAACCTGACGCGAATTTGAACCCAAAACCTAACCCGAACCCGAACCCCGAACCCGAACCCATAACCCTAACCCTAATCCTAACCCTACAAGAACCCTAACCCTAACCCTAAAACTAACCCGAACCCTGGCCCTAACTCAAACCCTAACCCGAACCCTAACCCTAACCCTAACTCAAACCCTAACCCGAACCCTAACCCTAACCCAAACCCGAACCCTTCCCTAACCCTAACCCATACCCGAACCCTAACCCTAACCCTACCCGAACCCTAACCCTAACCCAAACCCTAACCCTAACCCGAACCCTAACCGTAACCCTAACCCTAACCCGTACCCTCACCCTAACCCTAATCCCTAAACACTGACCTTGACCCTAACCCTAACCCTGACACTGACCCTGACCCTAACCCTAACCCGAACCCTAACCCTAACCCGTACCCTAACACGAACCCTAACCCAAAACCTAACCCTAACAGTAACCCTAACCCTAACCCTCTCCTAATCCTAACCCTTACCCTAACCCTTACTCGAACCCGAACCTGAAACGTAACCCGAACCCTAAACCTAACACTAACCCTAACCCTCAGCCTAACACGAACCTGAACCCGAATCCTAACCGTAACCCTACTCGAAACAGAACCCTAACCCAAACCCTAACCCTAAACCGAACCATAACCCTAACCAGAACCCTAGCCCTAACCCGAACCCTAACCTTAATCCTAACCCTAACACGAAACCTAACCCTAACCCTAACCCGAACCCTAACCTTAACATGAACCTGAACCCGAAACCTAACCCTAACCCTAACCCTAACACGAAAACTAACCCTAACCATAACCCTAACCCTAACCTTAACCCGAAACCGAACCCTAACCCGAACCCTAACCCTAACCCGAACCCTAACCCAAACCATAACCCTAACCCTAACCCTAAACCTGACCCTGACCCTTACCCTGACCCAAAACCCTAAACCCTGACCCTGACCCTGACCCTAACCCTAAACCGAACCCTGACCCGAACCTGAACACTAACCGTGATGCGAACTTGAACCCGAACCTGAACGCGAACCCCTAACCTGACCCCAAACCCGAACCCCTAACCCTAACCCTAAACCTAACCCTAACCCGAACCCTAACACGAACACCAATTCTAACCCTAACCCTAACCCTAACCCTAACCGAAAACGAACCCGAACCCGAACCATAACCCAAACGCGAACCCTAACCCTAACCCGAAACCGAACCCTATCCCTAAGCCTAAACTTAAACCCTAAAACCTCACCGTGACCCTAACACTAACCCTGATCCTGACCATGAACCTGACCCTGACCCTAGACCCTAAACCCTGACGCTGACCCTGACCCTAACCCAAACCCAAAACCTGACCTGAACCCTAACCCTAACCCTAACCCTAACCCTACCCGAACCCTAACCCTAAAACAAACCCTAACCGTAAACCTAACCCTAACCTGAAGCCGAACCCTAAACCTAACCCTACCCGAACCCTAACCCTAAACCAAACCCTAAACCTAACCCTAACCCTACCCGAACCCTAACCCTAAACCAAACCCTAACCCTAAACCTAACCCGAACCCTAACCCTAACCCTCACCCGAATCCTAACCCAAACCCTAACCCTAACCCTAACCCTAACATGAACAGAAACACGAAACCTAACCCTAACCCTAACCCTAACACGAACACTAAACCTAACCCTAACCCTAACCATAACGTGAACCCTAACCCTAACCCAAACCCTCACCCTAACCCGAACCCTAACCCTAACCCAAACCCTCACCCTAACCCGAACTCTAACCCTAACCATAACCCCAACCCGAAACCTAACCCTAACAGTAACCCTAACCCGAAACCTAACCCTAACCCGAACACTAACCCTAACCCTAATCTTCAGCCTAACCCGAACCCGAACCCTAACGCTAACCCTACCTGAAACCTAATCCTAAACCAAACCCTAACCCTAAACCTAACCCTAACCCTAACCCGAACCGTAACCATAACCCTAACCCTAACCTTAACCCGAAACCGAACGCTAACCGAAACCTGACCCGAACCAGAACACTAAACCTGACGCGAATTTTAACCCAAAACCTAACCCGAACCCGAACCCCGAACCCGAACCCCTAACCCTAACCCTAACCCTAACCCTAACCCTACAAGAACCCTAACCCTAACCCTAAAATTAACCCGAACCCTGGCCCTAACTCAAACCCTAACCCGAACCCTAACCCTAACCCTAACCCTAACTCAAACCCTAACCCGAACCCTAACCCTAACCCGAACCCGAACCCTTCCCTAACCCTAACCCATACCCGTACCCTAACCCTAACCCTCCCCGAACCCTAACCCTAACCCAAACCCTAACCCTAACCCGAACCCTAACTGTAACCCTAACCCTAACCCGTACCCTCACCCTAACCCTAATCTCTAAACACTGACCTTGACCCTAACCCTAACCCTGACACTGACCCTGACCCTAACCCTAACCCGAACCCTGACCGGAACCTGAAGCCTAACCCTGACGCGAACCTGACCCCGCACCCAAACCCCGAACCTGAACCCGAAACCAAACCCCTAACCCTAAGCCTAACCCTAACCCGAACCCTTACATGAACCCAAATCCTAATGCGAACCCTCACCCGAACCCTAACCCGAACCCTATCCCTAAACCGAACCCGAACCTGACCCGAACCCTAATCACGAAACCTAACCCTGACCCTGACCATGACCCTGACCCTAACCCTCAACCTAAACCCTCAAACCTGACCCTGAACCTAACCTTAAACCTGACCCTGACCCTGACCCTAAACCCTAAACCCTGACACTGACTCTGACCCTCACCCTAACCCGAACCCTGACCCGAACCTGAACACTAACCCTGACGCGAACATCAACCCGAAACCTAACCCGAATCCTAACCCGAACCCTAACCCTAACCCTAACCCTAACCCTAACCCTAACCCTCACCCGAACCCTAACACGAACGCTAACCCTAACCGTGACTCTAACACTAACATTAAACTTAACCCTAACCCGAATCTGAGCCCTAACCATAACCCTAACCCTATCCGAACCCTAACCCTAACCCAAACCCTAACCGTAACCCTAACCCGAAAACTAACCCTAACCCTAACCCTAACCCTAACCCTAACCCAACCCCGAACCCAAATCGTAACCCTAACCCTAACCGTAACCCTAACCCTAACCCTAACCCTAACCATAATCGGAACCCGAACCCTAACCCTAACCCGAACCCTAACCCTAACCCTAAACCTAACCCAAAACCGAACCCGAACCCTAACCCTAACCGTAACCCTAAGCCGAACACTAAACCTAACCCGACCCTAACCCTAACCCTATGCCTAACCTGAAACCTAACCCTAACCCTAACCCGAACCCGAACACTAACCCTAACCCTAAAACATAACCCGAACCCTAACCCTAACCCGAACCCTAACCCTAACCCTAACCCTAATGAGAACCCGAACCTGAATCCAAACCCTAACCCTAACCCAAACCCTAACCCGAACCCAAACCCTAAGCCTAACCCGAACCCTAACCCGACTCGAACCCGAACCGTAACCCTAACCCTAACCCTAAACCTAACCTGAACCCTAACCCTAACCCTAACTCTTACCCTAAGCCTAACCCGAACCCGAACCCTAACCCTACCCGTAACCCTAAACCGAACACTAAACCTAACCTGACCCTAACCCTAACCCTATCCCTAACCTGAAACCTAACCCTAACCCTAACCCTAACCCGAACCCTAACCCTAACCCTAACCCTAACCCTAACACGAACCCTAACCCTAACCCTAACCCTAACCCTAACCCTAACATGAACAGAAACCCGAAACCTAACCCTAACCCTAACCCGAACACTAAACCTAACCCTAACCCTAACCATAACGTGAACCCTAACCCTAACCCTAACCCTAACCAGAACCCAAACGCTAACCCTAACCCTTACCCTAACCCTAACCCGAACCCGAACCCGACCCCTAACCCGAACCCTAACCCGAAAACGAGCCCTAACCCGAACCCTAACCCTAACCCTAAACCGAACACTAACCCTAACCTGACCCAAACCCTAACCCTATCCCTAACTTGAAACCTAACCCGAACCCTAACCCGAAACCGAACCCGAACCCTAACCCTAACCCGAACCCGAACCCTAACCCTAACCCGAACCCTAACACGAACCCTAACCCTAACCCGAACCCTAACCCGAAACCGAACCCGAACCCTAACCCTAACCCTAACCTGATCCCGAACCCTAACCCTAACCCGAACCCTAACCCGAAACCGAACCCGAACCCTAACCCTAACCCTAACCCGATCCCGAACCCTAACCCTAACCCTAACCCTTACCCTAACCCTAACCCGAACCCGAACCCGACCCCTAACCCGAAACCGAACCCGAACCCTAACCCTAACCCTAACTCGAACCCTAAACCTAACCCGAAACCTAACCCGAACCCGAACCCTAACCCGAACCCGAACCCTAACCCTAACCCGACCCCTAATCCGAAACCGAACCCGAACCCTAACCCTAACCCTAACCCGAAACCTAACCCGAACCCTAACCCTAACCCTAACCCTAAACCGAACCCTAACCCTAACCGTAACCCGAACCCTAACCCTAAACCGAACCCTAACCCGAACCCGAACCCTAACCCGAACCCTAACCCGAGCCTGAACCCGAACCCGAACCCGAACCCTAATCCTAACCCGAACCCGAACCCTAATCCTAACCCGAACCCGAACCCGAATCCATACTCGAAAGCGAAACCAATACCGAACCAGAACCCGAACCCGAACCCTAACCCCTAACCCGAACCCGAACCCGAATCCATAACTGAAAGCGAAACCGATACCGAACCCGAACCGTAACTGAAACCGAACCCTACCCGAACCCGAACCCTACCCGAACCCGAACCTGAAACCTACCCGAACCAGAACCAGAACCAGAACCCAAACCCCTAACCCGAACGCGAACCCGAAACCCATAATTGTTTGTGCCAATGTAAAGAAAATGCCATACGCTTATCTGTAAGAAACAACAGTGCCCTGGAACAGTCTGAGCCTTAATATCAGCACTGTGCTTTTGGGAGCGGGAGTTAAAGCGGAGGCAAACAGCACTAAGACACATTTGGCAAAAATCGCGTTCCAATGAATAATATTTTCTTCCCTTTCAAACCCAAACGTAAGTGGTTGTGGCCAGATAAATAAATGCCACACCCTTATGTGTAAGAAACAACAGTGCCCAGGAACGGGTTTCTACGTGAAGAAAATATTTCTCGTTGGAACTCCGCTTTTTTACTTTACCTTCCACAACCCCTTGTGATAGGGTTTCCACGTTAAGAAAATAGTTTTCATTGGAAGCCGGTTTTTCCCAAATGTGTCTAAGTGCTGTATTCCTCGGGTTTCACTCATGCTACCAAAAGCACAGTGATGATGTTAGGGCTTAGACTGTTCCTGGGTAATGTTGTTTCTTACACATAAGGGTGTGGCATTTTCTTTACATTGCCACAACCACATATGATAGGGTTTCAACATGAACAAAATATTTTTCGTTGGAAGCGGTTTTTTGTCAAATGTGTCTCAATACCGTGTTGTTTGGGATTAACTAATGCTACCGAAATCACTATGATGATGTGAGGGCTCAGACCGATCCTGGAAACTTGTTTCTTACAGATAAGCGTATGGCATTTTCTTTACATTGGCACAAACAATTATGATAGAGTTTGCAAAAGAGAAAATTTATTTCATTGAAAGGCGGTTTTTGCCAAATTTTCTCAGCTGTTTGCCTCGGTTTTAACTCATGATACCAAAAGAACAGTGATGATCTTAGGGCTCAGACCGTCCATGGGACCAGTTATTTCTTACAAATAAGCATATGGCACATCCTTTAGCTTGCCACAACAAATTAAGATAGAGTTTGCACATCAAGAAATATGTTTCATTTGAACCCGTTTCTGCCAAATATGTCTCAGTACTATTTCCTCAGCACTTGGGAGGATGTCTGCACGTGGAGAAAGACTTTTTCGTGGGAAGCCGGCTGTTGTCAAACGGGTCCCAGTGCTGTGCTCCTCTCTTTTCACTCCTGCTGCCAGAAGCCCAGTGAGGATGGGAGGGCTTAGAACATGGCTGGGCACTACGGTTTCTTCCAGAGTCGTGGATGGCATTTGCTTTACCTTGCCACAACCACTTGTGAGAGGGTCTGCACCTCAGGAAAACTGTTTCCGTGGGAAGCCGGATTTTGGCCAAACGGGTCTCAGGGCCGTGGGCCTCGGGTGTCCCTCCGGCTCCCCAAATCACAGAGACGAGGTGAGGGGCTTAGACCATGCCTGGGCCATGTTGTCTCTTGGTGTGTGGAATTTTGTTGACCTGGCTACCCCCACTTGGGATAGGTTTTCCACAGCAAGAGCATATTGTTCGTCGGAAGGCGTTTGGGCCCCAGGGGTCTCCGGGCTGTGTTCGTTGTGGTTGAACTCCTGCTAGCAAAACCGCCGGGATGAGGGAAGGGCTCAGACTGTGCCTGGGCCCTGTGGTCTCTTCCAGGTCAGTGTATGGCATTTCCTTCACCTTGCCACAGGCACTGGGGAGCATGTCTGGACGGGGAGAAGGACTTCCTCGTTGGAAGCCGGTTTCTGTCAAAGAGTCCCAGTGCTGTGTTCCTCTCTTTTCACTCCTGCTGCCAGAAGCCCAGGGAGGATGGGAGGGCTTAGAACATGGCTGGGCACTGGGGTTTCTTCCAGAGAAGGGGATGGCATTGGCTTTCCCTTGCCACCACCCCTTGGGATAGGGTCTGCACCTCAGGAAAGCTGTTTCCGTGGGAAGCCGGCTTTCTGCCCAACGGGCCTCAGGGCCGTGGGCCTCGGGGGTCCCTCCGGCTCCCCAAAGCACAGGGACGAGGTGAGGGGCTTAGACCATGCCTGGGCCATGTTGTTTCTTCCACCTGGGTGTGTGGCATTTTGTTGACCTTGCTACCCCCACTTGGGTTAGGTTTTCCACAGCAAGAGCATATTGTTCGTCGGAAGCCGTTTGGGCCCCGGGGGGTGTCCGGGCTGTGTTCCTTGGGGTTGAACTCCTGCTAGCAAAACTGCCGGGATGAGGGAAGGGCTCAGACTGTGCCTGGGCCCTGTGGTCTCTTCCAGGTCAGTGTATGGCATTTCCTTCCCCTTGCCACAGGCACTGGGAAGCATGTCTACACGTGGAGAAGGACTTCCTCGTGGGAAGCCGGTTTCTCTCAAAGGGTCCCAGTGCTGTGCTCCTCTCTTTTCACTCCTGCTGCCAGAAGGCAAGGGAGGATGGGAGGGCTTAGAACATGGCTGGGGACTGGGGTTTCTTCCAGAGAAGGGGATGGCATTTGCTTTCCCTTGCCACCACCCCTTGGGATAGGGTCTGCACCTCAGGAAAGCTGTTTCCTTGGGAAGCCGGCTTTCTGCCCAACGGGCCTCAGGGCCGTGGGCCTCGGGGGTCCCTCCGGCTCCCCACAGCACAGGGACGAGGTGAGGGGCTTAGACCATGCCTGGGCCATGTTGTTTCTTCCACCTGGGTGTGTGGCATTTTGTTGACCAGGCTAACCCCACTTGGGATAGGTTTTCCACAGCAAGAACATATTGTTCGTCGGAAGCCGTTTGGGCCCCAGGGGGTCTCCGGGCTGTGTTCCTTGGGGTTGAACTCCTGCTAGCAAAACCGCCGGGATGAGGGAAAGGCTCAGACTGTGCCTGGGCCCTGTGGTCTCTTCCAGGTCTGTGTATGGCATTTCCTTCACCTTGCCACAGGCACTGGGAAGCATGTCTGCAAGTGGAGAAGGACTTCCTCGTGGGAAACCGGTTTCTGTCAAAGGGTCCCAGTGCTGTGCTCCTCTCTTTTCTCTCCTGCTGCCAGAAGCCCAGGGAGGAGGGGAGGGCTTAGAACATGGCTGGGCACTGTCGTTTCTCCCAGAGAAGGGGATGGCATTTGCTTTCCCTTGCCACCACCCCTTGGGATAGGGTCTGCACCTCAGGAAAGCTGTTTCCTTGGGAAGCCGGCTTTCTGCCCAACGGGCCTCAGGGCCGTGGGCCTTGGGGGTCCCTCCGGCTCCCCAAAGCACAGGGACGAGGTGAGGGGCTTAGACTATGCCTGGGCCATGTTGTTTCTTCCACCTGGGTGTGTGGCATTTTGTTGACCTGGCTACCCCCACTTGGGATAGGTTTTCCACAACAAGAGCATATTGTTCCTCGGAAGCCTTTTGGGCCCCAGGGGGCTCCGGGCTGTGTTCGTTGGGGTTGAACTCCTGCTAGCAAAACCGCCGGGATGAGGGAAGGGCTCAGACTGTGCCTGGGCCCTGTGGTCTCTTCCAGGTCAGTGTATGGCATTTCCTTCACCTTGCCACAGGCACTGGGGAGCATGTCTGCACGTGGAGAAGGACTTCCTCGGGGGAAGCCGGTTTCTGTCAAAGGGTCCCAGTGCTGTCCTTTTCTCTTTTCACTCCTGGTGCTAGAAGCCAGGGAGGAGGGGAGCGCTTAGAACATGGCTGGGCACTGGGGTTTCTTCCAGAGAAGGAAATGGCATTTTTTTCCCTTGCCACCACCCCTTGGGATAGGGTCTGCACCTCAGGAAAGCTGTTTCCGTGGGAAGCCGGCTTTTTGCAAAGGGTTCTCAGGGCCGTGGGCCTCGGCTGTCCCTCCGGCTCCCCAAAGCACAGGGACGAGGTGAGGGGCTTAGACCATGCCTGGGCAATGTTGTTTCTTACACCTGGGTGTGTGGCATTTTATTGACCTGGCTACCCCCACTTGGGATAGGTTTTCAACAGCAAGCGCCTTCGTTCGTCGGAAGCCGTTTTTGCCTCAGGGGTCTCCGGGCTGTGTTCCTTGGGGTTGAACTCCTGCTAGCAAAACCGCCGGGATGAGGGAAGGGTTCAGACTGTGCCTGGGCCCTGTGGTCTCTTCCAGGTCAGTGTATGGCATTTCCTTCCCCTTGCAACAGGCACCTGGGAGCATGTCTGCACGTGGAGAAAGACTTTCCCGTGGGAAGCCGGTTTTTGTCAAACGGGTCCCAGTGCTCTGCTCCTCTCTTTTCACTCCTGCTGCCAGAAGCCCAGGGAGGATGGGAGGGCTTAGAACATGGCTGGGCACTGTGGTTTCTTCCAGAGAAGTGGAGGGCATTTGCTTTACCTTGCCACAACCACTTGTGAGAGGGTCTGCACCTCAGGAAAACTGTTTCGGTGGGAAGCCGGCTTTTTGCAAAGGGGTCTCAGGGCCGTGGGCCTCGGCTGTCCCTCCGGCTCCCCAAAGCACAGGGACGAGGTGAGGGGCTTAGACCATGCCTGGGCCATGTTGTTTCTTCCACCTGGTTGTGTGGCATTTTGTTGACCTGGCTACCCCCACTTGGGATAGGTTTTCCACAGCAAGAGCATATTGTTTGTCGGAAGCCGTTTGGGCCTCAGGGGGTCTCCGGGCTGTGTTCCTTGGGGTTGAACTCCTGCTAGCAAAACCGCTGGGATGAGGGAAGGGCTCAGACTGTGCCTGGGCCCTGTGGTCTCTTCCAGGTCAGTGCATGGCATTTCCTTCACCTTGCCACAGGCACTGGGAAGCATGTCTGCACGTGGAGAAGGACTTCCTCGTGGGAAGCCGGTTTCTGTCAAAGGGTCCCAGTGCTGTGCTCCTCTCTTTTCTCTCCTGCTGCCAGAAGCCCAGGGAGGAGGGGAGGGCTTAGAACATGGCTGGGCACTGGGGTTTCTTCCAGAGAAGGGGATGGCATTTGCTTTCCCTTGCCACCACCCCTTGGGATAGGGTCTGCACCTCAGGAAAGCTGTTTCCTTGGGAAGCCGGCTTTCTGCCTAACGGGCCTCAGGGCCGTGGGCCTCGGGGGTCCCTCCGGCTCCGCACAGCACAGGGACGAGGTGAGGGGCTTAGACCATGCCTTGGCCATGTTGTTTCTTCCACCTGGGTGTGTGGCATTTTGCTGACCAGGCTACCCCCACTTGGGATAGGTTTTCCACAGCAAGAGCATATTGTTCGTCGGAAGCCGTTTGGGCCCCAGGGGGTCTCCGGGCTGTGTTCCTTGGGGTTGAACTCCTGCTAGCAAAACCGCCAGGATGAGGGAAAGGCTCAGACTGTGCCTGGGCCCTGTGGTCTCTTCCAGGTCAGTGTATGGCATTTCCTTCACCTTGCCACAGGCACTGGGAAGCATGTCTGCACGTGGAGAAGGACTTCCTCGTGGGAAGCCGGTTTCTGTCAAAGGGTCCCAGTGCTGTGCTCCTCTCTTTTCTCTCCTGCTGGCAGAAGCCCAGGGAGGAGGGGAGGGCTTAGAACATGGCTGGGCACTGGGGTTTCTTCCAGAGAAGGGGATGGCATTTGCTTTCCCTTGCCACCACCCCTTGGGATATGGTCTGCACCTCAGGAAAGCTGTTTCCTTGGGAAGCCGGCTTTCTGCCCAACGGGCCTCAGGGCCGTGGGCCTCGGGGGTTCCTCCGGCTCCCCAAAGCACAGGGACGAGGTGAGGGGCTTAGACCATGCCTCGGCCATGTTGTTTCTTCCACCTGGGTGTGTGGCATTTTGTTGACCTGGCTACCCCCACTTGGGATAGGTTTTCCACAGCAAGAGCATATTGTTCCTCGGAAGCCGTTTGGGCCCCAGGGGGTCTCCGGGCTGTGTTCCTTGGGGTTGAACTCCTGCTAGCAAAACCGCCGGGATGAGGGAAGGGTTCAGACTGTGCCTGGGCCCTGTGGTCTCTTCCAGGTCAGTGTATGGCATTTCCTTCCCCTTGCCACAGGCACTGGGGAGCATGTCTGCACGTGGAGAAGGACTTCCTCGTGGGAAGCCGGTTTCTGTCAAAGGGTCCCAGTGCTGTGCTCCTCTCTTTTCTCTCCTGCTGGCAGAAGACCAGGGAGGAGGGGAGGGCTTATAACATGGCTGGGCACTGGGGTTTCTTCCAGAGAAGGACATGGCATTTTTTTCCCTTGCCACCACCCCTTGGGATAGGGTCTGCACCTCAGGAAAGCTTTTCCGTGATAGGCCGGCTTTCTGCCCAACGGGCCTCAGCGCCGTGTGCCTCGGGGGTCCCTCCTGCTCCCCAAAGCACAGAGACGAGGTAGGGGCTTAGACCATGCTTGGGCCATGTTGTCTCTTCCACCTTGGTGTGTGGCATTTTGTTGACCTGGCTACACCCACTTGAGATAGGTTTTCCAAGGAAGAGCATATTGTTCCTCGGAAGCCGTTTGGGCCCCAGCGGGTCTCTGGGCTGTGTTCGTTGGGGTTGAACTCCTGCTAGCAAAACCGCCGGGATGAGGGAAAGGCTCAGACTGTGCCTGGGCCCTGTGGCCTCTTCCAGGTCAGTGTATGGCATTTCCTTCACCTTGCCACAGGCACTGGGGAGTATGTCTGCACGTGGAGAAGGACTTCCTCGTGGGAAGCCGGTTTCTGTCAAAGGGTCCCAGTGCTGTGTTCCTCTCTTTTCACTCCTGCTGCCAGAAGCCCAGGGAGGAGGGGAGGGCTTAGAACATTGGTGGGTAGTGGGGTTTCTTCCAGAGAAGGGGATGGCATTTGCTTTCCCTTGCCACCACCCCTTGGGATAGGGGCTGCACCTCAGGAAAGCTGTTTCCTTGGGAAGCCGGCTTTCTGCCCAACGGGCCTCAGGGCCGTGGGCCTCGGGGGTCCCTCCGGCTCCCCAAAGCACAGAGACCAGGTGAGGGGCTTAGACCATGCCTCGGCCATGTTGTCTCTTCCACCTGGGTTTGTGGCATTTTGTTGACCTGGCTACCCCCACTTGGGATAGGTTTTCCACAGCAAGAGCATATTGTTCGTCGGAAGCCCTTTGGGCCCCAGGGGGTCTCCGGGCTGTGTTCCTTGGGGTTGAACTCCTGCTAGCAAAACCGCCGGGATGAGGGAAGGGTTCAGACTGTGCCTGGGCCCTGTGGTCTCTTCCAGGTCAGTGTATGGCATTTCTTTCACCTTGCCACAGGCACTGGGGAGAATTTCTGCACGTGGAGAAGGACTTTCTCATGGTAAGCCGGATTCTGTCAAAGGGTCCCAGTGCTGTCCTTCTCTCTTTTCACTCCTGGTGCTAGAAGCCCAGGGAGCAGGGGAGGGCTTAGAACATGGCTGGGCACTGGGGTTTCTTCCAGAGAAGGAGATGGCATTTTTTTCCCTTGCCACCACCCCTTGGGATAGGGTCTGCACCTCAGGAAAGCTTTTCCGTGGTAGGCCGGCTTTCTGCCCAACGGGCCTAAGGGCCGTGTACCTTGGGGGTCCCTCCTGTTCCCCAAAGCACAGAGACGAGGTAGGGGCTTAGACCATGCTTGGGCCATGTTGTCTCTTCCACCTTGGTGTGTGGCATTTTGTTGACCTGGCTATACCCACTTGGGATAGGTTTTCCACAGCAAGAGCATATTGTTCGTCGGAAGTCGTTTGGGCCCCAGCGGGTCTCCGGGCTGTGTTCGTTGGGGTTGAACTCCTGGTAGCAAAACCGCCGGGATGAGGGAAAGGCTCAGACTGTGCCTGGGCCCTGTGGCCTCTTCCAGGTCAGTGTATGGCATTTCCTTCCCCTTGCCACAGGCACTGGGGAGCATGTCTGCACGTGGAGAAGGACTTCCTCGTGGGAAGCCGGTTTCTGTCAAAGGGTCCCAGTGCTGTCCTTCTCTCTTTTCACTCCTGGTGCTAAAGACCAGGGAGGAGGGGAGGGCTTAGAACATGGCTGGGCACTGGGGTTTCTTCCAGAGAAGGAGATGGCATTTTTTTCCCTTGCCACCACCCCTTTGGATAGGGTCTGCACCTCAGGAAAGCTGTTTCCGTGGGAAGCCGGCTTTTTGCAAAGGGGTCTCAGGGCCGTGGGCCTCGGCTGTCCCTCCGGCTCCCCAAAGCACAGGGACGAGGTGAGGGGCTTAGACCATGCCTGGGCAATGTTGTTTCTTACACCTGGGTGTGTGGCATTTTATTGACCTGGCTACCCCCACTTGGGATAGGTTTTCAACAGCAAGCGCCTTCGTTCGTCGGAAGCCGTTTTTGCCTCAGGGGTCTCCGGGCTGTGTTCCTTGGGGTTGAACTCCTGCTAGCAAAACCGCCGGGATGAGGGAAGGGTTCAGACTGGTCCTGGGCCCTGTGGTCTCTTCCAGGTCAGTGTATGGCATTTCCTTCCCCTTGCCACAGGCACCTGGGAGCATGTCTGCACGTGGAGAAAGACTTTCCCGTGGGAAGCCGGTTTTTGTCAAACGGGTCCCAGTGCTCTGCTCCTCTCTTTTCACTCCTGCTGCCAGAAGCCCAGGGAGGATGGGAGGGCTTAGAACATGGCTGGGCACTGTCGTTTCTTCCAGAGAAGTGGAGGGCATTTGCTTTACCTTGCCACAACCACTTGTGAGAGGGTCTGCACCTCAGGAAAACTGTTTCCGTGGGAAGCCGGCTTTTTGCAAAGGGGTCTCAGGGCCGTGGGCCTCGGCTGTCCCTCCGGCTCCCCAAAGCACAGGGACGAGGTGAGGGGCTTAGACCATGCCTGGGCCATGTTGTTTCTTCCACCTGGTTGTGTGGCATTTTGTTGACCTGGCTACCCCCACTTGGGATAGGTTTTCCACAGCAAGAGCATATTGTTTGTCGGAAGCCGTTTGAGCCCCATGGGGTCTCCGGGCTGTGTTCCTTGGGGTTGAACTCCTGCTAGCAAAACCGCTGGGATGAGGGAAGGGCTCAGACTGTGCCTGGGCCCTGTGGTCTCTTCCATTTCAGTGCATGGCATTTCCTTCACCTTGCCACAGGCACTGGGAAGCATGTCTGCACGTGGAGAAGGACTTCCTCGTGGGAAGCCGGTTTCTGTCAAAGGGTCCCAGTGCTGTGCTCCTCTCTTTTCTCTCCTGCTGCCAGAAGCCCAGGGAGGAGGGGAGGGCTTAGAACATGGCTGGGCACTGGGGTTTCTTCCAGAGAAGGGGATGGCATTTGCTTTCCCTTGCCACCACCCCTTGGGATAGGGTCTGCACCTCAGGAAAGCTGTTTCCTTGGGAAGCCGGCTTTCTGCCCAACGGGCCTCAGGGCAGTGGGCCTCGGGGGTCCCTCCGGCTCCGCACAGCACAGGGACGAGGTGAGGGGCTTAGACCGTGCCTGGGCCATGTTGTTTCTTCCACCTGGGTGTGTGGCATTTTGTTGACCTGGCTACCCCCACTTGGGATAGGTTTTCCACAGCAAGAGCATATTGTTCCTCGGAAGCCGTTTGGGCCCCAGGGGGTCTCCGGGCTGTGTTCCTTGGGGTTGAACTCCTGCTAGCAAAACCGCCGGGATGAGGGAAGGGCTCAGACTGTGCCTGGGCCATGTGGTCTCTTCCAGGTCAGTGTATGGCATTTCCTTCCCCTTGCCACAGGCACTGGGGAGCATGTCTGCACGTGGAGAAGGACTTCCTCGGGGGAAGCCGGTTTATGTCAAACGGGTCCCAGTGCTGTGCTCCTCTCTTTTCACTCCTGCTGCCAGAAGCCCAGGGAGGAGGGGAGGGCTTATAACATGGCTGGGCACTGGGGTTTCTTCCGGAGAAGGACATGGCATTTTTTTCCCTTGCCACCACCCCTTGGGATAGGGTCTGCACCTCAGGAAAGCTTTTCCGTGATAGGCCGGCTTTCTGCCCAACGGGCCTCAGCGCCGTGTGCCTCGGGGGTCCCTCCTGCTCCCCAAAGCACAGAGACGAGGTAGGGGCTTAGACCATGCTTGGGCCATGTTGTCTCTTCCACCTTGGTGTGTGGCATTTTGTTGACCTGGCTACACCCACTTGGGATAGGTTTTCCAAGCAAGAGCATATTGTTCCTCGGAAGCCGTTTGGGCCCCAGCGGGTCTCCGGGCTGTGTTCGTTGGGGTTGAACTCCTGCTAGCAAAACCGCCGGGATGAGGGAAAGGCTCAGACTGTGCCTGGTCCCTGTGGCCTCTTCCAGGTCAGTGTATGGCATTTCCTTCACCTTGCCACAGGCACTGGGGAGTATGTCTGTACGTGGAGAAGGACTTCCTCGTGGGAAGCCGGTTTCTGTCGAAGGGTCCCAGTGCTGTGTTCCTCTCTTTTCACTCCTGCTGCCAGAAGCCCAGGGAGGAGGGGAGGGCTTAGAACATGGCTGGGCACTGGGGTTTCTTCCAGAGAAGGAGATGGCATTTTTTCCCTTGCCACCACCCCTTGGGATAGGGTCTGCACCTCAGGAAAGCTGTTTCCGTGGGAAGCCGGCTTTTTGCAAAGGGTTCTCAGGGCCGTGGGCCTCGGCTGTCCCTCCGGCTCCCCAAAACAAAGGGACGAGGTGAGGGGCTTAGACCATGCCTGGGCAATGTTGTTTCTTACACCTGGGTGTGTGGCATTTTATTGACCTGGCTACCCCCACTTGGGATATGTTTTCAACAGCAAGCGCCTTCATTCGTCGGAAGCCGTTTTTGCCTCAGGGTCTCCGGGCTGTGTTCCTTGGGGTTGAACTCCTGCTAGCAAAACCGCCGGTATGAGGGAAGGGTTCAGACTGTGCCTGGGCCCTGTGGTCTCTTCCAGGTCAGTGTATGGCATTTCCTTCCCCTTGCCACAGGCACCTGGGAGCATGTCTGCACGTGGAGAAAGACTTTCCCGTGGGAAGCCGGTTTTTGTCAAACGGGTCCCAGTGCTCTGCTCCTCTCTTTTCACTCCTGCTGCCAGAAGCCCAGGGAGGATGGGAGGGCTTAGAACATGGCTGGGCACTGTGGTTTCTTCCAGAGAAGTGGAGGGCATTTGCTTTACCTTGCCACAACCACTTGTGAGAGGGTCTGCACCTCAGGAAAACTGTTTCCGTGGGAAGCCGGCTTTTTGCAAAGGGGTCTCAGGGCCGTGGGCCTCGGCTGTCCCTCCGGCTCCCCAAGCACAGGGACGAGGTGAGGGGCTTGGACCGTGCCTGGGCAATGTTGTTTCTTACACCTGGGTGTGTGGCATTTTGTTGACCTGGCTACCCCCACTTGGGATAAGTTTTCCGCAACAAGAGCATATTGTTCATCCGAAGCCGTTTGGGCCCCTGGGGGTTTCCGGGCTGTGTTCCTTGCGATGGACCTCCTGCTAGCAAAACCGCCGGGATGAGGGAAGGGCTCAGAATGTGCCTGGGCCCTGTGGTCTCTTCCAGGTCAGTGTATAGCATTTCCTTCACCTTGCCACAGGCACTGGGGAGCATGTCTGCACGTGGAGAAGGACTTCCTCGGGGGAAGCCGGTTTCTGTCAAACGGGACCCAGTGCTCTGCTCCTCTCTTTTCACTCCTGCTGCCAGAAGCCCAGGGAGGAGGGGAACGCTTAGAACAAGGCTGGGCACTGGGGTTTCTTCCAGAGAAGGAGATGGCATTTTTTTCCCTTGCCACCACGCCTTGGGATAGGGTCTGAACCTCAGGAAAGTTTTTCCATTGTAGACTGGCTTTCTCCCAACGGGCCTCAGGGCCGTGTGCCTCGGGGGTCCCTCCGGCTCCCCAAAGCACAGAGACGAGGTAGGGGCTTAGACAGTGCTTGGGCCATGTTGTCTCTTCCCCCTTGGTGTGTGGCATTTTGTTGACCTGGCTACAACCACTTGGGATAGGTTTTCCACAGCAAGAGCATATTGTTCGTCAGAAGCCGTTTGGGCCCCAGCGGGTCTCCGGGCTGTGTTCGTTGGGGTTGAACTCCTGGTAGCAAAACCGCCGGGATGAGGGAAAGGCTCAGACTGTGCCTGGGCCCTGTGGCCTCTTCCAGGTCAGTGTATGCCATTTCCTTCACCTTGCCACAGGCACTGGGGAGCACGTGTGCACGTGGTGAAGGACTTCCTCGTGGGAAGCCGGTTTCTGTCAAAGGGTCCCAGTGCTGTGCTCCTCTCTTTTCTCTCCTGCTGCCAGAAGCCCAGGAAGGAGGGGAGGGCTTAGAACATGGCTGGGCACTGGGGTTTCTTCCAGAGAAGAGGATGGCATTTGCTTTCCCTTGCCACCACCCCTTGGGATAGGGTCTGCACCTCAGGAAAGCTGTTTCCGTGGGAAGCCGGCTTTCTGCCCAACGGGCCTCAGGGCCGTGGGCCTCGGGGGTCCGTTACGGCTCCCCAGAGCACAGGGACGAAGTGAGGGGCTTAGACCATGCTTGGGCCATGTTGTTTCTTCCACCTGGGTGTGTGGCATTTTGTTGACCTGGCTACCCCCACTTGGGATAGGTTTTCCACAGCAAGAGCATATTGTTCTTCAGAAGCCGTTTGGGCCCCAGGGGGTCTGCGGGCTGTGTTCCTTATGGTGGAACTCCTGCTAACAAAACCGCCGGGATGAGGCAAGTGCTCAGACTCTGCCTGGGTCCTGTGGTCTCTTCCAGGTCAGTGTATGGCATTTCCTTCACCTTGCCACAGGCACTGGGGAGCATGTCTGCACGTGGAGAAGGACTTTTTCGTGGGAAGCCGGTTTCTGTAAAGGGTCCGAGTGCTGTGCTCCTCTCTTTTCACTCCTGCTGCCAGAAGCCCAGGGAAGAGGGGAGGGGTTAGAACATCCCTGGGCACTGGAGTTTCTTTCAGAGAAGGGGATTGCATTTGCTTTCCCTTGCCACCACCCCTTGGGATAGGGGCTGCACCTCAGGAAAGCTGTTTCCGTGGGAAGCCGGCTCTCTGCCCAACGGGCCTCAGTGCCGTGGGCCTCGGGGGTCCCTCTGGCTCCCCAAAGCACAGAGACGAGGTGAGGGACTTAGACCATGCCTGGGCCATGTTGTTTCTTCCGCCTGGGTGTGTGGCATTTTGTTGACCTGGCTACTCACATTTGCATATGTTTTCCAGAGCAAGCACCTATTGTTCCTCAGAAGCAGTTTTTGCCCCAGGGGTCTTCGGGCAGTGTTCCTTGGGCTTGAACTCCTGGTAGCTAAACTGCTGGGATGAGGGAAGGGCTCTGACTGTGCCTGGGCCCTGTGGTCTCTTCCAGGTCAGTGTATGGTATTTCCTTCACCTTGCCACAGGCACTGGGGAGCATGTCTGCACGTGGATAAGGACTTCCCCCTGGAAACCGGTTTCTGTAAAATGGTCCGAATGCTGTGCTCCTCTCTTTTCACTCCTGCAGCCAGAAGTCCAGGGAGGAGGGGAGGGCTTAGAACATGGCTGGGCACTGGTGTTTCTTCCAGAGAAGGGGATGGCATTTGCTTTCCCTTGCCACCAGCCCTTGGGATAGGGTCTGCACCTCAGGAAAGCTGTTTCCGTGGGAAGCCGGCTTTCTGCCCAACGGGCCTCAGGGCCGTGGAATTCGGGGGACTCTCCGGCTCCCCAAAACACAGAGAGGAGGTGTGGGGTTAGACCATGCCTGCGCCTAGTTGTCTCTTCCACCTGGGTGTGTGGCATTTTGTTGACCTGGCTACCCCCTCTTGGGATAGGTTTTCCACAGCAAGAGCATATTGTTTGTCGGAAGCCCTTTGGGCCCCAGGGGGTCTCCGGGCTGTGTTCCTTGTGGTGGAACTCCTGCTAGCAAAACCGCCGGGATGAGGGAAGGGCTCAGACTGTGCCTGGGCCCTGTGGTCTCTTCCAGGTCAGTGTATGGTATTTCCTTCATCTTGCCACAGGCACTGGGGAGCATGTCTGCACGTGGAGAAGGACTTCCTCGTGGAAGCTAGTTTCTGTCAAAGCGTCCCAGTGCTGTCCTCCTCTCTTTTCACTCCTGTTGCTAGAAGCCCAGGGAGGAGGGGAGGGCTTAGAACATGGCTGGGCACTGGGGTTTATTGCAGAGGAGGAGATGGCATTTGCTTTCCCTTACCACCACCCCTTGGGATAGGGTCTGCAACTCAGGAAAGCTGTTTTCGTGGGAGGCCGGCTTTCTGCCAAACGGGTCTCAGGGCCGTGGGCTTCGGGGGTCCCTCCGGCTCCCCAAAGCACAGAGAGGACGTGAGGGGTTAGACCATGCCTGGGCTTAGTTGTCTCTTCCACCTGGGTGTGTGCCATTTTGTTGACCTGGCTACCCCCTCTTGGCATAGGTTTTCCACAGCAAGAGCATATTGTTTGTCGGAAGCCGTTTGGGCGCCAGGGGGTCACCGGGCTGTGTTCCTTGTGGTGGAACTCCTGCTAGCAAAACCGCCGGGATGAGGGAAGGGCTCAGACTGTGCCTGGGCCCTGTGGTCTCTTCCAGGTCAGTTTATGGTATTTCCTTCACCTTGCCACAGGCACTGGGGAGCATGTCTGCACGTGGAGAAGGACTTCCTCGTGGAAGCCGGTTTTTGTCAAAGCGTCCCAGTGCTGTCCTCCTCTCTTTTCACTCCTGCTGCTAGAAGCCCAGGGAGGAGGGGAGGGCTTAGAACATGGCTGGGCACTGGGGTTTCTTCCAGAGAAGGAGATGGCATTTTTTTCCCTTGCCTCCACCCCTTGGGATAGGGTCTGCACCTCAGGAAAGCTGTTTCCGTGGGAAGCCGGCTTTTTGCAAAGGGTTCTCAGGGCCGTGGGCCTCGGCTGTCCCTCCGGCTCCCCAAAGCACAGGGACGAGGTGAGGGGCTTAGACCATGCCTGGGCAATGTTGTTTCTTACACCTGGGTGTGTGGCATTTTATTGACCTGGCTACCCCCACTTGGGATAGGTTTTCAACAGCAAGCGCCTTTGTTCGTCGGAAGCCGTTTTTGCCTCAGGGGTCTCCGGGCTGTGTTCCTTGGGGTTGAACTCCTGCTAGCAAAACCGCCGGGATGAGGGAAGGGTTCAGACTGTGCCTGGGCCCTGGGGTCTCTTCCAGGTCAGTGTATGGCATTTCCTTCCCCTTGCCACAGGCACCTGGGAGCATGTCTGCACGTGGAGAAAGACTTTCCCGTGGGAAGCCGGTTTTTGTCAAACGGGTCCCAGTGCTCTGCTCCTCTCTTTTCACTCCTGCTGCCAGAAGCCCAGGGAGGATGGGAGGGCTTAGAACATGGCTGGGCACTGTGGTTTCTTCCAGAGAAGTGGAGGGCATTTGCTTTACCTTGCCACAACCACTTGGGAGAGGGTCTGCACCTCAGGAAAACTGTTTCCCTGGGAAGCCGGCTTTTTGCAAAGGGGTCTCAGGCCGTGGGCCTCGGCTGTCCCTCCGGCTCCCCAAAGCACAGGGACGAGATGAGGGGCTTAGACCATGCCTGGGCCATGTTGTTTCTTCCACCTGGTTGTGTGGCATTTTGTTGACCTGGCTACCCCCACTTGGGATAGGTTTTCTACAGCAAGAGCATATTGTTTGTCGGAAGCCGTTTGGGCCCCAGGGGGTCTCCGGGCTGTGTTCCTTGTGGTGGAACTCCTGCTAGCAAAACCGCCGGGATGAGGGAAGGGCTCAAACTGTGCCTGGGCCCTGTGGTCTCTTCCAGGTCAGTGTATGGTATTTCCTTCACCTTGCCACAGGCACTGGGGAGCATGTCTGCACGTGGAGAAGGACTTCCTCGTGGAAGCCGGTTTCTGTCAAATCGTCCCAGTGCTGTCGTCCTCTCTTTTCACTCCTGTTGCTAGAAGCCCAAGGAGGAGGGGAGGGCTTAGAACATGGCTGGGCACTGGGGTTTATTGCAGAGAAGGAGATGGCATTTGCTTTCCCTTACCACCACCCCTTGGGATAGGGTCTGCAACTCAGGAAAGCTGTTTCCGTGGGAGGCCGGCTTTCTGTCAAACGGGTCTCAGGGCCGTGGGCTTCGGGGGTCCCTCCGGCTCCCCAAAGCACAGACAGGACGTGAGGGGTTAGACCATGCCTGGGCCTAGTTGTCTCTTCCACCTGGGTGTGTGCCATTTTGTTGACCTGGCTACCCCCTCTTGGGATAGGTTTTCCACAGCAAGAGCATATTGTTCGTCGGAAGCCGTTTGGGCCCCAGGGGGTCTCCGGGCTGTGTTCCTTGTGGTGGAACTCCCGCTAGCAAAACCGCCGGGATGAGGGAAGGGCTCAGACTGTGCCTGGGCCCTGTGGTCTCTTCCAGGTCAGTGTATGGCATTTCTTTCACCTTGCCACAGGCACTGGGGAGCATGTCTGCACGTGGAGAAGGACTTTCTCGTGGGAAGTCGGTTTCTGTCAAATGGGTCCCAGTGCTCTGCTCCTCTCTTTTCACTCCTGCTGCCAGAAGCCCAGGGAGGATGGGAGAGGTTAGAACATGGCTGGGCACTGTGGTTTCTTCCAGAGAAGTGGAGGGCATTTGCTTTACCTTGCCACAACCACTTGTGAGAGGATCTGCAACTCAGGAAAACTGTTTCCGTGGGAAGCCGGCTTTTTGCAAAGGGGTCTCAGGGCCGTGGGCCTCGGGTGTCCCTCAGCTCCCCAAAGCACAGGGACGAGGTGAGGGGCTTAGACAATGCCTGGGCAATGTTGTTTCTTACACCTGGGTGTGTGGCATTTTGTTGACCTGGCTACCCCCACTTGGGATAGGTTTTCCACAGCAAGCACCTCTTGTTCGTCGGAAGCCGTTTTTGCCCCAGGGTTCTCCGGGCTGTGTTCGTTGGGGTTGAACTCCTGCTAGCAAAACCGCCGGGATGAGGGAAGGGCTCAGACTGTGCCTGGGCCCTGTGGCCTCTTCCAGGTCAGTGTATGGCATTTCCTTCACCTTGCCACAGGCACTGGGGAGCATGTGTGCACGTGGTGAAGGACTTCTTCGTGGGAAGCCGGTTTCTGTCAAAGGGTCCCAGTGCTGTGTTCCTCTCTTTTCACTCCTGCTGCCAGAAGCCCAGGGAGGAGGGGAGGGCTTAGAACATGGGTGGGCACTGTGGTTACTTCCAGAGAAGTGGATGGCATTTCTTTACCTTGCCACAACCACTTGTGAGAGGGTCTGCACCTCAGGAAAACTGTTTCCGTGGGAAGCCGGCTTTGGCCAAACGGGTCTCAGGCCCGTGGGCCTCTGCTGTCCCTCCGGCTCCCCAAAGCACAGGGACTAGGTGAGGTGCTTAGAACATGCCTGGGCAATGTTGTTTCTTACACCTGGGTGTGTTGCATTTTGTTTACCTGGCTACCCCATATTTGGGATAGGTTTTCCACAGCAAGACTATACTGCTCATCGGAAGCCGTTTTTGCCCCAGGGGTCTCCGGGCTGTGTTCGTTGGGGTTGACTCCTGCTAGCAAAACCGCCGGGATGAGGGAAGGGCTCAGACTGTGCCTGGGCCCTGTGGTCTCTTACAGGTCAGTGTATCGCATTTCCTTCACCTTGCGACAAGCACTTGGGAGCATGTCTGCACGTGGAGAAAGACTTTTCCGTGGGAACCCGGTTTTTGTCAAACGGGTCCCAGTGCTGTGCTCCTCTCTTTTCCCTCATGCTGCCAGAAGCCCAGTGACGATGGGAGAGCTTAAAACATGGCTGGGCACAGTGGTTTCTTCCAGAGAAGTGGATGGCTTTTGCTTTACGTTGCCACAACCACTTGGGAGAGGGTCTGCACCTCAGGAAAACTGTTTCCATGGGAAGCCGGCTTTTGGCCAAACTTGTCTCAGAGCCGTGGAACTCGGGTGTCCCTCCGGCTCCCCAAACCACAGGGACGCGTTGAGATGCTTAGACCACGCCTGGGAAATGTTTTTTCTTACACTTGGGTGTGTTCCATTTTGTTTACCTGGCTACCCCCACTTGGGATAGGTTTTCCACAGCAAGAGCATATTGCTTGTCGGAAGCCGTTTCTGCCCCAGGTGTCTCCGTGCTGGGTTCTTTGGGGTTGAACTCCTGCTAGCAAAACCGCTGGGATGAGGGAAGAGCTCAGACGGTGCCTGGGCACTGTGGTCTCTCACCCGACCCGTACCCTAACTGGAACCCAAACCCTATACCCTGACCCAGACCCTTCGCCTGATCCTGACCATTACCCTGACCCTAACCCTAACCCTAACCCTAACCAGAACCCTAGCCCTAACCCGAACCCTAACACTAATCCTAACCCTAACCCGAAACCTAACCCTAACCCTAACCCTAACCGTACCACAAAAACTAACCCTAACCCTAAACCTAACCCTAAGCGTAACGTGAACACTAACCCTAACCCTAACCCTAAACCAAACCCTTACCCTAACCCTAACCCTAACCCTAACGCTAACCCGAAACCTAACCATAAACCTAACCCTAACCTTAACCCGAAACCGAACCCTAACCCGAACCCTAACCCTATACCGAATCCTAACCCGAACCCTAACCCTAACCCTAACCCTAACCCTAACCCCTAACCTGACCCCAAACTCGAACCCCTAACCCTAACCCTAACCCTAAACCTAACCCTAACCCGAACCCTAACGCGAACACCAATTCTAACCCTAACCCTCACCCTAACCCTAACCCTAACCCTCAGCCTAACCCGAACCCTAACCCTAACCATAACCCTAACCCTAAACCTCAGCCTAACCCTAACCCTACCCGAACCCTAACCCTAAAACATACCCTAACCGTAAACCTAACCCTAACCTGAAGCCGAACCCTAACCCTAACCCTACCCGAACCCTAACCCTAAACCAAACCCTAAACCTAACCCTAACCCTACCCGAACCCTAACCCTAAACCAAACCCTAACCCTAAACCTAACCCGAACCCTAACCCTAACCCTCACCCGAATCCTACCCCAAACCCTAACCCTAACCCTAACCCTAACATGAACAGAAACCCGAAACCTAACCCTAACCCTAACCCTAACACGAACACTAAACCTAACCCTAACCCTAACCATAACGTGAACCCTAACCCTAACCCTAACCCTAACCCTAACCCGAACCCTAACCCGAACCCTTACCCTAACCCGAACTCGAACCCTAACCATAACCCCAACCCGAAACCTAACCCTAACAGTAACCCTAACCCGAAACCTAACCCTAACCCGAACACTAACCCTAACCCTAATCCTCAGCCTAACCCGAACCCGAACCCTAACGCTAACCCTACCTGAACCCTAATCCTAAACCAAACCCTAATCCTAAACCTAACCCTAACCCTAACCCGAACCGTAACCATAACCCTAACCCTAACCTTAACCCGAAACCGAACGCTAACCGAAACCTGACCCGAACCAGAACACTAAACCTGACGCGAATTTGAACCCAAAACCTAACCCGATCCCGAACCCCGAACCCGAACCCCTAACCCTAACCCTAACCCTAACCCTACAAGAACCCTAACCCTAACCCTAAAACTAACCCGAACCCTGGCCCTAACTCAAACCCTAACCCGAAACCTAACCCTAACCCTAACTCAAACCCTAACCCGAACCCTAACCCTAACCCGAACCCGAACCCTTCCCTAGCCCTAACCCATACCCGAACCCTAACCCTAACCCTAACCCTAACCCTAACCCTAACCCTATCCGAACCCTAACCCTAACCCAAACCCTAACCGTAACCCTAACCCTAACCCGAACACTAACCCTAAACCTAACCCTAACCCTAACCCTAACCGTAACCCTAACCCTAACCCTAACCCTAACCCTAACCATAATCGGAACCCGAACACTAACCCTAACCCGAACCCTAACCGTAACCCTAACGCGAACCCGAACCCAAATCCAAAACCTAACCCTAACCCGAACCCTATCCCTAAACCGAACCCGAACCTGACCCGAACCCTAATCACGAAACCTAACCCTGACCCTGACCATGACCCTTCCCTAACCCTCACCCTAAACCCTCAAACCTGACCCTGAACCTAACCTTAAACCTGACCCTGACCCTAAACCCTAAACCCTGACACTGACCCTGACCCTCACCCTAACCCGAACCCTGACCCGAACCTGAACACTAACCCTGACGCGAACATCAACCCGAAACCTAACCCGAATCCTAACCCGAACCCTAACCCTAACCCAAACCCTAACCCGAACCCTAACACGAACGCTAACCCTAACCCTGACTCTAACACTAACATTAAACTTACCCCTAACCCGAATCTGAGCCCTAACTCTAACCCTAACCCTATCCGAACCCTAACCCTAACCCAAACCCTAACCGTAACCCTAACCCGAAAACTAACCCTAAACCTAACCCTAACCCTAACCCTAACCCTAACCCAACCCCGAACCCAAATCGTAACCCTAACCCTAACCGTAACCCTAACCCTAACCCTAACCATAATCGGAACCCGAACCCTAACCCTAACCCGAACCCTAACCCTAACCCTAACGCGAACCCGAACCCGAATCCAAACCCTAACCCTAACCCGAACCCTAACCCGAACTCTAACCCTAACCCTAACCCTACCCTAACCCTAACCCTAAACTACCCTAACCCTAACCCGAACCCTAACCCAAACCCTAACCGTAACCCTAACCCAAACGCTAACCCTAACCCGAATCGTAACCCTAACCCTAACCGTAACCCTAACCCAAACCCTAACCCTAACCCGACCCTAACCATAACCCTATCCCTAACCGGAAACCTAACCCGAACCCTAACCCGACCCCGAAACCGAACCCTAACCCTAACCCTAACCCTAACCCTAAACCGAACCCGAAACCTAACCCTAACCCTAACCCTAACCCTGATCCGAACCCTCACCCTAACCCTAACATGAACCCTAACTCTAAACCTAACCCGAACCCGAAGCCAAACACTAACCATAACCCAAACGATACCCGAACCCGAACCCTAAACCAAAACCGATCCCGCACCCTAACCCTAACCCGAAACCTAACCCTAACCCTAACCATAACCGGAACCCTAACCCTGACTCGAACCCTAACGCTAACCCTATCCCTAACCTGAAACCTAATCATAACCCTAACCCGAACCCTAACCCTAACCCTAACCGTACCCCTAACCCGAATGCTAACCCTAACCCGAACCCTAACCCTAAGCCGACCCTAACCCTAACCCTATCCCTAACCGGAAACCTAACGCTAACCCTAACCCGAACCCTAACCCTAACCCTAACCCTAACCCTAACCCTAATCCGAACACTAACCCTAAACCTAACCCTAACCCTAACTCTAAACCTAACCCGAACCCGAAGCCAAACACTAACCATAACCCAAACGATACCCGAACCCGAACCCTAAACCAAAACCGATCCCGCAACCTAACCCTAACCCGAAACCTAACCCTAACCCTAACCCTAACCCTATCCCTAACCGGAAACCTAACCCTAACCCTAACCCGAACCCTAACCCTAAACCTAACCCAAAACCGAACCCAAACCCTAACCCTAACCGTAACCCTAACCCGAACACTAAACCTAACCCGACCCTAACCCTAACCCTATCCCTAACCTGAAACCTAACCGTAACCCGAACCCGAACCCGAACAATAACCCTAACCCTAACCCTAACCCAAACCCTAACCCTAACACGAACCCAAACCCGAACCCGAACCCAAAATCTAACCCTAACCCGAACGCTAACCCAAACCCGAACCCTAACCCAAATCCTAACCCTAAACTTAACCCTAAAACGAACCCGAACCCTAAACCGAACCCTAACCCTAACCCTAACCCTAACCCTAAACCTAACCCAAAACCGAACCCGAACCCTAACCCTAACCGTAAACCTAAGCCGAACACTAAACCTAACCCGACCCTAACCCTAACCCTATGCCTAATCTGAAAATTAACCCTAACCCTAACCCGAACCCGAACACTAACCCTAACCCTAAAACATAACCCGAACCCTAACCCTAACCCGAACCCTAACCCTAACCCTAACCCTAATGAGAACCCGAACCTGAATCCAAACCCTAACCCGAACCCGAACCCGAACCCGAACCGTAACCCTAACCCTAACCCTAACCCTAACCTGAACCCTAACCCTAACCCTAACTCTTACCCTAAGCCTAACCCGAACCCGAACCCTAACCCTACCCGTAACCCTAACCCGAACACTAAACCTAACCCGAACCCTAACCCGAAACCGAACCCGAACCCTAACCCTAACCCTAACCCTAACCAGAACCCTAACCCTAACCCTAACCCTTACCCTAACCCTAACCCGAACCCGAACCCGACCCCTAACCCGAAACCGAACCTGAACCCTAACCCTAACCCTAACCCGAATTCTAAACCTAAACCGAAACCTAACCTGAACCCGAACCCGAACCCTAACCCTAACCCGAACCCTAACCCGAAAACGAACCCTAACCCGAACACTAACCCTAACCCTAACCCTAACCCGAACACTAACCCTAACCTGACCCAAACCCTAACCCTATCCCTAACCTGAAACCTAACCCGAACCCTAACCCGAAACCGAACCCGAACCCTAACCCTAACCCGAACCCGAACCCTAACCCTAACCCGAACCCTAACACGAACCCTAACCCGAACCCGAACCCGAACCCTAACCCGAAACCGAACCCGAACACTAACCCTAACCCTAACCCGAACCCGAACCCTAACCCTAACCCTAACCCTTACCCTAACCCTAACCCGAACCCGAACCCTAAACCTAACCCGAAACCTAACCCGAACCCGAACCCTAACCCGAACCCGAACCCTAACCCTAACCCGACCCCTAACCCGAAACCGAACCCGAACCCTAACCCTAACCCTAACCCGAAACCTAACCCGAACCCGAACCCTAACCCGAACCCTAACCCTATCCCTAACCCTAACCCTAAACCTAACCCTAACCCTAAACCGAACCCTAACCCTAACCGTAACCCGAACCCTAACCCTAAACCGAACCCTAACCCGAACCCGAACCCTAACCCGATCCCTTACCCTAACCCTAACCCGAACCCTAACCCGAGCCTGAACCCGAACCCGAACCCTAATCCTAACCCGAACCCGAACCCTAATCCTAACCCGAACCCGAACCCCAATCCATACTCGAAAGCGAAACCAATACCGAACCAGAACCCGAACCCGAACCCTAACCCCTAACCCGAACCCGAACCCGAATCCATAACTGAAAGCGAAACCGATACCGAACCCGAACCGTAACTGAAACCGAACCCTACCCGAACCTGAACCCGAACCCTACCCGAACCCGAACCTGAAACCTACCCGAACCAGAACCAGAACCAGAACCCAAACCCCTAACCCGAACGCGAACCCGAAACCCATAATTGTTTGTGCCAATGTAAAGAAAATGCCATACGCTTATCTGTAAGAAACAACAGTGCCCTGGAACAGTCTGAGCCTTAATATCAGCACTGTGCTTTTGGGAGCGGGAGTTAAAGCGGAGGCAAACAGCACTAAGACACATTTGGCAAAAATCGCGTTCCAATGAATAATATTTTCTTCCCTTTCAAACCCAAACGTAAGTGGTTGTGGCCAGATAAATAAATGCCACACCCTTATGTGTAAGAAACAACAGTGCCCAGGAACGGGTTTCTACGTGAAGAAAATATTTCTCGTTGGAACTCCGCTTTTTTACTTTACCTTCCACAACCCCTTGTGATAGGGTTTCCACGTTAAGAAAATAGTTTTCATTGGAAGCCGGTTTTTCCCAAATGTGTCTAAGTGCTGTATTCCTCGGGTTTCACTCATGCTACCAAAAGCACAGTGATGATGTTAGGGCTTAGACTGTTCCTGGGTAATGTTGTTTCTTACACATAAGGGTGTGGCATTTTCTTTACATTGCCACAACCACATATGATAGGGTTTCAACATGAACAAAATATTTTTCGTTGGAAGCGGTTTTTTGTCAAATGTGTCTCAATACCGTGTTGTTTGGGATTAACTAATGCTACCGAAATCACTATGATGATGTGAGGGCTCAGACCGATCCTGGAAACTTGTTTCTTACAGATAAGCGTATGGCATTTTCTTTACATTGGCACAAACAATTATGATAGAGTTTGCAAAAGAGAAAATTTATTTCATTGAAAGGCGGTTTTTGCCAAATTTTCTCAGCTGTTTGCCTCGGTTTTAACTCATGATACCAAAAGAACAGTGATGATCTTAGGGCTCAGACCGTCCATGGGACCAGTTATTTCTTACAAATAAGCATATGGCACATCCTTTAGCTTGCCACAACAAATTAAGATAGAGTTTGCACATCAAGAAATATTTTTCATTTGAACCCGTTTCTGCCAAATATGTCTCAGTACTATGTCCTCAGCACTTGGGAGGATGTCTGCACGTGGAGAAAGACTTTTTCGTGGGAAGCCGGCTTTTGTCAAACGGGTCCCAGTGCTGTGCTCCTCTCTTTTCACTCCTGCTGCCAGAAGCCCAGTGAGGATGGGAGGGCTTAGAACATGGCTGGGCACTACGGTTTCTTCCAGAGTCGTGGATGGCATTTGCTTTACCTTGCCACAACCACTTGTGAGAGGGTCTGCACCTCAGGAAAACTGTTTCCGTGGGAAGCCGGCTTTTGGCCAAACGGGTCTCAGGGCCGTGGGCCTCGGGTGTCCCTCCGGCTCCCCAAAGCACAGAGACGAGGTGAGGGGCTTAGACCATGCCTGGGCCATGTTGTCTCTTGGTGTGTGGCATTTTGTTGACCTGGCTACCCCCACTTGGGATAGGTTTTCCACAGCAAGAGCATATTGTTCGTCGGAAGGCGTTTGGGCCCCAGGGGTCTCCGGGCTGTGTTCGTTGGGGTTGAACTCCTGCTAGCAAAACCGCCGGGATGAGGGAAGGGCTCAGACTGTGCCTGGGCCCTGTGGTCTCTTCCAGGTCAGTGTATGGCATTTCCTTCACCTTGCCACAGGCACTGGGGAGCATGTCTGGACGGGGAGAAGGACTTCCTCGTTGGAAGCCGGTTTCTGTCAAAGAGTCCCAGTGCTGTGCTCCTCTCTTTTCACTCCTGCTGCCAGAAGCCCAGGGAGGATGGGAGGGCTTAGAACATGGCTGGGCACTGGGGTTTCTTCCAGAGAAGGGGATGGCATTGGCTTTCCCTTGCCACCACCCCTTGGGATAGGGTCTGCACCTCAGGAAAGCTGTTTCCGTGGGAAGCCGGCTTTCTGCCCAACGGGCCTCAGGGCCGTGGGCCTCGGGGGTCCCTCCGGCTCCCCAAAGCACAGGGACGAGGTGAGGGGCTTAGACCATGCCTGGGCCATGTTGTTTCTTCCACCTGGGTGTGTGGCATTTTGTTGACCTTGCTACCCCCACTTGGGTTAGGTTTTCCACAGCAAGAGCATATTGTTTGTCGGAAGCCGTTTGGGCCCCGGGGGGTATCCGGGCTGTGTTCCTTGGGGTTGAACTCCTGCTAGCAAAACTGCCGGGATGAGGGAAGGGCTCAGACTGTGCCTGGGCCCTGTGGTCTCTTCCAGGTCAGTGTATGGCATTTCCTTCCCCTTGCCACAGGCACTGGGAAGCATGTCTACACGTGTAGAAGGACTTCCTCGTGGGAAGCCGGTTTCTCTCAAAGGGTCCCAGTGCTGTGCTCCTCTCTTTTCACTCCTGCTGCCAGAAGGCAAGGGAGGATGGGAGGGCTTAGAACATGGCTGGGCACTGGGGTTTCTTCCAGAGAAGGGGATGGCATTTGCTTTCCCTTGACACCAGCCCTTGGGATAAGGTCTGCACCTCAGGAAAGCTTTTTCCGTGGGAAGCCGGCTTTCTGCCCAACGGGCCTCAGGGCCGTGGGCCTCGGGTGTCCCTCCGGCTCTCCAAAGCACAGAGACGAGGTGAGGTGCTTAGACCATGCCTGGGCAATGTTGTTTCTTCCACCTGGTTGTGTGGCATTTTGTTGACCTGGCTACCCCCACTTGGGATAGGTTTTCCACAGCAAGAGCATATTGTTTGTCGGAAGCCGTTTGGGCCCCATGGGGTCTCCGGGCTGTGTTCGTTGGGGTTGAACTCCTGCTAGCAAAACCGCCGGGATGAGGGAAGGGCTCAGACTGTGCCTGGGCCCTGTGGTCTCTTCCAGGTCAGTGTATGGCATTTCCTTCCCCTTGCCACAGGCACCTGGGAGCATGTCTGTACGTGGGGAAGGACTTCCCCCTGGGAAGCCGGTTTCTGTCAAAAGGATCCCAGTACTGTGCTCCTCTCTTTTCACTCCTGCTGCCAGAAGCCCAGGGAGGAGGGGAGGGCTTAGAACATGGCTGGGCACTGGGGTTTCTTCCAGAGAAGGAGATGGCATTTTTTTCCCTTGCCACCACCCCTTGGGATAGGGTCTGCACCTCAGGACAGCTGTTTCCGTGGGAAGCCGGCTTTTTGCAAAGGGTTCTCAGGGCCGTGGGCCTCGGCTGTCCCTCCGGCTCCCCAAAGCACAGGGACGAGGTGAGGGGCTTAGACCATGCCTGGGCCATGTTGTTTCTTCCACCTGGTCGTGTGGCATTTTGTTGACCTGGCTACCCCCACTTGGGATAGGTTTTCCACAGCAAGAGCATATTGTTTGTCGGAAGCCGTTTGGGCCCCAGGGGGTCTCCGGGCTGTGTTCCTTGGGGTTGAACTCCTGCTAGCAAAACCACTGGGATGAGGGAAGGGCTCAGACTGTGCCTGGGCCCTGTGGTCTCTTCCAGGTCAGTGCATGGCATTTCCTTCACCTTGCCACAGGCACTGGGAAGCATGTCAGCACGTGGAGAAGGACTTCCTCGTGGGAAGCCGGTTTCTGTCAAAGGGTCCCAGTGCTGTGCTCCTCTCTTTTCTCTCCTGCTGCCAGAAGCCCAGGGAGGAGGGGAGGGATGAGAAAATGGCTGGGCACTGGGGTTTCTTCCAGGGAAGGGGATGGCATTTGCTTTCCCTTGCCACCACCCCTTGGGATAGGGCCTGCACCTCAGGAAAGCTGTTTCCTTTTGAAGCCGGCTTTCTGCCCAACGGGCCTCAGGGCCGTGGGCCTCGGGGGTCCCTCCGGCTCCCCACAGCACAGGGACGAGGTGAGGGGCTTAGACCATGCCTGGGCCATGTTGTTTCTTCCACATGGGTGTGTGGCATTTTGTTGACCAGCCTAACCCCACTTGGGATAGGTTTTCCACAGCAAGAACATATTGTTCGTCGGAAGCCGTTTGGGCCCCAGGGGGTCTCCGGGCTGTGTTCCTTGGGGTTGAACTCCTGCTAGCAAAACCGCCGGGATGAGGGAAAGGCTCAGACTGTGCCTGGGCCCTGTGGTCTCTTCCAGGTCAGTGTATGGCATTTCCTTCACCTTGCCACAGGCACTGGGAAGCATGTCTGCAAGTGGAGAAGGACTTCCTCGTGGGAAACCGGTTTCTGTCAAAGGGTCCCAGTGCTGTGCTCCTCTCTTTTCTCTCCTGCTGCCAGAGCCCAAGGAGGAGGGGAGGGCTTAGAATATGGCTGGGCACTGTCGTTTCTCCCAGAGAAGGGGATGACATTTGCTTTCCCTCGCCACCACCCCTTGGGATAGGGTCTGCACCTCAGGAAAGCTGTTTCCTTGGGAAGCCGGCTTTCTGCCCAACGGGCCTCAGGGCCGTGGGCCTTGGGGGTCCCTCCAGCTCCCCAAAGCACAGGGACGAGGTGAGGGGCTAGACTATGCCTGGGCCATGTTGTTTCTTCCACCTGGGTGTGTGGCATTTTGTTGACCTGGCTACCCCCACTTGGGATAGGTTTTCCACAGTAAGAGCATATTGTTCCTCGGAAGCCGTTTGGGCCCCAGGGGGCTCCGGGCTGTGTTCGTTGGGGTTGAACTCCTGCTAGCAAAACCGCCGGGATGAGGGAAGGGCTCAGACTGTGCCTGGGCCCTGTGGTCTCTTCCAGGTCAGTGTATGGTATTTCCTTCACCTTGCCACAGGCACTGGGGAGCATGTCTGCACGTGGAGAAGGACTTCCTTGGGGGAAGCCGGTTTCTGTCAAACGGGTCCCAGTGCTGTGTTCCTCTCTTTTCACTCCTGCTGCCAGAAGCCCAGGGAGGAGGGGAGGGCTTAGAACATGGCTGGGCACTGGGGTTTCTTCCAGAGAAGGAGATGGCATTTTTTTCCCTTGCCACCACCCCTTGGGATAGGGTCTGCACCTCAGGAAACCTTTTCCGTGGTAGGCCGGCTTTCTGCCCAACGGGCCTCAGGGCCGTGTGCCTTGGGGGTCCCTCCTGTTCCCCAAAGCACAGAGACGAGGTAGGGGCTTAGACCATGCTTGGGCCATGTTGTCTCTTCCACCTTGGTGTGTGGCATTTTGTTGACCTGGCTATACCCACTTGGGATAGGTTTTCCACAGCAAGAGCATATTGTTCGTCGGAAGCCGTTTGGGGCCCAGCGGGTCTCCGGGCTGTGTTCCTTGGGGTTGAACTCCTGGTAGCAAAACCGCCGGGATGAGGGAAAGGCTCAGACTGTGCCTGGGCCCTGTGGCCTCTTCCAGGTCAGTGTATGGCATTTCCTTCCCCTTGCCACAGGCACTGGGGAGCATGTGTGCACGTGGAGAAGGACTTCCTCGGGGGAAGCCGGTTTCTGTCAAAGGGTCCCAGTGCTGTCCTTTTCTCTTTTCACTCCTGGTGCTAGAAGCCCAGGGAGGAGGGGAGGGCTTAGAACATGGCTGGGCACTGGGGTTTCTTCCAGAGAAGGAGATGGCATTTTTTTCCCTTGCCACCACCCCTTGGGATAGGGTCTGCACATCAGGAAAGCTGTTTCCGTGGGAAGCCGGCTTTTTGCAAAGGGTTCTCAGGGCCGTGGGCCTCGGCTGTCCCTCCGGCTCCCCAAAGCACAGGGACGAGGTGAGGGGCTTAGACCATGCCTGGGCAATGTTGTTCTTACACCTGGGTGTGTGGCATTTTATTGACCTGGCTACCCCCACTTGGGATAGGTTTTCAACAGCAAGCGCCTTCGTTCGTCGGAAGCCGTTTTTGCCTCAGGGGTCTCCGGGCTGTGTTCCTTGGGGTTGAACTCCTGCTAGCAAAACCGCCGGGATGAGGGAAGGGTTCAGACTGGTCCTGGGCCCTGTGGTCTCTTCCAGGTCAGTGTATGGCTTTTCCTTCCCCTTGCCACAGGCACCTGGGAGCATGTCTGCACGTGGAGAAAGACTTTCCCGTGGGAAGCCGGTTTTTGTCTAACGGGTCCCAGTGCCCTGCTCCTCTCTTTTCACTCCTGCTGCCAGAAGCCCAGGGAGGATGGGAGGGCTTAGAACATGGCTGGGCACTGTGGTTTCTTCCAGAGAAGTGGAGGGCATTTGCTTTACCTTGCCACAACCACTTGGGAGAGGGTCTGTACCTCAGGAAAACTGTTTCCGTGGGAAGCCGGCTTTTTGCAAAGGGGTCTCAGGGCCGTGGGCCTCGGGTCTCCCTCCGGCTCCCCAAAGCACAGGGACGAGGTGAGGGGCTTAGACCGTGCCTGGGCAATGTTGTTTCTTACACCTGGGTGTGTGGCATTTTGTTGACCTGGCAACTCCCAGTTGGGATAGGTTTTCCACAGCAAGCACCTCTTGTTCGTCGGAAGCCGTTTTTGCCCCAGGGGTCTCCAGACTGTGTTCGTTGGGGTTGAACTCCTGCTAGCAAAACCGCCGGGATGAGGGAAGGGTTCAGACTGTGCCTGGGCCCTGTGGTCTCTTCCAGGTCAGTGTATGGCATTTCCTTCCCCTTGCCACAGGCACCTGGGAGCATGTCTGCACGTGGAGAAAGACTTTCCCGTGGGAAGCCTGTTTTTGTCAAACGGGTCCCAGTGCTCTGCTCCTCTCTTTTCACTCCTGCTGCCAGAAGCCCAGGGAGGATGGGAGGGCTTAGAACATGGCTGGGCACTGTGGTTTCTTCCAGAGAAGTGGAGGGCATTTGCTTTACCTGCCACAACCACTTGGGATAGGGTCTGCACCTCAGGAAAACTCTTTCCGTGGGAAGCCGCCTTTTTGCAAAGGGGTCTCAGAGCCGTGGGGCTCGGCTGTCCCTCCGGCTCCCCAAAGCACAGGGACGAGGTGAGGAGCTTAGACCGTGCCTGGGCAATGTTGTTTCTTACACCTGGGTGTGTGGCATTTCGTTGACCTGGCTACTCCCACTTGGGATAGGTTTTCCACAGCAAGCACCTCTTGTTCGTTGGAAGCCGTTTTTGCCCCAGGGGTCTCCGGGCTGTGTTCGTTGGGGTTGAACTCCTGCTAGCAAAACCGCCGGGATGAGGGAAGGGTTCAGACTGGTCCTGGGCCCTGTGGTCTCTTCCATGTCAGTGTATGGCATTTCCTTCCCCTTGCCACAGGCACCTGGGAGCATGTCTGCACGTGGAGAAAGACTTTCCCGTGGGAAGCCGGTTTTTGTCAAATGGGTCCCAGTGCTCTGCTCCTCTCTTTTCATTCCTGCTGCCAGAAGCCCAGGGAGGATGGGAGGGCTTAGAACATGGCTGGGCACTGTGGATTCTTCCAGAGAAGTGGAGGGCATTTGCATTACCTTGCCACTACCACTTGGGATAGGGTGTGCACCTCAGGAAAACTGTTTCCGTGGGAAGCCGGCTTTTTGCAAAGGGGTCTCAGTGCCGTGGGCCTCGGGTGTCCCTCCGGCTCCCCAAAGCACAGGGACGAGGTGAGGGGCTTGGACCGTGCCTGGGCAATGTTGTTTCTTACACCTGGGTGTTTGGCATTTTGTTGACCTGGCTACCCCACTTGGGATAGGTTTTCCACAGCAAGCACGTATTGTTCGTCGGAAGCCGTTTTTGCCCCAGGGGTCTCCGGGCTGTGTTCGTTGGGGTTGACCTCCTGCTGTCAAAACCGCCGGGATGAGGGAAGTGTTCAGACTGGTCCTGGGCCCTGTAGTCTCTTCCATGTCAGTGTATGGCATTTCCTTCCCCTTGCCACAGGCACCTGGGAGCATGTCTGCACGTGGAGAAAGACTTTCCCGTGGGAAGCCGGTTTTTGTCAAACGGGTCCCAGTGCTCTGCTCCTCTCTTTTCACTCCTGCTGCCAGAAGCCCAGGGAGGAGGGGAGGGCTTAGAACATGGCTGGGCACTGTGGTTTCTTCCAGAGAAGTGGAGGGCATTTGCATTACCTTGCCACAACCTCTTGCGATAGGGTCTGCACCTCACGAAAACTGTTTCGGTGGGAAGCCGGCTTTTTGCAAAGGGGTCTCAGGGCCGTGGGCCTCGGCTGTCCCTCCGGCTCCGCAAAGCACAGGGTCGAGGTGAGGGGCTTGGACCGTGCCTGGGCAATGTTGTTTCTTACACCTGGGTGTGTGGCATTTTGTTGACCTGGCTACCCCACTTGGGATAGGTTTTCCACAGCAAGCACCTCTTGTTCGTCGGAAGCCGTTTTTGCCCCAGGGGTCTCCGGGCTGTGTTCGTTGGGGTTGAACTCCTGCTATCAAAACCGTCGGGATGAGGGAAGGGTTCAGACTGTGCCTGGGCCCTGTGGTCTCTTCCAGGTCAGTGTATGGCATTTCCTTCCCCTTGCCACAGGCACCTGGGAGCATGTCTGCACGTGGAGAAAGACTTTCCCGTGGGAAGCCGGTTTTTGTCAAACGGGTCCCAGTGCTCTGCTCCTCTCTTTTCACTCCTGCTGCCAGAAGCCCAGGGAGGATGGGAGGGCTTAGAACATGGCTGGGCACTGTGGTTTCTTCCAGAGAAGTGGAGGGCATTTGCATTAACTTGCCACTACCACTTGGGATAGGGTGTGCACCTCAGGAAAACTGTTTCCGTGGGAAGCCGGCTTTTTGCAAAGGGGTCTCAGTGCCGTGGGCCTCGGGTGTCCCTCCGGCTCCCCAAAGTACAGGGACGAGGTGAGGGGCTTGGACCGTGCCTGGGCAATGTTGTTTCTTACACCTGGGTGTGTGGCATTTTGTTGACCTGGCTACTCCCACTTGGGATAGGTTTTCCACAGCAAGCACCTCTTGTTCGTCGGAAGCCGTTTTTGCCCCAGGGGTCTCCGGGCTGTGTTCGTTGGGGTTGAACTCCTGCTAGCAAAACCGCCGGGATGAGGGAAGGGTTCAGACTGTGCCTGGGCCCTGTGGTCTCTTCCAGGTCAGTGTATTGCATTTCCTTCCCCTTGCCACAGGCACCTGGGAACGTGTCTGCACGTGGAGAAAGACTTTCCCTTGGGAAGCCGGTTTTTGTCAAACGTGTCCCAGTGCCCTGCTCCTCTCTTTTCACTCCTGCTGCCAGAAGCCCAGGGAGGATGGGAGGGCTTAGAACATGGCTGGGCACTGTGGTTTCTTCCAGAGAAGTGGAGGGCATTTGCTTTACCTTGCCACAACCACTTGGGAGAGGGTCTGTACCTCAGGAAATCTGTTTCCATGGGAAGCCGGCTTTTTGCAAAGGGGTCTCAGGGCCGTGGGCCTCGGGTCTCCCTCCGGCTCCCCAAAGCACAGGGACGAGGTGAGGGGCTTAGACCGTGCCTGGGCAATGTTGTTTCTTACACCTGGGTGTGTGGCATTTTGTTGACCTGGCAACTCCCACTTGGGATAGGTTTTCCACAGCAAGCACCTCTTGTTCGTCGGAAGCCGTTTTTGCCCCAGGGGTCTCCAGACTGTGTTCGTTGGGGTTGAACTCCTGCTAGCAAAACCGCCGGGATGAGGGAAGGGTTCAGACTGTGCCTGGGCCCTGTGGTCTCTTCCAGGTCAGTGTATGGCATTTCCTTCCCCTTGCCACAGGCACCTGGGAGCATGTCTGCACGTGGAGAAAGACTTTCCCGTGGGAAGCCAGTTTTTGTCAAACGGGTCCCAGTGCTCTGCTCCTCTCTTTTCACTCCTGCTGCCAGAAGCCCAGGGAGGATGGGAGGGCTTAGAACATGGCTGGGCACTGTGGTTTCTTCCAGAGAAGTGGAGGGCATTTGCTTTACCTGCCACAACCACTTGGGATAGGGTCTGCACCTCAGGAAAACTCTTTCCGTGGGAAGCCGCCTTTTTGCAAAGGGGTCTCAGAGCCGTGGGGCTCGGCTGTCCCTCCGGCTCCCCAAAGCACAGGGACGAGGTGAGGAGCTTAGACCGTGCCTGGGCAATGTTGTTTCTTACACCTGGGTGTGTGGCATTTCGTTGACCTGGCTACTCCCACTTGGGATAGGTTTTCCACAGCAAGCACCTCTTGTTCGTTGGAAGCCGTTTTTGCCCCAGGGGTCTCCGGGCTGTGTTCGTTGGGGTTGAACTCCTGCTAGCAAAACCGCCGGGATGAGGGAAGGGTTCAGACTGGTCCTGGGCCCTGTGGTCTCTTCCATGTCAGTGTATGGCATTTCCTTCCCCTTGCCACAGGCACCTGGGAGCATGTCTGCACGTGGAGAAAGACTTTCCCGTGGGAAGCCGGTTTTTGTCAAATGGGTCCCAGTGCTCTGCTCCTCTCTTTTCATTCCTGCTGCCAGAAGCCCAGGGAGGATGGGAGGGCTTAGAACATGGCTGGGCACTGTGGATTCTTCCAGAGAAGTGGAGGGCATTTGCATTACCTTGCCACTACCACTTGGGTTAGGGTGTGCACCTCAGGAAAACTGTTTCCGTGGGAAGCCGGCTTTTTGCAAAGGGGTCTCAGTGCCGTGGGCCTCGGGTGTCCCTCCGGCTCCCCAAAGCAGAGGGACGAGGTGAGGGGCTTGGACCGTGCCTGGGCAATGTTGTTTCTTACACCTGGGTGTTTGGCATTTTGTTGACCTGGCTACCCCACTTGGGATAGGTTTTCCACAGCAAGCACGTATTGTTCGTCGGAAGCCGTTTTTGCCCCAGGGGTCTCCGGGCTGTGTTCGTTGGGGTTGACCTCCTGCTGTCAAAACCGCCGGGATAAGGGAAGTGTTCAGACTGGTCCTGGGCCCTGTAGTCTCTTCCATGTCAGTGTATGGCATTTCCTTCCCCTTGCCACAGGCACCTGGGAGCATGTCTGCACGTGGAGAAAGACTTTCCCGTGGGAAGCCGGTTTTTGTCAAACGGGTCCCAGTGCTCTGCTCCTCTCTTTTCACTCCTGCTGCCAGAAGCCCAGGGAGGAGGGGAGGGCTTAGAACATGGCTGGGCACTGTGGTTTCTTCCAGAGAAGTGGAGGGCATTTGCATTACCTTGCCACAACCTCTTGCGATAGGGTCTGCACCTCACGAAAACTGTTTCGGTGGGAAGCCGGCTTTTTGCAAAGGGGTCTCAGGGCCGTGGGCCTCGGCTGTCCCTCCGGCTCCGCAAAGCACAGGGTCGAGGTGAGGGGCTTGGACCGTGCCTGGGCAATGTTGTTTCTTACACCTGGGTGTGTGGCATTTTGTTGACCTGGCTACCCCACTTGGGATAGGTTTTCCACAGCAAGCACCTCTTGTTCGTCGGAAGCCGTTTTTGCCCCAGGGGTCTCCGGGCTGTGTTCGTTGGGGTTGAACTCCTGCTATCAAAACCGTCGGGATGAGGGAAGGGTTCAGACTGTGCCTGGGCCCTGTGGTCTCTTCCAGGTCAGTGTATGGCATTTCCTTCCCCTTGCCACAGGCACCTGGGAGCATGTCTGCACGTGGAGAAAGACTTTCCCGTGGGAAGCCGGTTTTTGTCAAACGGGTCCCAGTGCTCTGCTCCTCTCTTTTCACTCCTGCTGCCAGAAGCCCAGGGAGGATGGGAGGGCTTAGAACATGGCTGGGCACTGTGGTTTCTTCCAGAGAAGTGGAGGGCATTTGCATTAACTTGCCACTACCACTTGGGATAGGGTGTGCACCTCAGGAAAACTGTTTCCGTGGGAAGCCGGCTTTTTGCAAAGGGGTCTCAGTGCCGTGGGCCTCGGGTGTCCCTCCGGCTCCCCAAAGTACAGGGACGAGGTGAGGGGCTTGGACCGTGCCTGGGCAATGTTGTTTCTTACACCTGGGTGTGTGGCATTTTGTTGACCTGGCTACTCCCACTTGGGATAGGTTTTCCACAGCAAGCACCTCTTGTTCGTCGGAAGCCGTTTTTGCCCCAGGGGTCTCCGGGCTGTGTTCGTTGGGGTTGAACTCCTGCTAGCAAAACCGCCGGGATGAGGGAAGGGTTCAGACTGTGCCTGGGCCCTGTGGTCTCTTCCAGGTCAGTGTATTGCATTTCCTTCCCCTTGCCACAGGCACCTGGGAACGTGTCTGCACGTGGAGAAAGACTTTCCCTTGGGAAGCCGGTTTTTGTCAAACGTGTCCCAGTGCCCTGCTCCTCTCTTTTCACTCCTGCTGCCAGAAGCCCAGGGAGGATGGGAGGGCTTAGAACATGGCTGGGCACTGTGGTTTCTTCCAGAGAAGTGGAGGGCATTTGCTTTACCTTGCCACAACCACTTGGGAGAGGGTCTGTACCTCAGGAAATCTGTTTCCATGGGAAGCCGGCTTTTTGCAAAGGGGTCTCAGGGCCGTGGGCCTCGGCTGTCCCTCCGGCTCCCCAAAGCACAGGGACGAGGTGAGGGGCTTAGACCGTGCCTGGGCAATGTTGTTTCTTACACCTGGGTGTGTGGTATTTCGTTGACCTGGCTACCCCCACTTGGGATAGGTTTTCCACAGCAAGCACCTCTTTTTCGTCGGAAGCCGTTTTTGCCTCAGGGTCTCCGGGCTGTGTTCGTTGGGGTTGAACTCCTGCTAGCAAAACTGCCGGGATGAGGGAAGGGTTCAGACTGGTCCTGGGCCCTGTGGTCTCTTCCAGGTCAGTGTATGGCATTTCCTTCCCCTTGCCACAGGCACCTGGGAGCATGTCTGCACGTGGAGAAAGACTTTCCCGTGGGAAGCCGGTTTTTGTCAAATGGGTCCCAGTGCTCTGCTCCTCTCTTTTCACTCCTGCTGCCAGAAGCCCAGGGAGGATGGGAGGGCTTAGAACATGGCTGGGCAGTGTGGTTTCTTCCAGAGAAGTGGAGGGCATTTGCTTTACCTTGCCACAACCACTTGGGAGAGGGTCTGTACCTCAGGAAAACTGTTTCCGTGGGAAGCCGGCTTTTTGCAAAGGGGTCTCAGGGCCGTGGGCCTCGGCTGTCCCTCCGGCTCCCCAAAGCACAGGGACGAGGTGAGGGGCTTAGACCGTGCCAGGGCCATGTTGTTTCTTACACCTGGGTGTGTGGAATTTCGTTGACCTGGCTACCCCCACTTGGGATAGGTTTTCCACAGCAAGCACCTCTTTTTCGTCGGAAGCTGTTTTTGCCTCAGGGTCTCCGGGCTCTGTTCGTTGGGGTTGAACTCCTGCTAGCAAAACTGCCGGGATGAGGGAAGGGTTCAGACTGTGCCTGGGCCCTGTGGTCTCTTCCAGGTCAGTGTATGGCATTTCCTTCCCCTTGCCACAGGCACCTGGGAGCATGTCTGCACGTGGAGAAAGAATTTCCCGTGGGAAGCCGGTTTTTGTCAAACGGGTCCCAGTGCTCTGCTCCTCTCTTTTCACTCCTGCTGCCAGAAGCCCAGGGAGGATGGGAGGGCTTAGAACATGCCTGGGCACTGTGGTTTCTTCCAGAGAAGTGGAGGGCATTTGCTTTACCTTGCCACAACCACTTGGGATAGGGTGTGCACCTCAGTAAAACTGTTTTCCGTGGGAAGCCGGCTTTTTGCAAAGGGGTCTCAGGTCCGTGGGCCTCGGGTGTCCCTCCGGCTCCCCAAAGAACAGGGACGAGTTGAGGGGCTTGGACCATGCTTGGGCAATGTTGTTTCTTACACCTGGGTGTTTGTCATTTTGTTGACCTGGCTACTCCCACTTGGGATAGGTTTTCCACAGCAAGCACCTCTTGTTCATCGGAAGCCGTTTTTGCCCCAGGGGTCTCCGGGCTGTGTTCGTTGGGGTTGACCTCCTGCTGTCAAAACCGCCGGGATGAGGGAAGGGTTCAGACTGGTCCTGGTCCCTGTGGTCTCTTCCAGGTCAGTGTATGGCATTTCCTTCCCCTTGCCACAGGCACCTGGGACCATGTCTGCACGTGGAGAAAGACTTTCCCGTGGGAAGCCGGTTTTTGTCAAACGGGTCCCAGTGCTCTGCTCCTCTCTTTTCACTCCTGCTGCCAGAAGCCCAGGGAGGATGGGAGGGCTTAGAACATGGCTGGGCACTGTGGTTTCTTCCAGAGAAGTGGAGGGCATTTGCATTAACTTGCCACTACCACTTGGGATAGGGTGTGCACCTCAGGAAAACTGTTTCCGTGGGAAGCTGGCTTTTTGCAAAGGGGTCTCAGTGCCGTGGGCCTCGGGCGTCCCTCCGGCTCCCCAAAGTACAGGGACGAGGTGAGGGGCTTGGACCGTGCCTGGGCAATGTTGTTTCTTACACCTGGGTGTGTGGCATTTTGTTCACCTGGCTACTCCCACTTGGGATAGGTTTTCCACAGCAAGCACCTCTTGTTCGTCGGAAGCCGTTTTTGCCCCAGGGGTCTCCGGGCTGTGTTCGTTGGGGTTGAACTCCTGCTAACAAAACCGCCGGGATGAGGGAAGGGTTCAGACTGTGCCTGGGCCCTGTGGTCTCTTCCAGGTCAGTGTATTGCATTTCCTTCCCCTTGCCACAGGCACCTGGGAACGTGTCTGCACGTGGAGAAAGACTTTCCCTTGGGAAGCCGGTTTTTGTCAAACGTGTCCCAGTGCCCTGCTCCTCTCTTTTCACTCCTGCTGCCAGAAGCTCAGGGAGGATGGGAGGGCTTAGAACATGGCTGGGCACTGTGGTTTCTTCCAGAGAAGTGGAGGGCATTTGCTTTACCTTGCCACAACCACTTGGGAGAGGCTCTGTACCTCAGGAAAACTGTTTCCATGGGAAGCCGGCTTTTTGCAAAGGGGTCTCAGGGCCGTGGGCCTCGGCTGTCCCTCCGGCTCCCCAAAGCACAGGGACGAGGTGAGGGGCTTAGACCGTGCCTGGGCAATGTTGTTTCTTACACCTGGGTGTGTGGTATTTCGTTGACCTGGCTACCCCCACTTGGGATAGGTTTTCCACAGCAAGCACCTCTTTTTCGTCGGAAGCCGTTTTTGCCTCAGGGTCTCCGGGCTGTGTTCGTTGGGGTTGAACTCCTGCTAGCAAAACTGCCGGGATGAGGGAAGGGTTCAGACTGGTCCTGGGCCCTGTGGTCTCTTCCAGGTCAGTGTATGGCATTTCCTTCCCCTTGCCACAGGCACCTGGGAGCATGTCTGCACGTGGAGAAAGACTTTCCCGTGGGAAGCCGGTTTTTGTCAAACGGGTCCCAGTGCTCTGCTCCTCTCTTTTCACTCCTGCTGCCAGAAGCCCAGGGAGGATGGGAGGGCTTAGAACATGGCTGGGCAGTGTGGTTTCTTCCAGAGAAGTGGAGGGCATTTGCTTTACCTTGCCACAACCACTTGGGAGAGGGTCTGTACCTCAGGAAAACTGTTTCCGTGGGAAGCCGGCTTTTTGCAAAGGGGTCTCAGGGCCGTGGGCCTCGGCTGTCCCTCCGGCTCCCCAAAGCACAGGGACGAGGTGAGGGGCTTAGACCGTGCCAGGGCAATGTTGTTTCTTACACCTGGGTGTGTGGAATTTCGTTGACCTGGCTACCCCCACTTGGGATAGGTTTTCCACAGCAAGCACCTCTTTTTCGTCGGAAGCTGTTTTTGCCTCAGGGTCTCCGGGCTGTGTTCGTTGGGGTTGAACTCCTGCTAGCAAAACTGCCGGGATGAGGGAAGGGTTCAGACTGGTCCTGGGCCCTGTGGTCTCTTCCAGGTCAGTGTATGGCATTTCCTTCCCCTTGCCACAGGCACCTGGGAGCATGTCTGCACGTGGAGAAAGACTTTCCCGTGGGAAGCCGGTTTTTGTCAAACGGGTCCCAGTGCTCTGCTCCTCTCTTTTCACTCCTGGTGCCAGAAGCCCAGGGAGGATGGGAGGGCTTAGAACATGGCTGGGCACTGTGGTTTCTTCCAGAGAAGTGGAGGGCATTTGCTTTACCTTGCCACAACCACTTGGGAGAGGGTCTGTACCTCAGGAAAACTGTTTCCGTGGGAAGCCGGCTTTTTGCAAAGGGGTCTCAGGGCCGTGGGCCTCGGCTGTCCCTCCGGCTCCCCAAAGCACAGGGACGAGGTGAGGGGCTTAGACCGTGCCAGGGCAATGTTGTTTCTTACACCTGGGTGTGTGGAATTTCGTTGACCTGGCTACCCCCACTTGGGATAGGTTTTCCACAGCAAGCACGTCTTTTTCGTTGGAAGCTGTTTTTGCCTCAGGGTCTCCGGGCTGTGTTCGTTGGGGTTGAACTCCTGCTAGCAAAACTGCCGGGATGAGGGAAGGGTTCAGACTGTGCCTGGGCCCTGTGGTCTCTTCCAGGTCAGTGTATGGCATTTCCTTCCCCTTGCCACAGGCACCTGGGAGCATGTCTGCACGTGGAGAAAGACTTTCCCGTGGGAAGCCGGTTTTTGTCAAACGGGTCCCAGTGCTCTGCTCCTCTCTTTTCACTCCTGCTGCCAGAAGCCCAGGGAGGATGGGAGGGCTTAGAACATGGCTGGGCACTGTGGTTTCTTCCAGAGAAGTGGAGGGCATTTGGTTTACCTTGCCACAACCACTTGGGATAGGGTGTGCACCTCAGTAAAACTGTTTTCCGTGGGAAGCCGGCTTTTTGCAAAGGGGTCTCAGGGCCGTGGGCCTCGGGTGTCCTTCCGGCTCCCCAAAGAACAGGGACGAGTTGAGGGGCTTGGACCGTGCTAGGGCAATGTTGTTTCTTACACCTGGGTGTGTGTCATTTTGTTGACCTGGCTACTCCCACTTGGGATAGGTTTTCCACAGCAAGCACCTCTTGTTCATCGGAAGCCGTTTTTGCCCCAGGGGTCTCCGGGCTGTGTTCGTTGGGGTTGACCTCCTGCTGTCAAAACCACCGGGATGAGGGAAGGGTTCAGACTGTGCCTGGGCCCTGTGGTCTCTTCCAGTTCAGTGTATGGCATTGCCTTCCCCTTGCCACAGGCACCTGGGAGCATGTCTGCACGTGGAGAAAGACTTTCCCGTGGGAAGCCGGTTTTTGTCAAACGGGTCCCAGTGCTCTGCTCCTCTCTTTTCACTCCTGCTGCCAGAAGCCCAGGGAGGATGGGAGGGCTTAGAACATGGCTGGGCACTGTGGTTTCTTCCAGAGAAGTGGAGGGCATTTGCTTTACCTTGCCACAACCAATTGGTATAGGGTGTGCACCTCAGGAAAACTGTTTTCCGTGGGAAGCCGGCTTTTTGCAAAGGGGTCTCAGGGCCGTGGGCCTCGGCTGTCCCTCCGGCTCCCCAAAGCACAGCGACGAGGTGAGGGGCTTAGACCGTGCCTGGGCAATGTTGTTTCTTACACCTTGGTGTGTGGCATTTCGTTGACCTGGCTACTCCCACTTGGGATAGGTTTTCCACAGCAAGCACCTCTTGTTCGTTGGAAGCCGTTTTTGCCCCAGGGGTCTCCGGGCTGTGTTCGTTGGGGTTGAACTCCTGCTAGCAAAACCGCCGGGATGAGGGAAGGGTTCAGACTGTGCCTGGGCCCTGTGGTCTCTTCCAGGTCAGTGTATGGCATTTCCTTCACCTTGCCACAGGCACTGGGGAGCATGTCTGCATGTGGAGAAAGACTTTCCCGTGGGAAGCCGGTTTTTGTCAAACGGGTCCCAGTGCTCTGCTCCTCTCTTTTCACTCCTGCTGCCAGAAGCCCAGGGAGGATGGGAGGGCTTAGAACATGGCTGGGCACTGTGGTTTCTTCCAGAGAAGTGGAGGGCATTTGCTTTACCTTGCCATAACCACGTGGGATAGGGTGTGCACCTCAGGAAAACTGTTTCTGTTGGAAGCCGGCTTTTTACAAAGGGGTCTCAGGGCCGTGGGCCTCGGGTGTCCCTCCGGCTCCTCAAAGCACAGGGACGAGGTGAGGGGCTTAGACCATGCCTGGGCAATGTTGTTTCTTACACATGGGTGTTTGGCATTTTGCTGACCTGGCTACCCCACTTCGGATAGGTTTTCCACAGCAAGCACGTATTGTTCGTCGGAAGCCGTTTTTGCCCCAGGGGTCTCCGGCTGTGTTCGTTGGGGTTGACCTCCTGCTGTCAAAACCGCCGGGATGAGGGAAGGGTTCAGACTGCTCCTGGGCCCTGTGGTCTCTTCCATGTCAGTGTATGGCATTTCCTTCCCCTTGCCACAGGCACCTGGTAGCATGTCTGCACGTGGAGAAAGACTTTCCCGTGGGAAGCTGGTTTTTGTCAAACGGGTCCCAGTGCTCTGCTCCTCTCTTTTCACTCCTGCTGCCAGAAGCCCAGGGAGGATGGGAGGGCTTAGAACATGGCTGGGCACTGTGGTTTATTCCAGAGAAGTGGAGGGCATTTGCATTACCTTGCCACAACCTCTTGGGATAGGGTCTGCATCTCAGGAAAACTGTTTCGGTGGGAAGCCGGCTTTTTGCAAAGGGGTCTCAGGGCCGTGGGTCTCGGCTGTCCCTCTGGCTCCCCAAAGCAAAGGGATGAGGTGAGGGGCTTGGACCGTGCCTGGGCAATGTTGTTTCTTACACCTGGGTGTGTGGCATTTTGTTGACCTGGCTACCCCACTTGGGATAGGTTTTCCACAGCAAGCACCTCTTGTTCGTCGGAAGCCGTTTTTGCCCCAGGGGTCTCCGGGCTGTGTTCGTTGGGGTTGAACTCCTGCTATCAAAACCGTCGGGATGAGGGAAGGGTTCAGACTGTGCCTGGGCCCTGTGGTCTCTTCCAGGTCAGTGTATGGCATTGCCTTCCCCTTGCCACAGGCACCTGGGAGCATGTCTGCACGTGGAGAAAGACTTTCCCGTGGGAAGCCGGTTTTTGTCACACGGGTCCCAGTGCTCTACTCCTCTCTTTCCACTCCTGCTGCCAGAAGCCCAGGGAGGATGGGAGGGCTTAGAACATGGCTGGGCAATGTGGTTTCTTCCAGAGAAGTGGAGGGCATTTGCATTACCTTGCCACTACCACTTCGGATAGGGTGTGCACCGCAGGAAAACTGTTTCCGTGGGAAGCCGGCTTTTTGCAAAGGGGTCTCAGTGCCGTGGGCCTCGGGTGTCCCTCCGGCTCCCCAAAGCACAGGGACGAGGTGAGGGGCTTGGACCGTGCCTGGGCAATGTTGTTTCTTACACCTGGGTGTGTGTCATTTTGTTGACCTGGCTACTCCCACTTGGGATAGGTTTTCCACAGCAAGCACCTATTGTTCGTCGGAAGCCGTTTTTGCCCCAGGGGTCTCCGGGCTGTGTTCGTTGGGGTTGAACTCCTGCTAGCAAAACCGCCGGGATGAGGGAAGGGTTCAGACTGTGCCTGGGCCCTGTGGTCTCTTCCAGGTCAGTGTATGGCATTTCCTTCCCCTTGCCAGAGGCACCTGGGAACGTGTCTGCACGTGGAGAAAGACTTTCCCTTGGGAAGCCGGTTATGTCAAACGGGTCCCATTGCCCTGCTCCTCTCTTTTCACACCTGCTGCCAGAAGCCCAGGGAGGAAGGGAGGGCTTAGAACATGGCTGGGCAATGTGGTTTCTTCCAGAGAAGTGGAGGGCATTTGCTTTACCTTGCCACAACCACTTGGGATAGGGTGTGCACCTCAGGAAAACTGTTTCCGTGGGAAGCCGGCTTTTTGCAAAGGGGTCTCAGGGCCGTGTGGCTCGGCTGTCCCTGTGGCTCCCCAAAGCACAGGGACGAGGTGAGGGGCTTAGACCGTGCCTGGGCAATGTTGTTTCTTACACCTGGGTGTGTGGCATTTTGTTGACCTGGCTACCCCCACTTGGGATAGGTTTTCCACAGCAAGCACCTCTTTTTCGTCGGAAGCCGTTTTTGCCTCAGCGTCTCCGGGCTGTGTTCGTTAGGGTTGAACTCCTGCTAGCAAAACTGCCGGGATGAGGGAAGGGTTCAGACTGTGCCTGGGCCTGTTGTCTCTTCCAGGTCAGTGTATGGCATTTCCTTCCCCTTGCCACAGGCACCTGGGAGCATGTCTGCACGTGGAGAAGGACTTCCTCGTGGAAGCCGGTTTCTGTCAAAGCGTCCCAGTGCTGTCGTCCTCTCTTTTCACTCCTGTTGCTAGAAGCCCAGGGAGGAGGGGAGGGCTTAGAACATGGCTGGGCACTGGGGTTTATTGCAGAGAAGGAGATGGCATTTGCTTACCCTTACCACCACCCCTTGGGATAGGGTCTGCACCTCAGGAAAGCTGTTTCCTTGGGAAGCCGGCTTTCTGCCCAACGGGCCTCAGGGCCGTGGGCCTCGGGGGTCCCTCCGGCTCCCCAAAGCACAGGGACGAGGTGAGGGGCTTGGACCGTGCCTGGGCAATGTTGTTTCTTACCCCTGAGTGTCTGGCATTTCGTTGACCTGGCTACCCCACTTGGGATAGGTTTTCCACAGCAAGCACCTCTTGTTCGTCGGAAGCCGTTTTTGCCCCAGGGGTCTCCGGGCTGTGTTTGTTGGGGTTGAACTCCTGCTACCCCCACTTGGGATAGGTTTTCCACAGCAAGAGCATATTGTTTGTCGGAAGCCGTTTGGGCCCCAGGGGGTCTCCGGGCTGTGTTCATTGTGGTGGAACTCCTGCTAGCAAAACCGCCGGGATGAGGGAAGGGCTCAGACTGTGCCTGGGCCCTGTGGTCTCTTCCAGGTCAGTGTATGGTATTTCCTTCACCTTGCCACAGGCACTGGGGAGCATGTCTGCACGTGGAGAAGGACTTCCTCGTGGAAGCCGGTTTCTGTCAAACCGTCCCAGTGCTGTGCTCCTCTCTTTTCACTCCTGCTGCCAGAAGCCCAGGGAGGAGGGGAGGGCTTAGAACATGGCTGGGCACTGGGGTTTCTTCCAAAGGAGGGGATGGCATTTGCTTTCCCTTGCCACCACCCCTTGGGATAGGGTCTGCACCTCAGGAAAGCTGTTTCCGTGGGAAGCCGGCTTTCTGCCCAACGGGCCTCAGGGCCGTGTGCCTCGGGGGTCCCTCCGGCTCCCCAAAGCACAGAGACGAGGTAGGGGCTTAGACCATGCTTGTGCCATGTTTTCTCTTCCACCTTGGTGTGTGGCATTTTGTTGACCTGGCTACACCGACTTGGGATAGGTTTTCCACAGCAAGAGCATATTGTTCGTCGGAAGCTGTTTGGGCCCCAGCGGGTCTCCGGGATGTGTTCGTTGGGGTTGAACTCCTGCTAGCAAAACCGCCGGGATGAGGGAAAGGCTCAGACTGTGCCTGGGCCCTGTGGCCTCTTCCAGGTCAGTGTATGGCATTTCCTTCACCTTGCCACAGGCACTGGGGAGCATGTGTGCACGTGGTGAAGGACTTCCTCGTGGGAAGCCGGATTCTGTTAAAGGGTCCCAGTGCTGTGTTCCTCTCTTTTCACTCCTGCTGCCAGAAGCCCAGGGAGGAGGGGAGGGCTTAGAACATGGGTGGGCACTGTGGTTTCTTCCAGAGAAGTGGATGGCATTTCTTTACCTTGACACAACCACTTGTGAGAGGGTCTGCACCTCAGGAAAACTGTTTCCATGGGAGCCGGCTTTTGGCCAAACGGATCTCAGGCCCGTGGGCCTCGGGTGTCCCTCCGGCTCCCCAAAGCACAGGGACGAGGTGAGGTGCTTACAACATGCCTGGGCAATGTTGTTTCTTACACCTGGGTGTGTTGCATTTTGTTTACCTGGTTACCCCATATTTGGGATAGGTTTTCCACAGCAAGAGTATACTGCTCATCGGAAGCCGTTTTTGCCCCAGGGTCTCCGGGCTGTGTTCATTGGGTTTGAACTCCTGCTAGCAAAACTACCGGGATGAGGGAAGGGTTCAGACTGTGCCTGGGCCCTGTGGTCTCTTCCAGGTCAGTGTATGGCATTTCCTTCCCCTTGCCACAGGCACCTGGGAGCATGTCTGCACGTGGAGAAAGACTTTCCCGTGGGAAGCCGTTTTTGTCAAACGGGTCCCAGTGCTCTGTTCCTCTCTTTTCACTCCTGCTGCCAGAAGCCCAGGGAGGATGGGAGGGCTTAGAACATGGCTGGGCACTGTGGTTTCTTCCAGAGAAGTGGAGGGCATTTGCTTTACCTTACCACAACCACTTGGGATAGGGTCTGCACCTCAGGAAAACTGTTTCCGTGGGAAGCCGGCTTTTTGCAAAGGGGTCTCAGGGCCGTGGGCTTCGGGTGTCCCTTCGGCTCCCCAAAGCACAGGGACGAGGTGAGGGGCTTGGACCGTGCTAGGGCAATGTTGTTTGTTACACCTGGGTGTGTGGCATTTTGTTGACCTGGCTACCCCCACTTGGGATAGGTTTTCCACAGCAAGCACCTTTTGTTCGTCGGAAGCCGTTTTTGCCCCAGGGGTCTCCGGGCTGTGTTCGTTGGGGTTGAACTCCTGCTAGCAAAGCCGCCGGGATTAGCTAAGGGTTCAGACTGTGCCTGGGCCCTGTGGTCTCTTCCAGGTGAGTGTATGGCATTTCCTTCCCCTTGCCACAGGCACCTGGGAGCATGTCTGCACGTGGAGAAAGACTTTCCCGTGGGAAGCCGGTTTTTGTCAAACGGGTCCCAGTGCTCTGCTCCTCTCTTTTCACTCCTGCTGCCAGAAGCCCAGGGAGGATGGGAGGGCTTAGAACATGGCTGGGCACTGTGGTTTCTTACAGAGAAGTGGAGGGCATTTGCTTTACCTTGCCAAAACCACTTGGGAGAGGGTCTGCACCTCAGAAAAACTGTTTCCGTGGGAAGCCGGCTTTTTGCAAAGGGGTCTCAGGGCCGTGGGCCTCGGGTGTCCCTCGGGCTCCCCAAACACAGGGACGAGGTGAGGGGCTTAGACCATGCCTGGGCAATGTTGTTTCTTACACCTGGGTGTGTGGCATTTCGTTGACCTGGCTACCCCCACTTGGGATAGGTTTTCCACAGCAAGAGCATATTGTTCGTCGGAAGCCCTTTGGGCCCCAGGGGGTCTCCGGGCTGTGTTCCTTGTCGTGGAACTCCTGCTAGCAAAACCGCCGGGATGAGGGAAGGGTTCAGACTGTGCCTGGGCCCTGTGGTCTCTTCCAGGTCAGTGTATGGTATTTCCTTCATCTTGCCACAGGCACTGGGGAGCATGTCTGCACGTGGAGAAGGACTTCCTCATGGAAGCCGGTTTCTGTCAAAGCGTCCCAGTGCTGTCCTCCTCTCTTTTCACTCCTGTTGCTAGAAGCCCAGGGAGGAGGGGAGGGCTTAGAACATGGCTGGGCACTGGGGTTTATTGCAGAGGAGGAGATGGCATTTGCTTTCCCTTACCACCACCCCTTGGGATAGGGTCTGCAACTCAGGAAAGCTGTTTCCGTGGGAGGCCGGCTTTCTGCCAAACGGGTCTCAGGGGCGTGGGTTTCGGGGGTCCCTCCGGCTCCCCAAAGCACAGAGGAGGTGAGGGGTTAGACCATGCCTGGGCCTAGTTGTCTCTTCCACCTGGGTGTGTGCCATTTTGTTGACCTGGCTACCCCCTCTTGGGATAGGTTTTCCAGAGCAAGAGCATATTGTTCATCGGAAGCCGTTTGGGCGCCAGGGGGTCACCGGGCTGTGTTCCTTGTGGTGGAACTCCTGCTAGCAAAACCGCCGGGATGAGGGAAGGGCTCAGACTGTGCCTGGGCCCTGTGGTCTCTTCCAGGTCAGTGTATGGTATTTCCTTCACCTTGCCACAGGCACTGGGGAGCATGTCTGCACGTGGAGAAGGACTTCCTCGTGGAAGCCGGTTTCTGTCAAAGCGTCTCAGTGCTGTCCTCCTCTCTTTTCACTCCTGCTGCTAGAAGCCCAGGGAGGAGAGGAGGGCTTAGAACATGGCTGGGCACTGGGGTTTCTTCCAGAGAAGGAGATGGCATTTTTTTCCCTTGCCTCCGCCCCTTGGGATAGGGTCTGCACCTCAGGAAAGCTGTTTCCGTGGGAAGCCGGCTTTTTGCAAAGGGTTCTCAGGGCCGTGGGCCTCGGCTGTCCCTCCGGCTCCCCAAAGCACAGGGACAAGGTGAGGGGCTTAGACCATGCCTGGGCAATGTTGTTTCTTACACCTGGGTGTGTGGCATTTTGTTGACCTGGCTACCCCCACTTGGGATAGGTTTTCCACAGCAAGTACCTATTGTTCGTCGGAAGCCGTTTTTGCCTCAGGTGTCTCCGGGCTGTGTTCCTGGGGTTGAACTCCTGCTAGGAAAACCGCCGGGATGAGGGAAGGGTTCAGACTGTGCCTGGGCCCTGGGGTCTCTTCCAGGTCAGTGTATGGCATTTCCTTCCCCTTGCCACAGGCACCTGGGAGCATGTCTGCACGTGGAGAAACACTTTCCCGTGGGAAGCCGGTTTTTGTCAAACGGGTCCCAGTGCTCTGCTCCTCTCTTTTCACTCCTGCTGCCATTAGTCCAGGGAGGATGGGAGGGCTTAGAACATGGCTGGGCACTGTGGTTTCTTCCAGAGAAGTGGAGGGCATTTGCTTTACCTTGCCACAACCACTTGGGAGAGGGTCTGCACCTCAGGAAAACTGTTTCCGTGGGAAGCCGGCTTTTTGCAAAGGGGTCTCAGGCCGTGGGCCTCGGCTGTCCCTCCGGCTCCCCAAAGCACAGGGACGAGGTGAGGGGCTTAGACCATGCCTGGGCCATGTTGTTTCTTCCACCTGGTTGTGTGGCATTTTGTTGACCTGGCTACCCCCACTTGGGATAGGTTTTCTACAGCAAGAGCATATTGTTTGTCGGAAGCCGTTTGGGCCACAGGGGGTCTCCGGGCTGTGTTCGTTGTGGTGGAACTCCTGCTAGCAAAACCGCCGGGATGAGGGAAGGGCTCAAACTGTGCCTGGGCCTTGTGGTCTCTTCCAGGTCAGTGTATGGTATTTCCTTCACCTTGCCACAGGCACTGGGGAGCATGTCTGCACGTGGAGAAGGACTTCCTCGTGGAAGCCGGTTTCTGTCAAAGCGTCCCAGTGCTGTCGTCCTCTCTTTTCACTCCTGTTGCTAGAAGCCCAGGGAGGAGGGGAGGGCTTAGAACATGGCTGGGCACTGGGGTTTATTGCAGAGAAGGAGATGGCATTTGCTTACCCTTACCACCACCCCTTGGGATAGGGTCTGCACCTCAGGAAAGCTGTTTCCTTGGGAAGCCGGCTTTCTGCCCAACGGGCCTCAGGGCCGTGGGCCTCGGGGGTCCCTCCGGCTCCCCAAAGCACAGGGATGAGGTGAGGGGCTTAGACCATGCCTGGGCCATGTTGTTTCTTCCACCTGGGTGTGTGGCATTTTGTTGACCTGGCTACCCCCACTTGGGATAGGTTTTCCTCAGCAAGAGCATATTGTACCTCGGAAGCCGTTTGGGCCCCAGGGGGTCTCCGGGCTGTGTTCCTTGGGGTTGAACTCCTGCTAGCAAAACCGCCGGGATGACAGAAGGGCTCAGACTGTGCCTGGGCCCTGTGGTCTCTTCCAGGTCAGTGTATGGTATTTCCTTCACCTTGCCACAGGCACTGGGGAGCATGTCTGCACGTGGAGAAGGACTTCCTCGGAGGAAGCCGGTTTCTGTCAAACGGGTCCCAGTGCTGTGTTCCTCTCTTTTCACTCTTGCTGCCAGAAGCCCAGGGAGGAGGGGAGGGCTTAGAACATGGCTGAGCACTGGGGTTTCTTCCAGAGAAGGAGATGGCATTTTTTTCCCTTGCCACCACCCGTTGGGATAGGGTCTGCACCTCAGGAAGCTGTTTCCGTGGGAAGCCGGCTTTTTGCAAAGGGTTCTCAGGGCCATGGGCCTCGGTGTCCCTCCGGCTCCCCAAAGCACAGGGACGAGGTGAGGGGCTTAGACCATGCCTGGGCCATGTTGTTTCTTCCACGTGGTTGTGTGGCATTTTGTTGACCTGGCTACCCCCACTTGGGATAGGTTTTCCACAGCAAGAGCATATTGTTTGTCCGAAGCCGTTTTGGCCCCAGGGGGTCTCTGGGCTGTGTTCCTTGGGGTTGAACTCCTGCTAGCAATACCGCCGGGATGAGGGAAGGGCTCAGACTGTGCCTGGGCTCTGTGGTCTCTTCCAGTTCAGTGCATGGCATTTCCTTCACCTTGCCACAGGCATTGGGAAGCATGTCTGCACGTGGAGAAGGACTTCCTCGTGGGAAGCCCGTTTCTGTCAAAGGGTCCCAGTGCTGTGCTCCTCTCTTTTCTCTCCTGCTGCCAGAAGCCCAGGGAGGAGGGGAGGGCTTAGAACATGGCTGGGCACTGGGGTTTCTTCCAGAGAAGGGGATGGCATTTGCTTTCCCTTGCCACCACTCCTTGGGATAGGGTCTGCACCTCAGGAAAGCTGTTTCCTTGGGAAGCCGGCTTTCTGCCCAACGGGCCTCAGGGCCGTGGGCCTCGGGGGTCCCTCCGGCTCCGCACAGCACAGGGACGAGGTGAGGGGCTTTGACCGTGCCTGGGCAATGTTGTTTCTTACACCTTGGTGTCTGGCATTTCGTTGACCTTGCTACCCCCACTTGGGATAGGTTTTCCACAGCAAGCACCTCTTGTTCTTCGGAAGCCGTTTTTGCCTCAGGGGTCTCCGGGCTGTGTTCGTTGGGGTTGAACTCCTGCTAGCAAAACCGCCGGGATGAGGGAAGGGTTCAGACTGGTCCTGGGCCCTGTGGTCTCTTCCAGGTCAGTGTATGGCGTTTCCTTCCCCTTGCCACAGGCACCTGGGAGCATGTCTGCACATGGAGAAAGACTTTCCCGTGGGAAACCGGTTTTTGTCAAACGGGTCCCATTGCTCTGCTCCTCTCTTTTCACTCCTGCTGCCAGAAGCCCAGGGAGGATGGGAGGGCTTAGAACATGGCTGGGCACTGTGGTTTCTTCCAGAGAAGTGGAGGGCATTTGCATTACCTTGCCACAACCACTTGGGATAGGGTGTGCACCTCAGGAGAACTGTTTCCGTGGGAAGCTGTCTTTTTGCAAAGCGGTCTCAGGGCCGTGGGCCTCGGCTGTCCCTCCGGCTCCCCAAAGCACAGGGACGAGGTGAGGGGCTTAGAGCATGCCTGGGCAATGTTTTTTCTTACATCTGGGTGTGTGGCATTTTGTTGACCTGGCTACCCCCACTTGGGATAGGTTTTCCACAGCAAGCACCTCTTGTTCGTCGGAAGCCGTTTTTGCCTCAGGGGTCTCCGGGCTGTGTTCGTTGGGGTTGAACTCCTGCTAGCAAAACCGCCGGGATAAGGGAAGCGTTCAGACTGTGCCTGGGCCCTGTGGTCTCTTCCAGGTCAGTGTATGGCATTTCCTTCCCCTTGCCACAGGCACCTGGGAGCATGTCTGCACGTGGAGAAAGACTTTCCGTAGGAAGCCGGTTTTTGTCAAACGGGTCCCAGTGCTGTGCTCCTCTCTTTTCACTCCTGCTGCCACAAGCCCAGGGAGGATGGGAGGGCTAAGAACATGGCTGGGCACTGTGGTTTCTTCCAGAGAAGTAGAGGGCATTTGCATTACCTTGCCACAACCAGTTGGGATAGGGTCTGCACCTCAGGAAGACTCTTTTCGTCGGAAACCTGCTTTTTCCAAAGGTGTCTCAGGGCAGTGGGCCTCGGGTGTTCCTCCGGCTCCCCAAAGCACATGGACGAGGTGAGGGGATTAGACCGTGCCTGGGCAATGTTGTTTCTTACAACTGGGTGTGTGGCATTTGGTTGACCTGGCTACCCCCACTTGGGATAGGGTTTCCACAGCAAGCACCTCTTGTTCGTAGGAAGCCGTTTTTGCCCCAGGGGTCTCCGGGCTGTGTTCGTTGCGGTTGAACTCCTGCTAGCAAAACTGCCGGGATGAGGGAATTGTTCAGAATGTGCCTGGGCCCTGTGGTCTCTTCCAGGTCAGTGTATGGCATTTCCTTCCCCTTGCCACAGGCACTGGGGAGCATGTCTGCACGTGGAGAAGGACTTTCTCGTGGGAAGCCGGTTTCTGTCAAATGGGTCCCAGTGCTCTGCTCCTCTCTTTTCACTCCTGCTGCCAGAAGCCCAGGGAGGATGGGAGAGCTTAGAACATGGCTGGGCACTGGGGTTTCTTCCAGAGAAGTGGAGGGCATTTGCTTTACCTTGCCACAACCACTTGGGATAGGGTGTGCACCTCAGGAAAACTGTTTCCGTGGGAAGCCGGCTTTTTGCAAAGGGGTCTCAGGGCCGTGGGCCTCGGGTGTCCCTCGGCTCCCCAAAGCACAGGGACGAGGTGAGGGGCTTAGACCATGCCTGGGCAATGTTGTTTCTTACACCTGGGTGTGTGGCATTTCGTTGACCTGGCTACCCCCACTTGGGATAGGTTTTCCACAGCAAGCACCTCTTGTTCTTCGGAAGCCGTTTTTGCCTCAGGGTCTCCGGGCTGTGTTCGTTGGGGTTGAACTCCTGCTAGCAAAACCGCCGGGATGAGGAAAGGGCTCAGACTGTGCCTGGGCCCTGTGGTCTCTTCCAGGTCAGTGTATGGCATTTCCTTCCCCTTGCCACAGCCACCTGGGAGCATGTCTGCACGTGGAGAAAGACTTTCCCGTGGGAAGCCGGTTTTTGTCAAACGGGTCCCAGTGCTCTGCTCCTCTCTTTTCACTCCTGCTGCCAGAAGCCCAGGGAGGATGGGAGGGCTTAGAACATGGCTGGGCACTGTGGTTTCTTCCAGAGAAGTGGAGGGCATTTGCATTACCTTGCCACAACGACTTGGGATAGGGTCTGCACCTCAAGAAAACTGTTTCCGTTGGAAGCCGGCTTTTTGCAAAGGGGTCTCAGGGCCGTGGTCCTCGGGGGTCCCTCCGGCTCCCAAAGCACAGAGACGAGGTAGGGGCTTAGACCATGCTTGGGCCATGTTGTCTCTTGCACCTTGGTGTGTGGCATTTTGTTGACCTGGCTACACTCACTTGGGATAGGTTTTCTGCAGCAAGAGCATATTGTTCGTCGGAAGCTGTTTGGGCCCCTGCGGGTCTCCGGGCTGTGTTCGTTGGGGTGAACTCCTGCTAGCAAAACCGCCGGGATGAGGGAAAGGCTCAGACTGTGCCTGGGCCCTGTGGCCTCTTACAGGTCAGTGTATGGCATTTCCTTCACCTTGCCACAGGCACCTGGGAGCATGTGTGCACGTGGTGAAGGACTTCCTCGTGGGAAGCCGGTTTCTGTCAAAGGGTCCCAGTGCTGTGCTCCTCTCTTTTCCCTCCTGCTGCCAGAAGCCCAGTGAGGATGGGAGAGCTTAGAACATGGCTGGGCACAGTGGTTTCTTCCAGAGAAGTGGATGGCTTTTGCTTTACGTTGCCACAACCACTTGGGAGAGGGTCTGCACCTCAGGAAAACTGTTTCCATGGGAAGCCGGCTTTTGGCCAAACTTGTCTCAGAGCCGTGGAACTCGGGTGTCCTTCCGGCTCCCCAAACCACAGGGACGCGTTGAGATGCTTAGACCACGCCTGGGAAATATTTTTTCTTACACTTGGGTGTGTTCCATTTTGTTTACCTGGCTACCCCCACTTGGGACAGGTTTTCCACAGCAAGAGCATATTGCTTGTCGGAAGCCGTCTCTGCCCCAGGTGTCTCCGTGCTGGGTTCTTTGGGGTTGAACTCCTGCTAGCAAAACCGCTGGGATGAGGGAAGAGCTCAGACGGTGCCTGGGCACTGTTGTCTCTTACGCGACCCGTACCCTAACTGGAACCCAAACCCTATACCCTGACCCAGACCCTTCGCCTGATCCTGACCATTACCCTGACCCTAACCCTAACCCTAACCCTAACCAGAAACCTAGCCCTAACCCGAACCCTAAAACTAATCCTAACCCTAACCCGAAACCTAACCCTAACCCTAACCCTAACCGTACTACAAAAACTAACCCTAACCCTAAACCTAACCCTAAGCGTAACGTGAACACTAACCCTAACCCTAAACCAAACCCTTACCCTAACCCTAACCCTAACCCTAACGCTAACCCGAAACCTAACCATAAACCTAACCCTAACCTTAACCCGAAACCGAACCCTAACCCGAACCCTAACCCTATACCCAATCCTAACCCGAACCCTAACCCTAACCCTAACCCTAACCCCTAATCTGACCCCAAACTCGAACCCCTAACCCTAACCCTAACCCTAAACCTAACCCTAACCCGAACCCTAACCCGAACACCAATTCTAACCCTAACCCTCACCCTAACCCTAACCCTAACCCTCAGCCTAACCCGAACCCTAACCCCTAACCCTAACCCTAACCCTAACCCTACAAGAACCCTAACCCTAACCCTAAAACTAACCCGAACCCTGGCCCTAACTCAAACCCTAACCCGAACCCTAACCCTAACCCTAACTCAAACCCTAACCCGAACCCTAACCCTAACCCGAACCTGAACCCTTCCCTAACCCTAACCCATACCCGAACCCTAACCCTAACCCTACCCGAACCCTAACCCTAACCCAAACCCTAACCCTAACCCGAACCCTAACCGTAACCCTAACCCTAACCCGTACCCTCACCCTAACCCTAATCCCTAAACACTGACCTTGCCCTAACCCTAACCCTGACACTGACCCTGACCCTAACCCTAACCCGAACCCTGACCGGAACCTGAAGCCTAACCCTGACACGAACCTGACCCCGCACCCAAACCCCGAACCTGAACCCGAAACCAAACTCCTAACCCTAAACCTAACCCCAACCCGAACACTTACATGAACCCAAACCCTAATGCGAACCCTCACCCGAACCCTAACCCGAACCCTATCCCTAAACCGAACCCGAACCTGACCCGAACCCTAATCACGATACCTAACCCTGACCCTGACCATGACCCTGACCCTGACCCTAACCCTCACCCTAAACCCTCAAACCTGACCCTGAACCTAACCTTAAACCTGACCCTGACCCTGTCCCTAAACCCTAAACCCTGACACTGACCCTGACCCTCACCCTAACCCGAACCCTGACCCGAACCTGAACACTAACCCTGACGCGAACATCAACCCGAAACCTAACCCGAACCCTAACCCGAACCCTAACCCTAACCCTAACCCTAACCCTAACCTTCACCCGAACCCTAACACGAACGCTAACCCTAACCGTGACTCTAACACTAACATTAAACTTAACCCTAACCCGAATCTGAGCCCTAACTCTAACCCTAACCCTATCCGAACCCTAACCCTAACCCAAACCCTAACCGTAACCCTAACCCTAACCCGAACACTAACCCTAACCCTAACCCTAACCCTAACCCTAACCGTAACCCTAACCCTAACCCTAACCCTAACCCTAACCATAATCGGAACCCGAACACCAACCCTAACCCGAACCCAAACCCTAACCCTAACGCGAACCCGAACCCGAATCCAAAACCTAACCCTAACACTAACCCTCAGCCTAACCCGAACCCTAACCCTAACCATAACCCTAACCCTAAACCTCAGCCTAACCCTAACCCTAAACCTAACCCTAACCCGAACACAAACCCTAACCCTAAGCCTAAACCGAACCCGAACCCTAACCCTAACCCTAACCCTAATCCTAACCCTGCCCCTAACCCTAACCCCAAACCCTAAAACCTGACCCTGACCCTAACCCTAACCTTGACCCTCACCCTAAACCTAACGCTGACCCTGACACTGACCCTAATCCCTAAACCCTGACCCTGATCCTAACCCTAACCCGAACCCTAACCCTAACCAGAACCCTAACCCTAACCCGAACCCTAACCGTAACCCTAACCCTAACCATAACCCTAAAACTAACCCGACCCTAACCCTAACCCTAACCCGAACCCTAACCATAACCCGTACCGTAACCCGAACCCGAACCCGAACCCTTACCCGAAACCCAACCCTAGCCGAACCCTAACCCTAACCCGAACACTAACCCTAACCCCATCCCTAACCCGAACCGGAACCCGACGCGAACTGTCAACCGAACACGAACCCTAACCCTGACACTGACCCTGACCCTGATCCTGACCATGACCCTGACCCTAATCCTAACCCTAAACCCTAATACCTGACCCTGACCCCAAACCTAACCCTGACCCTGACCCTGACTCTAAACCCTAAACCCTGACCCTGACCCTGACCCTACCCTAACCCGAACCCTGACCGGAACCCGAACCCTAACCCTGACATGAATCTGAACCCGAACCCTAACCCTAACCCGAACCCGAATCCCTAACACGACCCCAAACCCGAACCCCTAACCCGAACCCGAACCCTAACCCGAACCCTAACCCTCACCCGAATCCTAACGTAAACCCTAACCCTAACCCTAACCCTAACATGAACAGAAACCCGAAACCTAACCCTAACCCTAACCCTAACACGAACACTAAACCTAACCCTAACCCTAACCATTACGTGAACCCTAACCCTAACCCTAACCCTAACCCTAACCCTACCCGAACCCTAACCCTAAACCAAACCCTACACCTAACCCTAACCCTACCCGAACCCTAACCCTAAACCAAACCCTAACCCTAAACCTAACCCTAACCCTAACCCTCACCCGAATCCTAACCTAAACCCTAACCCTAACCCTAACCCTAACATGAACAGAAACCCGAAACCTAACCCTAACCCTAACCCTAACACGAACACTAAACCTAACCCTAACCCTAACCATAACGTGAACCCTAACCCTAACCCTAACCCTAACCCAACCCCGAACCCAAATCGCAACCCTAATCGTAACCGTAACCCTAACCCTAACCATAATCGGAACCCGAACCCTAACCCTAACCATAATCGGAACCCGAACCCTAACGCGAACCCGAACCCGAATCCAAACCCTAACCCTAACCCGAACCCTAACCCGAACTCTAACCCTAACCCTAAACCTAACCCTAACCCTAAACTACCCTAACCCTAACCCGAACCCTAACCCTAACCCTAACCGTAACCCTAACCCAAACGCTAACCCTAACCCGAATCGTAACCCTAACCCTAACTGTAACCCTAACCCTAACCCTAACCATAACCCGAACCCGAAACTTAACCCTAACCCGAACCCTAACCCTAACCCGACCCCAACCATAACCCTATGCCTAACCGGAAACCTAACCCTAACCCTAACCCGAACCTGAAACCGAACCCTAACCCTAACCCTATCACTAACCGGAAACCTAACCCTAACCCTAACCCGAACCCTAACCCTAACCCTAACCCTACAAGAACCCTAACCCTAACCCTAAAACTCACCCGAACCCTGGCCCTAACTCAAACCCTAACCCGAACCCTAACCCTAACCCTAACCCTAACTCAAACCCTAACCCGAACCCTAACCCTAACCCGAACCCGAACCCTTCCCTAACCCTAACCCATACCCGAACCCTAACCCTAACCCTCCCCGAACCCTAACCCTAACCCAAACCCTAACCCTAACCTGAACCCTAAACGTAACCCTAACCCTAACCCATACCCTCACCCTAACCCTAATCCCTAAACACTGACCTTGACCCTAACCCTAACCCTGACACTGACCCTGACCCTAACCCTAACCCGAACCCTGACCGGAACCTGAAGCCTAACCCTGACGCGAACCTGAACCCGAACCCAAACCCCGAACCTGAACCCGAAACCAAACCCCTAACCCTAAGCCTAACCCTAACCCGAACCCTTACATGAACCCAAACCCTAATGCGAACCCTCACCCGAACCCTAACCCGAACCCTATCCCTAAACCGAACCCGAACCTGACCCGAACCCTAATCACGAAACCTAACCCTGACCCTGACCATGACCCTGACCCTAACCCTCACCCTAAACCCTTAAACCGGACCCTGAACCTAATCTTAAACCTGACCCTGACCCTGACCCTAAACCCTAAACCCTGACACTGACCCTGACCCTCACCCTAACACGAACCTGACCCGAACCTGAACACTAACCCTGACGCGAACAACAACCCGAAACCTAACCCGAATCCTAACCCGAACCCTAACCCTAACCCTAACCCTAACCCTAACCCTCACCTGAACCCTAACACGAACGCTAACCCTAACCGTGACTCTAACACTAACATTAAACTTAACCCTAACCCGAATCTGAGCCCTAACTCTAACCCTAACCCTATCCGAACCCTAACCCTAACCCAAACCCTAACCGTAACCCTAACCCGAAAACTAACCCTAACCCTAACCCTAACCCTAACCCAACCCCGAACCCAAATCGTAACCCTAACCGTAACCGTAACCCTAACCCTAACCCTAACTATAATCGGAACCCGAACCCTAACCCTAACCCGAACCCTAACCCTAACCCTAACGCGAACCCGAACCCGAATCCAAACCCTAACCCTAACCGGAACCCTAACCCGAACTCTAACCCTAACCCTAACCCTAAACCTAACCCTAAACTACCCTAACCCTAACCCGAACCCTAACCCTAACCCTAACCATAACCCTAACCCAAACGCTAACCCTAACCCGAATCGTAACCCTAACCCTAACCGTAACCCTAACCCTAACCCTAACCATAACCCGAACCCGAAACTTAACCCTAACCCGAACCCTAACCCTAACCCGACCCCAACCATAACCCTATGCCTAACCGGAAACCTAACCCTAACCCTAACCCGAACCCGAAACCGAACCCTAACCCTAACCCTATCCCTAACCGGAAACCTAACCCTAACCCTAACCCGAACCCTAACCCTAACCCTAACCCTATCCCTAACCCTAACCCTAATCCGAACACTAACCCTAAACCTAACCCTAACCCTAACTCTAAACCTAACCCGAACCCGAAGCCAAACACTAACCATAACCCAAACGATACCCAAACCCGAACCCTAAACCAAAACCGATCCCGCAACCTAACCCTAACCCGAAACCTAACCCTAACCCTAACCCTAACCCTATCCCTAACCGGAAACCTAACCCTAACCCTAACCCGAACCCTAACCCTAAACCTAACCCAAAACCGAACCCGAACCCTAACCGAAACCGTAACCCTAACCCGAACACTAAACCTAACCCGACCCTAACCCTAACCCTATCCCTAACCTGAAACCTAACCGTATCCCGAACCCGAACCCGAACAATAACCCTAACCCTAACCCTAACCCAAACCCTAACCCTAACACGAACCCAAACCCGAACCCGAACCCAAAATCTAACCCTAACCCGAACGCTAACCCAAACCCGAACCCTAACCCAAATCCTAACCCTAAACTTAACCCTAAAACGAACCCGAACCCTAAACCGAACCCTAACCCTAACCCTAACCCTAACCCTAAACCTAACCCAAAACCGAAACCGAACCCTAACCCTAACCGTAACCCTAAGCCGAACACTAAACCTAACCCGACCCTAACCCTAACCCTATCCCTAACCTGAAACCTAACCATAACCCTAACCGGAACCCGAACACTAACCCTAACCCTAAAACATAACCCGAACCCTAACCCTAACCCGAACCCTAACCCTAACCCTAACCCTAATGAGAACCCGAACCTGAATCCAAAACCTAACCCTAACCCAAACCCTAACCCGAACCCTAACCCTAAGCCTAACCCGAACCCTAACCTGAACCCGAACCCGAACCGTAAACCTAACCCTAACCCTAACCCTAACCTGAACCCTAACCCTAACCCTAACTCTTACCCTAAGCCTAAACCGAACCCGAACCCTAACCCTACCCGTAACCCTAACCCGAACACTAAACCTAACCTGACCCTAACCCTAACCCTATCCCTAACCTGAAACCTAACCCTAACCCTAAACCTAACCCGAACCCGAACCCTAACCCTAACCCTAACACGAACCCTAACCCTAACCTTAACCCGAACCCGAACCCGAAACCGAACCCGAACCCTAACCCTAACCCTAACCCTAACCAGAACCCTAACGCTAACCCTAACCCTTACTCTAACCCTAACCCGAACCCGAACCCGACCCCTAACCCTGACCCGAACCCTAAACCTAACCCGAAACCTAACCCGAACCCTAACCCGAACCCGAACCCTAACCCTAACCCGAACCCTAACCCGAAAACGAACCCTAACCCGAACCCTAACCCTAACCGTAATCCTAACCCTAACCCGAACACTAACCCTAACCTGACCCAAACCCTAACCCTATCCCTAACCTGAAACCTTACCCGAACCCTAACCCGAAACCGAACCCGAACCCTAACCCTAACCCGAACCCGAACCCTAACCCTAACCCGAACCCTAACACGAACCCTAACCCTAACCCGAAACCGAACCCGAACCCTAACCCTAACCCGAACCCGAACCCTAACCCTAACCCGAACCCTAAAACGAACCCTAACCCTAACCCGAACCCGAACCCTAACCCTAACCCTAACCCTTACCCTAACCCTAACCCGAACCCGAACCCGACCCCTAACCCGAAACCGAACCCGAACCCTAACCCTAACCCGAACCCGAACCCTAAACCTAACCCGAATCATAACCCGAACCCGAACCCTAACCCGAACCCGAACCCTAACCCTAACCCGACCCCTAACCCGAAACCGAACCCGAACCCTAACCCTAACCCTAACCCGAAACCTAACCCGAACCCGAACCCTAACCCTAACCCTAACCCTAACCCTAACCCTAACCCTAAACCAAACCCTAACCCTAACCGTAACCCGAACCCTAACCCTAAACCGAACCCGAACCCGAACCCGAACCCGAACCCTTACCCTAACCCTAACCCGAACCCTAACCCGAGCCTGAACCCGAACCCGAACCCGAACCCTAATCCTAACCCGAACCCGAACCCTAATCCTAACCCGAACCCGAACCCGAATCCATACTCGAAAGCAAAACCAATACCGAACCAGAACCCGAACCCGAACCCTAACCCCTAACCCCTAACCCGAACCCGAACCCGAATCCATAACTGAAAGCGAAACCGATACCGAACCCGAACCGTAACTGAAACCGAACCCTACCCGAACCCGAACCCGAACCCTACCCGAACCCGAACCTGAAACCTACCCGAACCAGAACCAGAACCAGAACCCAAACCCCTAACCCGAACCCGAACCCGAAACCCATAATTGTTTGTGCCAATGTAAAGAAAATGCCATACGCTTATCTGTAAGAAACAACAGTGCCCTGGAACAGTCTGAGCCTTAATATCAGCACTGTGCTTTTGGGAGCGGGAGTTAAAGCGGAGGCAAACAGCACTAAGACACATTTGGCAAAAATCGCATTCCAATGAATAATATTTTCTTCCCTTTCAAACCCAAACGTAAGTGGTTGTGGCCAGATAAATAAATGCCACACCCTTATGTGTAAGAAACAACAGTGCCCAGGAACGGGTTTCTACGTGAAGAAAATATTTCTCGTTGGAACTCCGCTTTTTTACTTTACCTTCCACAACCCCTTGTGATAGGGTTTCCACGTTAAGAAAATAGTTTTCATTGGAAGCCGGTTTTTCCCAAATGTGTCTAAGTGCTGTATTCCTCGGGTTTCACTCATGCTACCAAAAGCACAGTGATGATGTTAGGGTTTAGACTGTTCCTGGGTAATGTTGTTTCTTACACATAAGGGTGTGGCATTTTCTTTACATTGCCACAACCACATATGATAGGGTTTCAACATGAACAAAATATTTTTCGTTGGAAGCGGTTTTTTGTCAAATGTGTCTCAATACCGTGTTGTTTGGGATTAACTAATGCTACCGAAATCACTATGATGATGTGAGGGCTCAGACCGATCCTGGAAACTTCTGTTTCTTACAGATAAGCGTATGGCATTTTCTTTACATTGGCACAAACAATTATGATAGAGTTTGCAAAAGAGAAAATTTATTTCATTGAAAGGCGGTTTTTGCCAAATTTTCTCAGCTGTTTGCTCGGTTTTAACTCATGATACCAAAAGAACAGTGATGATCTTAGGGCTCAGACCGTCCATGGGACCAGTTATTTCTTACAAATAAGCATATGGCACATCCTTTAGCTTGCCACAACAAATTAAGATAGAGTTTGCACATCAAGAAATATTTTTCATTTGAACCCGTTTCTGCCAAATATGTCTCAGTACTATGTCCTCAGCACTTGGGAGGATGTCTGCACGTGGAGAAAGACTTTTTTGTGGGAAGCCGGCTTTTGTCAAACGGGTCCCAGTGCTGTGCTCCTCTCTTTTCACTCCTGCTGCCAGAAGCCCAGTGAGGATGGGAGGGCTTAGAACATGGCTGGGCACTATGGTTTCTTCCAGAGTCGTGGATGGCATTTGCTTTACCTTGCCACAACCACTTGTGAGAAGGTCTGCACCTCAGGAAAACTGTTTCCGTGGGAAGCCGGCTTTTGGCCAAACGGGTCTCAGGCCCGTCAGCCTCGGGTGTATCTCCGGCTCCCCAAAGCACAGGAACGAGGTGAGTGGCTTAGACCATGCTTGGGCAATGTTGTTTCTTACACCTGGGTGTTTGGCATTTTGTTGACCTGGCTACCCCCACTTGGGATAGGTTTTCCACAGCAAGCACCTATTGTTCGTTGGAAGCCGTTTTTGCCCCAGGGGTCTCCGGGGTGTGTTCCTTGGGGATGAACTCCTGCTAGCAAAACCGCTGGGATGAGTGAAGGGCTCAGACTGTGCCTGGGCCCTGTGGTCTTTTCTAGGTCAGTGTATGGCATTTCCTTCACCTTGCCACAGGCACTGGGAAGCATGTCTGCACGTGGAGAAGGACTTCCTCGTGGGAAGCTGGTTTCTGTCAAAGGGTCCCAGTGCTGTGCTCCTCTCTTTTCTCTCCTGCTGCCAGAAGCCCAGGGAGGAGGGGAGGGCTTAGAACATGGCTGGGCACTGGGGTTTCTTCCAGAGAAGGGGATGGCATTTCCTTTCCCTTGCCACCACCCCTTGGGATAGGGTCTGCACCTCAGGAAAGCTGTTTCCTTGGGAAGCCGGCTTTCTGCCCAACGGGCCTCAGGGCCGTGGGCCTTGGGGGTCCCTCCGGCTCCCCAAAGCACAGGGAAGAGGTGAGGGACTTAGACCATGCCTGGTCCATGTTGTTTCTTCCACCTGGGTGTGTGGCATTTTGTTGACCTGGCTACCCCCACTTGGGATAGGTTTTCCACAGCAAGAGCATATTGTTCCTCGGAAGCCGTTTGGGCCCCAGGGGGTCTCCGTGCTGTGTTCCTTGCGGTGGACCTCCTGCTAGCAAAACCACCGGGATGAGGGAAGTGTTCAGACTGTGCCTGGGCCCTGTGGTCTCTTCCAGGTCAGTGTATGGCATTTCCTTCACCTTGCCACAGGCACTGGGGAGCATGTCTGCACGTGGAGAAGGACTTCCTCGTGGGAAGCCGGTTTCTGTCAAAGGGTCCCAGTGCTGTCTTCCTCTCTTTTCACTCCTGGTGCCAGAAGCCCAGGGAGGAGGGGAGGGCTTAGAACATTGGTAGGCAGTGGGGTTTCTTCTAGAGAAGGGGATGGCATTTGCTTTCCCTGACCACCACCCCTTGGGATAAGGTCTGCACCTCATGAAACCTGTTTCGGGGGGAAGCCGGCTTTCTGCCCTACGGGCCTCAGAGCCGTGGGCCTCGGGGGTCCCTCCGGCTCCCCACAGCACAGGGACGAGGTGAGGGGCTTAGACCATGCCTGGGCCATGTTGTTTCTTCTGCCTGGGTGTGTGGCATTTTGTTGACCTGGCTACCCCCACTTGGGATAGGTTTTCCACAGCAAGAGCATATTGTTCCTCGGCAGCCTTTTGGGCCCCAGGGGGTCTCCGGGCTGTGTTCGTTGAAGTGGACCTCCTGCTAGCAAAACCACCGGGATGAGGGAAGGGCTCAGACTGTGCCTGGGCCCTGTGGTCTCTTCCAGGTCAGTGTATGGCATTTCCTTCACCTTGCCACAGGCACTGGGGAGCATGTCTGCACGTGGTGAAGGACTTCCTCGTGGGAAGCCGGTTTCTGTCAAACGGGTCCCAGTGCTGTGCTCCTCTCTTTTCACTCCTGCTGCCAGAAGCCCAGGGAGGAAGGGACGGCTTAGAACATGGCTGGGCACTGGGGTTTCTTCCAGAGAAGAGGATGGCATTTGCTTTCCCTTGCCACCACCCCTTGGGATAGGGGCTGCACCTCAGGAAAGCTGTTTCCTTGGGAAGCCGGCTTTCTGCCCAACGGGCCTCAGGGCCGTGGGCCTCGGGGGTCCCTCCGGCTCCCCAAAGCACAGAGACGAGGTGAGGGACTTAGACCATGCCTGGGCCATGTTGTTTCTTCTGCCTGGGTGTGTGGCATTTTGTTGACCTGGCTACTCCCATTTGCATATGTTTTCCACAGCAAGCACCTATTGTTCCTCAGAAGCAGTTTTTGCCCCAGGGATCTCCGGGCAGTGGTCCTTGGGGTTGAACTCCTGCTAGCAAAACCGCCAGGATGAGGGAAGGGCTCAGACTGTGCCTGGGCCCTGTGGTCTCTTCCAGGTCAGTGTATGGCATTTCCGTCACCTTGCCACAGGCACTGGGAAGCATGTCTGCACGTGGAGAAGGACTTCCTCGTGGGAAGCCGGTTTCTGTCAAACGGTCCCAGTGCTGTGCTCCTCTCTTTTCTCTCCTACTGCCAGAAGCCCAGGGAGGAGGGGAGGGCTTAGAACATGGCTGGGCACTGGGGTTTCTTCCAGAGAAGGGGATAGCATTTGCTTTCCCTTGCCACCACCCCTTGGGATAGGGTCTGCACCTCAGGAAAGCTGTTTCCTTGGGAAGCCGGCTTTCTGCCCAACGGGCCTCAGGGCCGTGGGCCTTGGGGGTCCCTCCGGCTCCCCAAAGCACAGGGACGAGGTGAGGGGCTTAGACCATGCCTGGGCCATGTTGTTTCTTCCACCTGGGTGGGTGGCATTTTGTTGACCTGGCTACCCCCACTTGGGATAGGTTTTCCACAGCAAGAGCATATTGTTCCTCCTAAGCCATTTGGGCCCCAGGGGGTCTCCGTGCTGTGTTCCTTGCGGTGGACCTCCTGCTAGCAAAACCGCCGGGATGAGGGAAGGGCTCAGACTGTGCCTGGGCTCTGTGGTCTCTTCAAGGTTAGTGTATGGCATTTCCTTGACCTTGCCACAGGCACTGGGGAGCATGTCTGCACGTGGAGAAGGACTTCCTCGGGGGAAGCCGGTTTCTGTCAAACGGGTCCCAGTGCTGTGCTCCTCTCTTTTCACTCCTGCTGCCAGAAGCCCAGGGAGGAAGGGACGGCTTAGAACATGGCTGGGCACTGGGGTTTCTTCCAGAGAAGGGGATGACATTTGCTTTCCCTTGCCACCACCCCTTGGGATAGGGTCTGCACCTCAGGAAAGCTGTTTCCGTGGGAAGCCGGCTTTCTGACCATCGGGCCTCAGGGCCTCGGGCCTCGGGGGTCCCTACGGCTCCCCAAAGCACAGGGACGAGGTGAGGGGCTTAGACCATGCCTGGGCCATGTTGTTTCTTCCACCTGGGTGTGTGGCATTTTGTTGACCTGGCTACACCCACTTGGGATAGGTTTTCCACAGCAACGGCATATTGTTCGTCGGAAGCCGTTTGGGCCCCAGCGGGTCTCCGGGCTTTGTTCGTTGGGGTTGAACTCCTGCTAGCAAAACCGCCGGGATGAGGGAAAGGCTCAGACTGTGCCTGGGCCCTGTGGCCTCTTCCAGGGCAGAGTATGGCATTTCCTTCACCTTGCCACAGGCACTGGGGTGCATGTCTGCACGTGGAGAAGGACTTCCAAGTGGGAAGCCGGTTTCTGTCAAAGGGTCCCAGTGCTGTGTTCCTCTCTTTTCACTCCTGCTGCCAGAAGCCCAGGGAGGAGGGGAGGGATTAGAACATTGGTGGGCAGTGGGGTTTCTTCCAGAGAAGGGGATGGCATTTGCTTTCCCTTGCCACCACCCCTTGGGATAGGGTCTGCACCTCAGGAAAGCTGTTTCCTTGGGAAGCCGGCTTTCTGCCCAACGGGCTTCAGGGCCGTGGGCCTCGGGGGTCCCTCCGGCTCCCCAAAGCACAGAGACCAGGTGAGGGGCTTAGACCATGCCTCGGCCATGTTGTCTCTTCCACCTTGGTGTGTGGCATTTTGTTGACCTGGCTACACCCACTTGGGATAGGTTTTCCAGAGCAAGAGCATATTGTTCCTCCAAAGACGTTTAGGCCCCAGGGGGTCTCCGGGCTGTGTTCCTTGTGGTGGAACTCCTGCTAGCAAAACCGCCGGGATGAGGGAAGGGTTCAGACTGTGCCTGGGCCCTGTGGTCTCTTCCAGGTCAGTGTATGGCATTTCCTTCACTTGCCACAGGCACTGGGGAGCATGTCTTCACGTGGAGAAGGACTTCCTCGTGGGAAGCCGGTTTCTGTCAAAGCGTCCCAGTGCTGTGCTCCTCTCTTTTCTCTCCAGCTGCCAGAAGCCCAGGGAGGAGGGGAGGGCTTAGAACATGGCTGGGCAATGTTGTTTCTTACACCTGGGTGTGTGGCATTTTGTTGACCTGGCTACCCCCACTTGGGATAGGTTTTCCACAGCAAGCACCTATTGTTCGTCGGAAGCCGTTTTTGCCCCAGGGGTCTCCGGTGTGTGTTCCTTGGGGATGAACTCCTGCTAGCAAAACCGCTGGGATGAGTGAAGGGCTCAGACTGTGCCTGGGCCCTGTGGTCTCTTCTAGGTCAGTGTATGGCATTTCCTTCCCCTTGCCACAGGCACTGGGAAGCATGTCTGCACGTGGAGAAGGACTTCCTCGTGGGAAGCTGGTTTCTGTCAAAGGGTCCCAGTGCTGTGCTCCTCTCTTTTCTATCCTGCTGCCAGAAGCCCAGGGAGGAGAGGACGGCTTAGAACATGGCTGGGCACTGGGGTTTTTTCCAGAGAAGGGGATGGCATTTGCTTTCCCTTGCCACCACCCCTTGGGATAGGGTCTGCACCTCAGGAAAGCTGTTTCCTTGGGAAGCCGGCTTTCTGCCCAACGGGCCTCAGGGCCGTGGGCCTCGGGGGTCCCTCCGGCTCCCCAAAGCACAGAGACGAGATGAGGGACTTAGACCATGCCTGGGCCATGTTGTTTCTTCTGCCTGGGTGTGTGGCATTTTGTTGACCTGGCTACTCCCATTTGCATATGTTTTCCACAGCAAGCACCTATTGTTCCTCAGAAGCAGTTTTTGCCCCAGGGGTCTCCGGGCAGTGTTCCTTGGGGTTGAACTCCTGCTAGCAAAACCGCCAGGATGAGGGAAGGGCTCAGACTGTGCCTGGGCCCTGTTGTCTCTTCCAGGTCAGTGTATGGCATTTCCGTCACCTTGCCACAGGCACTGGGAAGCATGTCTGCACGTGGAGAAGGACTTTCTCGTGGGAAGCCGGTTTCTGTCAAAGGGTCCCAGTGCTGTTCTCCTTTCTTTTCACTCCTGCTGCCAGAATCCCAGGGAGGAGGGGAGGGCTTAGAACATTCCTGTGCACTGGGGTTTCTTCCAGAGAAGGGGATGGCATTTGCTTTACCTTGCCACAACCACTTGTGAGAAGGTCTGCACCTCAGGAAAACTGTTTCCGTGGGAAGCCGGCTTTTGGCCAAACAGGTCTCAGGCCCGTCGGCCTCGGGTGTATCTCCGGCTCCCCAAAGCACAGGAACGAGGTGAGTGGCTTAGACCATGCTTGGGCAATGTTGTTTCTTACACCTGGGTGTTTGGCATTTTGTTGACCTGGCTACCCGCACTTGGGATAGGTTTTCCACAGTAAGCACCTATTGTTCTTCGGAAGCCGTTTTTGCCCCAGGGGTCTCCGGGGTGTGTTCCTTGGGGATGAACTCCTGCTAGCAAAACCGCTGGGATGAGTGAAGGGCTCAGACTGTGCCTGGGCCCTGTGGTCTCTTCTAGGTCAGTGTATGGCATTTCCTTCACCTTGCCACAGGCACTGGGGAGCATGTCTGCACGTGGAGAAGGACTTCCTCGGGGGAAGCCGGTTTCTGTCAAACGGGTCCCAGTGCTGTGCTCCTCTCTTTTCACTCCTGCTGCCAGAAGCCCAGGGAGGAAGGGACGGCTTAGAACATGGCTGGGCACTGGGGTTTCTTCCAGAGAAGGGGATGGCATTTGCTTTCCCTTGCCACCACCCCTTGGGATAGGGTCTGCACCTCAGGAAAGCTGTTTCCGTGGGAAGCCGGCTTTCTGACCAACGGGCCTCAGGGCCGTGGGCCTCGGGGGTCCCTACGGCTCCCCAGAGCACAGGGACGAAGTGAGGGGCTTAGACCATGCCTGGGCCATGTTGTTTCTTCCACCTGGGTGTGTGGCATTTTGTTGACCTGGCTACCCCCACTTGGGATAGGTTTTCCACAGGAACGGCATATTGTTCGTCGGAAGCCGTTTGGGCCCCAGCGGGTCTCCGGGCTTTGTTCGTTGGGGTTGAACTCCTGCTAGCAAAACCGCCGGGATGAGGGAAAGGCTCAGACTGTGCCTGGGCTCTCTGGCCTCTTCCAGGGCAGAGTATGGCATTTCCTTCACCTTGCCACAGGCACTGGGGAGCATGTCTGCGCGTGGAGAAGGACTTCCTCGTGGGAAGCCGGTTTCTGTCAAAGGGTCCCAGTGCTGTGCTCCTCTCTTTTCTCTCCTGCTGCCAGAAGCCCAGGGAGGAGGGGAGGGCTTAGAACATGGCTGGGCAATGTTGTTTCTTACACCTGGGTGTGTGGCATTTTGTTGACCTGGCTACCCCCACTTGGGATAGGTTTTCCACAGCAAGCGCCTATTTTTCCTCGGAAGCCATTTTTGCCTCAGGGGTCTCTGGGGTGTGTTCGTTGGGGTTGAACTCCTGCTAGCAAAACCGCCGGGATGAGGGAAGGGTTCAGACTGTGCCTGGGCCCTGTGGTCTCTTCCAGGTCAGTGTATGGCATTTCCTTCCCCTTGCCACAGGCACCTGGGAGCATGTCTGCACGTGGAGAAAGACTTTCCCGTGGGAAGCCGGTTTTTGTCAAACGGGTCCCAGTGCTCTGCTCCTCTCTTTTCACTCCTGCTGCCAGAAGCCCAGGGAGGATGGGAGGGCTTAGAACATGGCTGGGCACTGTGGTTTCTTCCAGAGAAGTGGAGGGCATTTGCATTACCTTGCCACAACCAGTTGGGATAGGGTCTGCACCTCAGGAAAACTGTTTCCGTGGGAAGCCGGCTTTTTGCAAAGGGGTCTCAGGGCCGTGGGGCTCGGCTGTCCCTTCGGCTCCCCGAAGCACAGGGACGAGGTGAGGGGCTTGGACCGTGCCTGGGCAATGTTGTTTCTTACCCCTGGGTGTGTGGCATTTTGTTGACCTGGCTACCCCTACTTGGGATAGGTTTTCCAAAGCAAGCACCTCTTGTTCGTCGGAAGCCGTTTTTGCCCCCGGGGTCTCCGGGCTGTGTTTGTTGGGGTTGAACTCCTGCTAGCAAAACCGCCAGGATGAGGGAAGGGTTCAGACTGTGCCTGGGCACTGTGGTCTCTTCCAGGTCAGTGTATGGCATTTCCTTCCCCTTGCCACAGTCACCTGGGAGCATGTCTGCACGTGGAGAAAGACTTTCCCGTGGGAAGCCGGTTTTTGTCAAACGGGTCCCAGTGCTCTGCTCCTCTCTTTTCACTCCTGCTGCCAGAAGCCCAGGGAGGATGGGAGGGCTTAGAACATGGCTGGGCACTGTGGTTTCTTCCAGAGAAATGGAGGGCATTTGCATTACCTTGCCACAACCACTTGGGATAGGGTCTGCACCTCAGGAAAACTGTTTCCGTGGGAAGCCGGATTTTGGCCAAACGGGTCTCAGGGCCGTGGGCCTCGGGTGTCCCTCCGGCTCCCCAAAGCACAGAGACGAGATGAGGGGCTTAGACCATGCCTGGGCCATGTTGTCTCTTCCACCTTGGTGTGTGGCATTTTGTTGACCTGGCTACCCCCACTTGGGATAGGTTTTCCACAGCAAGAGCATATTGTTCGTCGGAAGCCGTTTGGGCCTCAGGGGTCTCCGGGCTGTGTTCGTTGGGGTTGAACTCCTGCTAGCAAAACCGCCGGGATGAGGGAAGGGCTCAGACTGTGCCTGGGCCCTGTGGTCTCTTCCAGGTCAGTGTATGGCATTTCCTTCACCTTGCCACAGGCACTGGGGAGCATGTTTGGACGGGGAGAAGGACTTCCTCGTTGGAAGCCGGTTTTTGTCAAACGGGTCCCAGTGCTGTGTTCCTCTCTTTTCACTCCTGCTGCCAGAAGCCCAGGGAGGATGGGAGGGCTTAGAACATGGCTGGGCACTGGGGTTTCTTCCAGAGAAGGGGATGCCATTGGCTTTCCCTTGCCACCACCCCTTGGGATAGGGTCTGCACCTCAGGAAAGCTGTTTCCGTGGGAAGCCGGCTTTCTGCCCAACGGGCCTCAGGGCCGTGGGCCCGGGGGTCCCTCCGGATCCCCAAAGCACAGAGACGAGGTGAGGGGCTTAGACCATGCCTGGGCCATGTTGTTTATTCCACCTGGGTGTGTGGCATTTTGTTTACCTTGCTACCCCCACGTGGGTTAGGTTTTCCGCAGCAAGAGCATATTGTTTGTCGGAAGCAGTTTGGGCCCCATGGGGTCTCCGGGCTGTGTTCGTTGGGGTTGTACTCCTGCTAGCAAAACCGCCGGGATGAGGGTAGGGCTCAGACTGTGCCTGGGCCCTGTGGTCTCTTCCAGGTCAGTGTATGGCATTTCCGTCACCTTGCCACAGGCACTGGGAAGCATGTCTGCATGTGGAGAAGGACTTCCTCGTGGGAAGCCGGTTTCTGTCAAAGGGTCCCAGTGCTGTGCTCCTTTCTTTTCACTCCTGCTGCCAGAATCCCAGGGAGGAGGGGAGGGCTTAGAACATTCCTGGGCACTGGGGTTTCTTCCAGAGAAGGGGATGGCATTTGCTTTACCTTGCCACAACCACTTGTGAGAAGGTCTGCACCTCAGGAAAATTGTTTCCATGGGAAGCCGGCTTTTGGCCAAACGGGTCTCAGGCCGGTCGGCCTCGGGTGTATCTCCGGCTCCCCAAAGCACAGGAACGAGGTGAGTGGCTTAGACCATGCTTGGGCAATGTTGTTTCTTACACCTGGGTGTTTGGCATTTTGTTGACCTGGCTACCCCCACTTGGGATATGTTTTCCACAGCAAGCACCTATTGTTCGTCGGAAGCCGTTTTTGCCCCAGGGGTCTCCGGGGTGTGTTCCTTGGGGATGAACTTCTGCTAGCAAAACCGCTGGGATGAGTGAAGGGCTCAGACTGTGCCTGGGCCCTGTGGTCTCTTCTAGGTCAGTGTATGGCATTTCCTTCACCTTGCCACAGGCACTGGGAAGCATGTCTGCACGTGGAGAAGGACTTCCTCGTGGGAAGCTGGTTTCTGTCAAAGGGTCCCAGTGCTGTGCTCCTCTCTTTTCTCTCCTGCTGCCAGAAGCCCAGGGAGGAGGGGAGGGCTTAGAACATGGCTGGGCACTGGGGTTTCTTCCAGAGAAGGGGATGGCATTTGCTTTCCCTTGCCACCACCCCTTGGGACAGGGTCTGCACCTCAGGAAAGCTGTTTCCTTGGGAAGCCGGCTTTCTGCCCAACGGGCCTCAGGGCCGTGGGCCTCGGGGGTCCCTCCGGCTCCCCAAAGCACAGAGACCAGGTGAGGGGCTTAGACCATGCCTCGGCCATGTTGTCTCTTCCACCTTGGTGTGTGGCATTTTGTTGACCTGGCTACACCCACTTGGGATAGGTTTTCCACAGCAAGAGCATATTGTTCCTCGGAAGACGTTTAGGCCCCAGGGGGTCTCCGGGCTGTGTTCGTTTGGTGGAACTCCTGCTAGCAAAACCACCGGGATGAGGGAAGAGCTCAGACGGTGCCTGGGCACTGTGGTCTCTTACCTGACCCGTACCCTAACTGGAACCCAAACCCTATACCCTGACCCAGACCCTTAGCCTGATCCTGACCATTACCCTGACCCTAACCCTAACCCTAACACTAACCAGAACCCTAGCCCTAACCCGAACCCTAACACTAATCCTAACCCTAACCCGAAACATAACCCTAACCCTAACCCTACCACGAAAACTAACCCTAACCCTAAACCTACCCCTAAGCGTAACGTGAACCCTAACCCGAACCCTAACCCTATACCGAATCCTAACCCGAACCCTAACCCTAACCCTAACCCTAACCCCTAACTTGACCCCAAACTCGAACCCTAACCCTAACCCTTACCCTAAACCTAACCCTAACCCGAACCCTAACCCGAACACCAATTCTAACCCTAACCCTAACCCTAACCCTCAGCCTAACCCGAACCCTAACCCTAACCATAACCCTAACCCTAAACCTCAGCCTAACCCTAACCCTACCCGAACCCTAAACCTAAAACAAACCCTAACCGTAAACCTAACCCTAACCTGAAGCCGAACCCTAACCCTAACCCTACCCGAACCCTAACCATAAACCAAACCCTAAACCTAACCCTAACCCTACCCGAACCCTAACCCTAAACCAAACCCTAACCCTAAACCTAACCCGAACCCTAACCCTAACCCTCACCCGAATCCTACCCCAAACCCTAACCCTAACCCTAACCCTAACATGAACAGAAACCCGAAACCTAACCCTAACCCTAACCCTAACACGAACACTAACCCTAACCCTAACCCTAACCATAACGTGAACCCTAACCCTAACCCTAACCCTAACCCGAACCCTAACCCTAACCCAAACCCTCACCCTAACCCGAACTCTAACCCTAACCATAACCCCAACCCGAAAACTAACCCTAACAGTAACCCTAACCCGAAACCTAACCCTAACCCGAACACTAACCCTAACCCTAATCTTCAGCCTAACCCGAACCCAAACCCTAACGCTAACCCTACCTGAAGCCTAATCCTAAACCAAACCCTAACCCTAAACCTAACCCTAACCCTAACCCGAACCGTAACCATAACCCTAACCCTAACCTTAACCCGAAACTGAACGCTAACCGAAACCTGACCCGAACCAGAACACTAAACCTGATGCGAATTTGAACCCAAAACCTAACCCGAACCCGAACCCCGAACCCGAACCCCTAACCCTAACCCTAACCCTAACCCTACAAGAACCCTAACCCTAACCCTAAAACTAACCCGAACCCTGGCCCTAACTCAAACCCTAACCCGAACCCTAACCCTAACCCTAACCCTAACTCAAACCCTAACCCGAACCCTAACCCTAACCCGAACCCGAACCCTTCCCTAACCCTAACCCATACCCGAACCCTAACCCTAACCCTCCCCGAACCCTAACCCTAACCCAAACCCTAACCCTAACCCGAACCCTAACCGTAACCCTAACCCTAACCCGTACCCTCACCCTAACCCTAATCCCTAAACACTGACCTTGACCCTAACCCTAACCCTGACACTGACCCTGACCCTAACCCTAACCCGAACCCTGACCGGAACATGAAGCCTAACCCTGACGCGAACCTGAACCCGAACCCAAACCCCGAACCTGAACCCGAAACCAAACCCCTAACCCTAAGCCTAACCCTAACCCGAACCCTTACATGAACCCAAACCCTAATGCGAACCCTCACTCGAACCCTAACCCGAACCCTATACCTAAACCGAACCCGAACCTGACCCGAACCCTAATCACGAAACCTAACCCTGACCCTGACCATGACCCTGACCCTAACCCTCACCCTAAACCCTCAAACCTGACCCTGAACCTAACCTTAAACCTGACCCTGACCCTGACCCTAAACCCTAAACCCTGACACTGACCCTGACCCTCACCCTAACCCGAACCCTGACCCGAACCTGAACACTAACCCTGACGCGAACATCAACCCGAAACCTAACCCGAATCCTAACCCGAACCCTAACCCTAACCCTAACCCTAACCCTCACCCGAACCCTAACACGAACGCTAACCCTAACCGTGACTCTAACACTAACATTAAACTTAACCCTAACCCGAATCTGAGCCCTAACTCTAACCCTAACCCTAACCCTAACCCTAACCCTAACCGTAACCCTAACACGAAAACTAACCCTAACCCTAACCCTAACCCTAACCCTAACCCTAACCCTAACCCAAACCCTAACTCGAACCCTAACCCTAACCCGAACCCTAACCCGAAACCGAACCCGAACCTACCCCTAACCCGAACCCGAACCCTAACCCTAACCCGAACCCTAACACGAACCCTAACCCTAACCCGAACCCTAACCCGAAACCGAACCCGAACCCTAACCCTAACCCTAACCTGATCCCGAACCCTAACCCTAACCCGAACCCTAACCCGAAACCGAACCCGAACCCTAACCCTAACCCTAACCCGATCCCGAACCCTAACCCTAACCCTAACCCTTACCCTAACCCTAACCCGAACCCGAACCCGACCCCTAACCCGAAACCGAACCCGAACCCTAACCCTAACCCTAACCCGAACCCTAAACCTAACCCGAAACCTAACCCGAATCCGAACCCTAACCCGAACCCGAACCCTAACCCTAACCCGACCCCTAACCCGAAACCGAACCCGAACCCTAACCCTAACCCTAACCCGAAACCTAACCCGAACCCTAACCCTAACCCTAACCCTAAACCGAACCCTAACCCTAACCGTTACCCGAACCCTAACCCTAAACCGAACCCTAACCCGAACCCGAACCCGAACCCTAACCCGAACCCTAACCCGAGCCTGAACCCGAACCCGAACCCGAACCCTAATCCTAACCCGAACCCGAACCCTAATCCTAACCCGAACCAGAACCCGAATCCATACTCGAAAGCGAAACCAATACCGAACCAGAACCCGAACCCGAACCCTAACCCCTAACCCGAACCCGAACCCGAATCCATAACTGAAAGCGAAACCGATACCGAACCCGAACCGTAACTGAAACCGAACCCTACCCGAACCCGAACCCGAACCCTACCCGAACCCGAACCTGAAACCTACCCGAACCAGAACCAGAACCCAAACCCCTAACCCGAACCCGAACCCGAAACCCATAATTGTTTGTGCCAATGTAAAGAAAATGCCATACGCTTATCTGTAAGAAACAACAGTGCCCTGGAACAGTCTGAGCCTTAATATCAGCACTGTGCTTTTGGGAGCGGGAGTTAAAGCGGAGGCAAACAGCACTAAGACACATTTGGCAAAAATCGCGTTCCAATGAATAATATTTTCTTCCCTTTCAAACCCAAACGTAAGTGGTTGTGGCCAGATAAATAAATGCCACACCCTTATGTGTAAGAAACAACAGTGCCCAGGAACGGGTTTCTACGTGAAGAAAATATTTCTCGTTGGAACTCCGCTTTTTTACTTTACCTTCCACAACCCCTTGTGATAGGGTTTCCACGTTAAGAAAATAGTTTTCATTGGAAGCCGGTTTTTCCCAAATGTGTCTAAGTGCTGTATTCCTCGGGTTTCACTCATGCTACCAAAAGCACAGTGATGATGTTAGGGCTTAGACTGTTCCTGGGTAATGTTGTTTCTTACACATAAGGGTGTGGCATTTTCTTTACATTGCCACAACCACATATGATAGGGTTTCAACATGAACAAAATATTTTTCGTTGGAAGCGGTTTTTTGTCAAATGTGTCTCAATACCGTGTTGTTTGGGATTAACTAATGCTACCGAAATCACTATGATGATGTGAGGGCTCAGACCGATCCTGGAAACTTGTTTCTTACAGATAAGCGTATGGCATTTTCTTTACATTGGCACAAACAATTATGATAGAGTTTGCAAAAGAGAAAATTTATTTCATTGAAAGGCGGTTTTTGCCAAATTTTCTCAGCTGTTTGCCTCGGTTTTAACTCATGATACCAAAAGAACAGTGATGATCTTAGGGCTCAGACCGTCCATGGGACCAGTTATTTCTTACAAATAAGCATATGGCACATCCTTTAGCTTGCCACAACAAATTAAGATAGAGTTTGCACATCAAGAAATATTTTTCATTTGAACCCGTTTCTGCCAAATATGTCTCAGTACTATGTCCTCAGCACTTGGGAGGATGTCTGCACGTGGAGAAAGACTTTTTCGTGGGAAGCCGGCTTTTGTCAAACGGGTCCCAGTGCTGTGCTCCTCTCTTTTCACTCCTGCTGCCAGAAGCCCAGTGAGGATGGGAGGGCTTAGAACATGGCTGGGCACTACGGTTTCTTCCAGAGTCGTGGATGGCATTTGCTTTACCTTGCCACAACCACTTGTGAGAGGGTCTGCACCTCAGGAAAACTGTTTCCGTGGGAAGCCGGCTTTTGGCCAAACGGGTCTCAGGGCCGTGGGCCTCGGGTGTCCCTCCGGCTCCCCAAAGCACAGAGACGAGGTGAGGGGCTTAGACCATGCCTGGGCCATGTTGTCTCTTGGTGTGTGGCATTTTGTTGACCTGGCTACCCCCACTTGGGATAGGTTTTCCACAGCAAGAGCATATTGTTCGTCGGAAGGCGTTTGGGCCCCAGGGGTCTCCGGGCTGTGTTCGTTGGGGTTGAACTCCTGCTAGCAAAACCGCCGGGATGAGGGAAGGGCTCAGACTGTGCCTGGGCCCTGTGGTCTCTTCCAGGTCAGTGTATGGCATTTCCTTCACCTTGCCACAGGCACTGGGGAGCATGTCTGGACGGGGAGAAGGACTTCCTCGTTGGAAGCCGGTTTCTGTCAAAGAGTCCCAGTGCTGTGTTCCTCTCTTTTCACTCCTGCTGCCAGAAGCCCAGGGAGGATGGGAGGGCTTAGAACATGGCTGGGCACTGTGGTTTCTTCCAGAGAAGTGGAGGGCATTTGCATTACCTTGCCACAACCACTTGGGATAGGGTGTGCACCTCAGGAAAACTGTTTCCGTGGGAAGCGGGCTTTCTGAAAACGGGCCTCAGGGCCGTGGGCCTTGGGGGTCCCTCCAGCTCCCCAAAGCACAGGGACGAAGTGAGGGGCTTACACCATGCCTGGGCCATGTTGTTTCTTCCACCTGGGTGTGTGGCATTTTGTTGACCTGGCTACCCCCACTTGGGATAGGTTTTCCACAGCAAGAGCATATTGTTCGCCGGAAGCCGTTTGGGCTCCAGCGGGTGTCCGGGCTGTGTTCGTTGGGGTTGAACTCCTGCTAGCAAAACCGCCGGGATGAGGGAAAGGCTCAGACTGTGCCTGAGCCCTGTGGTCTCTTCCAGGTCAGTGTATGGCATTTCCTTCACCTTGCCACAGGCACTGGGGAGCATGTCTGCCCGTGGTGAAGGACTTCCTCGTGGGAAGACGGTTTCTGTCAAACGGGTCCCAGTGCTGTGCTCCTCTCTTTTCACTCCTGCTGCCAGAAGCCCAGGGAGGAGGGGAGGGCTTAGAACATGGCTGGGCACTGGGGTTTCTTCCAGAGAAGGAGATGGCATTTTTTTCCCTTGCTACCACCCCTTGGGATAGGGTCTGCACCTCAGGGAAGATTTTCCATGGTAGGCCGTCTTTCTGCCCAACGGGCCTCAGGGCCGTGTGCCTCGGGGGTCCCTCCGGCTTCCCAAAGCACAGAGACGAGGTAGGGGCTTAGACCATGCTTGGGCCATGTTGTCTCTTCCACCTGGGTGTGTGGCATTTTGTTGACCTGGCTACACCCACTTCGGATAGGTTTTCCACAGCAAGAGCATATTGTTCGTCGGAAGCCGTCTGGGCCCCAGCGGGTCTCCGGGCTGTGTTCGTTGGGGTTGAACTCTTGCTAGCAAAACTGCCGGGATGAGGCAAAGGCTCAGACTGTGCCTGGGCCCTGTGGCCTCTTCCAGGTCGGTGTATGGCATTTCCTTCACCTTGCCACAGGCACTGGGGAGCATGTGTGCACGTGGTGAAGGACTTCCTCGTGGGAAGCCGGTTTCTGTCAAAAGGTCCCAGTGCTGTGTTCCTCTCTTTTCACTCCTGCTGCCAGAAGCCCAGGGAGGAGGGGAGGGCTTAGAACATGGGTGGGCACTGTGGTTTCTTCCAGAGAAGTGGATGGCATTTCTTTACCTTGCCACAACCACTTGTGAGAGGGTCTGCACCTCAGGAAAACTGTTTCCGTGGGAAGCCGGCTTTTGGCCAAACGGGTCTCAGGCCCGTGGGCCTCGGGTGTCCCTCCGGCTCCCCAAAGCACAGGGACGAGGTGAGGGGCTTAGACCATGCCTGGGCAATGTTGTTTCTTACACCTGGGTGTGTTGCATTTTGTTTACCTGGCTACCCCTATTTGGGATAGGTTTTCCACAGCAAGAGCATACTGCTCATCGGAAGCCGTTTTTGCCCCAGGGGTCTCCGGGCTGTGTTCGTTGGGGTTGACTCCTGCTAGCAAAACCGCCGGGATGAGGGAAGGGCTCAGACTGTGCCTGGGCCCTGTGGTCTCTTCCAGGTCAGTGTATGGCATTTCCTTCACCTTGCCACAGGCACCTGGGAGCATGTCTGCACGTGGAGAAAGACTTTCCCGTGGGAAGCCGGTTTTTGTCAAACGGGTCCCAGGGCTGTGCTCCTCTCTTTTCACTCCGGCTGTCATAAGCCCAGTGAGGATGGGAGGGCTTAGAACATGGATGGGCACTGTGGTTTCTTCCAGAGACGTGGATGGCATTTGCTTTACCTTGCCACAACTACTTGGGAGAGGGTCTGCACCTCAGGAAAACTGTTTCCGTGGAAACCCGGCTTTTGGCCAAACAGGTCTCAGGCCCGTGGGCCTCGGGTGTCCCTCCAGCTCCCGAAAGCACAGGGACGAGGTGAGGGGCTTAGCCCATGCCTGGGCAATGTTGTTTCTTACCCCTGGGTGTGTGGCATTTTGTTTACCTGGCTACCCCCACTGGGATAGGTTTTCCACAGCAAGAGCATATTGCTCGTCGGAAGCCGTTTTTGCCCCAGTGGTCTCCGGGCTGTGTTCCTTGGGGTTGAACTCCTGCTAGCAAAACCGCCGGGATGAGGGAAAGGCTCAGACTGTGCCTGGGCCCTGTGGTCTCTTCCAGGTCAGTGTATGGCATTTCCTTCACCTTGCCACAGGCACTGGGAAGCATGTCTGCAAGTGGAGAAGGACTTCCTCATGGGAAGCCGGTTTCTGTCAAAGGGTCCCAGTGCTGTGCTCCTCTCTTTTCTCTCCTGCTGGCAGAAGCCCAGGGAGGAGTGGAGGGCTTAGAACATGGCTGGGCAGTGGGGTTTCTTCCAGAGAAGGGGATGGCATTTGCTTTCCCTTGCCACCACCCCTTGGGATAGGGTCTGCACCTCAGGAAAGCTGTTTCCTTGGGAAGCCGGCTGTCTGCCCAACGGGCCTCAGGGCCGTGGGCCTCGGGGGTCCCTCCGGCTCCCAAAAGCACAGGGACGAGGTGAGGGGCTTAGACCATGCCTGGGCCATGTTTTTTCTTCCACCTGGGTGTGTGGCATTTTGTTGACCTGACTACCCCCACTTGGGATAGATTTTCCACAGCAAGAGCATATTGTTCCTCGGAAGCCGTTTGGGCCCCAGGGGGTCTCCGGGCTGTGTTCCTTGGGGTTGAACTCCTGCTAGCAAAACCGCCGGGATGAGGGAAGGGCTCAGACTGTGCCTGGCCCCTGTGGTCTCTTCCAGGTCAGTGTATGGTATTTCCTTCACCTTGCCACAGGCACTGGGGAGCATGTCTGCACGTCGAGAAGGACTTCCTCGGAGGAAGCCGGTTTCTGTCAAAGGGGTCCCAGTGCTGTGTTCCTCTCTTTTCACTCCTGCTGCCAGAAGCCCAGGGAGGAGGGGTGGGCTTAGAACATGGCTGGGCACTGGGGTTTGTTCCAGAGAAGGAGATGGCATTTTTTTCCCTTGCCACCACCGCTTGGGATAGGGTCTGCACCTCAGGAAAGCTTTTCCGTGGTAGGCCGGCTTTCTGCCCAACGGGCCTCAGGGCCGTGTGCCTTGGGGGTCCCTCCTGTTCCCCAAAGCACAGAGACAATGTAGGGGCTTAGACCATGCTTGGGCCATGTTGTCTCTTCCACCTTGGTGTGTGGCATTTTGTTGACCTGGCTATACCCACTTGGGATAGGTTTTCCACAGCAAGAGCATATTGTTCGTCGGAAGCCGTTTGGGCCCCAGCGGGTCTCCGGGCTGTGTTCGTTGGGGTTGAACTCCTGGTAGCAAAACCGCCGGGATGAGGGAAAGGCTCAGACTGTGCCTGGGCCCTGTGGCCTCTTCCAGGTCAGTGTATGGCATTTCCTTCACCTTGCCACAGTCACTGGGGAGCATGTCTGCACGTGGAGGAGGACTTCCTCGGGGGAAGCCGGTTTCTGTCAAAGGGTCCCAGTGCTGTCCTTCTCTCTTTTCACTCCTGGTGCTAAAGCCCAGGGAGGAGGGGAGGGCTTAGAACATGGCTGGGCACTGGGGTTTCTTCCAGAGAAGGAGATGGCATTTTTTTCCCTTGCCACCACCCCTTTGGATAGGGTCTGCACCTCAGGAAAGCTGTTTCCGTGGGAAGCCGGCTTTTTGCAAAGGGGTCTCAGGGCCGTGGGCCTCGGCTGTCCCTCCGGCTCCCCAAAGCACAGGGACGAGGTGAGGGGCTTAGACCGTGCCTGGGCAATGTTGTTTCTTACAACTGGGTGTGTGGCATTTTATTGACTTGGCTACCCCCACTTGGGATAGGTTTTCAACAGCAAGCGCCTTCGTTCGTCGGAAGCCGTTTTTGCCTCAGGGGTCTCCGGGCTGTGTTCCTTGGGGTTGAACTCCTGCTAGCAAAACCGCCGGGATGAGGGAAGGGTTCAGACTGTGCCTGGGCCCTGTGGTCTCTTCCAGGTCAGTGTATGGCATTTCCTTCCCCTTGCCTCAGGCACCTGGAAGCATGTCTGCACGTGGAGAAAGACTTTCCCGTGGGAAGCCGGTTTTTGTCAAACGGGTCCCAGTGCTCTGCTCCTCTCTTTTCACTCCTGCTGCCAGAAGCCCAGGGAGGATGGGAGGGCTTAGAACATGGCTGGGCACTGTCGTTTCTTCCAGAGAAGTGGAGGGCATTTGCTTTACCTTGCCACAACCACTTGTGAGAGGGTCTGCACCTCAGGAAAACTGTTTCCGTGGGAAGCCGGCTTTTTGCAAAGGGGTCTCAAGGCCGTGGGCCTCGGCTGTCCCTCCGGCTCCCCAAAGCACAGGGACGAGGTGAGGGGCTTAGACCATGCCTGGGCCATGTTGTTTCTTACACCTGGGTGTGTGGCATTTTGTTGACCAGGCTAACCCCACTTGGGATAGGTTTTCCACAGCAAGAACATAGTGATCATCGGAAGCCGTTTTTGCCCCAAGGGTCTCCGGGCTGTGTTCGTTGGGGTTGACTCCTGCTAGCAAAACCGCCGGGATGAGGGAAGGGCTCAGACTGTGCCTGGGCCCTGTGGTCTCTTCCAGGTCAGTGTATGGCATTTCCTTCACCTTGCCACAGGCACCTGGGAGCATGTCTGCACGTGGAGAAAGACTTTCCCGTGGGAAGCCGGTTTTTGTCAAACGGGTCCCAGTGCTGTGCTCCTCTCTTTTCACTCCGGTTGTCAGAAGCCCAGTGAGGATGGGAGGGCTTAGAACATGGATGGGCACTGTGGTTTCTTCCAGAGACGTGGATGGCATTTGCTTTACCTACCTTGCCACAACTACTTGGGAGAGGGTCTGCACCTCAGGAAACTGTTTCCGTGGAAAGCCGGCTTTTGGCCAAACAGGTCTCAGGCCCGTGGGCCTCGGGTCTCCCTCCGGCTCCCCAAAGCACAGGACGAGGTGAGGGGCTTTGACCATGCCTGGGCAATGTTGTTTCTTACCCCTGGGTGTGTGGCATTTTGTTTACCTGGCTACCCCCACTGGGATAGGTTTTCCACAGAAGAGCATATTGCTCGTCGGAAGCCGTTTTTGCCCCAGGGGTCTCCGGGCTGTGTTCGTTGGGGTTGAACTTCTGCTAGCAAAACCGCCGGGATGAGGGAAGGGCTCAGACTGTGCCTGGCCCTGTGGTCTCTTACAGGTCAGTGTATGGCATTTCCTTCACATTGCGACAAGCACTTGTTAGCATGTCTGCACGAGGAGAAAGACTTTCCCGTGGGAAGCCGGTTTCTGTCAAACGGGTCCCAGTGCTCTGCTCCTCTCTTTTCACTCCTGCTGCCAGAAGCCCAGGGAGGATGGGAGGGCTTAGAACATGGCTGGGCACTGTGGTTTCTTCCAGAGAAGTGGAGGGCATTTGCATTACCTTGCCAAAACCCCTTGGGATAGGGTGTGCACCTCAGGAAAACTGTTTCCGTGGGAAGCCGGCTTTTTGCAAAGGGGTCTCAGGGCCGTGGGGCTCGGCTGTCCCTCCGGCTCCCCAAAGCACAGGGACGAGGTGAGGGGCTTAGACCGTGCCTGGGAAATGTTGTTTCTTACACCTGGGTGTGTGGCATTTCGTTGACCTGGCTACCCCCACTTGGGATAGGTTTTCCACAGCAAGCACCTCTTGTTCGTCGGAAGCCGTTTTTGCCCCAGGGGTCTCCGGGCTGTGTTCGTTGGGGTTGAACTCCCGCTAGCAAAACCGCCGGGATGAGGGAAGGGTTCAGACTGTGCCTGGGCACTGTGGTCTCTTCCAGGTCAGTGTATGGCATTTCTTTCACCTTGCCACAGGCACTGGGGAGCATGTCTGCACGTGGAGAAGGACTTTCTCGTGGGAAGCCGGTTTCTGTCAAACGGGTCCCAGTGCTCTGCTCCTCTCTTTTCACTCCTGCTGCCAGAAGCCCAGGGAGGATGGGAGGGCTTAGAACATGGCTGGGCACTGTGGTTTCTTCCAGAGAAGTGGAGGGCATTTGCATTACCTTGCCACAACCACTTGGGATAGGGTCTGCACCTCAGGAAAACTGTTTCCGTGGGAAGCCGGCTTTTTGCAAAGGGGTCTCAGGGCCGTGGTCCTCGGGTGTCCCTCCGGCTCCCCAAAGCACAGGGACGAGGTGAGGGGCTTAGACCATGCCTGGGCAATGTTGTTTCTTACCCCTGGGTGTGTGGCATTTTGTTTACCTGGCTACCCCCACTGGGATAGGTTTTCCACAGCAAGAGCTTATTGTTCGTCGGAAGCCGTTTTTGCCCCAGGGGTCTCCGGGCTGTGTTCGTTGGGGTTGAACTTCTGCTAGCAAAAGCGCCGGGATGAGGGAAGAGCTCAGACGGTGCCTGGGCACTGTGGTCTCTTACCTGACCCGTACCCTAACTGGAACCCAAACCCTATACCCTGACCCAGACCCTTAGCCTGATCCTGACCATTACCCTGACCCTAACCCTAACCCTAACCCTACCATGAAAACTAACCCTAACCCTAAACCTAACCCTAAGCGTAACGTGAACCCTAACCCGAACCCTAACCCTATACCGAATCCTAACCCGAACCCTAACCCTAACCCTAACCCTAACCCTAACCCCTAACCTGACCCCAAACTCGAACACTAACCCTAACCTAACCCTAAACCTAACCCTAACCTGAACCCTAACCCGAACACCAATTCTAACCCTAACCCTAACCCTAACCCTAACCCTCAGCCTAACCCGAACCCTAACCCTAACCCTAACCCTACCCGAACCCTAACCCTAAACCAAACCCTAAACCTAAACCTAACCCGAACCCTAACCCTAACCCTCACCCGAAACCTACCCCAAACCCTAACCCTAACCCTAACCCTAACATGAACAGAAACCCGAATCCTAACCCTAACCCTAACCGTAACACGAACACTAAACCTAACCCTAACCCTAACCATAACGTGAACCCTAACCCTAACCCGAACCCTAACCCGAACCCTAACCCTAACCCGAACCCTCACCCTAACCCAAACTCTAACCCTAACCATAACCCCAACCCGAAACCTAAACCTAACAGTAACCCTAACCCGAAACCTAACCCTAACCCGAACACTAACCCTAACCCTAATCCTCACCCTAACCCTAACCCTAACCCTAACCCTAACAGTAACCCTAACCCTAACCCTAACCCTAATCCTAAACCAAACCCTAACCCTAAACCTAACCCTAACCCTAACCCGAACCGTAACCATAACCCTAACCCTAACCTTAACCCGAAACCGAACGCTAACCGAAACCTGACCCGAACCAGAACACTAAACCTGACGCGAATTTGAACCCAAAACCTAACCTGAACCCGAACCCCGAACCCGAACCCCTAACCCTAACCCTAACCCTAACCCTACAAGAACCCTAACCCTAACCCTAAAACTAACCCGAACCCTGGCCCTAACTCAAACCCTAACCCGAACCCTAACCCTAACCCTAACCCTAACTCAAACCCTAACCCGAACCCTAACCCTAACCCGAACCCGAACCCTTCCCTAACCCTAACCCATACCCGAACCCTAACCCTAACCCAAACCCTAACCCTAACCCGAACCCTAACCCTAACCCTAACCCTGACACTGACCCTGACCCTAAACCTTAAACCCTGACACTGACCCTGACCCTCACCCTAACCCGAACCCTGACCCGAACCTGAACACTAACCCTGACGCGAACATCAACCCGAAACCTAACCCGAATCCTAACCCGAACCCTAACCCTAACCCTAACCCTAACCCTAACCCTCACCCGAACCCTAACACGAACGCTAACCCTAACCCTGACTCTAACAATAACATTAAACTTAACGCTAACGCGAATCTGAGCCCTAACTCTAACCCTAACCCTATCCGAACCCAAACCCTAACCCAAACCCTAACCGTAACCCTAACCCAAACGCTAACCCTAACCCGAATCGTAACCCTAACCCTAACCGTAACCCTAACCCTAACCCTAACCCTAACACTAACCCTAACCATAACCCGAACCCTAACCCTAACCCGACCCTAACCATAACCCTATCCCTAACCGGAAACCTAACCCTAACCCTAACCCGAACCCGAAACCGAACCCTAACCCTAACCCAAACCCTAACCCTAAACCGAACCCGAAACCTAACCCTAACCCTAACTCTATACCCTGATCCGAACCCTAACCCTAAACCTAACATGAACCCTAACTCTAAACTTAACCCGAACCCGAAGCCAAACACTAAGCATAACCCAAACGATACCCGAACCCGAACCCTAAACCAAAACCGATCCCGCACCCTAACCCTAACCCGAAACCTAACCCTAACCCTAACCATAACTGGAACCCTAACCCTGACTCGAACCCTAACGCTAACCCTATCCCTAACCTGAAACCTAATCGTAACCCTAACCCGAACCCTAACCCTAACCCTAACCGTACCCCTAACCCGAATGCTAACCCTAACCCGAACCCTAACCCTAAGCCAACCCTAACCCTAACCCTATCCCTAACCGGAAACCTAACCCTAACCCTAACCCGAACCCTAACCCTAACCCTAACCCTAACCCTAACCCTAATCCGAACACTAACCCTAAACCTAACCCTAACCCTAACTCTAATCCTAACCCGAACCCAAAGCCAAACACTAACCATAACCCAAACGATACCCGAACCCGAACCCTAAACCAAAACCGATCCCGCAACCTAACCCTAACCCGAAACCTAACCCTAACCCTAACCCTAACCCTATCCCTAACCGGAAACCTAACCCTAACCCTAACCCGAACCCTAACCCTAACCTAACCCAAAACCGAACCCGAACCCTAACCCTAACCGTAACCCTAACCCTAACCATAACCCGAACCCGAAACCTAACCCTAACCCTAACCCTAACCCTAACCCTAACCCTAACGCTACCCGAACCCTAACCCTAAACCAAACCCTAACCCTAAGCCTAACCCTAACCCTAACCCTAACTCAAACCCTAACCCGAACCCTAACCCGAACCCTAACCCTAACCCTAACCCTAACTTAACCCTAACCCGAACCCGAACGGTAACCCTAACCCTATCCCGTACCCTAACCCGAACCCGAACCCTTACCCGAACCCTAACCCTAAACTGAACCGTATCCCTAACCCGAACCCTAGTCCTAAACCGAACGCTAACCCTAACCTGAACCCTAAAAGGACCCTAAACCTAACCCTAACCCTCAGCCTAACCCGAATCCGAATTCTAACCCTAACTTAACCCTTACCCTAACCCTAACCCGAACACTAACCCTGACGTGAACTTGAACCCGAACCCTAACCTTAAACCAAACCCTAACCCTAACACTAACCCTCAGCCTAACCCGAACCCTAACCCTAACCATAACCCTAACCCTAAACCTCAGCCTAACCCTAACCCTAAACCTAACCCTAACCCGAACACAAACCCTAACCCTAAGCCTAAACCGAACCCGAACCCTAACCCTAACCCTAATCCTAACCCTGAACCTAACCCTAACCCCAAACCCTAAAACCTGACCCTGACCCTAACCCTAACCATGACCCTCACCCTAAACCTAACGCTGACCCTGACACTGACCCTAATCCCTAAACCCTGACCCTGATCCTAACCCTAACCCGAACCCTAACCCTAACCAGAACCCTAACCCTAAGCTGAAACCTAACCCTAACCCGAACCCTAACCGTCACCCTAACCCTAACCCTAAAACTAACCCGACCCTAACCCTAACCCTAACCCGAAACCTAACCATAACCCGTACCGTAACCCGAACCCGAACCCGAACCCTTACCCGAAACCTAACCCTAAGCCGAACCCTAACCCGAACACTAACCCTAACCCCATTCCTAACCCGAACCGGAACCCGACGCGAACTGTCAACCGAACACGAACCCTAACCCTGACACTGACCCTGACCCTGATCCTGACCATGACCCTGACCCTAATCCTAACCCTAAACCCTAATACCTGACCCTGACCCCAAACCTAACCCTGACCCTGACCCTGACCCTACCCTAACCCGAACCCTGACCGGAACCCAAACCCTAACCCTGACATGAATCTGAACCCGAACCCTAACCCTAACCCGAACCCGAATCCCTAACACGAACCCAAACCCGAACCCCTAACCCGAACCCTAACCCGAACCCGAACCCTAGCCCTAACCCGAACCCTAACCCGAACCCGAATCCTAACCAGAACTCTAACCCTAACCCTAACCATACCCGAAATATAACCCTAAACCTAACCCTAACCCGAACCCTAACCCTAACCCGTACCCTAACACGAACCCTAACCCAAAACCTAACCCTAACAGTAACCCTAACCCTAACCCTCTCCTAATCCTAACCCTTACCCTAACCCTTACTCGAACCCGAACCTGAAACGTAACCCGAACCCTAAACCTAACACTAACCCTAACCCTCAGCCTAACACGAACCTGAACCCGAATCCTAACCGTAACCCTACTCGAAACAGAACCCTAACCCAAACCCTAACCCTAAACCGAACCATAACCCTAACCAGAACCCTAGCCCTAACCCGAACCCTAACCTTAATCCTAACCCTAACACGAAACCTAACCCTAACCCTAACCCGAACCCTAACCTTAACATGAACCTGAACCCGAAACCTAACCATAACCCTAACCCTAACACGAAAACTAACCCTAACCCTAACCCTAACCCGAACCCGAACCCTATCCCTAACCCTAAACTTAAACCCTAAAACCTCACCGTGACCCTAACACTAACCCTGATCCTGACCATGAACCTGACCCTGACCCTAGACCCTAAACCCTGACGCTGACCCTGACCTAACCCAAACCCAAAACCTGACCTGAACCCTAACCCTAACCCTAACCCTAACCCTACCCGAACCCTAACCCTAAAACAAACCCTAACCGTAAACCTAACCCTAACCTGAAGCCGAACCCTAACCCTAACCCTACCCGAACCCTAACCCTAAACCAAACCCTAAACCTAACCATAACCCTACCCGAACCCTAACCCTAAACCAAACCCTAAACCTAAACCTAACCCGAACCCTAACCCTAACCCTCACCCGAATCCTAACCTAAACCCTAACCCTAACCCTAACCCTAACATGAAAAGAAACCCGAAACCTAACCCTAACCCTAACCCTAACACGAACACTAAACCTAACCCTAACCCTAACCATAACGTGAACCCTAACCCTAACCCTAACCCGAACCCGAACCCTAACCCTAACCCGAACCCTCACCCTAACCCGAACTCTAACCCTAACCATAACCCCAACCCAAAACGTAACCCTAACCCTAACCCTAACCCGAAACCTAACCCTAACCCGAACACTAACCCTAACCCTAATCTTCAGCCGAACCCGAACCCGAACCCTAACGCTAACCCTACCTGAACCCTAATCCTAAACCAAACCCTAATCCTAAACCTAACCCTAACCCTAACCCGAACCGTAACCATAAACCTAACCCTAACCTTAACCCGAAACCAAACGCTAACCGAAACCTGACCCGAACCAGAACACTAAACCTGACGCGAATTTGAACCCAAAACCTAACCCGAAACCGAACCCCAAACCCGAACCCCTAACCCTAACCCTAACCCTACAAGAACCCTAACCCTAACCCTAAAACTAACCCGAACCCTGGCCCTAACTCAAACCCTAACCCGAACCCTAACCCTAACCCTAACCCTAACTCAAACCCTAACCCGAAACCTAACCCTAACCCGAACCCGAACCCTTCCCTAACCCTAACCCATACCCGAACCCTAACCCTAACCCTCCCCGAACCCTAACCCTAACCCAAACCCTAACCCTAACCCGAACCCTAACCGTAACCCTAACCCTAACCCGTACCCTCACCCTAACCCTAATCCCTAAACACTGACCTTGACCCTAACCCTAACCCTGACACTGACCCTGACCCTAACCCTAACCCGAACCCTGACCGGAACCTGAAGCCTAACCCTGACGCGAACCTGACCCCGCACCCAAACCCCGAACCTGAACCCGAAACCAAACCCCTAACCCTAAGCCTAACCCTAACCCGAACCCTTACATGAACCCAAACCCTAATGCGAACCCTCACCCGAACCCTAACCCGAACCCTATCCCTAAACCAAACCCGAACCTGACCCGAACCCTAATCACGAAACCTAACCCTGACCCTAACCATGACCCTTCCCTAACCCTCACCCTAAACCCTTAAACCTGACCCTGAACCTAACCTTAAACCTGACCCTGACCCTGACCCTAAACCCTAAACCCTGACACTGACCCTGACCCTCACCCTAACCCGAACCCTGACCCGAACCTGAACACTAACCCTGACGCGAACATCAACCCGAAACCTAACCCGGATCCTAACCCGAACCCTCACCCTAACCCTAACCCTAACCCTAACCCTAACCCGAACCCTAACACGAACGCTAACCCTAACCCTGACTCTAACACTAACATTAAACTTACCCCTAACCCGAATTTTAGCCCTAACTCTAACCCTAACCCTATCCGAACCCTAACCCTAACCCAAACCCTAACCGTAACCCTAACCCGAAAACTAACCCTAACCCTAACCCTAAACCTAACCCTAACCCTAACCCAACCCCGAACCCAAATCGTAACCCTAACCCTAACCGTAACCCTAACCCTAACCCTAACCATAATCGGAACCCGAACCCTAACCCTAACCCGAACCCTAACCCTAACCCTAACGCGAACCCGAACCCGAATCCAAACCCTAACCCTAACCCGAACCCTAACCCGAACTCTAACCCTAACCATAACCATAACCCTAACCCTAAACTACCCTAACCCTAACCCGAACCCTAACCCTAACCCTAACCGTAACCCTAACCCAAACGCTAACCCTAACCCGAACCCTAACCCTAACCCTAACCCTAACCCTTAACCGAATCCGAAACCTAACCCTAACCCTAAGCCTAACCCTGATCCGAACCCTAACCCTACCCCTAACATGAACCCTAACCCTAACCCGAACCCTAACCCGAAACCGAACCCGAACCCTAACCCTAACCCTAACTCTAACCAGAACCCTAACCCTAACCCTAACCCTTACCCTAACCCTAACCCGAACCCGAACCCGACCCCTAACCCGAAACCGAACCCGAACCCTAACCCTAACCGTAACCCGAACCCTAAACCTAAACCGAAACCTAACCCGAACCCGAACCCGAACCCTAACCCTAACCCAAACCCTAACCCGAAAACGAACCCTAACCCGAACCCTACCCCTAACCCTAACCCTAACCCGAACACTAACCCTAACCTGACCCAAACCCTAACCCTATCCCTAACCTGTAACCTAACACGAACCCTAACCCGAACCCTAACCCTAACCCTAACCTGAACCCGAACCCTAACCCTGACCCTGACCCTGACCCTAACCCTAACCCGAACCCGAACCCGACCCCTAACCCGAAACCGAACCCGAACCCTAACCCTAACCCTAACCCGAACCCGAACCCTAACCCTAACCCTGACCCTGACCCTAACCCTAACCCGAACCCGAACCCGACCCCTAACCCGAAACCGAACCCGAACCCTAACCCTAACCCGAACCCGAACCCTAAACCTAACCCGAAACCTAACCCGAACCCGAACCCTAACCCGAACCCGAACCCTAACCCTAACCCAACCCCTAACCCGAAACTGAACCCGAACCCTAACCCTAACCCTAACCCGAAACCTAACCCGAACCCGAACCCTAACCCTATACCGAATCCTAACCCGAACCCTAACCCTAACCCTAACCCTAACCCTAACCCCTAACCTGACCCCAAACTCGAACCCTAACCCTAACCCTAACCCTAAACCTAACCCTAACCCGAACCCTAACCCGAACACCAATTCTAACCCTAACCCTAACCCTAACCCTCAGCCTAACCCGAACCCTAACCCTAACCCTAAACCTCAGCCTAACCCTAACCCTACCCGAACCCTAAACCTAAAACAAACCCTAACCGTAAACCTAACCCTAACCTGAAGCCGAACCCTAACCCTAACCCTACCCGAACCCTAACCATAAACCAAACCCTAAACCTAACCCTAACCCTACCCGAACCCTAACCCTAAACCAAACCCTAAACCTAAACCTAACCCGAACCCTAACCCTAACCCTAACCCTAACCCTAACCCTAACCCGAACCTTAACCCGAACCCTAACCCTAACCCGAACCCTCACCCTAACCCGAACTCTAACCCTAACCATAACCCCAACCCGAAACCTAACCCTAACAGTAACCCTAACCCGAAACCTAACCCTAACCCGAACACTAACCCTAACCCTAATCCTCACCCTAACCCTAACCCTAAACCTAACCCTAACAGTAACCCTAACCCTAACCCTAAAACTAACCCGAACCCTGGCCCTAACTCAAACCCTAACCCGAACCCTAACCCTAACCCTAACCCTAACTCAAACCCTAACCCGAACCCTAACCCTAACCCGAACCCGAACCCTTCCCTAACCCTAACCCATACCCGAACCCTAACCCTAACCCTCCCCGAACCCTAACCCTAACCCAAACCCTAACCCTAACCCGAACCCTAACCGTAACCCTAACCCTAACCCGTACCCTCACCCTAACCCTAATCCCTAAACACTGACCTTGACCCTAACCCTAACCCTGACACTGACCCTGACCCTAACCCTAACCCGAACCCTGACCGGAACCTGAAGCCTAACCCTGACGCGAACCTGAACCCGAACCCAAACCCCGAACCTGAACCCGAAACCAAACCCCTAACCCTAAGCCTAACCCTAACCCGAACCCTTACATGAACCCAAACCCTAATGCGAACCCTCACCCGAACCCTAACCCGAACCCTATCCCTAAACCGAACCCGAACCTGACCCGAACCCTAATCACGAAACCTAACCCTGACCCTGACCATGACCCTGACCCTAACCCTCACCCTAAACCCTCAAACCTGACCCTGAACCTAACCTTAAACCTGACCCTGACCCTGACCCTGACCCTAAACCCTAAACCCTGACACTGACCCTGACCCTCACCCTAACCCGAACCCTGACCCGAACCTGAACACTAACCCTGACGCGAACATCAACCCGAAACCTAACCCGAACCCTAACCCGAACCCTAACCCTAACCCAAACCCTAACCCTCACCCGAACCCTAACACGAACGCTAACCCTAACCGTGACTCTAACACTAACATTAAACTTAACCCTAACCCGAATCTGAGCCCTAACCCTAACACTAACCCTGCCCGAACCCTAACCCTAAACCAAACCCTAAACCTAACCCTAACCCTTCCCGAACGCTAACCCTAAACCAAACCCTAACCCTAAACCTAACCCGAACCCTAACCCTAACCCTCACCCGAATCCTAACCTAAACCCTAACCCTAACCCTAACCCTAACATGAACAGAAACCCGAAACCTAACCCTAACCCTAACACTAACACGAACACTAAACCTAACCCTAACCCTAACCATAACGTGAACCCTAACCCTAACCCTAACCCTAACCCGAACCCTAACCCTAACCCGAACCCTCACCCTAACCCGAACTCTAACCCTAACCATAACCCCAACCCAAAACGTAACCCTAACAGTAACCCTAACCCGAAACCTAACCCTAACCCGAACACTAACCCTAACCCTAATCTTCAGCCTAACCCGAACCCGAACCCTAACGCTAACCCTACCTGAACCCTAATCCTAAACCAAACCCTAACCCTAAACCTAACCTTAACCATAACCCGAACCGTAACCATAACCCTAACCCTAACCTTAACCCGAAACCGAACGCTAACCGAAACCTGACCCGAACCAGAACACTAAACCTGACGCGAATTTGAACCCAAAACCTAACCCGAACCCGAACCCCGAACCCGAACCCCTAACCCTAACCCTAACCCTACAAGAACCCTAACCCTAACCCTAAAACTAACCCGAACCCTGGCCCTAACTCAAACCCTAACCCGAACCCTAACCCTAACCCTAACTCAAACCCTAACCCGAACCCTAACCCTAACCCGAACCCGAACCCTTCCCTAACCCTAACCCATACCCGAACCCTAACCCTAACCCTCCCCGAACCCTTACCCTAACCCAAACCCTAACCCTAACCCGAACCCTAACCGTAAACCTAACCCTGACCCTGACCCTGACCCTAAACCCTAAACCCTGACACTGACCCTGACCCTCACCCTAACCCGAACCCTGACCCGAACCTGAACACTAACCCTGACGCGAACATCAACCCGAAACCTAACCCGAATCCTAACCCGAACCCTAACCCTATTCGAACCCTAACCCTAACCCAAACCCTAACCGTAACCCTAACCCAAACGCTAACCCTAACCCGAATCGTAACCCTAACCCTAACCGTAACCCTAACCCTAACCCTAACCCTAACACTAACCCTAACCCTAACCCGAACCCTAACCCTAACCCGACCCTAACCATAACCCTATCCCTAACCAGAAACCTAACCCTAACCCTAACCCGAACCCGAAACCGAACCCTAACCCTAACCCTAACCCTAACCCTAAACCGAACCCGAAACCTAACCCTAACCCTAACCCTAACCCTGATCCGAACCCTAACCCAAAACCTAAAATGAACCCTAACTCTAAACCTAACCCGAACCCGAAGCCAAACACTAACCATAACCCAAACGATACCCGAACCCGAACCCTAAACCAAAACCGATCCCGCACCCTAACCCTAACCCGAAACCTAACCCTAACCCTAACCATAACTGGAACCCTAAACCTGACTCGAACCCTAACGCTAACCCTATCCCTAACTTGAAAAATAATCGTAACCCTAACCCGAACCCTAACCCTAACCCTAACCGTACCCCTAACCCGAATGCTAACCCTAACCCGAACCCTAACCCTAAGCCAACCCTAACCCTAACCCTATCCCTAACCGGAAACCTAACCCTAACCCTAACCCGAACCCTAACCCTAACCCTAACCCTAACCCTAACCCTAACCCTAATCCGAACACTAACCCTAAACCTAACCCTAACCCTAACTCTAATCCTAACCCGAACCCGAAGCCAAACACTAACCATAACCCAAACGATACCCGAACCCGAACCCTAAACCAAAACCGATCCCGCAACCTAACCCTAACCCGAAACCTAACCCTAACCCTAACCCTAACCCTATCCCTAACCGGAAACCTAACCCTAACCCTAACCCGAACCCTAACCCTAACCTAACCCAAAACCGAACCCGAACCCTAACCCTAACCGTAACCCTAACCCTAACCATAACCCGAACCCGAAACCTAACCCTAACCCTAACCCTAACCCTAACCCTAACGCTACCCGAACCCTAACCCTAAACCAAACCCTAACCCTAAGCCTAACCCTAACCCTAACCCTAACCCTAACTCAAACCCTAACCCGAACCCTAACCCGAACCCTAACCCTAACCCTAACCCTAACTTAACCCTAACCCGAACCCGAACGGTAACCATAACCCTAACCCGTACCCCAACCCGAACCCGAACCCTTACCCGAACCCTAACCCTAAACTGAACCGTAACCCTAACCCGAACCCTAGTCCTAAACCGAACGCTAACCCTAACCTGAACCCTAAAAGGACCCTAAACCTAACCCTAACCCTCAGCCTAACCCGAATCCGAATTCTAACCCTAACTTAACCCTTACCCTAACCCTAACCCGAACACTAACCCTGACGTGAACTTGAACCCGAACCCTAACCTTAAACCAAACCCTAACCCTAACACTAACCCTCAGCCTAACCCGAACCCTAACCCTAACCATAACCCTAACCCTAAACCTCAGCCTAACCCTAACCCTAAACCTAACCCTAACCCGAACACAAACCCTAACCCTAAGCCTAAACCGAACCCGAACCCTAACCCTAACCCTAATCCTAACCCTGAACCTAACCCTAACCCCAAACCCTAAAACCTGACCCTGACCCTAACCCTAACCATGACCCTCACCCTAAACCTAACGCTGACCCTGACACTGACCCTAATCCCTAAACCCTGACCCTGATCCTAACCCTAACCCGAACCCTAACCCTAACCAGAACCCTAACCCTAAGCTGAAACCTAACCCTAACCCGAACCCTAACCGTAACCCTAACCCTAACCCTAAAACTAACCCGACCCTAACCCTAACCCTAACCCGAACCCTAACCATAACCCGTACCGTACCCGAACCCGAACCCGAACCCTTACCCGAAACCTAACCCTAAGCCGAACCCTAACCCGAACACTAACCCTAACCCCATCCCTAACCCGAACCGCAACCCGATGCGAACTGTCAACCGAACACGAACCCTAACCCTGACACTGACCCTGACCCTGATCCTGACCATGACCCTGACCCTAATCCTAACCCTAAACCCTAATACTTGACCCTGACCCCAAACCTAACCCTGACCCTGACCCTGACTCTAAACCCTAAACCCTGACCCTGACCCTGACCCTACCCTAACCCGAACCCTGACCGGAACCCGAACCCTAACCCTGACATGAATCTGAACCCGAACCCTAACCCTAACCCGAACCCGAATCCCTAACACGAACCCAAACCCGAACCCCTAACCTGAACCCTAACCCGAACCCAAACCCTAGCCCTAACCCGAACCCTAACCCGAACCCGAATCCTAACCAGAACTCTAACCCTAACCCTAACCATACCCGAAATATAACCCTAAACCTAACCCTAACCCGAACCCTAACCCTACTCGAACCCTAACCCTAAACCAAACCCTAAACCTAACCATAACCCTACCCGAACCCTAACCCTAAACCAAACCCTAAACCTAAACCTAACCCGAACCCTAACCCTAACCCTCACCCGAATCCTAACCTAAACCCTAACCCTAACCCTAACCCTAACATGAAAAGAAACCCGAAACCTAACCCTAACCCTAACACGAACACTAAACCTAACCCTAACCCTAACCATAACGTGAACCCTAACCCTAACCCTAACCCTAACCCGAACCCTAACCCTAACCCAAACCCTCACCCTAACCCGAACTCTAACCCTAACCATAACCCCATCCCAAAACCTAACCCTAACAGTAACCCTAACCCGAAACCTAACCCTAACCCGAACACTAACCCTAACCCTAATCTTCAGCCTAACCCGAACCCGAACCCTAACGCTAACCCTACCTGAACCCTAATCCTAAACCAAACCCTAACCCTAAACCTAACCCTAACCCTAACCCGAACCGTAACCATAACCCTAACCCTAACCTTAACCCGAAACCGAACGCTAACCGAAACCTGACCCGAACCAGAACACTAAACCTGACGCGAATTTGAACCCAAAACCTAACCCGAACCCCGAACCCCAACCCCTAACCCTAACCCTAACCCTACAAGAACCCTAACCCTAACCCTAAAACTAACCCGAACCCTGGCCCTAACTCAAACCCTAACCCGAACCCTAACCCTAACCCTAACCCTAACTCAAACCCTAACCCGAACCCTAACCCGAACCCGAACCCTTCCCTAACCCTAACCCATACCCGAACCCTAACCCTAACCCTCCCCGAACCCTAACCCTAACCCAAACCCTAACCCTAACCCGAACCCTAACCGTAACCCTAACCCTAACCCGTACCCTCACCCTAACCCTAATCCCTAAACACTGACCTTGACCCTAACCCTAACCCTGACACTGACCCTGACCCTAACCCTAACCCGAACCCTGACCGGAACCTGAAGCCTAACCCTGACGCGAACCTGACCCCGCACCCAAACCCCGAACCTGAACCCGAAACCAAACCCCTAACCCTAAGCCTAACCCTAACCCGAACCCTTACATGAACCCAGACCCTAATGCGAACCCTCACCCGAACCCTAACCCGAACCCTATCCCTAAACCGAACCCGAACCTGACCCGAACCCTAATCACGAAACCTAACCCTGACCCTAACCATGACCCTTCCCTAACCCTCACCCTAAACCCTTAAACCTGACCCTGAACCTAACCTTAAACCTGACCCTGACCCTGACCCTAAACCCTAAACCCTGACACTGACCCTGACCCTCACCCTAACCCGAACCCTGACCCGAACCTGAACACTAACCCTGACGCGAACATCAACCCGAAACCTAACCCGGATCCTAACCCGAACCCTCACCCTAACCCTAACCCTAACCCTAACCCTCAACCGAACCCTAACACGAACGCTAAACCTAACCCTGACTCTAACACAAACATTAAACTTAACCCTAACCCGAATCTGAGCCCTAACTCTAACCCTAACCCTATCCGAACCCTAACCCTAACCCAAACCCTAACCGTAACCCTAACCCGAAAACTAACCCTAACCCTAACCCTAAACCTAACCCTAACCCTAACCCAACCCCGAACCCAAATCGTAACCCTAACCCTAACCGTAACCCTAACCCTAACCCTAACCATAATCGGAACGCGAACCCTAACCCTAACCCGAACCCTAACCCTAACCCTAACGCGAACCCGAACCCGAATCCAAACCCTAACCCTAACCCGAACCCTAACCCGAACTCTAACCCTAACCCTAACCATAACCCTAACCCTAAACTACCCTAATCCTAACCCGAACCCTAACCCTAACCCTAACCGTAACCCTAACCCAAACGCTAACCCTAACCCGAATCGTAACCCTAACCCTAACCGTAACCCTAACCCTAACCCTAACCATAACCCGAACCCGAAACTTAACCCTAACCCGAACCCTAACCCTAACCCGACCCTAACCATAACCCTATCCCTAACCGGAAACCTAACCCTAACCCTAACCCGAACCCGAAACCGAACCCTAACCCTAACCCTAACCCTAAACCGAAACCGAAACCTAACCCTAACCCTAACCCTAACCCTGATCCGAACCCTAACCCTACCCCTAACATGAACCCTAACTCTAAACCTAACCCGAACCCGAAGCCAAACACTAACCATAACCCAAACGATACCCGAACCCGAACCCTAAACCAAAACCGATCCCGCACCCTAACCCTAACCCGAAACCTAACGCTAACCCTAACCATAACCGGAACCCTAACAATGACTCGAACCCTAACGCTAACCCTATCCCTAACCTGAAACCTAATCGTAACCCTAACCAAACCCTAACCCTAACCCTAACCGTACCCCTAACCCGAATGCTAACCCTAACCCGAACCCTAACCCTAAGCCGACCCTAACCCTAACCCTATCCCTAACCGGAAACCTAACCCTAACCCTAACCCGAACCCTAATCCTAACCCTAACCCTAACCCTAACCCTAATCTGAACACTAACCCTAAACCTAACCCTAACCCTAACTCTAAACCTAATCCGAAGCAGAAGCCAAACACTAACCATAACCCAAACGATACCCGAACCCGAACCCTAAACCAAAACCGATCCCGCAACCTAACCCTAACCCGAAACCTAACCCTAACCCTAACCCTAACCCTATCCCTAACCGGAAACCTAACCCTAACCCTAACCCGAACCCTAACCCTAAACCTAACCCAAAACCGAACCTGAACCCTAACCCTAACCGTAACCCTAACCCGAACACTAAACCTAACCCGACCCTAACCCTAACCCTATCCCTAAACTGAAACCTAACCCGAACCCGAACCCGAACCCGAACAATAACCCTAACCCTAACCCTAACCCAAACCCTAACCCTAACACGAACCCAAACCCGAACCCGAACACAAAATCTAACCCTAACCCGAACGCTAACCCAAACCCGAACCCTAACCCAAATCCTAACCCTAAACTTAACCCTAAAACGAACCCGAACCCTAAACCGAACCCTAACCCTAACCCTAACCCTAACCTGAAACCTAACCCTAACCCTAACCCTAACCCTAACCGGAACCCGAACCCTAACCCTAACCCTAACCCTAACACGAACCCTAACCCTAACCCGAACCCTAACCCGAAACCGAACCCGAACCCTAACCCTAACCCTAACTCTAACCAGAACCCTAACCCTAACCCTAACCCTTACCCTAACCCTAACCCGAACCCGAACCCGACCCCTAACCCGAAACCGAACCCGAACCCGAACCCTAACCCTAACCGTAACCCTAAGCCGAACACTAAACCTAACCCGACCCTAACCCTAACCCTATCCCTAAACTGAAACCTAACCCGAACCCGAACCCGAACCCGAACAATAACCCTAACCCTAACCCTAACCCAAACCCTAACCCTAACACGAACCCTAACCCTAACCCGAACCCTAACCCGAAACCGAACCCGAACCCTAACCCTAACCCTAACTCTAACCAGAACCCTAACCCTAACCCTAACCCTTACCCTAACCCTAACCCGAACCCGAACCCGACCCCTAACCCGAAACCGAACCCGAACCCTAACCCTAACCGTAACCCGAACCCTAAACCTAAACCGAAACCTAACCCGAACCCGAACCCGAACCCGAACCCTAACCCTAACCCTAACCCTAACCCGAACACTAACCCTAACCTGACCCAAACCCTAACGCTATCCCTAACCTGTAACCTAACACGAACCCTAACCCGAAACCAAACCTGAACCCTAACCCTAACCCGAACCCGAACCCTAACCCTAACCCAAACCCTAACACGAACCCTAACCCTAACCCGAACCCTAACCCGAACCCGAACCCTAACCCTAACCCAAACCCTAACACGAACCCTAACCCTAACCCGAACCCTAACCCTAACCCTAACCATAACCCTAACCCTAAACTACCCTAACCCTAACCCTAACCCTAACCCTAACCCTAACCCGAACCCTAAACCTAACCCGAAACCTAACCCGAACCCGAACCCTAACCCGAACCCGAACCCTAACCCTAACCCGACCCTAACCCGAAACCGAACCCGAACCCTAACCCTAACCCTAACCCGAAACCTAACCCGAACCCTAACCCTAACCCTAACCCTAAACCGAACCCTAACCCTAACCGTAACCCGAACCCTAACCCGAACCCTAACCCTAACCCTAACCCGAACCCTAAACCTAACCCGAAACCTAACCCGAACCCGAACCCTAACCCGAACCCGAACCCTAACCCTAACCCGACCCCTAACCCGAAACCGAACCCGAACCCTAACCCTAACCCTAACCCGAAACCTAACCCGAACCCTAACCCTAACCCTAACCCTAAACCGAACCCTAACCCTAACCGTAACCCGAACCCTAACCCTAAACCGAACCCTAACCCGAACCCGAACCCGAACCCTAACCCGAACCCTAACCCGAGCCTGAACCCGAACCCGAACCCGAACCCTAATCCTAACCCGAACCCGAACCCTAATCCTAACCCGAACCCGAACCCGAATCCATACTCGAAAGCGAAACCAATACCGAACCAGAACCCGAACCCGAACCCTAACCCCTAACCCGAACCCGAACCCGAATCCATAACTGAAAGCGAAACCGATACCGAACCCGAACCGTAACTGAAACCGAACCCTACCCGAACCCGAACCCGAACCCTACCCGAACCTGAACCTGAAACCTACCCGAACCAGAACCAGAACCAGAACCCAAACCCCTAACCCGAACGCGAACCCGAAACCCATAATTGTTTGTGCCAATGTAAAGAAAATGCCATACGCTTATCTGTAAGAAACAACAGTGCCCTGGAACAGTCTGAGCCTTAATATCAGCACTGTGCTTTTGGGAGCGGGAGTTAAAGCGGAGGCAAACAGCACTAAGACACATTTGGCAAAAATCGCGTTCCAATGAATAATATTTTCTTCCCTTTCAAACCCAAACGTAAGTGGTTGTGGCCAGATAAATAAATGCCACACCCTTATGTGTAAGAAACAACAGTGCCCAGGAACGGGTTTCTACGTGAAGAAAATATTTCTCTTTGGAACTCCGCTTTTTTACTTTACCTTCCACAACCCCTTGTGATAGGGTTTCCACGTTAAGAAAATAGTTTTCATTGGAAGCCGGTTTTTCCCAAATGTGTCTAAGTGCTGTATTCCTCGGGTTTCACTCATGCTACCAAAAGCACAGTGATGATGTTAGGGCTTAGACTGTTCCTGGGTAATGTTGTTTCTTACACATAAGGGTGTGGCATTTTCTTTACATTGCCACGACCACATATGATAGGGTTTCAACATGAACAAAATATTTTTCGTTGGAAGCGGTTTTTTGTCAAATGTGTCTCAATACCGTGTTGTTTGGGATTAACTAATGCTACCGAAATCACTATGATGATGTGAGGGCTCAGACCGATCCTGGAAACTTGTTTCTTACAGATAAGCGTATGGCATTTTCTTTACATTGGCACAAACAATTATGATAGAGTTTGCAAAAGAGAAAATTTATTTCATTGAAAGGCGGTTTTTGCCAAATTTTCTCAGCTGTTTGCCTCGGTTTTAACTCATGATACCAAAAGAACAGTGATGATCTTAGGGCTCAGACCGTCCATGGGACCAGTTATTTCTTACAAATAAGCATATGGCACATCCTTTAGCTTGCCACAACAAATTAAGATAGAGTTTGCACATCAAGAAATATTTTTCATTTGAACCCGTTTCTGCCAAATATGTCTCAGTACTATGTCCTCAGCACTTGGGAGGATGTCTGCACGTGGAGAAAGACTTTTTTGTGGGAAGCCGGCTTTTGTCAAACGGGTCCCAGTGCTGTGCTCCTCTCTTTTCACTCCTGCTGCCAGAAGCCCAGTGAGGATGGGAGGGCTTAGAAAATGGCTGGGCACTACGGTTTCTTCCAGAGTCGTGGATGGCATTTGCTTTACCTTGCCACAACCACTTGTGAGAGGGTCTGCACCTCAGGAAAACTGTTTCCGTGGGAAGCCGGCTTTTGGCCAAACGGGTCTCAGGGCCGTGGGCCTCGGGTGTCCCTCCGGCTCCCCAAAGCACAGGGACGAGGTGAGGGGCTTAGACCATGCCTGGGCCATGTTGTCTCTTGGTGTGTGGCATTTTGTTGACCTGGCTACCCCCACTTGGGATAGGTTTTCCACAGCAAGAGCATATTGTTCGTCGGAAGCCGTTTTTGCCCCAGGGTCTCCGGGCTGTGTTCGTTGGGGTTGAACTTCTGCTAGCAAAACCGCCGGAATGAGGGAAGAGCTCAGACGGTGCCTGGGCACTGTAGTCTCTTACCTGACCTGTACCCTAACTGGAACCCAAACCCTATACCCTGAACCAGACCCTTAGCCTGATCCTGACCATTACCCTGACCCTAACCCTAACCCTAACCCTAACCAGAACCCTAGCCCTAACCCGAACCCTAACACTAATCCTAACCCTAACCCGAAACCTAACCCTAACCCTAACCCTACCACGAAAACTAACCCTAACCCTAAACCTAACCCTAAGCGTAACGTGAACCCTAACCCTAACCCTAACCCTAAACCAAACCCTTACCCTAACACTAACCCTAACCCTAACGCTAACCCGAAACCTAACCATAAACCTAACCCTAACCTTAACCCGAAGCCGAACCCTAACCCGAACCCTAACCCTATACCGAATCCTAACCCGAACCCTAACCCTAACCCTAACCCTAACCCTAACCCCTAACCTGACCCCAAACTCGAACCCTAACCCTAACCCTAACCCTAAACATAACCCTAACCCGAACCCTAACCCGAACACCAATTCTAACCCTAACCTTAACCCTAACCCTAACCCTAACCTTCAGCCTAACCCGAACCCTAACCCTAACCATAACCCTAACCCTAAACCTCAGCCTAACCCTAACCCTACCCGAACCCTAACCCTAAAACAAACCCTAACCGTAGACCTAACCCTAACCTGAAGCCGAACCCTAACCCTAACCCTACCCGAACCCTAACCCTAAACCAAACCCTAAACCTAACCCTAACCCTACCCGAACCCTAACCCTAAACCAAACCCTAACCCTAAACCTAACCCGAACCCTAACCCTAACCCTCACCCGAATCCTACCCCAAACCCTAACCCTAACCCTAACCCTAACATGAACAGAAACCCGAAACCTAACCCTAACCCTAACCCTAACACGAACACTAAACCTAACCCTAACCCTAACCATAACGTGAACCCTAACCCTAACCCTAACCCTAACCCGAACCCTAACCCTAACCCGAACCCTCACCCTAACCCGAACTCTAACCCTAACCATAACCCCAACCCGAAACCTAACCCTAACAGTAACCCTAACCTGAAACCTAAACCTAACCCGAACACTAACCCTAACCCTAATCCTCACCCTAACCCTAACCCTAACCCTAAACCTAACCCTAACCCTAACAGTAACCCTAACCCTAACCCTAACCCTAATCATAAACCAAACCCTAACCTTAAACCTAACCCTAACCCTAACCCCTAACCCTAACCCTAACCCTAACCCTAACACTAATTTGACCCTAAAACGAACCCGAACCCTAAACCGAACCCTAACCCTAACCCTAACCCTAAACCTAACCCAAAACCGAACCCGAACCCTAACCCTAACCGTAACCCTAAGCCGAACACTAAACCTAACCCGACCCTAACCCTAACCCTATGCCTAACCTGAAACCTAACCCTAACCCTAACCCGAACCCGAACACTAACCCTAACCCTAAAACATAACCCGAACCCTAACCCTAACCCGAACCCTAACCCTAACCCTAACCCTAATGAGAACCCGAACCTGAATCCAAACCCTAACCCTAACCCGAACCCGAACCCGAACCCGAACCGTAACCCTAACCCTAACCCTAACCCTAACCTGAACCCTAACCCTAACCCTAACTCTTACCCTAAGCCTAACCCGAACCCGAACCCTAACCCTACCCGTAACCCTAACCCGAACACTAAACCTAACCTGACCCTAACCCTAACCGTATCCCTAACCTGAAAACTAACCCTAACCCTAACCCTAACCGGAACCCGAACCCTAACCCTAACCCTAACCCTAACACGAACCCTAACCCTAACCCGAACCCTAACCCGAAACCGAACCCGAACCCTAACCCTAACCCTAACCCTAACCAGAACCCTAACCCTAACCCTACCCCTTACCCTAACCCTAACCCGAACCCGAACCCGACCCCTAACCCGAAACCGAACCCGAACCCTAACCCTAACCCTAACCCGAATCCTAAACCTAAACCGAAACCTAACCTGAACCCGAACCCGAACCCGAACCCTAACCCTAACCCGAACCCTAACCCGAATACGAACCCTAACCCGAACACTAACCCTAACCCTAACCCTAACCCGAACACTAACCCTAACCTGACCCAAACCCTAACCCTATCCCTAACCTGAAACCTAACCCGAACCCTAACCCGAAACCGAACCCGAACCCTAACCCTAACCCGAACCCTAACACGAACCCTAACCCTAACCCGAACCCGAACCCTAACCCGAAACCGAACCCGAACCCTAACCCTAACCCGAACCCGAACCCTAACCCTAACCCTAACCCTTACCCTAACCCTAACCCGAACCCGAACCCGACCCCTAACCCGAAACCGAACCCGAACCCTAACCCTAACCCGAACCCGAACCCTAAACCTAACCCGAAACCTAACCCGAACCAGAACCCTAACCCGAACCCGAACCCTAACCCTAACCCGACCCCTAACCCGAAACCGAACCCGAACCCTAACCCTAACCCTAACCCGAAACCTAACCCGAACCCGAACCCTAACCCGAACCCTAACCCTATCCCTAACCCTAACCCTAACCCTAACCCTAAACCGAACCCGAACCCTAACTCTAAACCGAACCCTAACCCGAACCCGAACCCTAACCCGATCCCTTACCCTAACCCTAACCCGAACCCTAACCCGAGCCTGAACCCGAACCCGAACCCTAATCCTAACCCGAACCCGAACCCTAATCCGAACCCGAACCCGAACCCGAATCCATACTCGAAAGCGAAACCAATACCGAACCAGAACCCGAACCCGAACCCTAACCCCTAACCCAAACCCGAACCCGAATCCATAACTGAAAGCGAAACCGATACCGAACCCGAACCGTAACTGAAACCGAACCCTACCCGAACCCGAACCCGAACCCTACCCGAACCCGAACCTGAAACCTACCCGAACCAGAACCAGAACCAGAACCCAAACCCCGAACCCGAACCCGAAACCCATAATTGTTTGTGCCAATGTAAAGAAAATGCCATACGCTTATCTGTAAGAAACAACAGTGCCCTGGAACAGTCTGAGCCTTAATATCAGCACTGTGCTTTTGGGAGCGGGAGTTAAAGCGGAGGCAAACAGCACTAAGACACATTTGGCAAAAATCGCGTTCCAATGAATAATATTTTCTTCCCTTTCAAACCCAAACGTAAGTGGTTGTGGCCAGATAAATAAATGCCACACCCTTATGTGTAAGAAACAACAGTGCCCAGGAACGGGTTTCTACGTGAAGAAAATATTTCTCTTTGGAACTCCGCTTTTTTACTTTACCTTCCACAACCCCTTGTGATAGGGTTTCCACGTTAAGAAAATAGTTTTCATTGGAAGCCGGTTTTTCCCAAATGTGACTAAGTGCTGTATTCCTCGGGTTTCACTCATGCTACCAAAAGCACAGTGATGATGTTAGGGCTTAGACTGTTCCTGGGTAATGTTGTTTCTTACACATAAGGGTGTGGCATTTTCTTTACATTGCCACGACCACATATGATAGGGTTTCAACATGAACAAAATATTTTTCGTTGGAAGCGGTTTTTTGTCAAATGTGTCTCAATACCGTGTTGTTTGGGATTAACTAATGCTACCGAAATCACTATGATGATGTGAGGGCTCAGACCGATCCTGGAAACTTGTTTCTTACAGATAAGCGTATGGCATTTTCTTTACATTGGCACAAACAATTATGATAGAGTTTGCAAAAGAGAAAATTTATTTCATTGAAAGGCGGTTTTTGCCAAATTTTCTCAGCTGTTTGCCTCGGTTTTAACTCATGATACCAAAAGAACAGTGATGATCTTAGGGCTCAGACCGTCCATGGGACCAGTTATTTCTTACAAATAAGCATATGGCACATCCTTTAGCTTGCCACAACAAATTAAGATAGAGTTTGCACATCAAGAAATATTTTTCATTTGAACACGTTTCTGCCAAATATGTCTCAGTACTATGTGCTCAGCACTTGGGAGGATGTCTGCACGTGGAGAAAGACTTTTTTGTGGGAAGCCGGCTTTTGTCAAACGGGTCCCAGTGCTGTGCTCCTCTCCTTTCACTCCTGCTGCCAGAAGCCCAGTGAGGATGGGAGGGCTTAGAACATGGCTGGGCACTACGGTTTCTTCCAGAGTCGTGGATGGCATTTGCTTTACCTTGTCACAACCACTTGTGAGAGGGTCTGCACCTCAGGAAAACTGTTTCCGTGGGAAGCCGGCTTTTGGCCAAACGGGTCTCAGGGCCGTGGGCCTCGGGTGTCCCTCCGGCTCCCCAAAGCACAGGGACGAGGTGAGGGGCTTAGACCATGCCTGGGCCATGTTGTCTCTTGGTGTGTGGCATTTTGTTGACCTGGCTACCCCCACTTGGGATAGGTTTTCCACAACAAGAGCATATTGTTCGTCGGAAGGCGTTTGGGCCCCAGGGGTCTCCGGGCTGTGTTCGTTGGGGTTGAACTCCTGCTAGCAAAACCGCCGGGAAGATGGAAGGGCTCAGACTGTGCCTGGGCCCTGTGGTCTCTTCCAGGTCAGTGTATGGCATTTCCTTCACCTTGCCACAGGCACTGGGGAGCATGTCTGGACGGGGAGAAGGACTTCCTCGTTGGAAGCCGGTTTCTGTCAAAGAGTCCCAGTACTGTGTTCCTCTCTTTTCACTCCTGATGCCAGAAGCCCAGGGAGGATGGGAGGGCTTAGAACATGGCTGGGCACTGGGGTTTCTTCCAGAGAAGGGGATGGCATTGGCTTTCCCTTGCCACCACCCCTTGGGATAGGGTCTGCACCTCAGGAAAGCTGTTTCCGTGGGAAGCCGGCTTTCTGCCCAACGGGCCTCAGGGCCGTGGGCCTCGGGGGTCCCTCCGGCTCCCCAAAGCACAGGGACGAGGTGAGGGGCTTAGACCATGCCTGGGCCATGCTGTTTCTTCCACCTGGGTGTGTGGCATTTTGTTGACCTTGCTACCCCCACTTGGGTTAGGTTTTCCACAGCAAGAGCATATTGTTCGTCGGAAGCCGTTTAGGCCCCGGGGGGTGTCCGGGCTGTATTCCTTGGGGTTGAACTCCTGCTAGCAAAACTGCCGGGATGAGGGAAGGGCTCAGACTGTGCCTGGGCCCTGTGGTCTCTTCCAGGTCAGTGTATGGCATTTCCTTCCCCTTGCCACAGGCACTGGGAAGCATGTCTACACGTGGAGAAGGACTTCCTCATGGGAAGCCGGTTTCTCTCAATGGGTCCCAGTGCTGTGCTCCTCTCTTTTCACTCCTGCTGCCAGAAGGCAAGGGAGGATGGGAGGGCTTAGAACATGGCTGGGCACTGGGGTTTCTTCCAGAGAAGGGGATGGCATTTGCTTTCCCTTGCCACCACCCCTTGGGATAGGGTCTGCACCTCAGGAAAGCTTTTTCCGTGGGAAGCCGGCTTTCTGCCCAACGGGCCTCAGGGCCGTGGGCCTCGGGTGTCCCTCCGGCTCTCCAAAGCACAGAGACGAGGTGAGGTGCTTAGACCATGCCTGGGCAATGTTGTTTCTTCCACCTGGTTGTGTGGCAATTTGTTGACCTGGCTACCCCCACTTGGGATAGGTTTTCCACAGTAAGAGCATATTGTTTGTCGGAAGCCGTTTGGGCCCCATGGGGTCTCCGGGCTGTGTTCGTTGGGGTTGAACTCCTGCTAGCAAAACCGCCGGGATGAGGGAAGGGCTCAGACTGTGCCTGGGCCCTGTGGTCTCTTCTAGGTCAGTGTATGGCATTTCCTTCCCTTTGCCACAGGCACCTGGGAGCATGTCTGCACGTGGGGAAGGACTTCCCCCTGGGAAGCCGGTTTCTGTCAAACGGATCCCAGTACTGTGCTCCTCTCTTTTCACTCCTGCTGCCAGAAGCCCAGGGAGGAGGGGAGGGCTTAGAACATGGCTGGGCACTGTGGTTTCTTCCAGAGAAATGGAGGGCATTTGCTTTACCTTGCCACAACCACTTGGGATAGGGTCTGCACCTCAGGACAGCTGTTTCCGTGGGAAGCCGGCTTTTTGCAAAGGGGTCTCAGGGCCGTGGGCCTCGGCTGTCCCTCCGGCTCCCCAAAGCACAGGGACGAGGTGAGGGGCTTAGACCATGCCTGGGCCATGTTGTTTCTTCCACCTGGTTGTGTGGCATTTTGTTGACCTGGCTACCCCCACTTGGGATAGCTTTTCCACAGCAAGAGCATATTGTTTGTCGGAAGCCGTTTGGGCCCCAGGGGGCTCCGGGCTGTGTTCGTTGGGGTTGAACTCCTGCTAGCAAAACCGCCGGGATGAGGGAAGGGCTCAGACTGTGCCTGGGCCCTGTGGTCTCTTCCAGGTCAGTGTATGGTATTTCCTTCACCTTGCCACAGGCACTGGGGAGCATGTCTGCACGTGGAGAAGGACTTCCTCGGGGGAAGCCGGTTTCTGTCAAACGGGTCCCAGTGCTGTGTTCCTCTCTTTTCACTCCTGCTGCCAGAAGCCCAGGGAGGAGGGGAGGGCTTAGAACATGGCTGGGCACTGGGGTTTCTTCCAGAGAAGGAGATGGCATTTTTTCCCTTGCCACCACCCCTTGGGATAGGGTCTGCACCTCAGGAAAGCTTTTCCGTGGTAGGCCGGCTTTCTGCCCAACGGGCCTCAGGGCCGTGTGCCTTGGGGGTCCCTCCTGTTCCCCAAAGCACAGAGACGAGGTAGGGGCTTAGACCATGCTTGGGCCATGTTGTCTCTTCCACCTTGGTGTGTGGCATTTTGTTGACCTGGCTATACCCACTTGGGATAGGTTTTCCACAGCAAGAGCATATTGTTCGTCGGAAGCCGTTTGGGCTCCAGCGGGTCTCCGGGCTGTGTTCGTTGGGGTTGAACTCCTGGTAGCAAAACCGCCGGGATGAGGGAAAGGCTCAGACTGTGCCTGGGCCCTGTGGTCTCTTCCAGGTCAGTGTATGGCATTTCCTTCACCTTGCCACAGGTACTGCGGAGCATGTCTGCACGTGGAGAAGGACTTCCTCGGGGGAAGCCGGTTTCTGTCAAAGGGTCCCAGTGCTGTCCTTTTCTCTTTTCACTCCTGGTGCTAGAAGCCCAGGGAGGAGGGGAGGGCTTAGAACATGGCTGGGCACTGGGGTTTCTTCCAGAGAAGGAGATGGCATTTTTTTCCCTTGCCACCACCCCTTGGGATAGGGTCTGCACATCAATAAAGCTGTTTCCGTGGGAAGCCGGCCTTTTGCAAAGGGTTCTCAGGGCCGTGGGCCTCGGCTATCCCTCCGGCTCCCCAAAGCACAGGGACGAGGTGAGGGGCTTAGACCATGCCTGGGCAATGTTGTTTCTTACACCTGGGTGTGTGGCATTTTATTGACCTGGCTACCCCCACTTGGGATAGGTTTTCAACAGCAAGCGCCTTCGTTCGTCGGAAGCCGTTTTTGCCTCAGGGGTCTCCGGGCTGTGTTCCTTGGGGTTGAACTCCTGCTAGCAAAACCGCCGGGATGAGGGAAGGGTTCAGACTGGTCCTGGGCCCTGTGGTCTCTTCCAGGTCAGTGTATGGCATTTCCTTCCCCTTGCCACAGGCACCTGGGAGCATGTGTGCACGTGGAGAAAGACTTCCCCGTGGGAAGACGGTTTTTGTCAAACGGGTCCCAGTGCTCTGCTCCTCTCTTTTCACTCCTGCTGCCAGAAGCCCAGGGAGGATGGGAGGGCTTAGAACATGGCTGGGCACTGTAGTTTCTTCCCGAGAACGGAGGGCATTTGCTTTACCTTGCCACAACCACTTGTGAGAGGGTCTGCACCTCAGGAAAACTGTTTCCGTGGGAAGCCGGCTTTTTGGAAAGGGGTCTCAGGGCCGTGGGCCTCGGCTGTCCCTCCGGCTCCCCAAAGCACAGGGACGAGGTGAGGGGCTTAGACCATGCCTGGGCCATGTTGTTTCTTCCACCTGGTTTTGTGGCATTTTGTTGACCTGGCTACCCCCACTTGGGATAGGTTTTCCACAGCAAGAGCATATTGTTTGTCGGAAGCCGTTTGGGCCCCAGGGGGTCTCCGGGATGTGTTCCTTGGGGTTGAACTCCTTCTAGCAAAACCGCTGGGATGAGGGAAGGGCTCAGACTGTGCCTGGGCCCTGTGGTCTCTTCCAGGTTAGTGCATGGCATTTCCTTCACCTTGCCACAGGCACTGGGAAGCATGTCTGCACGTGGAGAAGGACTTCCTCGTGGGAAGCCGGTTTCTGTCAAAGGGTCCCAGTGCTGTGCTCCTCTCTTTTCTCTCCTGCTGCCAGAAGCCCAGGGAGGAGGGGAGGGCTTAGAACATGGCTGGGCACTGGGGTTTCTTCCAGAGAAGGGGATGGCATTTGCTTTCCCTTGCCACCACCCCTTGGGATAGGGTCTGCACCTCAGGAAAGCTGTTTCCTTGGGAAGCCGCCTTTCTGCCTAACGGGCCTCAGGGCCGTGGGCCTCGGGGGTCCCTCCGGCTCCGCACAGCACAGGGACGAGGTGAGGGGCTTAGACCATGCCTGGGCCATGTTGTTTCTTCCACCTGGGTGTGTGGCATTTTGTTGACCAGGCTACCCCCACTTGGGATAGGTTTTCCACAGCGAGAGCATATTGTTCGTCGGAAGCCGTTTGGGCCCCAGGGGGTCTCCGGGCTGTGTTCCTTGGGGTTGAACTCCTGCTAGCAAAACCGCCGGGATGAGGGAAAGGCTCAGACTGTGCCTGGGCCCTGTGGTCTCTTCCAGGTCAGTGTATGGCATTTCCTTCCCCTTGCCACAGGCACCTGGGAGCATGTCTGCACGTGGAGAAAGACTTTCCCGTGGGAAGCCGGTTTTTGTCAAACGGGTCCCAGTGCTCTGCTCCTCTCTTTTCACTCCTGCTGCCAGAAGCCCAGGGAGGATGGGAGGGCTTAGAACATGGCTGGGCACTGTGGTTTCTTCCAGAGAAGTGGAGGGCATTTGCTTTACCTTGCCACAACCACTTGGGATAGGGTGTGCACCTCAGTAAAACTGTTTTCCGTGGGAAGCCGGCTTTTTGCAAAGGGGTCTCAGAGCCGTGGGGCTCGGCTGTCCCTCCGGCTCCCCAAAGCACAGGGACGAGGTGAGGAGCTTAGACCGTGCCTGGGCAATGTTGTTTCTTACACCTGGGTGTGTGGCATTTTGTTGACCTGGCTACTCCCACTTGGGATAGGTTTTCCACAGAAAGCACCTCTTGTTCGTTGGAAGCCGTTTTTGCCTCAGGGTCTCCGGGCTGTGTTCGTTGGGGTTGAACTCCTGCTAGCAAAACTGCCGGGATGAGGGAAGGGTTCCTACTGTGCCTGGGCCCTGTAGTCTCTTCCAGGTCAGTGTTTGGCATTTCCTTCCCCTTGCCACAGGCACCTGGGAACGTGTCTGCACGTGGAGAAAGACTTTCCCTTGGGAAGCCGGTTTTTGTCAAACGGGTCCCAGTGCCCTGCTCCTCTCTTTTCACTCCTGCTGCGAGAAGCCCAGGGAGGATTGGAGGACTTAGAACATGGCTGGGCACTGTGGTTTCTTCCAGAGAAGTGGAGGGCATTTGCTTTACCTTGCCACAACCACTTGGGAGAGGGTCTGTACCTCAGGAAAACTGTTTCCGTGGGAAGCCGGCTTTTTGCAAAGGGGTCTCAGGGCCGTGGGCCTCGGCTGTCCCTCCGGCTCCCCAAAGCACAGGGACGAGGTGAGGAGCTTAGACAGTGCCTGGGCAATGTTGTTTCTTACACCTGGGTGTGTGGCATTTTGTTGACCTGGCTACCCCCACTTGGGATAGGTTTTCCACAGCAAGCACCTCTTGTTCGTCGGAAGCCGTTTTTGCCCCAGGGGTCTCGGGCTGTGTTCTTGGGTTTGAATTCCTGCTAGCAAAACCGCCGGGAAGAGGGAAGGGTTCAGACTGGTCCTGGGCCCTGTGGTCTCTTCCAGGTCAGTGTATGGCATTTCCATCCCCTTGCCACAGGCACCTGGGAGCATGTCTGCACGTGGAGAAAGACTTTCCCGTGGGAAGCCGGTTTTTGTCAAACGGGTCCCAGTGCTCTGCTCCTCTCTTTTCACTCCTGCTGCCAGAAGCCCAGGGAGGAGGGGAGGGCTTAGAACATGGCTGGGCACTGTGGTTTCTTCCAGAGAAGTGGAGGGCATTTGCATTACCTTGCCACTGCCACTTGGGATAGGGTCTGCACCTCAGGAAAACTGTTTCGGTGGGAAGCCGGCTTTTTGCAAAGGGGTCTCAGGGCCGTGGGACTCGGGTGTCCCTCCGGCTCCCCAAAGCACAGGGACGAGGTGAGGGGCTTGGACTGTGCCTGGGCAATGTTGTTTCTTACACCTGCGTGTGTGGCATTTCGTTGACCTGGCTACTCCCACTTGGGATAGGTTTTCCTCAGCAAGCACCTCTTGTTCGTCGGAAGCCGTTTTTGCCCCAGGGGTCTCCGGGCTGTGTTCGTTGGGGTTGAACTCCTGCTAGCAAAACCGCCGGGTTGAGGGAAGGGTTCAGACTGTGCCTGGGCCCTGTGGTCTCTTCCAGGTCAGTGTATGGCATTTCCTTCCCCTTGCCACAGGCACCTGGGAGCATGTCTGCACGTGGAGAAAGACTTTCCCGTGGGAAGCCGGTTTTTGTCAAACGGGTCCCAGTGCTCTGCTCCTCTCTTTTCACTCCTGCTGCCAGAAGCCCAGGGAGGATGGGAGGGCTTAGAACATGGCTGGGCACTGTGGTTTCTTCCAGAGAAGTGGAGGGCATTTGCTTTACCTGCCACAACCACTTGGGATTGGGTCTGCACCTCAGGAAAACTCTTTCCGTGGGAAGCCGGCTTTTTGCAAAGGGGTCTCAGAGCCGTGGGGCTCAGCTGTCCCTCCGGCTCCCCAAAGCACAGGGACGAGGTGAGGAACTTAGACCGTGCCTGGGAAATGTTGTTTCTTACACCTGGGTGTGTGGCATTTCGTTGACCTGGCTACTCCCACTGGGATAGGTTTTCCACAGAAAGCACCTCTTGTTCGTCTGAAGCCGTTTTTGCCTCAGGGTCTCCGGGCTGTGTTCATTGGGGTTGAACTCCTGCTAGCAAAACTGCCGGGATGAGGGAAGGGTTCCTACTGTGCCTGGGCCCTGTAGTCTCTTCCAGGTCAGTGTATGGCATTTCCTTCCCCTTGCCACAGGCACCTGGGAACGTGTCTGCACGTGGAGAAAGACTTTCCCTTGGGAAGCCGGTTTTTGTCAAACGGGTCCCAGTGCCCTGCTCCTCTCTTTTCACTCCTGCTGCCAGAAGCCCAGGGAGGATGGGAGTGCTTAGAACATGGCTGGGCACTGTGGTTTCTTCCAGAGAAGTGGAGGGCATTTGCTTTACCTTGCCACAACCACTTGGGAGAGGGTCTGTACCTCAGGAACTGTTTCCGTGGGAAGCCGGCTTTTTGCAAAGGGGTCTCAGGGCCGTGGGCCTCGGCTGTCCCTCCGGCTCCCCAAAGCACAGGGACGAGGTGAGGAGCTTAGACCGTGCCTGGGCAATGTTGTTTCTTACACCTGGGTGTGTGGCATTTTGTTGACCTGGCTACCCCCACTTGGGATAGGTTTTCCACAGCAAGCACCTCTTGTTCGTCGGAAGCCGTTTTTGCCCCAGGGGTCTCGGGCTGTGTTCTTGGGTTTGAATTCCTGCTAGCAAAACCGCCGGGAAGAGGGAAGGGTTCAGACTGGTCCTGGGCCCTCTGGTCTCTTCCAGGTCAGTGTATGGCATTTCCATCCCCTTGCCACAGGCACCTGGGAGCATGTCTGCACGTGGAGAAAGACTTTCCCGTGGGAAGCCGGTTTTTGTCAAACGGGTCCCAGTGCTCTGCTCCTCTCTTTTCACTCCTGCTGCCAGAAGCCCAGGGAGGATGGGAGGGCTTAGAACATGGCTGGGCACTGTGGTTTCTTCCAGAGAAGTGGAGGGCATTTGCATTACCTTGCCACTGCCACTTGGGATAGGGTCTGCACCTCAGGAAAACTGTTTCGGTGGGAAGCCGGCTTTTTGCAAAGGGGTCTCAGGGCCGTGGGACTCGGGTGTCCCTCCGGCTCCCCAAAGCACAGGGACGAGGTGAGGGGCTTGGACCGTGCCTGAGCAATGTTATTTCTTACACCTGGGTGTGTGGCATTTTGTTGACCTGGCTACCCCACTTGGCATAGGTTTTCCACAGCAAGCACCTCTTGTTCGTCGGAAGCCGTTTTTGCCCCAGGGGTCTCCGGGCTGTGTTCGCTGGGGTTGAACTCCTGCTATAAAAACCGTCGGGATGAGGGAAGGGTTCAGACTGTGCCTGGGCCCTGTGGTCTCTTCCAGGTCAGTGTATGGCATTTCCTTCCCCTTGCCACAGGCACCTGGGAGCATGTCTGCACGTGGAGAAAGACTTTCCCGTGGGAAGCCGGTTTTTGTCAACCGGGTCCCAGTGCTCTGCTCCTCTCTTTTCACTCCTGTTGCCAGAAGCCCAGGGTGGATGGGAGGGCTTAGAACATGGCTGGGCAATGTGGTTTCTTCCAGAGAAGTGGAGGGCATTTGCATTACCTTGCCACTACCACTTGGGATAGGGTGTGCACCTCAGGAAAACTGTTTCCGTGGGAAGCCGGCTTTTTGCAAAGGGGTCTCAGTGCCGTGGGCCTCGGGGGTCCCTCCGGCTCTCCAAAGCACAGGGACGAGGTGAGGGGCTTGGACCGTGCCTGGGCAATGTTGTTTCTTACACCTGGGTGTGTGGCATTTTGTTGACTGGCTACCCCACTTGGGATAGGTTTTCCACAGCAAGCACCTCTTGTTCGTCGGAAGCCGTTTTTGCCCCAGGGGTCTCCGGGCTGTGTTCGTTGGGGTTGACCTCCTGCTGTAAAAACCGCCGGGATGAGGGAAGGGTTCAGACTGTGCCTGGGCCCTGTGGTCTCTTCCAGGTCAGTGTATGGCATTTCCTTCCCCTTGCCACAGGCACCTGGGAGCATGTCTGCACGTGGAGAAAGACTTTCCCGTGGGAAGCCGGTTTTTGTCAAACGGGTCCCAGTGCTCTGCTCCTCTCTTTTCACTCCTGCTGCCAGAAGCCCAGGGAGGAGGGGAGGGCTTAGAACATGGCTGGGCACTGTGGTTTCTTCCAGAGAAGTGGAGGACATTTGCATTACCTTGCCACAACCCCTTGGGATAGGGTCTGCACCTCAGGAAAACTGTTTCCGTGGGAAGCCGGCTTTTTGCAAAGGGGTCTCAGGGCCGTGGGCCTCGGCTGTCCCTCCGGCTCCCCAAAGCACAGGGTCGAGGTGAGGGGCTTGGACCGTGCCTGGGCAATGTTGTTTCTTACACCTGGGTGTGTGGCATTTTGTTGACCTGGCTACCCCAGTTGGGATAGGTTTTCCACAGCAAGCACCTCTTGTTCGTCGGAAGCCGTTTTTGCCCCAGGGGTCTCCGGGCTCTGTTCGTTGGGGTTGAACTCCTGCTATCAAAACCGTCGGGATGAGGGAAGGGTTCAGACTGTGCCTGGGCCCTGTGGTCTCTTCCAGGTCAGTGTATGGCATTTCCTTCCCCTTGCCACGGGCACCTGGGAGCATGTCTGCACGTGGAGAAAGACTTTCCCGTGGAAAGCCGGTTTTTGTCAAACGGGTCCCAGTGCTCTGCTCCTGTCTTTTCACTCCTGCTGCCAGAAGCCCAGGGAGGATGGGAGGGCTTAGAACATGGCTGGGCACTGTGGTTTCTTCCAGAGAAGTGGAGGGCATTTGCATTAACTTGCCACTACCACTTGGTATAGGGTGTCCACCTCAGGAAAACTGTTTCCGTGGGAAGCCGGCCTTTTGCAAAGGGGTCTCAGTGCCGTGGGCCTCGGGTGTCCCTCCGGCTCCCCAAAGTACAGGGACGAGGTGAGGGGCTTGGACCGTGCCTGGGCAATGTTGTTTCTTACACCTGGGTGTGTGGCATTTTGTTGACCTGGCTACTCCCACTTGGGATAGGTTTTCCACAGCAAGCACCTCTTGTTCGTCGGAAGCCGTTTTTGCCCCAGGGGTCTCCGGGCTGTGTTCGTAGGGGTTGAACTCTTGCTAGCAAAACCGCCGGGATGAGGGAAGGGTTCAGACTGTGCCTGGGCCCTGTGGTCTCTTCCAGGTCAGTGTATTGCATTTTCTTCCCCTTGCCACAGGCACCTGGGAACGTGTCTGCACGTGGAGAAAGACTTTCCCTTGGGAAGCCGGTTTTTGTCAAACGTGTCCCAGTGCCCTGCTCCTCTCTTTTCACTCCTGCTGCCAGAAGCCCAGGGAGGATGGGAGGGCTTAGAACATGGCTGGGCACTGTGGTTTCTTCCAGAGAAGTGGAGGGCATTTGCTTTACCTTGCCACAACCACTTGTGAGAGGGTCTGCACCTCAGGAAAACTGTTTCCGTGGGAAGCCGACTTTTTGCAAAGGGTTCTCAGGGTCGTGGGCCTCGGGTGTCCCTCCGGCTCCCCAAAGCACAGGGACGAGGTGAGGGGCTTAGACCATGCCTGGGCAATGTTGTTTCTTACACCTTGGTGTGTGGCATTTTGTTGACCTGGCTACCCCCACTTTGGATAGGTTTTCCACAGCAAGCACCTCTTGTTCGTCGGAAGCCGTTTTTGCCCCAGGGGTCTCCGGGCTGTGTTCGTTGGGGTTGAACTCCTGCTAGCAAAACCGCCGGGATGAGGGAAGGGTTCAGACTGTGCTTGGGCCCTGTGGTCTCTTCCAGGTCAGTGTATGGCATTTCCTTCCCCTTGCCACAGGCACCTGGGAGCATGTCTGCACGTGGAGAAAGACTTTCCCGTGGAAAGCCGGTTTTTGTCAAACGGGTCCCAGTGCTCTGCTCCTCTCTTTTCACTCCTGCTGCCAGAAGCCCAGGAAGAATGGGAGGGCTTAGAACATGGCTGGGCACTGTGGTTTCTTCCAGAGAAGTGGAGGGCATTTGCTTTACCTTGCCACAACCACGTTGATTAGGGTGTGCACCTCAGGAAAACTGTTTCAGTGGGAAGCCGGCTTTTTACAAAGCGGTCTCAGGGCCGTGGGCCTCGGGTGTCCCTCCGGCTCCTCAAAGCACAGGGACGAGGTGAGGGGCTTAGACCATGCCTGGTCAATGTTGTTTCTTACACCTGGGTGTTTGGCATTTTGTTGTCCTGGCTACCCCACTAGGGATAGGTTTTCCACAGCAAGCACGTATTGTTCGTCGGAAGCCGTTTTTGCCCCAGGGGTCTCCGGGCTGTGTTCCTTGGGGTTGACCTACTGCTGTCAAAACCGCCGGGATGCGGGAAGGGTTCAGACTGGTCCTGGGCCTTGTGGTTTCTTCCATGTCAGTGTATGACATTTCCTTCCCCTTGCCACAGGTACCTGCGAGCATGTCTGCACGTGGAGAAAGACTTTCCCGTGGGAAGCCGGTTTTTGTCAAACGGGTCCCAATGCTCTGCTCCTCTCTTTTCACTCCTGCTGCCAGTAGCCCAGGGTGGATGGGAGGGCTTAGAACATGGCTGGGCACTGTGGTTTCTTCCAGAGAAGTGGAGGGCATTTGCATTACCTTGCCACAACCTCTTGGGATAGGGTCTGCACCTGAGGAAAACTGTTTCGGTGGGAAGCCGGCTTTTTGCAAAGGGGTCTCAGGGCCGTGGGCCTCGGCTGTCCCTCCGGCTTCCCAAAGCACAGGGACCAGGTGAGGGGCTTGGACCGTGCCTGGGCAATGTTGTTTCTTACACCTGGGTGTGTGGCATTTTGTTGACCTGGCTACCCCACTTGGGATAGGTTTTCCACAGCAAGCACCTCTTGTTCGTCAGAAGCCGTTTTTGCCCCAGGGGTCTCCGGGCTGTGTTCGTTGGGGTTGAACTCCTGCTAGCAAAACAGTCGGTATGAGGGAAGGGTTCAGACTGTGCCTGAGCCCTGTGGTCTCTTCCAGGTCAGTGTATGGCATTTCCTTCCCCTTGCCACAGGTACCTGGGAGCATGTCTGCACGTGGAGAAAGACTTTCCCGTGGGAAGCCGGTTTTTGTCAAACGGGTCCCAGTGCTCAGCTTCTCTCTTTTCACTCCTGCTGCCTGAAGCCCAGGGAGGATGGGAGGGCTTAGAACATGGCTGGGCACTGTGGTTTCTTCCAGAGAAGTGGAGGGCATTTGCATTACCTTGCCACAACCTCTTGGGATAGGGTGTGCACCTCAGGAAAACTGTTTCCGTGGGAAGCCGGCTTTTTGCAAAGGGGTGTCAGGACCGTGGGTATCGGCTGTCCCTCCGGTTCCCCAAAGCACAGGGATGAGGTGAGGGGCTTAGACCATGCCTAGGGCAATGTTGTTTCTTACACTTGGGTGTGTGGCATTTTGTTGACCTGGCTACCCCCACTTGGGATAGGTTTTCCAGTCAAGCACCTCTTGTTCGTCGGAAGCCGTTTTTGCCCCATGGGTCTCCGGGCTGTGTTCGTTGGGGTTGAACTCCTGCTCGCAAAACCGCCGGGATGAGGGAAGGGTTCAGACTGTGCCTGGGCCCTGTGGTCTCTTCCAGGTCAGTGTATGGCATTTCCTTCCCCTTGCCACAGGCACCTGGGAGCATGTCTGCACGTGGAGAAAGACTTTCCCGTGGGAAGCCGGTTTTTGTCAAACGGGTCCCAGTGCTCTGCTCCTCTCTTTTCACTCCTGCTGCCTGAAGCCCAGGGAGGATGGGAGGGCTTAGAACATGGCTGGGCACTGTGGTTTCTTCCAGAGAAGTGGAGGGCATTTGCATTACTTTGCCACAACCACTTGGGATAGGGTGTGCACCTCAGGATAACTGTTTCCGTGGGAAGCCGGCTTTTTGCAAAGGGGTCTCAGGGCCGTGGGTCTCGGCTGTCCCTCCGGCTCCCCAAAGCACAGGGACGAGGTGAGGGGCTTAGACCGTGCCTGGGCAATGTTGTTTCTTACACCTGGGTGTGTGGCATTTTGTTGACCTGGCTACCCCCACTTGGGATAGGTTTTCCAGTCAAGCACCTCTTGTTCGTCGGAAGCCGTTTTTGCCCCAGGGGTCTCCGGGCTGTGTTCGTTGGGGTTGAACTCCTGTTAGCAAAGCCGTCGGGATGAGCTAAGGGTTCAGACTGTGCCTGGGCCCTGTGGTCTCTTCCAGGTCAGTGTATGGCATTTCCTTCCCCTTGCCACAGGCACCTGGGAGCATGTCTGCACGTGGAGAAAGACTTTCCCGTGGGAAGCCGGTTTTTGTCAAACGGGTCCCAGTGCTCTGCTCCTCTCTTTTCACTCCTGCTGCCAGAAGCCCAGGGAGGATGGGAGGGCTTAGAACATGGCTGGGCACTGTGGTTTCTTCCAGAGAAGTGGAGGGCATTTGCTTTACCTTGCCACAACCACTTGGGAGAGGGTCTGTACCTCAGGAAAACTGTTTCCGTGGGAAGCCGGCTTTTTGCAAAGGGGTCTCAGGGCCGTGGGCCTCGCGTGTCCCTCCGGCTCCCCAAAGCACAGGGACGAGGTGAGGAGCTTAGACCGTGCCTGGGCAATGTTGTTTCTTACACCTGGGTGTGTGGCATTAGGTTGACCTGGCTACCCCCACTTGGGATAGGTTTTCCACAGCAAGCACCTCTTGTTCGTCGGAAGCCGTTTTTGCCTCAGCGTCTCCGGGCTGTGTTCGTTGGGGTTGAACTCTTGCTAGCAAAACTCCCGGGATGAGGGAAGGGTTCAGACTGTGCCTGGGCCTGTGGTCTCTTCCAGGTCAGTGTATGGCATTTCCTTCCCCTTGCCACAGGCACCTGGGAGCATGTCTGCCCGTGGAGAAAGACTTTCCCGTGGGAAGCCGGTTTTTGTCAAACGGGTCCCAGTGCTCTGCTCCTCTCTTTTCACTCCTGCTGCCAGAAGCCCAGGGAGGATGGGAGGGCTTAGAACATGGCTGGGCACTGTGGTTTCTTCCAGAGAAGTGGAGGGCATTTGCATTACCTTGCCACAACCTCTTGGGATAGGGTCTGCATCTCAGGAATACTGTTTCGGTGGGAAGCCGGCTTTTTGCAAAGGGGTCTCAGGGCCGTGGGGCTCGGCTGTCCCTCCGGCTCCCCAAAGCACAGGGACGAGGTGAGGGGCTTGGACCGTGCCTGGGCAATGTTGTTTCTTACACCTGGGTGTGTGGCATTTTATTGACCTGGCTACACCCACTTGGGATAGGTTTTCCACAGCAAGCACCTCTTGTTCGTCGGAAGCCGTTTTTGCCCCAGGGGTCTCCGGGCTGTGTTCGTTGGGGTTGAACTCCTGCTATCAAAACCGTCGGGATGAGGGAAGGGTTCAGACTGTGCCTGGGCCCTGTGGTCTCTTCCAGGTCAGTGTATGGCATTTCCTTCCCCTTGCCACAGGCACCTGGGAGCATGTCTGCACGTGGAGAAAGACTTTCCCGTGGGAAGCCGGTTTTTGTCAAATGGGTCCCAGTGCTCTGCTCCTCTCTTTTCACTCCTGCTGCCAGAAGCCCAGGGAGGATGGGAGGGCTTAGAACATGGCTGGGCACTGTGGTTTCTTCCAGAGAAGTGGAGGGCATTTGCTTTACCTTGCCACAACCACTTGGGATAGGGTGTGCACCTCAGGAAAACTGTTTTCCGAGGGAAGCCGGCTTTTTGCAAAGGGGTCTCAGGGCCGTGGGCCTCGGCTGTCCCTCCGGCTCCCCAAAGCACAGGGACGAGGTGAGGGGCTTCGACCGTGCCTGGGCAATGTTGTTTCTTACACCTGGGTGTGTGGCATTTTGTTGACCTGGCTACCCCACTTGGGATAGGTTTTCCACAGCAAGCACCTCTTGTTCGTCGGAAGCCGTTTTTGCCCCAGGGGTCTCCGGGCTGTGTTCGTTGGGGTTGAACTCCTGCTAGCAAAACCGCCGGGATGAGGGAAGGGTTCAGACTGTGCCTGGGCCCTGTGGTCTCTTCCAGGTCAGTGTATGGCATTTCCTTCCCCTTGCCACAGGCACCTGGGAGCATGTCTGCACGTGGAGAAAGACTTTCCCGTGGGAAGCCGGTTTTTGTCAAACGGGTCCCAGTGCTCTGCTCCTCTCTTTTCACTCCTGCTGCCAGAAGCCCAGGGAGGATTGGAGGGCTTAGAACATGGCTGGGCAATGTGGTTTCTTCCAGAGAAGTGGAGGGCATTTGCATTACCTTGCCACTACCACTTGGGATAGGGTGTGCACCTCAGGAAAACTGTTTCCGTGGGAAGCCGGCTTTTTGCAAAGGGGTCTCAGTGCCGTGGGCCTCGGGTGTCCCTCCGGCTCCCCAAAGCACAGGGACGAGGTGAGGGGCTTGGACCGTGCCTGGGCAATGTTGTTTCTTACACCTGGGTGTGTGTCATTTTGTTGACCTGGCTACTCCCACTTGGGATACGTTTTCCACAGCAAGCGCCTATTGTTCGTCGGAAGCCGTTTTTGCCCCAGGGGTCTCCGGGCTGTGTTCGTTGGGGTTGAACTCCTGCTAGCAAAACCGTCGGGATGAGGGAAGGGTTCAGACTGTGCCTGGGCCCTGTGGTCTCTTCCAGGTCAGTGTATGGCATTTCCTTCCCCTTGCCACAGGCACCTGGGAGCATGTCTGCACGTGGAGAAAGACTTTCCCGTGGGAAGCCGGTTTTTGTCAAACGGGTCCCAGTGCTCTGCTCCTCTCTTTTCACTCCTGCTGCCAGAAGCCCAGGGAGGATGGGAGGGCTTAGAACATGGCTGGGCAATGTGGTTTCTTCCAGAGAAGTGGAGGGCATTTGCATTACCTTGCCACTACCACTTGGGATAGGGTGTGCACCTCAGGAAAACTGTTTCCGTGGGAAGCCAGCGTTTTGCAAAGGGGTCTCAGTGCCGTGGGCCTCAGGTGTCCGTCCGGCTCCCCAAAGCACAGGGACGAGGTGAGGGGCTTGGACCGTGCCTGGGCAATGTTGTTTCTTACACCTGGGTGTGTGTCATTTTGTTGACCTGGCTACTCCCACTTGGGATAGGTTTTCCACAGCAAGCACCTATTGTTCGTCGGAAGCCGTTTTTGCCCCAGGGGTCCCCGGGCTGTGTTCGTTGGGGTTGAACTCCTGCTAGCAAAACCGCCGGGATGAGGGAAGGGTTCAGACTGTGCCTGGGCCCTGTGGTCTCTTCCAGGTCAGTGTATGGCATTTCCTTCCCCTTGCCACAGGCACCTGGGAACGTGTCTGCACGTGGAGAAAGACTTTCCCTTGGGAAGCCGGTTTTTGTCAAACGGGTCCCATTGCCCTGCTCCTCTCTTTTCACACCTGCTGCTGGAAGCCCAGGGAGGATGGGAGGACTTAGAACATGGCTGGGCACTGTGGTTTCTTCCAGAGAAGTGGAGGGCATTTGCTTTACCTTGCCACAACCACTTGGGATAGGGTCTGCACCTCAGGAAAACTGTTTTCCGAGGGAAGCCGGCTTTTTGCAAAGGGGTCTCAGGGCCGTTGGGCTCGGCTGTCCCTCCGGCTCCCCAAAGCACAGGGACGAGGTGAGGGGCTTCGACCGTGCCTGGGCAATGTTGTTTCTTACACCTGGGTGTGTGGCATTTTGTTGACCTGGCTACCCCACTTGGGATAGGTTTTCCACAGCAAGCACCTCTTGTTCGTCGGAAGCCGTTTTTGCCCCAGGGGTCTCCGGGCTGTGTTCGTTGGGGTTGAACTCCTGCTAGCAAAACCGCCGGGATGAGGGAAGGGTTCAGACTGTGCCTGGGCCCTGTGGTCTCTTCCAGGTCAGTGTATGGCATTTCCTTCCCCTTGCCACAGGCACCTGGGAGCATGTCTGCACGTGGAGAAAGACTTTCCCGTGGGAAGCCGGTTTTTGTCAAACGGGTCCCAGTGCTCTGCTCCTCTCTTTTCACTCCTGCTGCCAGAAGCCCAGGGAGGATGGGAGGGCTTAGAACATGGCTGGGCAATGTGGTTTCTTCCAGAAAGTGGAGGGCATTTGCATTACCTTGCCACTACCACTTGGGATAGGGTGTGCACCTCAGGAAAACTGTTTCCGTGGGAAGCCGGCTTTTTGCAAAGGGGTCTCAGTGCCGTGGGCCTCGGGTGTCCCTCCGGCTCCCCAAAGCACAGGGACGAGGTGAGGGGCTTAGACCATGCCTGGGCAATGTTGTTTCTTACACCTTGGTGTGTGGCATTTTTTGACCTGGCTACCCCCACTTTGGATAGGTTTTCCACAGCAAGCACCTCTTGTTCGTCGGAAGCCGTTTTTGCCCCAGGGGTCTCCGGGCTGTGTTCGTTGGGGTTGAACTCCTGCTAGCAAAACCGCCGGGATGAGGGAAGGGTTCAGACTGTGCTTGGGCCCTGTGGTCTCTTCCAGGTCAGTGTATGGCATTTCCTTCCCCTTGCCACAGGCACCTGGGAGCATGTCTGCACGTGGAGAAAGACTTTCCCGTGGGAAGCCGGTTTTTGTCAAACGGGTATCAGTGCTCTGCTCCTCTCTTTTCACTCCTGCTGCCAGAAGCCCAGGAAGAATGGGAGGGCTTAGAACATGGCTGGGCACTGTGGTTTCTTCCAGAGAAGTGGAGGGCATTTGCTTTACCTTGCCACAACCACGTTGATTAGGGTGTGCACCTCAGGAAAACTGTTTCAGTGGGAAGCCGGCTTTTTACAAAGGGGTCTCAGGGCCGTGGGCCTCGGGTGTCCCTCCGGCTCCTCAAAGCACAGGGACGAGGTGAGGGGCTTAGACCATGCCTGGTCAATGTTGTTTCTTACACCTGGGTGTTTGGCATTTTGTTGTCCTGGCTACCCCACTAGGGATAGGTTTTCCACAGCAAGCACGTATTGTTCGTCGGAAGCCGTTTTTGCCCCAGGGGTCTCCGGGCTGTGTTCCTTGGGGTTGACCTACTGCTGTCAAAACCGCCGGGATGCGGGAAGGGTTCAGACTGGTCCTGGGCCTTGTGGTTTCTTCCATGTCAGTGTATGACATTTCCTTCCCCTTGCCACAGGTACCTGCGAGCATGTCTGCACGTGGAGAAAGACTTTCCCGTGGGAAGCCGGTTTTTGTCAAACGGGTCCCAATGCTCTGCTCCTCTCTTTTCACTCCTGCTGCCAGTAGCCCAGGGAGGATGGGAGGGCTTAGAACATGGCTGGGCACTGTGGTTTCTTCCAGAGAAGTGGAGGGCATTTGCATTACCTTGCCACAACCTCTTGGGATAGGGTGTGCACCTGAGGAAAACTGTTTCGGTGGGAAGCCGGCTTTTTGCAAAGGGGTCTCAGGGCCGTGGGCCTCGGCTGTCCCTCCGGCTTCCCAAAGCACAGGGACCAGGTGAGGGGCTTGGACCGTGCCTGGGCAATGTTGTTTCTTACACCTGGGTGTGTGGCATTTTGTTGACCTGGCTACCCCACTTGGGATAGGTTTTCCACAGCAAGTACCTCTTGTTCGTCAAAAGCCGTTTTTGCCCCAGGGGTCTCCGGGCTGTGTTCGTTGGGGTTGAACTCCTGCTAGCAAAACAGTCGGTATGAGGGAAGGGTTCAGACTGTGCCTGAGCCCTGTGGTCTCTTCCAGGTCAGTGTATGGCATTTCCTTCCCCTTGCCACAGGCACCTGGGAGCATGTCTGCACGTGGAGAAAGACTTTCCCGTGGGAAGCCGGTTTTTGTCAAACGGGTCCCAGTGCTCAGCTTCTCTCTTTTCACTCCTGCTGCCTGAAGCCCAGGGAGGATGGGAGGGCTTAGAACATGGCTGGGCACTGTGGTTTCTTCCAGAGAAGTGGAGGGCATTTGCATTACCTTGCCACAACCTCTTGGGATAGGGTGTGCACCTCAGGAAAACTGTTTCCGTGGGAAGCCGGCTTTTTGCAAAGGGGTGTCAGGACCGTGGGTATCGGCTGTCCCTCCGGTTCCCCAAAGCACAGGGATGAGGTGAGGGGCTTAGACCATGCCTAGGGCAATGTTGTTTCTTACACTTGGGTGTGTGGCATTTTGTTGACCTGGCTACCCCCACTTGGGATAGGTTTTCCAGTCAAGCACCTCTTGTTCGTCGGAAGCCGTTTTTGCCCCAGGGGTCTCCGGGCTGTGTTCGTTGGGGTTGAACTCCTGCTATCAAAACCGTCGGGATGAGGGAAGGGTTCAGACTGTGCCTGGGCCCTGTGGTCTCTTCCAGGTCAGTGTATGGCATTTCCTTCCCCTTGCCACAGGCACCTGGGAGCATGTCTGCACGTGGAGAAAGACTTTCCCGTGGGAAGCCGGTTTATGTCAAACGGGTCCCAGTGCTCTGCTCCTCTCTTTTCACTCCTGCTGCCAGAAGCCCAGGGAGGATGGGAGGGCTTAGAACATGGCTGGGCACTGTGGTTTCTTCCAGAGAAGTGGAGGGCATTTGCATTACCTTGCCACTGCCACTTGGGATAGGGTCTGCATCTCAGGAAAACTGTTTCGGTGGGAAGCCGGCTTTTTGCAAAGGGGTCTCAGGGCCGTGGGACTCGGCTGTCCCTCCTGCTCCCCAAAGCACAGGGACGAGGTGAGGGGCTTAGACCGTGCCTGGGCAATGTTGTTTCTTACACCTGGGTGTGTGGCATTTTGTTGACCTGGCTACCCCACTTGGGATAGGTTTTCCACAGCAAGCACCTCTTGTTCGTCGGAAGCCGTTTTTGCCCCAGGGGTCTCCGGGCTGTGTTCGTTGGGGTTGAACTCCTGCTATCAAAACCGTCGGGATGAGGGAAGGGTTCAGACTGTGCCTGGGCCCTGTGGTCTCTTCCAGGTCAGTGTATGGCATTTCCTTCCCCTTGCCACAGGCACCTGGGAGCATGTCTGCACGTGGAGAAAGACTTTCCCGTGGGAAGCCGGTTTTTGTCAAACGGGTCCCAGTGCTCTGCTCCTCTCTTTTCACTCCTGCTGCCAGAAGCCCAGGGAGGATGGGAGGGCTTAGAACATGGCTGGGCAATGTGGTTTCTTCCAGAGAAGTGGAGGGCATTTGCATTACCTTGCCACTACCACTTGGGATAGGGTGTGCACCTCAGGAAAACTGTTTCCGTGGGAAGCCAGCTTTTTGCAAAGGGGTCTCAGTGCCGTGGGCCTCAGGTGTCCGTCCGGCTCCCCAAAGCACAGGGACGAGGTGAGGGGCTTGGACCGTGCCTGGGCAATGTTGTTTCTTACACCTGGGTGTGTGTCATTTTGTTGACCTGGCTACTCCCACTTGGGATAGGTTTTCCACAGCAAGCACCTATTGTTCGTCGGAAGCCGTTTTTGCCCCAGGGGTCCCCGGGCTGTGTTCGTTGGGGTTGAACTCCTGCTAGCAAAACCGCCGGGATGAGGGAAGGGTTCAGACTGTGCCTGGGCCCTGTGGTCTCTTCCAGGTCAGTGTATGGCATTTCCTTCCCCTTGCCACAGGCACCTGGGAACGTGTCTGCACGTGGAGAAAGACTTTCCCTTGGGAAGCCGGTTTTTGTCAAACGGGTCCCATTGCCCTGCTCCTCTCTTTTCACACCTGCTGCCAGAAGCCCAGGGAGGATGGGAGGACTTAGAACATGGCTGGGCACTGTGGTTTCTTCCAGAGAAGTGGAGGGCATTTGCTTTACCTTGCCACAACCACTTGGGATAGGGTGTGCACCTCAGGAAAACTGTTTTCCGAGGGAAGTCGGCTTTTTGCAAAGGGGTCTCAGGGCCGTGGGCCTCGGCTGTCCCTCCGGCTCCCCAAAGCACAGGGACGAGGTGAGGGGCTTCGACCGTGCCTGGGCAATGTTGTTTCTTACACCTGGGTGTGTGGCATTTTGTTGACCTGGCTACCCCACTTGGGATAGGTTTTCCACAGCAAGCACCTCTTGTTCGTCGGAAGCCGTTTTTGCCCCAGGGGTCTCCGGGCTGTGTTCGTTGGGGTTGAACTCCTGCTAGCAAAACCGCCGGGATGAGGGAAGGGTTCAGACTGTGCCTGGGCCCTGTGGTCTCTTCCAGGTCAGTGTATGGCATTTCCTTCCCCTTGCCACAGGCACCTGGGAGCATGTCTGCACGTGGAGAAAGACTTTCCCGTGGGAAGCCGGTTTTTGTCAAACGGGTCCCAGTGCTCTGCTCCTCTCTTTTCACTCCTGCTGCCAGAAGCCCAGGGAGGATGGGAGGGCTTAGAACATGGCTGGGCAATGTGGTTTCTTCCAGAGAAGTGGAGGGCATTTGCATTACCTTGCCACTACCACTTGGGGTAGGGTGTGCACCTCAGGAAAACTGTTTCCGTGGGAAGCCGGCTTTTTGCAAAGGGGTCTCAGTGCCGTGGGCCTCGGGTGTCCCTCCGGCTCCCCAAAGCACAGGGACGAGGTGAGGGGCTTGGACCGTGCCTGGGCAATGTTGTTTCTTACACCTGGGTGTGTGTCATTTTGTTGACCTGGCTACCCCCACTTGGGATACGTTTTCCACAGCAAGCACCTATTGTTCGTCGGAAGCCGTTTTTGCCCCAGGGGTCCCCGGGCTGTGTTCGTTGGGGTTGAACTCCTGCTAGCAAAACCGTCGGGATGAGGGAAGGGTTCAGACTGTGCCGGGGCCCTGTGGTCTCTTCCAGGTCAGTGTATGGCATTTCCTTCCCCTTGCCACAGGCACCTGGGAGCATGTCTGCACGTGGAGAAAGACTTTCCCGTGGGAAGCCGGTTTTTGTCAAACGGGTCCCAGTGCTCTGCTCCTCTCTTTTCACTCCTGCTGCCAGAAGCCCAGGGAGGATGGGAGGGCTTAGAACATGGCTGGGCAATGTGGTTTCTTCCAGAGAAGTGGAGGGCATTTGCATTACCTTGCCACTACCACTTGGGATAGGGTGTGCACCTCAGGAAAACTGTTTCCGTGGGAAGCCAGCGTTTTGCAAAGGGGTCTCAGTGCCGTGGGCCTCAGGTGTCCATCCGGCTCCCCAAAGCACAGGGACGAGGTGAGGGGCTTGGACCGTGCCTGGGCAATGTTGTTTCTTACACCTGGGTGTGTGTCATTTTGTTGACCTGGCTACTCCCACTTGGGATAGGTTTTCCACAGCAAGCACCTATTGTTCGTCGGAAGCCGTTTTTGCCCAAGGGGTCCCCGGGCTGTGTTCGTTGGGGTTGAACTCCTGCTAGCAAAACCGCCGGGATGAGGGAAGGGTTCAGACTGTGCCTGGGCCCTGTGGTCTCTTCCAGGTCAGTGTATGGCATTTCCTTCCCCTTGCCACAGGCACCTGGGAACGTGTCTGCACGTGGAGAAAGACTTTCCCTTGGGAAGCCGGTTTTTGTCAAACGGGTCCCATTGCCCTGCTCCTCTCTTTTCACACCTGCTGCCGGAAGCCCAGGGAGGATGGGAGGACTTAGAACATGGCTGGGCACTGTGGTTTCTTCCAGAGAAGTGGAGGGCATTTGCTTTACCTTGCCACAACCACTTGGGATAGGGTGTGCACCTCAGGAAAACTGTTTTCCGAGGGAAGCCGGCTTTTTGCAAAGGGGTCTCAGGGCCGTGGGGCTCGGCTGTCCCTCCGGCTCCCCAAAGCACAGGGACGAGGTGAGGGGCTTGGACCGTGCCTGGGCAATGTTGTTTCTTACACCTGGGTGTGTGGCATTTTGTTGACCTGGCTACCCCCACTTGGGATAGGTGTTCCAGTCAAGCACCTCTTGTTCGTCGGAAGCCGTTTTTGCCTCAGGGTCTCCGGGCTATGTTCGTTGGGGTTGAACTCCTGTTAGCAAAACTGCCGGGATGAGGGAAGGGTTCACAATGTGCCTGGGCCCTGTGGTCTCTTCCAGGGCAGTGTATGGCATTTCCTTCCCCTTGCCACAGGCACCTGGGACCATGTCTGCACGTGGAGAAAGACTTTCCCGTGGGAAGCCGGTTTATGTCAAACGGGTCCAGTGCCCTGCTCCTCTCTTTTCACTCCTGCTGCCAGAAGCCCAGGGAGGATGGGAGGGCTTAGAACATGGCTGGGCACTGTGGTTTCTTCCAGAGAAGTGGAGGGCATTTGCTTTACCTTGCCACAACCACTTGTGAGAGGGTCTGCACCTCAGGAAAACTGTTTACGTGGGAAGGCGGCTTTTTGCAAAGGGGTCTCAGGGCCGTAGGCCTCAGGTGTCCCTCCGGCTCCCCAAAGCACAGGGACGAGGTGAGGGGCTTAGACCGTGCCTGGGCAATGTTGTTTCTTACACCTTGGTGTGTGGCATTTCGTTGACCTGGCTACTCCCACTTGAGATAGGTTTTCCACAGCAAGCACCTCTTGTTCGTCGGAAGCCGTTTTTGCCCCAGGGGTCTCCGGGCTGTGTTCGTTGGGGTTGAACTCCTGCTAGCAAAACCGCCGGGTTGAGGGAAGGGTTCAGACTGTGCCTGGGCCCTGTGGTCTCTTCCAGGTCAGTGTATGGCATTTCCTTCCCCTTGCCACAGGCACCTGGGAGCATGTCTGCACGTGGAGAAAGACTTTCGCGTGGGAAGCCGGTTTATGTCCAACGGTTCCCAGTGCTCTGCTCCTGTCTTTTCACTCCTGCTGGCAGAAGCCCAGGGAGGATGGGAGGGCTTAGAACATGGCTGGGCACTGTGGTTTCTTCCAGAGAAGTGGAGGGCATTTGCATTACCTTGCCACAACCACTTGGGATAGGGTGTGCACCTCAGGAAAACTGTTTCCGTGGGAAGCCGGCTTTTTGCAAAGGGGTCTCAGGGCCGTGGGTCTCGGCTGTCCCTCCGGCTCCCCAAAGCACAGGGACGAGGTGAGGGGCTTAGACCGTGCCTGGGCCATGTGGTTTCTTACACCTGGGTGTGTGGCATTTTGTTGACCTGGCTACCCCCACTTGGGATAGGTTTTCCAGTCAAGCACCTCTTGTTCGTCGGAAGCCGTTTTTGCCCCAGGGGTCTCCGGGCTGTGTTCGTTGGGGTGAACTCCTGCTGGCAAACCCGCCGGGATGAGGGAAGGGTTCAGACTGTGCCTGGGCCCTGTGGTCTCTTCCAGGTCAGTGTATGGCATTTCCTTCCCCTTGCCACAGGCACCTGGGAGCATGTCTGCACGTGGAGAAAGACTTTCCCGTGGGAAGCCGGTTTTTCTCAAACGGGTCCCAGTGCCCTGCTCCTCTCTTTTCACTCCTGCTGCCAGAAGCCCAGGGAGGATGGGAGGGCTTAGAACATGGCTGGGCACTGTGGTTTTTCCAGAGAAGTGGAGGGCATTTGCATTACCTTGCCACAACCACTTGGGATAGGGTGTGCACCTCAGGAAAACTGTTTCCGTGGGAAGCCGGCTTTTTGCAAAGGGGGCTCAGGGCCGTGGGGCTCGGCTGTCCCTCCGGCTCCCCAAAGCACAGGGACGAGGTGAGGGGCTTAGACGGTGCCTGGGAAATGTTGTTTCTTACAACTGGGTGTGTGGCATTTCGTTGACCTCGCTAGCCCCACTTGGGATAGATTTTCCACAGCAAGCACCTATTGTTCGTCGGAAGCCGTTTTTGCCCCAGGGGTCTCCGGGCTGTGTTCGTTGGGGAACTCCTGCTAGCAAAACCGCCAGGATGAGGGAAGTGTTCAGACTGTGCCTGGGCCCTGTGGTCTCTTCCAGGTCAGTGTATGGCATTTCCTTCCCCTTGCCACAGGCACCTGGGAGCATGTCTGCACGTGGAGAAAGACTTTCCCGTGGGAAGCCGGTTTTTGTCAAACGGGTCCCAGTGCTCTGCTCCTCTCTTTTCACTCCTGCTGCCAGAAGCCCAGGGAGGATGGGAGGGCTTAGAACATGGCTGGGCACTGTGGTTTCTTCCAGAGAAGTGGAGGGCATTTGCATTACTTTGCCACACCCACTTGGGATAGGGTGTGCACCTCAGGAAAACTGTTTCCGTGGGAAGCCGGCTTTTTGCAAAGGGGTCTCAGGGCCGTGGGTCTCGGCTGTCCCTCCGGCTCCCCAAAGCACAGGGACGAGGTGAGGGGCTTAGACCGTGCCTGGGCCATGTGGTTTCTTACACCTGGGTGTGTGGCATTTTGTTGACCTGGCTACCCCCACTTGGGATAGGTTTTCCAGTCAAGCACCTCTTGTTCATCGGTAGCCGTTTTTGCCCCAGGGGTCTCCGGGCTGTGTTCGTTGGGGTTGAACTCCTGCTATCAAAACCGTCGGGATGAGGGAAGGGTTCAGACTGTGCCTGGGCCCTGTGGTCTCTTCCAGGTCAGTGTATGGCATTTCCTTCCCCTTGCCACAGGCACCTGGGAGCATGTCTGCACGTGGAGAAAGACTTTCCCGTGGGAAGCCGGTTTTTGTCAAATGGGTCCCAGTGCTCTGCTCCTCTCTTTTCACTCCTGCTGCCAGAAGCCCAGGGAGGATGGGAGGGCTTAGAACATGGCTGGGCACTGTGGTTTCTTCCAGAGAAGTGGAGGGCATTTGCTTTACCTTGCCACAACCACTTCTGAGAGGGTCTGCACCTCAGGAAAACTGTTTCCGTGGGAAGGCGGGTTTTTGCAAAGGGGTCTCAGGGCCGTGGGCCTCGGGTGTCCCTCCGGCTCCCCAAAGCACAGGGACGAGGTGAGGGGCTTAGACCTTACCTGGGAAATGTTGTTTCTTACACCTGTGTGTGTGGCATTTTGTTGACCTGGCTACCCCCACTTGGGATAGGTTTTCCCCAGCAAGCACCTATTGTTCGTCAGAAGCCGTTTTTGCCCCAGGGCTCTCCGGGCTGTGTTCGTTGGGGTTGAACTCCTGCTAGCAAAACCGCCGGGATGAGGGAAGGGTTCAGACTGTGCCTGGGCCCTGTGGTCTCTTCTAGGTCAGTGTATGGCATTTCCTTCCCCTTGTCACAGGCACCTGGGAGCATGTCTGCATGTGGAGAAAGACTTTCCCGTGGGAAGCCGGTTTTTGTCAAACGGGTCCCAGTGCTCTGCTCCTGTCTTTTCACTCCTGCTGCCAGAAGCCCAGGGAGGATGGGAGGGCTTAGAACATGGCTGGGCACTGTGGTTTTTCCAGAGAAGTGGAGAGCATTTGCATTACCTTGCCACAACCAGTTGGGATAGGGTGTGCACCTCAGGAAAACTGTTTCCGTGGGAAGCCGGCTTTTTGCAAAGGGGGCTCAGGGCCGTGGGGCTCGGCTGTCCCTCCGGCTCCCCAAAGCACAGGGACGAGGTGAGGGGCTTAGACGGTGCCTGGGAAATGTTGTTTCTTACAACTGGGTGTGTGGCATTTCGTTGACCTCGCTAGCCCCACTTGGGATAGGTTTTCCACAGCAAGCACCTATTATTCGTTGGAAGCCGTTTTTGCCGCAGGCGTCTCCGGGCTGTGTTCGTTGGGGACCTCCTGCTAGCAAAACCGCCGGAATGAGGGAAGGGTTCAGACTGTGCCTGGGCCCTGTGGTCTCTTCCAGGTCAGTGTATGGCATTTCCTTCCCCTTGCCACAGGCACCTGGGAGCATGTCTGCACGTGAAGAAAGACTTTCCCGTGGGAAGCCGGTTTTTCTCAAACGGGTCCCAGTGCCCTGCTCCTCTCTTTTCACTCCTACTGCCAGAAGCCCAGGGAGGATGGGAGGGCTTAGAACATGCCTGGGCACTGTGGTTTCTTCCAGAGAAGTGGAGGGCATTTGCTTTACCTTGCCACAACTACTTGAGGGAGGGTCTGCACCTCAGGAAATCTGTTTCCGTGGGAAGCCGGCTTTTTGCAAAGGGGTCTCAGGGCCGTGGGGCTCGGCTGTCCCTCCGGCTCCCCAAAGCACAGGGACGAGGTGAGGGGCTTAGACCGTGCCTGGGCAATGTTGTTTGTTACACCTGGGTGTGTGGCATTTTGTTGACCTGGCTACCCCCACTTGGGATAGGTTTTCCACAGCAAGCACCTCTTGTTCGTCGGAAACCGTTTTTGCCCCAGGGGTCTCCGGGCTGTGTTCGTTGGGGTTGAACTCCTGCTAGCAAAGCCGCCGGGATGAGCTAAGGGTTCAGACTGTGCCTGGGCCCTGTGGTCTCTTCCAGGTGAGTGTATGGCATTTCCTTCCCCTTGCCACAGGCACCTGGGAGCATGTCTGCACGTGGAGAAAGACTTTCCCATGGGAAGCCGGTTTTTGTCAAACGGGTCCCAGTGCTCTGCTCCTCTCTTTTCACTCCTGCTGCCAGAAGCCCAGGGAGGAGGGGAGGGCTTAGAACATGGCTGGGCACTGTGGTTTCTTCCAGAGAAGTGGAGGGCATTTGCACTTCCTTGCCACAACCACTTGGGATAGGGTCTGCACCTCAGGAAAACTGTTTACGTGGGAAGGCGGCTTTTTGCAAAGGGGTCTCAGGGCCGTAGGCCTCAGGTGTCCCTCCGGCTCCCCAAAGCACAGGGACGAGGTGAGGGGCTTAGACCGTGCCTGGGCAATGTTGTTTCTTACACCTTGGTGTGTTGCATTTCGTTGACCTGGCTACTCCCACTTGAGATAGGTTTTCCACAGCAAGCACCTCTTGTTCGTCGGAAGCCGTTTTTGCCCCAGGGGTCTCCGGGCTGTGTTTGTTGGGGTTGAACTCCTGCTAGCAAAACCGCCAGGATGAGGGAAGGGTTCAGACTGTGCCTGGGCCCTGTGGTCTCTTCCAGGTCAGTGTATGGCATTTCCTTCCCCTTGCCACAGGCACCTGGGAGCATGTCTGCATGTGGAGAAAGACTTTCCCGTGGGAAGCCGGTTTTTGTCAAACGGTTCCCAGTGCTGTGCTCCTCTCTTTTCACTCCTGCTGCCAGAAGCCCAGGGAGGAGGGGAGGGCTTAGAACATGGCTGGGCACTGTGGTTTCTTCCAGAGAATTGGAGGGCATTTGCATTACCTTGCCACAACCACTTGGGATAGGGTGTGCACCTCTGGAAAACTCTTTCCGTGGGAAGCCGGCTTTTTGCAAAGGGGTCTCAGGGCCGGGGGGTTCGGCTTTCCCTCCGGCTCCCCAAAGCACAGGGACGAGGTGAGGTGCTTAGACCGTGCCTGGGCAATGTTGTTTCTTACACCTGGGTGTGTGGCATTTTGTTGACCTGGCTACCCCCACTTGGGATAGGTGTTCCAGTCAAGCACCTCTTGTTCGTCGGAAGCCGTTTTTGCCTCAGGGTCTCCGGGCTATGTTCCTTGGGGTTGAACTCCTGCTAGCAAAACTGCCGGGATGAGGGAAGGGTTCACAATGTGCCTGGGCCCTGTGGTCTCTTCCAGGGCAGTGTATGGCATTTCCTTCCCCTTGCCACAGGCACCTGGGAGCATGTCTGCACGTGGAGAAAGACTTTCCCGTGGGAAGCCTGTTTATGTCAAACGGGTCCCAGTGCCCTGCTCCTCTCTTTTCACTCCTGCTGCCAGAAGCCCAGGGAGGATGGGAGGGCTTAGAACATGGCTGGGCACTGTGGTTTCTTCCAGAGAAGTGGAGGGCATTTGCTTTACCTTGCCACAACCACGTGGGATAGGGTCTGCACCTCAGGAAAACTGTTTCCGTGGGAAGGCGGGTTTTTGCAAAGGGGTCTCAGGGCTGTGGGCCTCGGGTGTCCCTCCGGCTCCCCAAAGCACAGGGACGAGGTGACGGGCTTAGACCGTGCCTGGGCCATGTGGTTTCTTACACCTGGGTGTGTGGCATTTTGTTGACCTGGCTACCCCCACTTGGGATAGGTTTTCCAGTCAAGCACCTCTTGTTCATCGGAAGCCGTTTTTGCCCCAGGGGTCTCCGGGCTGTGTTCGTTGGGTTGAACTCCTGCTAGCAAAACCGCCGGGATGAGGGAAGGGTTCAGACTGTGCCTGGGCCCTGTGGTCTCTTCCAGGTCAGTGTATGGCATTTCCTTCCCCTTGCCACAGGCACCTGGGAGCATGTCTGCACGTGAAGAAAGACTTTCCCGTGGGAAGCCGGTTTTTCTCAAACGGGTCCCAGTGCCCTGCTCCTCTCTTTTCACTCCTGCTGCCAGAAGCCCAGGGAGGATGGGAGGGCTTAGAACATGGCTGGGCACTGTGGTTTCTTCCAGAGAAGTGGAGGGCATTTGCTTTACCTTGCCACAACCACTTCTGAGAGGGTCTGCACCTCAGGAAAACTGTTTCCGTGGGAAGGCGGCTTTTTGCAAAGGGGTCTCAGGGCCGTGGGCCTCGGGTGTCCCTCCGGCTCCCCAAAGCACAGGGACGAGGTGAGGGGCCTAGACCTTACCTGGGCAATGTTGTTTCTTACACCTGTGTGTGTGGCATTTTGTTGACCTGGCTACCCCCACTTGGGATAGGTTTTCCCCAGCAAGCACCTATTGTTCGTCAGAAGCCGTTTTTGCCCTAGGGCTCTCCGGGCTGTGTTCGTTGGGTTTGAACTCCTGCTAGCAAAACCGCCGGGATGAGGGAAGGGTTCAGACTGTGCCTGGGCCCTGTGGTCTCTTCTAGGTCAGTGTATGGCATTTCCTTCCCCTTGTCACAGGCACCTGGGAGCATGTCTGCATGTGGAGAAAGACTTTCCCGTGGGAAGCCGGTTTTTGTCAAACGGGTCCCAGTGCTCTGCTCCTGTCTTTTCACTCCTGCTGGCAGAAGCCCAGGGAGGATGGGAGGGCTTAGAACATGGCTGGGCACTGTGGTTTTTCCAGAGAAGTGGAGAGCATTTGCATTACCTTGCCACAACCAGTTGGGATAGGGTGTGCACCTCAGGAAAACTGTTTCCGTGGGAAGCCGGCTTTTTGCAAAGGGGGCTCAGGGCCGTGGGGCTCGGCTGTCCCTCCGGCTCCCCAAAGCACAGGGACGAGGTGAGGGGCTTAGACGGTGCCTGGGAAATGTTGTTTCTTACAACTGGGTGTGTGGCATTTCGTTGACCTCGTTAGCCCCACTTGGGATAGGTTTTCCACAGCAAGCACCTATTATTCGTTGGAAGCCGTTTTTGCCGCAGGCGTCTCCGGGCTGTGTTCGTTGGGGACCTCCTGCTAGCAAAACCGCCGGGATGAGGGAAGGGTTCAGACTGTGCCTGGGCCCTGTGGTCTCTTCCAGGTCAGTGTATGGCATTTCCTTCCCCTTGCCACAGGCACCTGGGAGCATGTCTGCACGTGAAGAAAGACTTTCCCGTGGGAAGCCGGTTTTTCTCAAACGGGTCCCAGTGCCCTGTTCCTCTCTTTTCACTCCTGCTGCCAGAAGCCCAGGGAGGATGGGAGGGCTTAGAACATGGCTGGGCACTGTGGTTTCTTCCAGAGAAGTGGAGGGCATTTGCTTTACCTTGCCACAACTACTTGAGGGAGGGTCTGCACCTCAGGAAATCGGTTTCCGTGGGAAGCCGGCTTTTTGCAAAGGGGTCTCAGGGCCGTGGGGCTCGGCTGTCCTTCCGGCTCCACAAAGCACAGGGACGAGGTGAGGGGCTTAGACCGTGCCTGGGCAATGTTGTTTGTTACACCTGGGTGGGTGGCATTTTGTTGACCTGGCTACCCCCACTTGGGATAGGTTTTCCACAGCAAGCACCTCTTGTTCGTCGGAAACCGTTTTTGCCCCAGGGGTCTCCGGGCTGTGTTCGTTGGGGTTGAACTCCTGCTAGCAAAGCCGCCGGGATGAGCTAAGGGTTCAGACTGTGCCTGGGCCCTGTGGTCTCTTCCAGGTGAGTGTATGGCATTTCCTTCCCCTTGCCACAGGCACCTGGGAGCATGTCTGCACGTGGAGAAAGACTTTCCCATGGGAAGCCGGTTTTTGTCAAACGGGTCCCAGAGCTCTGCTCCTCTCTTTTCACTCCTGCTGCCAGAAGCCCAGGGAGGAGGGGAGGGCTTAGAACATGGCTGGGCACTGTGGTTTCTTCCAGAGAAGTGGAGGGCATTTGCATTACCTTGCCACAACCACTTGGGATAGGGTGTGCACCTCAGGAAAACTCTTTCCGTGGGAAGCCGGCTTTTTGCAAAGGGGTCTCAGGGCTGTGGGCCTCGGGTGTCCCTCCGGCTCCCCAAAGCACAGGGACGAGGTGACGGGCTTAAACCGTGCCTGGGCAATGTTCTTTCTTACACCTGGGTGTGTGGCATTTCGTTGACCTGGCTACCCCCACTTGGGATAGGTTTTCCACAGCAAGCACCCCTTGTTCGTTGGAAGCCGTTTTTGCCCCAGGGCTCTCCGGGCTGTGTTCGTTGGGTTTGAACTCCTGCTAGCAAAACCGCCGGGATGAGGGAAGGGTTCAGACTGTGCCTGGGCTCTGTGGTCTCTTCTAGGTCAGTGTATGGCATTTCCTTCCCCTTGTCACAGGCACCTGGGAGCATGTCTGCACGTGGAGAAAGACTTTCCCGTGGGAAGCCGGTTTCTGTCAAAGCGTCCCAGTGCTGTCCTCCTCTCTTTTCACTCCTGCTGCCAGAAGCCCAGGGAGGAGGGAGGGCTTAGAACTTGGCTGGGCACTGGGGTTTTTTCCAGAGAAGGAGATGGCATTTTTTTCCCTTGTCACCACCCCTTGGGATAGGGTCTGCACCTCAGGAAAACTGTTTCCGTGGGAAGCCGGCTTTTTGCAAAGGGTTCTCAGGGCCGTGGGCCTCGGCTGTCCCTCCGGCTCCCCAAAGCACAGGGACGAGTTGAGGGGCTTAGACCATGCCTGGGCCATGTTGTTTCTTCCACCTGGTTGTGTGGCATTTTGTTGACCTGGCTACCCCCACTTGGGATAGGTTTTCCACAGCAAGCACCTCTTGTTCGTCGGAAGCCGTTTTTGCCTCAGGGGTCTCCGGGCTGTGTTCGTTGGGGTTGAACTCCTGCTAGCAAAACCGCCGTATGAGGGAAGGGTTCAGACTGTGCCTGGGCCCTGTGGTCTCTTCCAGGTCAGTGTGGTGCGTTTCCTTCACCTTGCCACAGGCACCTGGGAGCATATCTGCACGTGGAGAAAGACTTTCCCATAGGAAGCCGGTTTTTGTCAAACGGGTCCCAGTGCTGTGCTCCTCTCTTTTCCCTCCTGCTGCCAGAAGCCCAGTGAGGATGGGAGAGCTTAAAACATGGCTGGGCACAGTGGTTTCTTCCAGAGAAGTGGATGGCTTTTGCTTTACGTTGCCACAACCACTTGGGAGAGGGTCTGCACCTCAGGAAAACTGTTTCCATGGGAAGCCGGCTTTTGGCCAAACTTGTCTCAGAGCCGTGGAACTCGGGTGTCCCTCCGGCTCCCCAAACCACAGGGACGCGTTGAGATGCTTAGACCACGCCTGGGAAATGTTTTTTCTTACACTTGGGTGTGTTCCATTTTGTTTACCTGGCTACCCCCACTTGGGATAGGTTTTCCACAGCAAGAGCATATTGCTTGTCGGAAGCCGTTTCTGCCCCAGGTGTCACCGTGCTGGGTTCTTTGGGGTTGAACTCCTGCTAGCAAAACCGCTGGGATGTGGGAAGAGCTCAGACGGTGCCTGGGCACTGTGGTCTCTTACCCGACCCGTACCCTAACTGGAACCCAAACCCTATACCCTGACCCAGACCCTTCGCCTGATCCTGACCATTACCCTGACCCTAACCCTAACCCTAACCCTAATCAGAACCCTAGCCCTAACCCGAACCCTAACACTAATCCTAACCCTAACCCGAAACCTAACCCTAACCCTAACCCTAACCGTACCACAAAAACTAACCCTAACCCTAAACCTAACCCTAAGCGTAACGTGAACACTAACCCTAACCCTAACCCTAAACCAAACCCTTACCCTAACCCTACCCCTAACCCTAACGCTAACCCGAAACCTAACCATAAACCTAACCCTAACCTTAACCCGAAACCGAACCCTAACCCGAACCCTAACCCTATACCGAATCCTAACCCGACCCTAACCCTAACCCTAACCCTAACCCTAACCCTAACCCCTAACCTGACCCCAAACTCGAACCCCTAACCCTAACCCTAACCCTAACCCCTAACCTGACCCCAAACTCGAACCCCTAACCCTAACCCTAACCCTAAACCTAACCCTAACCCGAACCCTAACCCCAACACCAATTCCAACCCTAACCCTCACCCTAACCCTAACCCTAACCCTCAGCCTAACCCGAACCCTAACCCTAACCATAACCCTAACCCTAAACCTCAGCCTAACCCTAACCCTACCCGAACCCTAACCCTAAAACATACCCTAACCGTAAACCTAACCCTAACCTGAAGCCGAACCCTAACCCTAACCCTACCCGAACCCTAACCCTAAACCAAACCCTAAACCTAACCGTAACCCTACCCGAACCCTAACCCTAAACCAAACCCTAACCCTAAACCTAACCCGAACCCTAACCCTAACCCTCACCCGAATCCTACCCCAAACCCTAACCCTAACCCTAACCCTAACATGAACAGAAACCCGAAACCTAACCCTAACCCTAACCCTAACACGAACACTAAACCTAACCCTAACCCTAACCATAACGTGAACCCTAACCCTAACCCTAACCCGAACCCGAACCCTAACCCGAACCCTTACCCTAACCCGAACTCGAACCCTAACCATAACCCCAACCCGAAACCTAACCCTAACAGTAACCCTAACCCGAAACCTAACCCTAACCCGAACACTAACCCTAACCCTAATCCTCAGCCTAACCCGAACCCGAACCCTAACGCTAACCCTACCTGAACCCTAATCCTAAACCAAACCCTAATCCTAAACCTAACCCTAACCCTAACCCGAACCGTAACCCTAACCCTAACCCTAACTCAAACCCTAACCCGAACCCTAACCCTAACCCGAACCCGACCCTTCCCTAGCCCTAACCCATACCCGAACCCTAACCCTAACCCTACCCGAACCCTAACCCTAACCCGTACCCTCACCCTAACCCTACTCCCTAAACACTGACCTTGACCCTAACCCTAACCCTGACACTGACCCTGACCCTAACCCTAACCCGAACCCTGACCGGAACCTGAAGCCTAACCCTGATGCGAACCTGACCCCGTACCCAAACCCCGAACCTGAACCCGAAACCAAACACCTAACCCTAAGCCTAACCCTAACCCGAACCCTTAAATGAACCCAAACCCTAATGCGAACCCTCACCCGAACCTAACCCGAAACCTATCCCTAAACCGAACCCGAACCTGACCCGAACCCTAATCACGATACCTAACCCTGACCCTGACCATGACCCTGACCCTAACCCTCACCCTAAACCCTCAAACCTGACCCTGAACCTAACCTTAAACCTGACCCTGACCCTGACCCTAAACCCTAAACCCTGACACTGACCCTGACCCTCACCCTAACCCGAACCCTGACCCGAACCTGAACACTAACCCTGACGCGAACATCAACCCGAAACCTAACCCGAACCCTAACCCGAACCCTAACCCTAACCCTAACCCTCACCCGAACCCTAACACGAACGCTAACCCTAACCCTGACTCTAACACTAACATTAAACTTAACCCTAACCCGAATCTGAGCCCTAACTCTAACCCTAACCCTATCCGAACCCTAACCCTAACCCAAACCCTAACCGTAACCCTAACGCGAACACTAACCCTAATCCTAACCCTAACCCTAACCCTAACCCTAACCCTAACCCTATCCGAAACCTAACCCTAACCCAAACCCTAACCGTAACCCTAACCCTAACCCGAACACTAACCCTAAACCTAACCCTAACCCTAACCCTAACCGTAACCCTAACCCTAACCCTAACCCTAACCCTAACCATAATCGGAACCCGAACACTAACCCTAACCCGAACCCTAACCCTAACCCTAACGCGAACCCGAACCCGAATCCAAAACCTAACCCTAACCCGAACCCTAACCCTAACGCTAACCTAACCCTAACCCTAACCCGAACCCTAACCCTAACCGTAACCCTAACCCTAACCCTAACCCTAACCCGAACCCTAACCCTAACGCTAACCTAACCCTAACCCTAACCCTAACCCTAACCGTAACCCTAACCCTAACCCTCAGCCTAACCCGAACCCTAACCCTAACCATAACCCTAACCCTAAACCTCAGCCTAACCCTAACCCTACCCGAACCCTAACCCTAAAACATACCCTAACCGTAAACCTAACCCTAACCTGAAGCCGAACCCTAACCCTAACCCTACCCGAACCCTAACCCTAAACCAAACCCTAAACCTAACCGTAACCCTACCCGAACCCTAACCCTAAACCAAACCCTAACCCTAAACCTAACCCGAACCCTAACCCTAACCCTCACCCGAATCCTACCCCAAACCCTAACCCTAACCCTAACATGAACAGAAACCCGAAACCTAACCCTAACCCTAACCCTAACACGAACACTAAACCTAACCCTAACCCTAACCATAACGTGAACCCTAACCCTAACCCTAACCCTAACCCGAACCCGAACCCTAACCCGAACCCTTACCCTAACCCGAACTCGAACCCTAACCATAACCCCAACCCGAAACCTAACCCTAACAGTAACCCTAACCCGAAACCTAACCCTAACCCGAACACTAACCCTAACCCTAATCCTCAGCCTAACCCGAACCCGAACCCTAACGCTAACCCTACCTGAACCCTAATCCTAAACCAAACCCTAATCCTAAACCTAACCCTAACCCTAACCCGAACCGTAACCCTAACCCTAACCCTAACTCAAACCCTAACCCGAACCCTAACCCTAACCCGAACCCGAACCCTAACCCTAACCCGTACCCTCACCCTAACCCTACTCCCTAAACACTGACCTTGACCCTAACCCTAACCCTGACACTGACCCTGACCCTAACCCTAACCCGAACCCTGACCGGAACCTGAAGCCTAACCCTGACGTGAACCTGACCCCGTACCCAAACCCCGAACCTGAACCCGAAACCAAACACCTAACCCTAAGCCTAACCCTAACCCGAACCCTTAAATGAACCCAAACCCTAATGCGAACCCTCACCCGAACCCTAACCCGAAACCTATCCCTAAACCGAACCCGAACCTGACCCGAACCCTAATCACGATACCTAACCCTGACCCTGACCATGACCCTGACCCTAACCCTCACCCTAAACCCTCAAACCTGACCCTGAACCTAACCTTAAACCTGACCCTGACCCTGACCCTAAACCCTAAACCCTGACACTGACCCTGACCCTCACCCTAACCCGAACCCTGACCCGAACCTGAACACTAACCCTGACGCGAACATCAACCCGAAACCTAACCCGAACCCTAACCCGAACCCTAACCCTAACCCTAACCCTCACCCGAACCCTAACACGAACGCTAACCCTAACCCTGACTCTAACACTAACATTAAACTTAACCCTAACCCGAATCTGAGCCCTAACTCTAACCCTAACCCTATCCGAACCCTAACCCTAACCCAAACCCTAACCGTAACCCTAACGCGAACACTAACCCTAATCCTAACCCTAACCCTAACCCTAACCCTAACCCTAACCCTATCCGAAACCTAACCCTAACCCAAACCCTAACCGTAACCCTAACCCTAACCCTAACCCTAACCCTAAACCTAACCCTAACCCTAACCCTAACCGTAACCCTAACCCTAACCCTAACCCTAACCCTAACCATAATCGGAACCCGAACACTAACCCTAACCCGAACCCTAACCCTAACCCTAACGCGAACCCGAACCCGAATCCAAAACCTAACCCTAACCCTAACCCTAACCCTAACCCTAACGCTAACCTAACCCTAACCCTAACCCGAACCCTAACCCTAACCCTAACCCTAACCCTAACCCTAACCCTAACCCGAACGCTAACCCTAAACCGAATCGTAACTCTAACCCTAACCCTAACCCTAACCCTAACCCTAACTCAAACCCTAACCCGAACCCTAACCCTAAGCCTAACCCTAACCCTAACTTAACCCTAACCCGAACCCGAACCCTAACCCTAACCCTAACCCTAACCCGTACCCTAACCCGAACCCGAACCCTTACCCGAACCCTAACCCTAAACTGAACCGTAACCCTAACCCGAACCCTAGTCCTAAATCGAACGCTAACCCTAACCTGAACCCTAAAAGGACCCTAAACCTAACCCTAACCCTCAGCCTAACCTGAATCCGAATTCTAACCCTAACTTAACCCTTACCCTAACCCTAACCCGAACACTAACCCTGACGTGAACTTGAACCCGAACCCTAACCTTAAACCAAACCCTAACCCTAACACTAAACGTCAGCCTAACCCGAACCCTAACCCTAACCCTAACCCTAACCCTAAACCTCAGCCTAACCCTAACCCTAAACCTAACCCTAACCCGAACACAAACCCTAACCCTAAGCCTAAACCGAACCCGAACCCTAACCCTGACCCTAACCCTAACCTTGACCCTCACCCTAAACCTAACGCTGACCCTGACACTGACCCTAATCCCTAAACCCTGACCCTGATCCTAACCCTAACCCGAACCCTAACCCTAACCAGAACCCTAACCCTAACCCGAACCCTAACCGTAACCCTAACCCTAACCATAACCCTAAAACTAACCCGACCCTAACCCTAACCCTAACCCGAACCCTAACCATAACCCGTACCGTAACCCGAACCCGAACCCGAACCCTTACCCGAAACCTAACCCTAAGTCGAACCCTAACCCTAACCCGAACACTAACCCTAACCCCATCCCTAACCCGAACCGGAACCCGTCGCGAACTGTCAACCGAACACGAACCCTAACCCTGACACTGACCCTGACCCTGATCCTGACCATGACCCTGACCCTAATCCTAACCCTAAACCCTAATACCTGACCCTGACCCCAAACCTAACCCTGACCCTGACCCTAACTCTAAACCCTAAACCCTGACCCTGACCCTGACCCTACCCTAACCCGAACCCTGACCGGAACCCGAACCCTAACCCTGACATGAATCTGAACCCGAACACTAACCCTCACCCGAACCCGAATCCCTAACACGAACCCAAACCCGAACCCCTAACCCTAACCCTAACCCTAACCCTAACCCTAACCCTACCCGAACCCTAACCCTAAACCAAACCCTAACCCTAAAACTAACCCGAACCCTAACCCTAACCCTCACCCGAATCCTAACCTAAACCCTAACCCTAACCCTAACCCTAACCCTAACCCTAACCCGAAACCTAACCCGAATCCTAACCCGAACCCTAACCCTAACCCTAACCCTAACCCTAACCCTAACCCAAACCCTAACCGTAACCCTAACCCGAAAACTAACCCTAACCCTAACCCTAACCCTAACCCTAACCCAAACCCTAACCCAAATCGTAACCCTAACCCTAACCCTAACCCTAACCCTAACAGTAACCCTAACACTAACCCTCTCCTAACCCTAACCCTAACCCTAACCCTAACCCGAACCCTAACCCTAACCCTAACCCTAATGAGAACCCGAACCTGAATCCAAACCCTAACCCTAACCCAAACCCTAACCCGAACCCTAACCCTAAGCCTAACCCGAACCCTAACCCGACTCGAACCCGAACCGTAACCCTAACCCTAACCCTAAACCTAACCTGAACCCTAACCCTAACCCTAACTCTTACCCTAAGCCTAACCCGAACCCGAACCCTAACCCTACCCGTAACCCTAACCCGAACACTAAACCTAACCTGACCCTAACCCTAACCCTATCCCTAACCTGAAACCTAACCCTAACCCTAACCCTAACCCGAACCCTAACCCTAACCCTAACCCTAACACGAACCCTAACCCTAACCCTAACCCTAACCCTAACCCTAACATGAACAGAAACCCGAAACCTAACCCTAACCCTAACCCTAACACGAACACTAAACCTAACCCTAACCCTAACCATAACGTGAACCCTAACCCTAACCCTAACCCTAACCAGAACCCTAACCCTAACCCGAACCCTAACCCGAAAACGAACCCTAACCCGAACCCTAACCCTAACCCTAAACCGAACACTAACCCTAACCTGACCCAAACCCTAACCCTATCCCTAACCTGAAACCTAACCCGAACCCTAACCCGAAACCGAACCCGAACCCTAACCCTAACCCGAACCCGAAACCTAACCCTAACCCGAACCCTAACACAAACCCTAACCCTAACCCGAACCCGAACCCTAACCCGAAACCGAACCCAAACCCTAACCCTAACCCGATCCCGAACCCTAACCCTAACCCTAACCCTTACCCTAACCCTAACCCGAACCCGAACCCGACCCCTAACCCGAAACCGAACCCGAACCCTAACCGTAACCCGAACCCTAAACCTAACCCGAAACCTAACCCGAACCCGAACCCTAACCCTAACCCTAACCATAATCGGAACCCGAACCCTAACCCTAACCCGAACCCTAACCCTAACCCTAAACCTAACCCAAAACCGAACCCGAACCCTAACCCTAACCATAACCCTAAGCCGAACACTAAACCTAACCCGACCCTAACCCTAACCCTATGCCTAACCTGAAACCTAACCCTAACCCTAACCCGAACCCTAACCCTAACCCTAACCCTAACCCTAACCCTAAACGAACCCTAACCCGAACCCTAACCCTAACCCTAAACCGAACACTAACCCTAACCTGACCCAAACCCTAACCCTATCCCTAACCTGAAACCTAACCCTTACCCTAACCCTAACCCGAACCCGAACCCGACCCCTAACCCGAAACCGAACCTGAACCCTAACCGTAACCCGAACCCTAAACCTAACCCGAAACCTAACCCGAACCCGAACCCTAACCCTAACCCTAACCATAATCGGAACCCGAACCCTAACCCTAACCCGAACCCTAACCCTAACCCTAAACCTAACCCAAAACCGAACCCGAACCCTAACCCTAACCATAACCCTAAGCCGAACACTAAACCTAACCCGACCCTAACCCTAACCCTATGCCTAACCTGAAACCTAACCCTAACCCTAACCCGAACCCGAACACTAACCTTAACCCTAAAACATAACCCGAACCCTAACCCTAACCCGAACCCTAACCCTAACCCTAACCCTAATGAGAACCCGAACCTGAATCCAAACCCTAACCCTAACCCAAACCCTAACCCGAACCCTAACCCTAAGCCTAACCCGAACCCTAACCCGACTCGAACCCGAACCGTAACCCTAACCCTAACCCTAAACCTAACCTGAACCCTAACCCTAACCCTAACTCTTACCCTAAGCCTAACCCGAACCCGAACCCTAACCCTATCCGTAACCCTAACCCGAACACTAAACCTAACCTGACCCTAACCCTAACCCTATCCCTAACCTGAAACCTAACCCTAACCCTAACCCTAACCCGAACCTTAACCCTAACCCTAACCCTAACACGAACCCTAACCCTAACCCTAACCCTAACCCTAACATGAACAGAAACCCGAAACCTAACCCTAACCCTAACCCTAACACGAACACTAAACCTAACCCTAACCCTAACCATAACGTGAACCCTAACCCTAACCCTAACCCTAACCAGAACCCTAACCCTAACCCTAACCCTTACCCTAACCCTAACCCGAACCCGAACCCGACCCCTAACCCGAAACCGAACCCTAACCCTAACCCTAACCCGAACCCTAAACCTAAACCGAAACCTAACCCGAACCCGAACCCGAACCCTAACCCTAACCCGAACCCTAACCCGAAAACGAACCCTAACCCGAACCCTAACCCTAACCCTAAACCGAACACTAACCCTAACCTGACCCAAACCCTAACCCTATCCCTAACCTGAAACCTAACCCGAACCCTAACCCGAAACCGAACCCGAACCCTAACCCTAACCCGAACCCGAACCCTAACCCTAACCCGAACCCTAACACGAACCCTAACCCTAACCCGAACCCGAACCCTAACCCGAAACCGAACCCAAACCCTAACCCTAACCCTAACCCGATCCCGAACCCTAACCCTAACCCTAACCCTTACCCTAACCCTAACCCGAACCCGAACCCGACCCCTAACCCGAAACCGAACCCGAACCCTAACCCTAACCGTAACCCGAACCCTAAACCTAACCCGAAACCTAACCCGAACCCGAACCCTAACCCGAACCCGAACCCTAACCCTAACACGACCCCTAACCCGAAACCGAACCCGAACCCTAACCCTAAACCGAAACCTAACCCGAACCCGAACCCTAACCCGAACCCTAACCCTAACCCTAACCCTAACCCGAACACTAACCCTAATCCTAACCCTAACCCTAACCCTAACCTAACCCTAACCCTAACCCGAACCCTAACCCTAACCCTAACCGTAACCCTAACCCGAACGCTAATCCTAAACCGAATCGTAACCCTAACCCTAACCGTCACCCTAACCCTAACCCTAACCATAACCCGAACACGAAACCTAACCCTAACCCTAACCCTAACCCTAGCCCTAACCCTAACCCTAACTCAAACCCTAACCCAAACCCTAACCCTACCCTAACCCTAACCCTAACCCTAACCCTAACTTAACCCTAACCCGAACCCGAACCCTAACCCTAACCCTAACCCTAACCCGTACCCTAACCCGAACCCGAACCCTTACCCGAACCCTAACCCTAAACTGAACCGTAACCCTAACCCGAACCCTAGTCCTAAACCGAACGCTAACCCTAACCTGAACCCTAAAAGGACCCTAAACCTAACCCTAACCCTCAGCCTAACCCGAATCCGAATTCTAACCCTAACTTAACCCTTACCCTAACCCTAACCCGAACACTAACCCTGACGTGAACTTGAACCCGAACCCTAACCTTAAACCAAACCCTAACCCTAACACTAACCCTCAGCCTAACCCGAACCCTAACCCTAACCATAATCCTAACCCTAAACCTCAGCCTAACCCTAACCCTAAACCTAACCCTAACCCGAACACAAACCCTAACCCTAAGCCTAAACCGAACCCGAACCCTAACCCTAACCCTAACCCTAATCCTAACCCTGAACCTAACCCTAACCCCAAACCCTAAAACCTGACCCTGACCCTAAACCTAACCATGACCCTCACCCTAAACCTAACGCTGACCCTGACACTGACCCTAATCCCTAAACCCTGACCCTGATCCTAACCCTAACCCGAACCCTAACCCTAACCAGAACCCTAACCCTAAGCTGAAACCTAACCCTAACCCGAACCCTAACCGTAACCCTAACCCTAACCCTAACCCTAAAACTAACCCGACCCTAACCCTAACCCTAACCCGAACCCTAACCATAACCCGTACCGTAACCCGAACCCGAACCCGAACCCTTACCCGAAACCTAACCCTAAGCCGAACCCTAACCCGAACACTAACCCTAACCCCATCCCTAACCCGAACCGGAACCCGACGCGAACTGTCAACCGAACACGAACCCTAACCCTGACACTGACCCTGACCCTGATCCTGACCATGACCCTGACCCTAATCCTAACCCTAAACCCTAATACCTGACCCTGACCCCAAACCTAACCCTGACCCTGACCCTGACTCTAAACCCTAAACCCTGACCCTGACCCTGACCCTACCCTAACCCGAACCCTGACCGGAACCCGAACCCTAACCCTGACATGAATCTGAACCCGAACCCTAACCCTAACCCGAACCCGAATCCCTAACACGAACCCAAACCCGAACCCCTAACCCGAACCCTAACCCTAACCCGAACCCTAGCCCTAACCCTAACCCTAACCCGAACCCGAATCCTAACCAGAACTCTAACCCTAACCCTAACCATACCCGAAATATAACCCTAAACCTAACCCTAACCCGAACCCTAACCCTAACCCGTACCCTAACACGAACCCTAACCCAAAACCTAACCCTAACAGTAACCCTAACCCTAACCCTCTCCTAATCCTAACCCTTACCCTAACCCTTACTCGAACCCGAACCTGAAACGTAACCCGAACCCTAAACCTAACACTAACCCTAACCCTCAGCCTAACACGAACCTGAACCCGAATCCTAACCGTAACCCTACTCGAAACAGAACCCTAACCCAAACCCTAACCCTAAACCGAACCATAACCCTAACCAGAACCCTAGCCCTAACCCGAACCCTAACCTTAATCCTAACCCTAACACGAAACCTAACCCTAACCCTAACCCGAACCCTAACCTTAACATGAACCTGAACCCGAAACCTAACCCTAACCCTAACCCTAACACGAAAACTAACCCTAACCCTAACCCTAACGCTAACGCAAACCCTAACCATAACCCTAACCCTAACCTTAACCCGAAACCGAACCCTAACCCGAACCCTAATCCTAACCCGAACCCTAACCCGAACCATAACCCTAACCCTAACCCTAAACCTGACCCTGACCCGAACCTGAACACTAACCGTGATGCGAACTTGAACCCGAACCTGAACGCGAACCCCTAACCTGACCCCAAACCCGAACCCCTAACCCTAACCCTAACCCTAAACCTAACCCTAACCCGAACCCTAAACCGAACACCAATTCTAACCCTAACCCTAACCCTAACCGAAAACGAACCCGAACCCGAACCATAACCCAAACGCGAACCCTAACCCTAACCCGAACCCGAACCCTATCCCTAAGCCTAAACTTAAACCCTAAAACCTCACCGTGACCCTAACACTAACCCTGATCCTGACCATGAACCTGACCCTGACCCTAGACCCTAAACCCTGACGCTGACCCTGACCCTAACCCAAACACAAAACCTGACCTGAACCCTAACCCTAACCCTAACCCTAACCCTACCCGAACCCTAACCCTAAACCAAACCCTAAACCTAACCCTAACCCTACCCGAACCCTAACTCTAAACCAAACCCTAACCCTAAACCTAACCCGAACCCTAACCCTAAGCCTCACCCGAATCCTAACCTAAACCCTAACCCTAAACCTAACCCTAACATGAACAGAAACCCGAAACCTAACCCTAACCCTAACCCTAACACGAACACTAAACCTAACCCTAACCCTAACCATAACGTGAACCCTAACCCTAACCCTAACCCTAACCCGAACCCTAACCCTAACCCAAACCCTCACCCTAACCCGAACTCTAACCCTAACCATAACCCCAACCCAAAACCTAACCCTAACAGTAACCCTAACCCGAAACCTAACCCTAACCCGAACACTAACCCTAACCCTAATCTTCAGCCTAACCCGAACCCGAACCCTAACGCTAACCCTACCTGAACCCTAATCCTAAACCAAACCCTAACCCTAAACCTAACCCTAACCCTAACCCGAACCGTAACCATAACCCTAACCCTAACCTTAACCCGAAACCGAACGCTAACCGAAACCTAACCCGAACCAGAACACTAAACCTGACGCGAATTTGAATCCAAAACCTAACCCGAACCCGAACCCCGAACCCCTAACCCTAACCCTAACCCTACAAGAACCCTAACCCTAACCCTAAAACTAACCCGAACCCTGGTCCTAACTCAAACCCTAACCCGAACCCTAACCCTAACCCTAACCCTAACTCAAACCCTAACCCGAACCCTAACCCTAACCCGAACCCGAACCCTTCCCTAACCCTAACCCATACCCGAACCCTAACCCTAACCCTCCCCGAACCCTAACCCTACCCCAAACCCTAACCCTAACCCGAACCCTAACCGTAACCCTAACCCTAACCCGTACCCTCACCCTAACCCTAATCCCTAAACACTGACCTTGACCCTAACCCTAACCCTGACACTGACCCTGACCCTAACCCTAACCCGAACCCTAACCCTAACCCGTACCCTAACACGAACCCTAACCCAAAACCTAACCCTAACAGTAACCCTAACCCTAACCCTCTCCTAATCCTAACCCTTACCCTAACCCTTACTCGAACCCGAACCTGAAACGTAACCCGAACCCTAACCCTAAACCAAACCCTAAACCTAACCCTAACCCTACCCGAACCCTAACTCTAAACCAAACCCTAACCCTAAACCTAACCCGAACCCTAACCCTAAGCCTCACCCGAATCCTAACCTAAACCCTAACCCTAAACCTAACCCTAACATGAACAGAAACCCGAAACCTAACCCTAACCCTAACCCTAACACGAACACTAAACCTAACCCTAACCCTAACCATAACGTGAACCCTAACCCTAACGCTAACCCTAACCCGAACCCTAACCCTAACCCAAACCCTCACCCTAACCCGAACTCTAACCCTAACCATAAGCCCAACCCAAAACCTAACCCTAACAGTAACCCTAACCCGAAACCTAACCCTAACCCGAACACTAACCCTAACCCTAATCTTCAGCCTAACCCGAACCCGAACCCTAACGCTAACCCTACCTGAACCCTAATCCTAAACCAAACCCTAACCCTAAACCTAACCCTAACCCTAACCCGAACCGTAACCATAACCCTAACCCTAACCTTAACCCGAAACCGAACGCTAACCGAAACCTGACCCGAACCAGAACACTAAACCTGACGCGAATTTGAACCCAAAACCTAACCCGAACCCGAACCCCGAACCCGAACCCCTAACCCTAACCCTAACCCTACAAGAACCCTAACCCTAACCCTAAAACTAACCCGAACCCTGGCCCTAACTCAAACCCTAACCCGAACCCTAACCCTAACCCTAACCCTAACTCAAACCCTAACCCGAACCCTAACCCTAACCCGAACCCGAACCCTTCCCTAACCCTAACCCAAACCCTAACCCTAACCCGAACCCTAACCGTAACCCTAACCCTAACCCTAACCCGTACCCTCACCCTAACCCTAATCCCTAAACACTGACCTTGACCCTAACCCTAACCCTGACACTGACCCTGACCCTAACCCTAACCCGAACCCTAACCCTAACCCGTACCCTAACACGAACCCTAACCCAAAACCTAACCCTAACAGTAACCCTAACCCTAACCCTCTCCTAATCCTAACCCTTACCCTAACCCTTACTCGAACCCGAACCTGAAATGTAACCCGAACCCTAAACCTAACACTAACCCTAACCCTCAGCCTAACACGAACCTGAACCCGAATCCTAACCGTAACCCTACTCGATACAGAACCCTAACCCAAACCCTAACCCTAAACCGAACCATAACCCTAACCAGAACCCTAGCCCTAACCCGAACCCTAACCTTAATCCTAACCCTAACACGAAACCTAACCCTAACCCTAACCCGAACCCTAACCTTAACGTGAACCTGAACCTGAAACCTAACCCTAACCCTAACCCTAACACGAAAACTAACCCTAACCCTAACCCTAACGCTAACGCGAACCCTAACCATAACCCTAACCCTAACCTTAACCCGAAACCGAACCCTAACCCGAACCCTAACCCTAACACGAACCCTAACCCAAACCATAACCCTAACCCTAACCCTAAACCTGACCCTGACCCTTACCCTGACCCTAAACCCTAATCCCTGACCCTGACCCTGACCCTAACCCTAAACCGAACCCTGACCCGAACCTGAACACTAACCGTGATGCGAACTTGAACCCGAACCTGAACGCGAACCCCTAACCTGACCCCAAACCCGAACCCCTAACCCTAACCCTAAACCTAACCCTAACCCGAACCCTAACCCGAACACCAATTCTAACCCTAACCCTAACCCTAACCGAAAACGAACCCGAACCCGAACCATAACCCAAACGCGAACCCTAACCCTAACCCGAACCCGAACCCTATCCCTAAGCCTAAACTTAAACCCTAAAACCTCACCGTGACCCTAACACTAACCCTGATCCTGACCATGAACCTGACCCTGACCCTAGACCCTAAACTCTGACGCTGACCCTGACCCTAACCCAAACCCAAAACCTGACCTGAACCCTAACCCTAACCCTAACCCTAACCCTACCCGAACCCTAACCCTAAAACAAACCCTAACCGTAAACCTAACCCTAACCTGAAGCCGAACCCTAACCCTAACCCTACCCGAACCCTAACCCTAAACCAAACCCTTAACCTAACCCTAACCCTGCCCGAACCCTAACCCTAAACCAAACCCTAACCCTAAACCTAACCCGAACCCTAACCCTAACCCTCACCCGAATCCTAACCTAAACCCTAACCCTAACCCTAACCCTAACATGAACAGAAACTCGAAACCTAACCCTAACCCTACCCCTAACCCTAACCCTAACCATAACGTGAACCCTAACCCTAACCCTAACCCTAACCCGAACCCTAACCCTAACCCAAACCCTCACCCTAACCCGAACTCTAACCCTAACCATAACCCCAAGCCGAAACCTAACCCTAACAGTAACCCTAACCCGAAACCTAACCCTAACCCGAACACTAACCCTAACCCTAATCTTCAGCCTAACCCGAACCCGAACCCTAACGCTAACCCTACCTGAACCCTAATCCTAAACCAAACCCTAACCCTAAACCTAACCCTAACCCTAACCCGAACCGTAACCATAACCCTAACCCTAACCTTAACCCGAAACCGAACGCTAACCGAAACCTGACCCGAACCAGAACACTAAACCTGATGCGAATTTGAACCCAAAACCTAACCCGAACCTGAACCCCGAACCCGAACCCCTAACCCTAACCCTAACCCTAACCCTACAAGAACCCTAACCCTAACCCTAAAACTAACCCGAACCCTGGCCCTAACTCAAACCCTAACCCGAACCCTAACCCTAACCCTAACCCTAACTCAAACCCTAACCCGAACCCTAACCCTAACCCGAACCCGAACCCTTCCCTAACCCTAACCCATACCCGAACCCTAACCCTAACCCTCCCCGAACCCTAACCCTAACCCAAACCCTAACCCTAACCCGAACCCTAACCGTAACCCTAACCCTAACCCGTACCCTCACCCTAACCCTAATCCCTAAACACTGACCTTGACCCTAACCCTAACCCTGACACTGACCCTGACCCTAACCCTAACCCGAACCCTGACCGGAACCTGAAGCCTAACCCTGACGCGAACCTGACCCCGAACCCAAACCCCGAACCTGAACCCGAAACCAAACCCCTAACCCTAAGCCTAACCCTAACCCGAACCCTTACATGAACCCAAACCCTAATGCGAACCCTCACCCGAACCCTAACCCGAACCCTATCCCTAAACCGAACCCAAACCTGACCCGAACCCTAATCACGAAACCTAACCCTGACCCTGACCATGACCCTGACCCTAACCCTCACCCTAAACCCTCAAACCTGACCCTGAACCTAACCTTAAACCTGACCCTGACCCTGACCCTAAACCCTAAACCCTGACACTGACTCTGACCCTCACCCTAACCCGAACCCTGACCCGAACCTGAACACTAACCCTGACGCGAACATCAACCCGAAACCTAACCCGAATCCTAACCCTAACCCTAACCCTAACCCTAACCCTAACCCTAACCCTAATCCCTAAACACTGACCTTGACCCTAACCCTAACCCTGACACTGACCCTGACCCTAACCCTAACCCTTCCCTAACCCTAACCCTAACCCTAACCCTAACCCTAAACCTAACCCTAACCCGAACCCTAACCCGAACACCAATTCTAACCCTAACCCTAACCCTAACCGAAAACGAACCCGAACCCGAACCATAACCCAAACGCGAACCCTAACCCTAACCCGAACCCGAACCCTATCCCTAAGCCTAAACTTAAACCCTAAAACCTCACCGTGACCCTAACACTAACCCTGATCCTGACCATGAACCTGACCCTGACCCTAGACCCTAAACTCTGACGCTGACCCTGACCCTAACCCAAACCCAAAACCTGACCTGAACCCTAACCCTAACCCTAACCCTAACCCTACCCGAACCCTAACCCTAAAACAAACCCTAACCGTAAACCTAACCCTAACCTGAAGCCGAACCCTAACCCTAACCCTACCCGAACCCTAACCCTAAACCAAACCCTTAACCTAACCCTAACCCTGCCTGAACCCTAACCCTAAACCAAACCCTAACCCTAAACCTAACCCGAACCCTAACCCTAACCCTCACCCGAATCCTAACCTAAACCCTAACCCTAACCCTAACCCTAACATGAACAGAAACTCGAAACCTAACCCTAACCCTACCCCTAACCCTAACCCTAACCATAACGTGAACCCTAACCCTAACCCTAACCCTAACCCGAACCCTAACCCTAACCCAAACCCTCACCCTAACCCGAACTCTAACCCTAACCATAACCCCAAGCCGAAACCTAACCCTAACAGTAACCCTAACCCGAAACCTAACCCTAACCCGAACACTAACCCTAACCCTAATCTTCAGCCTAACCCGAACCCGAACCCTAACGCTAACCCTACCTGAACCCTAATCCTAAACCAAACCCTAACCCTAAACCTAACCCTAACCCTAACCCGAACCGTAACCATAACCCTAACCCTAACCTTAACCCGAAACCGAACGCTAACCGAAACCTGACCCGAACCAGAACACTAAACCTGATGCGAATTTGAACCCAAAACCTAACCCGAACCTGAACCCCGAACCCGAACCCCTAACCCTAACCCTAACCCTAACCCTACAAGAACCCTAACCCTAACCCTAAAACTAACCCGAACCCTGGCCCTAACTCAAACCCTAACCCGAACCCTAACCCTAACCCTAACCCTAACTCAAACCCTAACCCGAACCCTAACCCTAACCCGAACCCGAACCCTTCCCTAACCCTAACCCATACCCGAACCCTAACCCTAACCCTCCCCGAACCCTAACCCTAACCCAAACCCTAACCCTAACCCGAACCCTAACCGTAACCCTAACCCTAACCCGTACCCTCACCCTAACCCTAATCCCTAAACACTGACCTTGACCCTAACCCTAACCCTGACACTGACCCTGACCCTAACCCTAACCCGAACCCTGACCGGAACCTGAAGCCTAACCCTGACGCGAACCTGACCCCGAACCCAAACCCCGAACCTGAACCCGAAACCAAACCCCTAACCCTAAGCCTAACCCTAACCCGAACCCTTACATGAACCCAAACCCTAATGCGAACCCTCACCCGAACCCTAACCCGAACCCTATCCCTAAACCGAACCCAAACCTGACCCGAACCCTAATCACGAAACCTAACCCTGACCCTGACCATGACCCTGACCCTAACCCTCACCCTAAACCCTCAAACCTGACCCTGAACCTAACCTTAAACCTGACCCTGACCCTGACCCTAAACCCTAAACCCTGACACTGACTCTGACCCTCACCCTAACCCGAACCCTGACCCGAACCTGAACACTAACCCTGACGCGAACATCAACCCGAAACCTAACCCGAATCCTAACCCGAACCCTAACCCTAACCCTAACCCTAACCCTAACCCTAACCCTCACCCGAACCCTAACACGAACGCTAACCCTAACCGTGACTCTAACACTAACATTAAACTTAACCCTAACCCGAATCTGAGCCCTAACTCTAACCCTAACCCTATCCGAACCCTAACCCTAACTCAAACCCTAACCGTAACCCTAACCCGAAAACTAACCCTAACCCTAACCCTAACCCTAACCCTAACGCAACCCCGAACCCAAATCGTAACCCTAACCCTAACCGTAACCCTAACCCTAACCCTAACCATAATCGGAACCCGAACCCTAACCCTAACCCGAACCCTAACCCTAACCCTAAACCTAACCCAAAACCGAACCCGAACCCTAACCCTAACCGTAACCCTAGCCGAACACTAAACCTAACCCGACCCTAACCCTAACCCTATGCCTAACCTGAAACCTAACCCTAACCCTAACCCGAACCCGAACACTAACCCTAACCCTAAAACATAACCCGAACCCTAACCCGAACCCGAACCCTAACCCTAACCCTAACCCTAATGAGAACCCGAACCTGAATCCAAACCCTAACCCTAACCCAAACCCTAACCCGAACCCAAACCCTAAGCCTAACCCGAACCCTAACCCGACTCGAACCCGAACCGTAACCCTAACCCTAACCCTAAACCTAACCTGAACCCTAACCCTAACCCTAACTCTTACCCTAAGCCTAACCCGAACCCGAACCCTAACCCTACCCGTAACCCTAACCCGAACACTAAACCTAACCTGACCCTAACCCTAACCCTATCCCTAACCTGAAACCTAACCCTAACCCTAACCCGAACCCTAACCCTAACCCTAACCCTAAACCTAACACGAACCCTAACCCTAACCCTAACCCTAACCCTAACCCTAACATGAACAGAAACCCGAAACCTAACCCTAACTCTAACCCTAACCCGAAAACTAAACCTAACCCTAACCCTAACCATAACGTGAACCCTAACCCTAACCCTAACCCTAACCAGAACCCTAACCCTAACCCTAACCCTTACCCTAACCCTAACCCGAACCCGAACCCGACCCCTAACCCGAACCCGAACCCGAACCCTAACCCTAACCCTAACCCGAACCCTAAACCTAAACCGAAACCTAACCCGAACCCGAACCCGACCCGAACCCTAACCCTAACCCGAACCCTAACCCGAAAACGAGCCCTAACCCGAACCCTAACCCTAACCCTAAACCGAAAACTAAACCTAACCCTAACCCTAACCATAACGTGAACCCTAACCCTAACCCTAACCCTAACCAGAACCCTAACCCTAACCCTAACCCTTACCCTAACCCTAACCCGAACCCGAACCCGACCCCTAACCCGAACCCGAACCCGAACCCTAACCCTAACCCTAACCCGAACCCTAAACCTAAACCGAAACCTAACCCGAACCCGAACCCGAACCCGAACCCTAACCCGAAAACTAAACCTAACCCTAACCCTAACCATAACGTGAACCCTAACCCTAACCCTAACCCTAACCAGAACCCTAACCCTAACCCTAACCCTTACCCTAACCCTAACCCGAACCCGAACCCGACCCCTAACCCGAACCCGAACCCGAACCCTAACCCTAACCCTAACCCGAACCCTAAACCTAAACCGAAACCTAACCCGAACCCGAACCCGAACCCGAACCCTAACCCTAACCCGAACCCTAACCCGAAAACGAGCCCTAACCCGAACCCTAACCCTAACCCTAAACCGAACACTAACCCTAACCTGACCCAAACCCTAACCCTATCCCTAACCTGAAACCTAACCCGAACCCTAACCCGAAACCGAACCCGAACCCTACCCCTAACCCGAACCCGAACCCTAACCCTAACCCGAACCCTAACACGAACCCTAACCCTAACCCGAACCCTAACCCGAAACCGAACCCGAACCCTAACCCTAACCCTAACCTGATTCCGAACCCTAACCCTAACCCGAACCCTAAACCGAAACCGAACCCGAACCCTAACCCTAACCCTAACCCGATCCCGAACCCTAACCCTAACCCTAACCCTTACCCTAACCCTAACCCGAACCCGAACCCGACCCCTAACCCGAAACCGAACCCGAACCCTAACCCTAACCCTAACCCGAACCCTAAACCTAACCCGAAACCTAACCCGAATCCGAACCCTAACCCGAACCCGAACCCTAACCCTAACCCGACCCCTAACCCGAAACCGAACCCGAACCCTAACCCTAACCCTAACCCGAAACCTAACCCGAACCCTAACCCTAACCCTAACCCTAAACCGAACCCTAACCCTAACCGTAACCCGAACCCTAACCCTAAACCGAACCCTAACCCGAACCCGAACCCTAACCCGAACCCTAACCCGAGCCTGAACCCGAACCCGAACCCGAACCCTAATCCTAACCCGAACCCGAACCCTAATCCTAACCCGAACCCGAACCCGAATCCATACTCGAAAGCGAAACCACTACCGAACCAGAACCCGAACCCGAACCCTAACCCCTAACCCGAACCCGAACCCGAATCCATAACTGAAAGCGAAACCGATACCGAACCCGAACCGTAACTGAAACCGAACCCTACCCGAACCCGAACCCGAACCCTACCCGAACCCGAACCTGAAACCTACCCGAACCAGAACCAGAACCAGAACCCAAACCCCTAACCCGAACCCGAACCCGAAACCCATAATTGTTTGTGCCAATGTAAAGAAAATGCCATACGCTTATCTGTAAGAAACAACAGTGCCCTGGAACAGTCTGAGCCTTAATATCAGCACTGTGCTTTTGGGAGCGGGAGTTAAAGCGGAGGCAAACAGCACTAAGACACATTTGGCAAAAATCGCGTTCCAATGAATAATATTTTCTTCCCTTTCAAACCCAAACGTAAGTGGTTGTGGCCAGATAAATAAATGCCACACCCTTATGTGTAAGAAACAACAGTGCCCAGGAACGGGTTTCTACGTGAAGAAAATATTTCTCGTTGGAACTCCGCTTTTTTACTTTACCTTCCACAACCCCTTGTGATAGGGTTTCCACGTTAAGAAAATAGTTTTCATTGGAAGCCGGTTTTTCCCAAATGTGTCTAAGTGCTGTATTCCTCGGGTTTCACTCATGCTACCAAAAGCACAGTGATGATGTTAGGGCTTAGACTGTTCCTGGGTAATGTTGTTTCTTACACATAAGGGTGTGGCATTTTCTTTACATTGCCACGACCACATATGATAGGGTTTCAACATGAACAAAATATTTTTCGTTGGAAGCGGTTTTTTGTCAAATGTGTCTCAATACCGTGTTGTTTGGGATTAACTAATGCTACCGAAATCACTATGATGATGTGAGGGCTCAGACCAATCCTGGAAACTTGTTTCTTACAGATAAGCGTATGGCATTTTCTTTACATTGGCACAAACAATTATGATAGAGTTTGCAAAAGAGAAAATTTATTTCATTGAAAGGCGGTTTTTGCCAAATTTTCTCAGCTGTTTGCCTCGGTTTTAACTCATGATACCAAAAGAACAGTGATGATCTTAGGGCTCAGACCGTCCATGGGACCAGTTATTTCTTACAAATAAGCATATGGCACATCCTTTAGCTTGCCACAACAAATTAAGATAGAGTTTGCACATCAAGAAATATTTTTCATTTGAACCCGTTTCTGCCAAATATGTCTCAGTACTATGTCCTCAGCACTTGGGAGGATGTCTGCACGTGGAGAAAGACTTTTTCGTGGGAAGCCGGCTTTTGTCAAACGGGTCCCAGTGCTGTGCTCCTCTCTTTTCACTCCTGCTGCCAGAAGCCCAGTGAGGATGGGAGGGCTTAGAACATGGCTCTTCCAGAGTCGTGGATGGCATTTCCTTTACCTTGCCACAACCACTTGTGAGAGGGTCTGCACCTCAGGAAAACTGTTTCCGTGGGAAGCCGGCTTTTGGCCAAACGGGTCTCAGGGCCGTGGGCCTCGGGTGTCCCTCCGGCTCCCCAAAGCACAGAGATGAGGTGAGGGGCTTAGACAATGCCTGGGCCATGTTGTCTCTTCCACCTTGGTGTGTGGCATTTTGTTGACCTGGCTACCCCCACTTGGGATAGGTTTTCCACAGCAAGACCATATTGTTCGTCGGAAGCCGTTTGGGCCCCAGGGGTCTCCGGGCTGTGTTCGTTGGGGTTGAACTCCTGCTAGCAAAACCGCCGGGATGAGGGAAGGGCTCAGACTGTGCCTGGGCCCTGTGGTCTCTTCCAGGTCAGTGTATGGCATTTCCTTCACCTTGCCACAGGCACTGGGGAGCATGTCTGGACGGGGAGAAGGACTTCCTCGTTGGAAGCCGGTTTCTGTCAAAGAGTCCCAGTGCTGTGTTCCTCTCTTTTCACTCCTGCTGCCAGAAGCCCAGGGAGGATGGGAGGGCTTAGAACATGGCTGGGCACTGGGGTTTCTTCCAGAGAAGGGGATGGCATTGGCTTTCCCTTGCCACCACCCCTTGGGATAGGGTCTGCACCTCAGGAAAGCTGTTTCCGTGGGAAGCCGGCTTTCTGCCCAACGGGCCTCAGGGCCGTGGGCCTCGGGTGTCCCTCCGGCTCCCCAAAGCACAGGGACGAGGTGAGGGGCTTAGACCATGCCTGGGCCATGTTGTTTCTTCCACCTGGTTGTGTGGCATTTTGTTGACCTGGCTACCCCCACTTGGGATAGGTTTTCCACAGCAAGACCATATTGTTTGTCGGAAGCCGTTTGGGCCCCATGGGGTCTCCGGGCTGTGTTCGTTGGGGTTGAACTCCTGCTAGCAAAACCGCCGGGATGGGGGAAGGGCTCAGACTGTGCCTGGGCCCTGTGGTCTCTTCCAGGTCAGTGTATGGCATTTCCATCACCTTGCCACAGGCACTGGGAAGCATGTCTGCACGTGGAGAAGGACTTCCTTGTGGGAAGCCGGTTTCTGTCAAAATGTCCCAGTGCTGTGCTCCTCTCTTTTCACTCCTGCTGCCAGAATCCCAGGGAGGGGGGGAGGGCTTAGAACATGGCTGGGAATTGGGGTTTCTTCCAGAGAAGGGGATGGCATTTGCTTTCATTGCCACCACCCCTTGGGATAAGGTCTGCACCTCATGAAACCTGTTTCGGTGGGAAGCCGGCTTTCTGCCCTACGGGCCTCAGGGCCGTGGGGCTCGGGGGTCCCTCCGGCTCCCCAAAGCACAGGGACGAGGTGAGGGGCTTAGACCATGCCTGGGCAATGTTGTTTCTTCCATCTGGGTGTGTGGCATTTTGTTGACCTGGCTACCCCCACTTGGGATAGGGTTTCCACAGCAAAAGCATATTGTTCGGCGGAAGCCGTTTGGGCCACAGCGGGTCTCCGGGCTGTGTTCGTTGGGGTTGAACTCCTGCTAGCAAAACCGCCGGGTTGAGGGAAAGGCTCAGACTGTGCCTGGGCCCTGTGGTCTCTTCCAGGTCAGTGTATGGCATTTCCTTCAACTTGCCACAGACACTGGGGAGCATGCTGCACGTGGAGAAGGACTTTATCGTGGGAATCCGGTTTCTGTCACAGGGTCCCAGTGCTGTGCTCCTCTCTTTTCACTCCTGCTGCCAGAAGCCCAGGGAGGAGGGGAGGGCTTAGAACATCCCTGGGCACTGGGGTTTCTTTCAGAGAAGGGGATGGCATTTGCTTTCCCTTGCCACCACCCCTTGGTATAGGGGCTGCACGTCAGGAAAGCTGTTTCCGTGGGAAGCCGGCTTTCTGCCCAACGGGCCTCAGGGCCGTGGGCCTCGGGGGTCCTCCGGCTCCCCAAAGCACAGAGACGAGGTGAGGGACGTAGACCATGCCTGGGCCATGTTGTTTCTTCAGCCTGGGTGTGTGGCATTTTGTTGACCTGGCTACTCCCATTTGCATATGTTTTCCACAGCAAGCACCTATTGTTCCTCAGAAGCAGTTTTTGCCCCAGGGCTCTCAGGGCAGTGTTTCTTGGGCTTGAACTCCTGCTAGCTAAACTGCTGGGATGAGGGAAGGGCTCAGACTGTGCCTGGGCCCTGTGGTCTCTTCCAGGTCAGTGTATGGTATTTCCTTCACCTTGCCACAGGCACTGGGGAGCATGTCTGCACGTGGATAAGGACTTCCCCCTGGGAAACCGGTTTCTGTAAAATGGTCCCAATGCTGTGCTCCTCTCTTTTCACTCCTGCTGCCAGAAGCCCAGGGAGGAGGGGAGGGCTTAGAACATGGCTGGGCACTGGGGTTTCTTCCAGAGAAGGAGATGGCATTTTTTTCCCTTGCCACCACCCCTTGGGATAGGGTCTCCACCTCAGGAAAGCTTTTCCGTGGTAGGCCGGCTTTCTGCCCAACGGGCCTCAGGGCCGTGTGCCTCAGGGGTCCCTCCTGCTCCCCAAAGCACAGAGACGAGGTAGGGGCTTAGACCATGCTTGGGCCATGTTGTCTCTTCCACCTTGGTGTGTGGCATTTTGTTGACCTAGCTAAACCCACTTGGGATAGGTTTTACACAGCAAGAGCATATTGTTCGTCGGAAGACGTTTGGGCCCCAGCCGGTCTCCGGGCTGTGTTCGTTGGGGTTGAACTCCTGCTAGCAAAACCGCCGGGATGAGGGAAAGGCTCAGACTGTGCCTGGGCCCTGTGGCCTCTTCCAGGTCAGTGTATGGCATTTCCTTCACCTTGCCACAGGCACTGGGGAGCATGTCTGCTCGTGGAGAAGGACTTCCTCGTGGGAAGCCGGTTTCTATCAAAGGGTCCCAGTGCTGTGCTCCTCTCTTTTCACTCCTGCTGCCAGAAGCCCAGGGAGGAGGGGAGGGCTTAGAACATGGCTGGGCACTGTGGTTTCTTCCAGAGAAGGGGATGGCATTTGCTTTCCCTTGCCACCACCCCTTGGGATAGGGTCTGCACCTCAGGAAAGCTGTTTCCTTGGGAAGCCGGCTTTCTGCCCAATGGTCCTCAGGGCCGTGGGGCTCGGGGGTCCCTCCGGCTCCCCACAGCACAGGGACGAGGTGAGGGGCTCAGACCATGCCTGGGCCATGTTGTTTCTTCCACCTGGGTGTGTGGCATTTTGTTGACCAGGCTAACCCCACTTGGGATAGGTTTTCCACAGCAAGAACATATTGTTCGTCGGAAGCCGTTTGGGCCCCAGGGGGTCTCCGGGCTGTGTTCCTTGGGGTTGAACTCCTGCTAGCAAAACCGCCGGGATGAGGGAAATGCTCAGACTGTGCCTGGGCCCTGTCGTCTCTTCCAGGTCAGTGTATGGCATTTCCTTCACCTTGCCACAGGCACTGGGGAGCATGTCTGCACGTGGAGAAGGACTTCCTCGTTGGAAGCCGGTTTCTGTCAAAGGGTCCCAGTGCTGTGCTCCTCTCTTTTCTCTCCTGCTGCCAGAAGCCCATGGAGGAGGGGAGGGCTTAGAACATGGCTGGGCACTGGGATTTCTTCTAGAGAAGGGGATGGCATTTGCTTTCCCTTGCCACCACCCCTTGGGATAGGGTCTGCACCTCAGGAAAGCTGTTTCCTTGGGAAGCCGGCTTTCTGCCCAACGGGCCACAGGGCCGTGGGCCTCGGGGGTCCCTCCGGCTCCCCAAAGCATAGGGACGAGGTGAGGGGCTCAGACCATGCCTGGGCAATGTTGTTTCTTCCACCTGGGTGTGTGGCATTTTGTTGACCTGGCTACCCACACTTGGGATAGGTTTTCCACAGCAAGAGCATATTGTTCGTAGGAAGCCGTTTGGGCCACAGCGGGTCTCCGGGCTGTGTTCGTTGGGGTTGAACTCCTGCTAGCAAAACCGCCGGGATGAGGGAAAGGCTCAGACTGTGCCTGGGCCCTGTGGTCTCTTCCAGGTCAGTGTATGTCATTTCCTTCACCTTGCCACAGACACTGGGGAGCATGTCTGCACGTGGTGAAGGACTTCCTCGTGGGAAGCCGGTTTCTGTCAAACGGGTCCCAGTGCTGTGCTCCTCTCTTTTCACTCCTGCTGCCAGAAGCCCAGGGAGGAGGGGAGGGCTTAGAACATGGCTGGGCACTGTGGTTTCTTCCAGAGAAGGAGATGGCATTTTTTTCCCTTGCCACCACCCCTTGGGATAGGGTCTGTACCTCAGGAAAGCTTTTCCGTGGTAGGCCGGCTTTGTGCCCAACGGGCCTCAGAGCCGTGGGCCTCGGGGGTCCCTCCAGCTCCCCAAAGCACAGGGACGAGGTGAGGGGCTTAGACCATGCCAGGGCCATGTTGTCTCTTCCACCATGGTGTGTGGCATTTTGTTGACCTGGCTACACCCACTTGGGATAGGTTTTCCACAGCAAGAGCATATTGTTCGTTGGAAGCCGTTTGGGCCCCAGGGGGTCTCCGGGCTGTGTTCGTTGGGGTTGAACTCCTGCTAGCAAAACCGCCGGGATGAGGGAAGGGCTCAGACTGTGCCTGGGCCCTGTGGTCTCTTCCAGGTCAGTGTATGGCATTTCCATCACCTTGCCACAGGCACTGGGAAGCATGTCTGCACGTGGAGAAGGACTTCCTTGTGGGAAGCCGGTTTCTGTCAAAATGTCCCAGTGCTGTGCTCCTCTCTTTTCACTCCTGCTGCCAGAATCCCAGGGGGGGGGGAGGGCTTAGAACATGGCTGGGAATTGGGGTTTCTTCCAGAGAAGGGGATGGCATTTGCTTTCATTGCCACCACCCCTTGGGATAAGGTCTGCACCTCATGAAACCTGTTTCGGTGGGAAGCCGGCTTTTGCCCTACGGGCCTCAGGGCCGTGGGGCTCGGGGGTCCCTCCGGCTCCCCAAAGCACAGGGACGAGGTGAGGGGCTTAGACCGTGCCTGGGCAATGTTGTTTCTTACATCTGGGTGTGTGGCATTTTGTTGACCTGGCTACCCCCACTTGGGATAGGTTTTCCACAGCAAGCACCTATTGTTCGTCGGAAGCCGTTTTTGCCCCAGGGGTCTCCGGGCTGTGTTCGTTGAGTTTGAACTCCTGCTAGCAAAACCGCCGGGATGAGGGAAGGGTTCAGACTGTGCCTGGGCCCTGTGGTCTCTTCCAGGTCAGTGTATGGCATTTCCTTCCCCTTGCCACAGGCACCTGGGAGCATGTCTGCACGTGGAGAAAGACTTTCCCGTGGGAAGCCGGTTTCTGTCAAAGGGTCCCAGTGCTGTGCTCCTCTCTTTTCTCTCCTGCTGCCAGAAGCCCAGGGAGGAGGGGAGGGCTTAGAACATGGCAGGGCACTGGGGTTTCTTCCAGAGAAGGGGATGGCATTTGCTTTCCCTTGCCACCACCCCTTGGGATAGGGTCTGCACCTCAGGAAAGCTGTTTCCTTGGGAAGCCGGCTTTCTGCCCAACGGGCCTCAGGGCCGTGGGCCTCGGGGGTCCCTCCGGCTCCCCAAAGCACAGGGACGAGGTGAGGGGCTTAGACCATGCCTGGCCCATGTTGTTTCTTCCACCTGGGTGTGTGGCATTTTGTTGACCTGGCTACCCCCACTTGGGATAGGTTTTCCACAGCAAGAGCATATTGTTCGTCGGAAGCCGTTTGGGCCACAGCGGGTCTCCGGGCTGTGTTCGTTGGGGTTGAACTCCTGCTAGCAAAACCGCCGGGTTGAGGGAAAGGCTCAGACTGTGCCTGGGCCCTGTGGTCTCTTCCAGGTCAGTGTATGTCATTTCCTTCACCTTGCCACAGACACTGGGGAGCATGTCTGCACGTGGTGAAGGACTTCCTCGTGGGAAGCCGGTTTCTGTCAAACGGGTCCCAGTGCTGTGCTCCTCTCTTTTCACTCCTGCTGCCAGAAGCCCAGGGAGGAGGGGAGGGCTTAGAACATGGCTGGGCACTGTGGTTTCTTCCAGAGAAGGAGATGGCATTTTTTCCCTTGCCACCACCCCTTCGGATAGGGTCTGTACCTCAGGAAAGCTTTTCCGTGGTAGGCCGGCTTTGTGCCCAACGGGCCTCAGGGCCGTGGGCCTCGGGGGTCCCTCCGGCTCCCCAAAGCACAGAGACGAGGTGAGGGGCTTGGACCGTGCCTGGGCAATGTTGTTTCTTACATCTGGGTGTGTGGCATTTTGTTGACCTGGCTACCCCCACTTGGGATAGGTTTTCCACAGCAAGCACCTATTGTTCGTCGGAAGCCGTTTTTGCCCCAGGGGTCTCCGGGCTGTGTTCGTTGAGTTTGAACTCCTGCTAGCAAAACCGCCGGGATGAGGGAAGGCCTCAGACTGTGCCTGGGCCCTGTGGTCTCTTCCAGGTCAGTGTATGGCATTTCCTTCCCCTTGCCACAGGCACCTGGGAGCATGTCTGCATGTGGAGAATGACTTTCCCGTGGGAAGCCGGTTTTTGTCAAACGGGTCCCAGTGCTGTGCTCCTCTCTTTTCACTCCTGCTGCCAGAAGCCCAGGGAGGATGGGAGGGCTTAGAACATGGCTGGGCACTGTGGTTTCTTCCAGAGAAGTGGAGGGCATTTGCATTACCTTGCCACAACCACTTGGGATAGGGTCTGCACCTCAAGAAAACTGTTTCCGTGGGAAGCCGGCTTTTTGTAAAGGGGTCTCAGGGCCGTGGGCCTCGGCTGTCCCTCCGGCTCCCCAAAGCACAGGGACGAGGTGAGGGGCTTAGACCATGCCTGGGCAATGTTGTTTCTTACACCTGGGTGTGTGGCATTTTGTTGACCTGGCTACCCCCACTTGGGATAGGTTTTCCACAGCAAGCGCCTATTGTTCCTCGGAAGCCGTTTTTGCCTCAGGGGTCTCCGGGCTGTGTTCCTTGGGTTTGAACTCCTGCTAGGAAAACCGCCGGGATGAGGGAAGGGTTCAAACTGTGCCTGGGCCCTGTGGTCTCTTCCAGGTCAGTGTATGGCATTTCCTTCCCCTTGCCACAGGCACCTGGGAGCATGTCTGCATGTGGAGAAAGACTTTCCCGTGGGAAGCCGGTTTTTGTCAAACGGGTCCCAGTGCTCTGCTCCTCTCTTTTCACTCCTGCTGCCAGAAGCCCAGGGAGGATGGGAGGGCTTAGAACATGGCTGGGCACTGTGCTTTCTTCCAGAGAAGTGGAGGGCATTTGCATTACCTTGCCACAACCACTTGGGATAGGGTGTGCACCTCAGGAAAAATGTTTCCGTGGGAAGCCGGCTTTCTGAAAACGGGCCTCAGGCCCGTGGGCCTTGGGGGTCCCTCCAGCTCCCCAAAGCACAGGGACGAAGTGAGGGGCTTACACCATGCCTGGGCCATGTTGTTTCTTCCACCTGGGTGTGTGGCATTTTGTTGACCTGGCTACCCCCACTTGGGATAGGTTTTCCACAGCAAGAGCATATTGTTCGTCGGAAGCCGTTTGGGCTCCAGCGGGTGTCCGGGCTGTGTTCATTGGGGTTGAACTCCTGCTAGCAAAACCGCCGGGATGAGGGAAAGGCTCAGACTGTGCCTGGGCCCTTGGCCTCTTCCAGGTCAGTGTATGGCATTTCCTTCACCTTGCCACAGGAACTGGGGAGCATGTCTGCCCGTGGTGAAGGACTTCCTCGTGGGAAGACGGTTTCTGTCAAACGGTTCCCAGTGCTGTGCTCCTCTCTTTTCACTCCTGCTGCCAGAAGCCCAGGGAGGAGGGGAGGGCTTAGAACATGGCTGGGCACTGGGGTTTCTTCCAGAGAAGGAGATGGCATTTTTTTCCCTTGCCACCACCCCTTGGGATAGGGTCTGCACCTCAGGGAAGATTTTCCATGGTAGGCCGTCTTTCTGCCCAACGGGCCTCAGGGCCGTGTGCCTCGGGGGTCCCTCCGGCTTCCCAAAGCACAGAGACGAGGTAGGGGCTTAGACCATGCTTGGGCCATGTTGTCTCTTCCACCTGGGTGTGTGGCATTTTGTTGACCTGGCTACACCCAGTTCGGATAGGTTTTCCACAGCAAGAGCATATTGTTCGTCGGAAGCCGTTTGGGGCACAGCGGGTCTCCGGGCTGTGTTCGTTGGGGTTGAACTCCTGCTAGCAAAACCGCCGGGATGAGGCAAAGGCTCAGACTGTGCCTGGGCCCTGTGGCCTCTTCCAGGTCGGTGTATGGCATTTCCTTCACCTTGCCACAGGCACTGGGGAGCATGTGTGCACGTGGTGAAGGACTTCCTCGTGGGAAGCCGGTTTCTGTCAAAGGGTCCCAGTGCTGTGTTCCTCTCTTTTCACTCCTGCTGCCAGAAGCCCAGGGAGGAGGGGAGGGCTTAGAACATGGGTGGGCACTGTGGTTTCTTCCAGAGAAGTGGATGGCATTTCTTTACCTTGCCACAACCACTTGTGAGAGGGTCTGCACCTCAGGAAAACTGTTTCCGTGGGAAGCCGGCTTTTGGCCAAACGGGTCTCAGGCCCGTGGGCCTCGGGTGTCCCTCCGGCTCCCCAAAGCACAGGGACGAGGTGAGGGGCTTAGACCATGCCTGGGCAATGTTGTTTCTTACACCTGGGTGTGTTGCATTTTGTTTACCTGGCTACCCCTATTTGGGATAGGTTTTCCACAGCAAGAGCATACTGCTCATCGGAAGCCGTTTTTGCCCCAGGGGTCTCCGGGCTGTGTTCGTTGGGGTTGACTCCTGCTAGCAAAACCGCCGGGATGAGGGAAGGGCTCAGACTGTGCCTGGGCCCTGTGGTCTCTTCCAGGTTAGTGTATGGCATTTCCTTCACCTTGCCACAGGCACGTGGGAGAATGTCTGCACGTGGAGAAAGACTTTCCCGTGGGAAGCCGGTTTTTGTCAAACGGGTCCCAGGGCTGTGCTCCTCTCTTTTCACTCCGGCTGTCAGAAGCCCAGTGAGGATGGGAGGGCTTAGAACATGGATGGGCACTGTGGTTTCTTCCAGAGACGTGGATGGCATTTGCTTTACCTTGCCACAACTACTTGGGAGAGGGTCTGCACCTCAGGAAAACTGTTTCCGTGGAAACCCGGCTTTTGGCCAAACAGGTCTCAGGCCCGTGGGCCTCGGGTGTCCCTCCAGCTCCCGAAAGCACAGGGACGAGGTGAGGGGCTTAGACCATGCCTGGGCAATGTTGTTTCTTACCCCTGGGTGTGTGGCATTTTGTTGACCTGGCTACCCCCACTTGGGATAGGTTTTCCACAGCAAGCACCTATTGTTCATCTGAAGCCGTTTTTGCCCCAGGCGTCTCTGGGCTGTGTTCGTTGGGGTTGAACTTCTGCTAGCAAAACCGCCGGGATGAGGGAAGGGTTCAGACTGTGCCTGGGCCCTGTGGTCTCTTTCAGGTCAGTGTATGGCATTTCCTTCACCTTGCCACAGGCACTGGGGAGCATGTCTGCACGTGGAGAAGGACTTCCTCGTGGGAAGCCGGTTTCTGTCAAAGGGTCCCAGTGCTGTGCTCCTCTCTTTTCTCTCCTGCTGCCAGAAGCCCAGGGAGGAGGGGAGGGCTTAGAACATGGCTGGGCACTGGGATTTCTTCCAGAGAAGGGGATGGCATTTGCTTTCCCTTGCCACCACCCCTTGGGATAGGGTCTGCACCTCAGGAAAGCTGTTTCCTTGGGAAGCCGGCTTTCTGCCCAACGGGCCTAAGGGCCGTGGGCCTCGGGGGTCCCTCCGGCTCCCCAAAGCATAGGGACGAGGTGAGGGGCTCAGACCATGCCTGGGCAATGTTGTTTCTTCCACCTGGGTGTGTGGCATTTTGTTGACCTGGCTACACCCACTTCGGATAGGTTTTCCACAGCAAGAGCATATTGTTCGTAGGAAGCCGTTTGGGCCACAGCGGGTCTCCGGGCTGTGTTCGTTGGGGTTGAACTCCTGCTAGCAAAACCGCCGGGATGAGGGAAAGGCTCAGACTGTGCCTGGGCCCTGTGGTCTCTTCCAGGTCAGTGTATGTCATTTCCTTCACCTTGCCACAGACACTGGGGAGCATGTCTGCACGTGGTGAAGGACTTCCTCGTGGGAAGCCGGTTTCTGTCAAACGGGTCCCAGTGCTGTGCTCCTCTCTTTTCACTCCTGCTGCCAGAAGCCCAGGGAGGAGGGGAGGGCTTAGAACATGGCTGGGCACTGTGGTTTCTTCCAGAGAAGGAGATGGCATTTTTTTCCCTTGCCACCACCCCTTGGGATAGGGTCTGTACCTCAGGAAAGCTTTTCCGTGGTAGGCCGGCTTTGTGCCCAACGGGCCTCAGGGCCGTGGGCCTCGGGGGTCCCTCCAGCTCCCCAAAGCACAGGGACGAGGTGAGGGGCTTAGACCATGCCAGGGCCATGTTGTCTCTTCCACCATGGTGTGTGGCATTTTGTTGACCTGGCTACACCCACTTGGGATAGGTTTTCCACAGCAAGAGCATATTGTTCGTCGGAAGCCGTTTGGGCCCCAGGGGGTCTCCGGGCTGTGTTCGTTGGGGTTGAACTCCTGCTAGCAAAACCGCCGGGATGAGGGAAGGGCTCAGACTGTGCCTGGGCCCTGTGGTCTCTTCCAGGTCAGTGTATGGCATTTCCATCACCTTGCCACAGGCACTGGGAAGCATGTCTGCACGTGGAGAAGGACTTCCTTGTGGGAAGCCGGTTTCTGTCAAAATGTCCCAGTGCTGTGCTCCTCTCTTTTCACTCCTGCTGCCAGAATCCCAGGGGGGGGGGAGGGCTTAGAACATGGCTGGGAATTGGGGTTTCTTCCAGAGAAGGGGATGGCATTTGCTTTCATTGCCACCACCCCTTGGGATAAGGTCTGCACCTCATGAAACCTGTTTCGGTGGGAAGCCGGCTTTTGCCCTACGGGCCTCAGGGCCGTGGGGCTCGGGGGTCCCTCCGGCTCCCCAAAGCACAGGGACGAGGTGAGGGGCTTAGACCGTGCCTGGGCAATGTTGTTTCTTACATCTGGGTGTGTGGCATTTTGTTGACCTGGCTACCCCCACTTGGGATAGGTTTTCCACAGCAAGCACCTATTGTTCGTCGGAAGCCGTTTTTGCCCCAGGGGTCTCCGGGCTGTGTTCGTTGAGTTTGAACTCCTGCTAGCAAAACCGCCGGGATGAGGGAAGGGTTCAGACTGTGCCTGGGCCCTGTGGTCTCTTCCAGGTCAGTGTATGGCATTTCCTTCCCCTTGCCACAGGCACCTGGGAGCATGTCTGCACGTGGAGAAAGACTTTCCCGTGGGAAGCCGGTTTCTGTCAAAGGGTCCCAGTGCTGTGCTCCTCTCTTTTCTCTCCTGCTGCCAGAAGCCCAGGGAGGAGGGGAGGGCTTAGAACATGGCAGGGCACTGGGGTTTCTTCCAGAGAAGGGGATGGCATTTGCTTTCCCTTGCCACCACCCCTTGGGATAGGGTCTGCACCTCAGGAAAGCTGTTTCCTTGGGAAGCCGGCTTTCTGCCCAACGGGCCTCAGGGCCGTGGGCCTCGGGGGTCCCTCCGGCTCCCCAAAGCACAGGGACGAGGTGAGGGGCTTAGACCATGCCTGGCCCATGTTGTTTCTTCCACCTGGGTGTGTGGCATTTTGTTGACCTGGCTACCCCCACTTGGGATAGGTTTTCCACAGCAAGAGCATATTGTTCGTCGGAAGCCGTTTGGGCCACAGCGGGTCTCCGGGCTGTGTTCGTTGGGGTTGAACTCCTGCTAGCAAAACCGCCGGGTTGAGGGAAAGGCTCAGACTGTGCCTGGGCCCTGTGGTCTCTTCCAGGTCAGTGTATGTCATTTCCTTCACCTTGCCACAGACACTGGGGAGCATGTCTGCACGTGGTGAAGGACTTCCTCGTGGGAAGCCGGTTTCTGTCAAACGGGTCCCAGTGCTGTGCTCCTCTCTTTTCACTCCTGCTGCCAGAAGCCCAGGGAGGAGGGGAGGGCTTAGAACATGGCTGGGCACTGTGGTTTCTTCCAGAGAAGGAGATGGCATTTTTTCCCTTGCCACCACCCCTTCGGATAGGGTCTGTACCTCAGGAAAGCTTTTCCGTGGTAGGCCGGCTTTGTGCCCAACGGGCCTCAGGGCCGTGGGCCTCGGGGGTCCCTCCGGCTCCCCAAAGCACAGAGACGAGGTGAGGGGCTTGGACCGTGCCTGGGCAATGTTGTTTCTTACATCTGGGTGTGTGGCATTTTGTTGACCTGGCTACCCCCACTTGGGATAGGTTTTCCACAGCAAGCACCTATTGTTCGTCGGAAGCCGTTTTTGCCCCAGGGGTCTCCGGGCTGTGTTCGTTGAGTTTGAACTCCTGCTAGCAAAACCGCCGGGATGAGGGAAGGCCTCAGACTGTGCCTGGGCCCTGTGGTCTCTTCCAGGTCAGTGTATGGCATTTCCTTCCCCTTGCCACAGGCACCTGGGAGCATGTCTGCATGTGGAGAAAGACTTTCCCGTGGGAAGCCGGTTTTTGTCAAACGGGTCCCAGTGCTGTGCTCCTCTCTTTTCACTCCTGCTGCCAGAAGCCCAGGGAGGATGGGAGGGCTTAGAACATGGCTGGGCACTGTGGTTTCTTCCAGAGAAGTGGAGGGCATTTGCATTACCTTGCCACAACCACTTGGGATAGGGTCTGCACCTCAAGAAAACTGTTTCCGTGGGAAGCCGGCTTTTTGTAAAGGGGTCTCAGGGCCGTGGGCCTCGGCTGTCCCTCCGGCTCCCCAAAGCACAGGGACGAGGTGAGGGGCTTAGACCATGCCTGGGCAATGTTGTTTCTTACACCTGGGTGTGTGGCATTTTGTTGACCTGGCTACCCCCACTTGGGATAGGTTTTCCACAGCAAGCGCCTATTGTTCCTCGGAAGCCGTTTTTGCCTCAGGGGTCTCCGGGCTGTGTTCCTTGGGTTTGAACTCCTGCTAGGAAAACCGCCGGGATGAGGGAAGGGTTCAAACTGTGCCTGGGCCCTGTGGTCTCTTCCAGGTCAGTGTATGGCATTTCCTTCCCCTTGCCACAGGCACCTGGGAGCATGTCTGCACGTGGAGAAAGATTTTCCCGTGGGAAGCCGGTTTTTGTCAAACGGGTCCCAGTGCTCTGCTCCTCTCTTTTCACTCCTGCTGCCAGAAGCCCAGGGAGGATGGGAGGGCTTAGAACATGGCTGGGCACTGTGGTTTCTTCCAGAGAAGTGGAGGGCATTTGCATTACCTTGCCACAACCACTTGGGATAGGGTGTGCACCTCAGGAAAACTGTTTCCGTGGGAAGCCGGCTTTCTGAAAACGGGCCTCAGGGCCGTGGGCCTTGGGGGTCCCTCCAGCTCCCCAAAGCACAGGGACGAAGTGAGGGGCTTACACCATGCCTGGGCCATGTTGTTTCTTCCACCTGGGTGTGTGGCATTTTGTTGACCTGGCTACCCCCACTTGGGATAGGTTTTCCACAGCAAGAGCATATTGTTCGTCGGAAGCCGTTTGGGCTCCAGCGGGTGTCCGGGCTGTGTTCATTGGGGTTGAACTCCTGCTAGCAAAACCGCCGGGATGAGGGAAAGGCTCAGACTGTGCCTGGGCCCTGTGGCCTCTTCCAGGTCAGTGTATGGCATTTCCTTCACCTTGCCACAGGAACTGGGGAGCATGTCTGCCCGTGGTGAAGGACTTCCTCGTGGGAAGACGGTTTCTGTCAAACGGGTCCCAGTGCTGTGCTCCTCTCTTTTCACTCCTGCTGCCAGAAGCCCAGGGAGGAGGGGAGGGCTTAGAACATGGCTGGGCACTGGGGTTTCTTCCAGAGAAGGAGATGGCATTTTTTTCCCTTGCCACCACCCCTTGGGATAGGGTCTGCACCTCAGGGAAGATTTTCCATGGTAGGCCGTCTTTCTGCCCAACGGGCCTCAGGGCCGTGTGCCTCGGGGGTCCCTCTGGCTTCCCAAAGCACAGAGACGAGGTAGGGGCTTAGACCATGCTTGGGCCATGTTGTCTCTTCCACCTGGGTGTGTGGCATTTTGTTGACCTGGCTACACCCACTTCGGATAGGTTTTCCACAGCAAGAGCATATTGTTCGTCGGAAGCCGTTTGGGCCACAGCGGGTCTCCGGGCTGTGTTCGTTGGGGTTGAACTCCTGCTAGCAAAACCGCCGGGATGAGGCAAAGGCTCAGACTGTGCCTGGGCCCTGTGGCCTCTTCCAGGTCGGTGTATGGCATTTCCTTCACCTTGCCACAGGCACTGGGGAGCATGTGTGCACGTGGTGAAGGACTTCCTCGTGGGAAGCCGGTTTCTGTCAAAGGGTCCCAGTGCTGTGTTCCTCTCTTTTCACTCCTGCTGCCAGAAGCCCAGGGAGGAGGGGAGGGCTTAGAACATGGGTGGGCACTGTGGTTTCTTCCAGAGAAGTGGATGGCATTTCTTTACCTTGCCACAACCACTTGTGAGAGGGTCTGCACCTCAGGAAAACTGTTTCCGTGGGAAGCCGGCTTTTGGCCAAACGGGTCTCAGGCCCGTGGGCCTCGGGTGTCCCTCCGGCTCCCCAAAGCACAGGGACGAGGTGAGGGGCTTAGACCATGCCTGGGCAATGTTGTTTCTTACACCTGGGTGTGTTGCATTTTGTTTACCTGGCTACCCCTATTTGGGATAGGTTTTCCACAGCAAGAGCATACTGCTCATCGGAAGCCGTTTTTGCCCCAGGGGTCTCCGGGCTGTGTTCGTTGGGGTTGACTCCTGCTAGCAAAACCGCCGGGATGAGGGAAGGGCTCAGACTGTGCCTGGGCCCTGTGGTCTCTTCCAGGTTAGTGTATGGCATTTCCTTCACCTTGCCACAGGCACGTGGGAGAATGTCTGCACGTGGAGAAAGACTTTCCCGTGGGAAGCCGGTTTTTGTCAAACGGGTCCCAGGGCTGTGCTCCTCTCTTTTCACTCCGGCTGTCAGAAGCCCAGTGAGGATGGGAGGGCTTAGAACATGGATGGGCACTGTGGTTTCTTCCAGAGACGTGGATGGCATTTGCTTTACCTTGCCACAACTACTTGGGAGAGGGTCTGCACCTCAGGAAAACTGTTTCCGTGGAAACCCGGCTTTTGGCCAAACAGGTCTCAGGCCCGTGGGCCTCGGGTGTCCCTCCAGCTCCCGAAAGCACAGGGACGAGGTGAGGGGCTTAGACCATGCCTGGGCAATGTTGTTTCTTACCCCTGGGTGTGTGGCATTTTGTTGACCTGGCTACCCCCACTTGGGATAGGTTTTCCACAGCAAGCACCTATTGTTCATCTGAAGCCGTTTTTGCCCCAGGCGTCTCTGGGCTGTGTTCGTTGGGGTTGAACTTCTGCTAGCAAAACGGCCGGGATGAGGGAAGGGTTCAGACTGTGCCTGGGCCCTGTGGTCTCTTTCAGGTCAGTGTATGGCATTTCCTTCACCTTGCCACAGGCACTGGGGAGCATGTCTGCACGTGGAGAAGGACTTCCTCGTGGGAAGCCGGTTTCTGTCAAAGGGTCCCAGGGCTGTGCTCCTCTCTTTTCTCTCCTGCTGCCAGAAGCCCAGGGAGGAGGGGAGGGCTTAGAACATGACTGGGCACTGTGGTTTCTTCCAGAGAAGTGGAGGGCATTTGCATTACCTTGCCACAACCACTTGGGATAGGGTGTGCACCTCAGGAAAACTGTTTCCGTGGGAAGCCGGCCTTTTGCAAAGGGGTCTCAGGGCCGTGGGCCTCGGCTGTCCCTCCGGCTCCCCAAAGCACAGGGACGAGGTGAGGGGCTTAGACCGTGCCTGGGCAATGTTGTTTCTTACATCTGGGTGTGTGGCATTTTGTTGACCTGGCTACACCCACTTCGGATAGGTTTTCCACAGCAAGAGCATATTGTTCGTCGGAAGCCGTCTGGGCCCCAGCGGGTCTCCGGGCTGTGTTCGTTGGGGTTGAACTCCTGCTAGCAAAACTGCCGGGATGAGGCAAAGGCTCAGACTGTGCCTGGGCCCTGTGGCCTCTTCCAGGTCGGTGTATGGCATTTCCTTCACCTTGCCACAGGCACTGGGGAGCATGTGTGCACGTGGTGAAGGACTTCCTCGTGGGAAGCCGGTTTCTGTCAAAAGGTCCCAGTGCTGTGTTCCTCTCTTTTCACTCCTGCTGCCAGAAGCCCAGGGAGGAGGGGAGGGCTTAGAACATGGGTGGGCACTGTGGTTTCTTCCAGAGAAGTGGATGGCATTTCTTTACCTTGCCACAACCACTTGTGAGAGGGTCTGCACCTCAGGAGAACTGTTTCCGTGGGAAGCCGGCTTTTGGCCAAACGTGTCTCAGGCCCGTGGGCCTCGGGTGTCCCTCCGGCTCCCCAAAGCACAGGGACGAGGTGAGGGGCTTAGACCATGCCTGGGCAATGTTGTTTCTTACACCTGGGTGTGTTGCATTTTGTTTACCTGGCTACCCCTATTTGGGATAGGTTTTCCACAGCAAGAGCATACTGCTCATCGGAAGCCGTTTTTGCCCCAGGGGTCTCCGGGCTGTGTCCGTTGGGGTTGACTCCTGCTAGCAAAACCGCCGGGATGAGGGAAGGGCTCAGACTGTGCCTGGGCCCTGTGGTCTCTTCCAGGTCAGTGTATGGCATTTCCTTCACCTTGCCACAGGCACTTGGGAGAATGTCTGCACGTGGAGAAAGACTTTCCCGTGGGAAGCCGGTTTTTGTCAAACGGGTCCCAGGGCTGTGCTCCTCTCTTTTCACTCCGGCTGTCAGAAGCCCAGTGAGGATGGGAGGGCTTAGAACATGGATGGGCACTGTGGTTTCTTCCAGAGACGTGGATGGCATTTGCTTTACCTTGCCACAACTACTTGGGAGAGGGTCTGCACCTCAGGAAAACTGTTTCCGTGGCAACCCGGCTTTTGGCCAAACAGGTCTCAGGCCCGTGGGCCTCGGGTGTCCCTCCAGCTCCCGAAAGCACAGGGACGAGGTGAGGGGCTTAGCCCATGCCTGGGCAATGTTGTTTCTTACCCCTGGGTGTGTGGCATTTTGTTTACCTGGCTACCCCCACTGGGATATGTTTTCCACAGCAAGAGCATATTGCTCGTCGGAAGCCGTTTTTGCCCCAGTGGTCTCCGGGCTGTGTTCGTTGGGGTTGAACTTCTGCTAGCAAAACCGCCGGGATGAGGGAAGGCCTCAGACTGTGCCTGGGCCCTGTGGTCTCTTACAGGTCAGTGTATGGCATTTCCTTCACCTTGCGACAAGCACTTGGGAGCATGTCTGCACTTGGAGAAAGACTTTCCCGTGGGAAGCCGGTTTTTGTCAAATGGGTCCCAGTGCTCTGCTCCTCTCTTTTCACTCCTGCTGCCAGAAGCCCAGGGAGGATGGGAGGGCTTAGAACATGGCTGGGCACTGTGGTTTCTTCCAGAGAAGTGGAGGGCATTTGCATTACCTTGCCACAACCACTTGGGATAGGGTCTGCACCTCAAAAAAACTGTTTCCGTGGGAAGCCGGCTTTTTGTAAAGGGGTCTCAGGGCCGTGGGCCTCGGCTGTCCCTCCGGCTCCCCAAAGCACAGGGACGAGGTGAGGGGCTTAGACCATGCCTGGGCAATGTTGTTTCTTACACCTGGGTGTGTGGCATTTTGTTGACCTGGCTACCCCCACTTGGGATAGGTTTTCCACAGCAAGCGCCTATTGTTCCTCGGAAGCCGTTTTTGCCTCAGGGGTCTCCGGGCTGTGTTCGTTGGGTTTGAACTCCTGCTAGCAAAACCGCCGGGATGAGGGAAGGGTTCAAACTGTGCCTGGGCCCTGTGGTCTCTTCCAGGTCAGTGTATGGCATTTCCTTCCCCTTGCCACAGGCACCTGGGAGCATGTCTGCACGTGGAGAAAGACTTTCCCGTGGGAAGCCGGTTTTTGTCAAACGGGTCCCAGTGCTCTGCTCCTCTCTTTTCACTCCTGCTGCCAGAAGCCCAGGGAGGATGGGAGGGCTTAGAACATGGCTGGGCACTGTGGTTTCTTCCAGAGAAGTGGAGGGCATTTGCATTACCTTGCCACAACCACTTGGGATAGGGTGTGCACCTCAGGAAAACTGTTTCCGTGGGAAGCCGGCTTTCTGACCAACGGGCCTCAGGGGTCCCTCCGGCTTCCCAAAGCACAGAGACGAGGTAGGGGCTTAGACCATGCTTGGGCCATGTTGTCTCTTCCACCTGGGTGTGTGGCATTTTGTTGACCTGGCTACACCCACTTCGGATAGGTTTTCCACAGCAAGAGCATATTGTTCGTCGGAAGCCGTTTGGGCCACAGCGGGTCTCCGGGCTGTGTTCGTTGGGGTTGAACTCCTGCTAGCAAAACCGCCGGGATGAGGCAAAGGCTCAGACTGTGCCTGGGCCCTGTGGCCTCTTCCAGGTCGGTGTATGGCATTTCCTTCACCTTGCCACAGGCACTGGGGAGCATGTGTGCACGTGGTGAAGGACTTCCTCGTGGGAAGCCGGTTTCTGTCAAAGGGTCCCAGTGCTGTGTTCCTCTCTTTTCACTCCTGCTGCCAGAAGCCCAGGGAGGAGGGGAGGGCTTAGAACATGGGTGGGCACTGTGGTTTCTTCCAGAGAAGTGGATGGCATTTCTTTACCTTGCCACAACCACTTGTGAGAGGGTCTGCACCTCAGGAAAACTGTTTCCGTGGGAAGCCGGCTTTTGGCCAAACGGGTCTCAGGCCCGTGGGCCTCGGGTGTCCCTCCGGCTCCCCAAAGCACAGGGACGAGGTGAGGGGCTTAGACCATGCCTGGGCAATGTTGTTTCTTACACCTGGGTGTGTTGCATTTTGTTTACCTGGCTACCCCTATTTGGGATAGGTTTTCCACAGCAAGAGCATACTGCTCATCGGAAGCCGTTTTTGCCCCAGGGGTCTCCGGGCTGTGTTCGTTGGGGTTGACTCCTGCTAGCAAAACCGCTGGGATGAGGGAAGAGCTCAGACGGTGCCTGGGCACTGTGGTCTCTTACCTGACCCATACCCTAACTGGACCCAAACCCTATACCCTGACCCAGACCCTTAGCCTGATCCTGACCATTACCCTGACCCTAATCCTAACCCTAACCCTAACCAGAACCCTAGACCTAACCCGAACCCTAACACTAATCCTAACCCTAACCCGAAACCTAACCCTAACCCTAACCCTAACCCTACCACGAAAACTAACCCTAACCCTAAACCTAACCCTAACCCTAACCCTAACCCTAACCCTAACCCTAACCGAATCCTAACCCAAACCCTAACCCTAACCCTAACCCTAACCCCTAACCTGACCCCAAACTCGAACCCCTAACCCTAACCCTAACCCTAACCCTAACCCGAAACCTAACCCTAACAGTAACCCTAACCCGAAACCTAACCCTAACCCGAACACTAACCCTAACCCTAATCCTCAGCCTAACCCGAACCCGAACCCTAACGCTAACCCTACCTGAACCCTAATCCTAAACCAAACCCTAACCCTAAACCTAACCCTAACCCTAACCCGAACCGTAACCATAACCCTAACCCTAACCTTAACCCGAAACCGAACGCTAACCGAAACCTGACCCGAACCAGAACACTAAACCTGACGCGAATTTGAACCCAAAACCTAACCCGAACCCGAACCCCGAACCCGAACCCCTAACCCTAACCCTAACCCTAACCCTACAAGAACCCTAACCCTAACCCTAAAACTAACCCGAACCCTGGCCCTAACTCAAACCCTAACCCGAACCCTAACCCTAACCCTAACCCTAACTCAAACCCTAACCCGAACCCTAACCCTAACCCGAACCCGAACCCTTCCCTAACCCTAACCCATACCCGAACCCTAACCCTAACCCTACCCGAACCCTAACCCTAACCCAAACCCTAACCCTAACCCGAACCCTAACCGTAACCATAACCCTAAACCCGTACCCTCACCCTAACCCTAATCCCTAAACACTGACCTTGACCCTAACCCTAACCCTGACACTGACCCTGACCCTAACCCTAACCCGAACCCTGACCGGAACTTGAAGCCTAACCCTGACGCGAACCTGATCCCGAACCCAAACCCCGAACCTGAACCCGAAACCAAACACCTAACCCTAAGCCTAACCCTAACCTGAACCCTTACATGAACCCAAACCCTAATGCGAACCCTCACCCGAACCCTATCCCGAACCCTATCCCTAAACCGAACCCGAACCTGACGTGAACCCTAATCACGAAACCTAACCCTGACCCTGACCATGACCCTGACCCTAACCCTCACCCTAAACCCTCAAACCTGACCCTGAACCTAACCTTAAACCTGACCCTGACCCTGACCCTAAACCCTAAACCCTGACACTGACCCTGACCCTCACCCTAACCCGAACCCTAACCCGAACCTGAACACTAAACCTGACGCGAACATCAACCCAAAACCTAACCCGAACCCTAACCCGAACCCTAACCCTAACCCTAACCCTAACCCACACCCGAACCCTAACACGAACGCTAACCCTAACCGTGACTCTAACACTAACATTAAACTTAACCCTAACCCGAATCTGAGCCCTAACTCTAACCCCTAACCCTATCCGAACCCTAACCCTAACCCAAACCCTAACCGTAACCCTAACCCGAACACTAACCCTAATCCTAACCCTAACCCTAACCCTAACCCTAACCCTAACCCTATCCGAAACCTAACCCTAACCCAAACCCTAACCGTAACCCTAACCCTAACCCGAACACTAACCCTAACCCTAACCTAACCCTAACCCTAACCCGAACCCTAACCCTAACCCTAACCGTAACCCTAACCCGAACGCTGCCCTAAACCGAATCGTAACCCTAACCCTAACCGTAACCCTAACCCTAACCCTAACCATAACCCGAACCCGAAACCTAACCCTAACCCTAACCCTAACCCTAACGCTACCCGAACCCTAACCCTAAACCAAACCCTAACCCTAAGCCTAACCCTAACCCTAACCCTAACCCTAACTCAAACCCTAACCCGAAACCTAACCCGAACCCTAACCCTAACCCTAACCCTAACTTAACCCTAACCCGAACCCGAACCCTTACCCGAACCCTAACCGTAAACTGAACCGTAACCCTAACCCGAATCCTAGTCCTAAACCGAACGCTAACCCTAACCTGAACCCTAAAAGGACCCTAAACCTAACCCTAACCCGCAGCCTAACCCGAATCCGAATTCTAACCCTAACTTAACCCTTACCCTAACCCTAACCCGAACACTAACCCTGATGTGAACTTGAACCCGAACCCTAACCTTAAACCAAACCCTAACCCTAACACTAACCCTCAGCCTAACCCGAACCCTAACCCTAACCATAACCCTAACCCTAAACCTCAGCCTAACCCTAACCCTAAACCTAACCCTAACCCGAACACAAACCCTAACCCTAAGCCTAAACCGAACCCGAACCCTAACCCTAACCCTAACCCTAATCCTAACCCTGAACCTAACCCTAACCCCAAACCCTAAAACCTGACCCTGACCCTAACCCTAACCATGACCCTCACCCTAAACCTAACGCTGACCCTGACACTGACCCTAATCCCTAAACCCTGACCCTGATCCTAACCCTAACCCGAACCATAACCCTAACCAGAACCCTAACCCTAAGCTGAAACCTAACCCTAACCCGAACCCTAACCGTAACCCTAACCCTAACCCTAACCCTAAAACTAACCCGACCCTAACCCTAACCCTAACCCGAACCCTAACCATAACCCGTACCGTAACCCGAACCCGAACCCGAACCCTTACCCGAAACCTAACCCTAAGCCGAACCCTAACCCGAACACTAACCCTAACCCCATCCCTAACCCGAACCGGAACCCGATGCGAACTGTCAACCGAACACGAACCCTAACCCTGACACTGACCCTGACCCTGATCCTGACCATGACCCTGACCCTAATCCTAACCCTAAACCCTAATACCTGACCCTGAACCCAAACCTAACCCTGACCCTGACCCTGACTCTAAACCCTAAACCCTGACCCTGACCCTGACCCTACCCTAACCCGAACCCTGACCGGAACCCGAACCCTAACCCTGACATGAATCTGAACCCGAACCCTAACCCTATCCCGAACCCGAATCCCTAACACGAACCCAAACCCGAACCCCTAACCCGAACCCTAACCCTAACCCGAACCCTAGCCCTAACCCGAACCCTAACCCGAACCCGAATCCTAACCAGAACTCTAACCCTAACCCTAACCATACCCGAAATATAACCCTAAACCTAACCCTAACCCGAACCCTAACCCTAACCCGTACCCTAACACGAACCCTAACCCAAAACCTAACCCTAACAGTAACCCTAACCCTAAACCTCTCCTAATCCTAACCCTTACCCTAACCCTTACTCGAACCCGAACCTGAAACGTAACCCGAACCCTAAACCTAACACTAACCCTAACCCTCAGCCTAACACGAACCTGAACCCGAATCCTAACCGTAACCCTACTCGAAACAGAACCCTAACCCAAAAGCTAACCCTAAACCAAACCATAACCCTAACCAGAACCCTAGCCCTAACCCGAACCCTAACCTTAATCCTAACCCTAACACGAAACCTAACCCTAACCCTAACCCGAACCCTAACCTTAACATGAACCTGAACCCGAAACCAAACCCTAACCCGAACCCTAACACGAAAACTAACCCTAACCCTAAACCTAACCCTAACGTGAACCCTAACCGTAACCCTAACCCTAAACCAAACCCTAACCCTAACCCTAACCCTAACGCTAACGCGAACCCTAACCATAACCCTAACCCTAACCTTAACCCGAAACCGAACCCTAACCCTAACCCTAACCCTAACCCGAACCCTAAACCTGACCCTGACCCTTACCCTGACCCTAAACCCTAAACCCTGACCCTGACCCTGACCCTAACCCTAAACCGAACCCTGACCCGAACCTGAACACTAACCGTGATGCGAACTTGAACCCGAACCTGAACGCGAACCCCTAACCTGACCCCAAACCCGAACCCCTAACCCTAACCCTAACCCTAAACCTAACCCTAACCCCAACCCTAACCCGAACACCAATTCTAACCCTAACCCTAACCCTAACCCTAACCGAAAACGAACCCGAACCCGAACCATAACCCAAATGCGAACACTAACCCGAACCCGAACCCTATCCCTAACCCTAAACTTAAACCCTAAAACCTCACCATGACCCTAACACTAACCCTGATCCTGACCATGAACCTGACCCTGACCCTAGACCCTAAACCCTGACGCTGACCCTGACCCTAACCCAAACCCAAAACCTGACCTGAACCCTAACCCTAACCCTAACCCTAACCCTACCCGAACCCTAACCCTAAAACAAACCCTAACCGTAAACCTAACCCTAACCTGAAGCCGAACCCTAACCCTAACCCTACCCGAACCCTAACCCTAAACCAAACCCTAAACCTAACCCTAACCCTACCCGAACCCTAACCCTAAACCAAACCCTAACCCTAAACCTAACCCGAACCCTAACCCTAACCCTCACCCGAATCCTAACCTAAACCCTAACCCTAACCCTAACCCTAACATGAACAGAAACCCGAAACCTAACCCTAACCCTAACCCTAACACGAACACTAAACCTAACCCTAACCCTAACCATAACTTGAACCCTAACCCTAACCCTAACCCAAACCCTCACCCTAACCCGAACTCTAACCCTAACCATAACCCCAACCCGAAACCTAACCCTAACAGTAACCCTAACCCGAAACCTAACCCTAACCCGAACACTAACCCTAACCCTAATCTTCAGCTTAACCCGAACCCGAACCCTAATGCTAACCCTACCTGAACCCTAATCCTAAACCAAACCCTAACCCTAAACCTAACCCTAACCCTAACCCGAACCGTAACCATAACCCTAACCCTAACCTAACCCGAAACCGAACGCTAACCGAAACCTAACCCGAACCAGAACACTAAACCTGACGCGAATTTGAACCCAAAACCTAACCCGAACCTGAACCCCGAACCCGACCCCTAACCCTAACCCTAACCCTACAAGAACCCTAACCCTAACCCTAAAACTAACCCGAACCCTGGCCCTAACTCAAACCCTAACCCGAACCCTAACCCTAACCCTAACCCTAACTCAAACCCTAACCCGAACCCTAACCCTAACCCGAACCTGAACCCTTCCTTAACCCTAACCCATACCCGGACCCTAACGCTAACCCTACCCGAACCCTAACCCTAACCCAAACCCTAACCCTAACCCGAACCCTAACCGTAACCCTAACCCTAACCCGTACCCTCACCCTAACCCTAATCCCTAAACACTGACCTTGACCCTAACCCTAACCCTGACACTGACCCTGACCCTAACCCTAACCCGAACCCTGACCGGAACCTGAAGCCTAACCCTGACGCGAACCTGAACCCGAACCCAAACCCCGAACCTGAACCCGAAACCAAACCCCTAACCCTAAGCGTAACCCTAACCCGAACCCTTACATGAACCCAAACCCTAATGCGAACCCTCACCCGAACCCTAACCCGAACCCTATCCCTAAACCGAACCCGAACCTGACCCGAACCCTAATCACGAAACCTAACCCTGACCCTGACCATGACCCTGACCCTAACCCTCACCCTAAACCCTTAAACCTGACCCTGAACCTAACCTTAAACCTGACCCTGACCCTGACCCTAAACCCTAAACCCTGACACTGACCCTGACCCTCACCCTAACCCGAACCCTGACCCGAACCTGAACACTAACCCTGACGCGAACATCAACCCGAAACCTAACCCGAATCCTAACCCGAACCCTAACCCTAACCCTAACCCTAACCCTCACCCGAACCCTAACACGAACGCTAACCCTAACCCTGACTCTAACACTAACATTAAACTTAACCCTAACCCGAATCTGAGCCCTAACTCTAACCCTAACCCTATCCGAAACCTAACCCTAACCCAAACCCTAACCGTAACCCTAACCCGAAAACTAACCCTAACCCTAACCCTAACCCTAACCCTAACCCAACCCCGAACCCAAATCGTAACCCTAACCCTAACCGTAACCCTAACCCTAACCCTAACCATAATCGGAACCCGAACCCTAACCCTAACCAGAACCCTAACCCTAACCCTAACGCGAACCCGAACCCGAATCCAAACCCTAACCCTAACCTGAACCCTAACCCGAACTCTAACCCTAACCCTAACCCTAACCCTAACCCTAAACTACCCTAACCCGAACCCTAACCCTAACCCTAACCGTAACCCTAACCCAAACGCTAACCCTAACCCGAATCGTAACCCTAACCCTAACCGTAACCCTAACCCTAACCCTAACCATAACCCGAACCCGAAACTTAACCCTAACCCGAACCCTAACCCTAACCCGACCCTAACCATAACCCTATCCCTAACCGGAAACCTAACCCTAACCCTAACCCGAACCCGAAACCGAACCCTAACCCTAACCCTAACCCTAAACCGAACCCGAAACCTAACCCTAACCCTAACCCTAACCCTGATCCGAACCCTAACCCTAACCCTAACATGAACCCTAACTCTAAACCTAAACCGAACCCGAAGCCAAACACTAACCATAACCCAAACGATACCCGAACCCGAACCCTAAACCAAAACCGATCCCGCACCCTAACCCTAACCCGAAACCTAACCCTAACCCTAACCATAACCGGAACCCTAACCCTGACTCGAACCCTAACGCTAACCCTATCCCTAACCTGAAACCTAATCGTAACCCTAACCCGAACCCTAACCCTAACCCTAACCGTACCCCTAACCCGAATGCTAACCCTAACCCGAACCCTAACCCTTAGCCGACCCTAACCCTAACCCTATCCCTAACCGGAAAACTAACCCTAACCCTAACCCTATCCCTAACCTTAACCCTAACCCTAATCCGAACACTAACCCTAAACCTAACCCTAACCCTAACTCTAAACCTAACCTGAACCCGAAGCCAAACACTAACCATAATCCAAACGATACCCGAACCCGAACCCTAAACCAAAACCGATCCCGCAACCTAACCCTAACCCGAAACCTAACCCTAACCCTAACCCTAACCCTATCCCTAACCGGAAACCTAACCCTAACCCTAAACCGAACCCTAACCCTAAACCTAACCCAAAACCGAACCCGAACCCTAACCCTAACCGTAACCCTAACCCTAACACTAAACCTAACCCGACCCTAACCCTAACCCTATCCCTAACCTGAAACCTAACCCTAACCCTAACTCGGACCCGAACACTAACCCTAACCCTAAAACATAACCCGAACCCTAACCCTAACCCAAACCCTAACCCTAACCCTAACCCTAATGAGAACCCGAACCTGAATCCAAACCCTAACCCTACCCCAAACCCTAACCCGAACCCTAACCCTAAGCCTAATCCGAACCCTAACCCGAACCCGAACCCGAACCGTAACCCTAACCCTAACCCTAACCCTAACCTGAACCCTAACCCTAACCCTAACTCTTACCCTAAGCCTAACCCGAACCCGAACCATAACCCTACCCGTAACCCTAACCCGAACACTAAACCTAACCTGACCCTAACCCTAACCCTATCCCTAACCTGAAACCTAACCCTAACACTAACCCTAACCCGAACCCAAACCCTAACCCTAACCCTAACCCTAACACGAACCCTAACCCTAACCCTAACCCGAACCCTAACCCGAAACCGAACCCGAACCCTAACCCTAACCCTAACCAGAACCCTAACCCTAACCCTAACCCTTACCCTAACCCGAACCCGAACCCGAACCCGAAAACGAACCCGAACCCTAACCCTAACCCTAACCAGAACCCTAACCCTAACCCTAACCCTTACCCTAACCCGAACCCGAACCCGACCCCTAACCCGAAACCGAACCCGAACCCGAACCCTAATCCTAACCCGAACCCGAACCCGAATCCATACTCGAAAGCGAAACCAATACCGAACCAGAACCCGAACCCGAACCCTAACCCCTAACCCGAACCCGAACCCGAATCCATAACTGAATGCGAAACCGATACCGAACCCGAACCGTAACTGAAACCGAACCCTACCCGAACCCGAACCCTACCCGAACCCGAACCTGAAACCTACCCGAACCAGAACCAGAACCAGAACCCAAACCCCTAACCCGAACCCGAACCCGAAACCCATAATTGTTTGTGCCAATGTAAAGAAAATGCCATACGCTTATCTGTAAGAAACAACAGTGCCCTGGAACAGTCTGAGCCTTAATATGAGCACTGTGCTTTTGGGAGCGGGAGTTAAAGCGGAGGCAAACAGCACTAAGACACATTTGGCAAAAATCGCGTTCCAATGAATAATATTTTCTTCCCTTTCAAACCCAAACGTAAGTGGTTGTGGCCAGATAAATAAATGCCACACCCTTATGTGTAAGAAACAACAGTGCCCAGGAACGGGTTTCTACGTGAAGAAAATATTTCTCGTTGGAACTCCGCTTTTTTACTTTACCTTCCACAACCCCTTGTGATAGGGTTTCCACGTTAAGAAAATAGTTTTCATTGGAAGCCGGTTTTTCCCAAATGTGTCTAAGTGCTGTATTCCTCGGGTTTCACTCATGCTACCAAAAGCACAGTGATGATGTTAGGGCTTAGACTGTTCCTGGGTAATGTTGTTTCTTACACATAAGGGTGTGGCATTTTCTTTACATTGCCACGACCACATATGATAGGGTTTCAACATGAACAAAATATTTTTCGTTGGAAGCGGTTTTTTGTCAAATGTGTCTCAATACCGTGTTGTTTGGGATTAACTAATGCTACCGAAATCACTATGATGATGTGAGGGCTCAGACCGATCCTGGAAACTTGTTTCTTACAGATAAGCGTATGGCATTTTCTTTACATTGGCACAAACAATTATGATAGAGTTTGCAAAAGAGAAAATTTATTTCATTGAAAGGCGGTTTTTGCCAAATTTTCTCAGCTGTTTGCCTCGGTTTTAACTCATGATACCAAAAGAACAGTGATGATCTTAGGGCTCAGACCGTCCATGGGACCAGTTATTTCTTACAAATAAGCATATGGCACATCCTTTAGCTTGCCACAACAAATTAAGATAGAGTTTGCACATCAAGAAATATTTTTCATTTGAACCCGTTTCTGCCAAATATGTCTCAGTACTATGTCCTCAGCACTTGGGAGGATGTCTGCACGTGGAGAAAGACTTTTTCGTGGGAAGCCGGCTTTTGTCAAACGGGTCCCAGTGCTGTGCTCCTCTCTTTTCACTCCTGCTGCCAGAAGCCCAGTGAGGATGGGAGGGCTTAGAACATGACTCTTCCAGAGTCGTGGATGGCATTTCCTTTACCTTGCCACAACCACTTGTGAGAGGGTCTGCACCTCAGGAAAACTGTTTCCGTGGGAAGCCGGCTTTTGGCCAAACGGGTCTCAGGGCCGTGGGCCTCGGGTGTCCCTCCGGCTCCCCAAAGCACAGAGATGAGGTGAGGGGCTTAGACAATGCCTGGGCCATGTTGTCTCTTCCACCTTGGTGTGTGGCATTTTGTTGACCTGGCTACCCCCACTTGGGATAGGTTGTCCACAGCAAGACCATATTGTTCGTCGGAAGCCGTTTGGGCCCCAGGGGTCTCCGGGCTGTGTTCGTTGGGGTTGAACTCCTGCTAGCAAAACCGCCGGGATGAGGGAAGGGCTCAGACTGTGCCTGGGCCCTGTGGTCTCTTCCAGGTCAGTGTATGGCATTTCCTTCACCTTGCCACAGGCACTGGGGAGCATGTCTGGACGGGGAGAAGGACTTCCTCGTTGGAAGCCGGTTTCTGTCAAAGAGTCCCAGTGCTGTGTTCCTCTCTTTTCACTCCTGCTGCCAGAAGCCCAAGGAGGAGGGAAGGGCTTAGAACATGGCTAGGCACTGGGGTTTCTTCCAGAGAAGGGGATGGCATTTGCTTTCCCTTGCCACCAGTCCTTGGGATAGTGTCTGCACCTCAGGAAAGCTGTTTCCGTGGGAAGCCGGCTTTCTGCCCAACGGGCCTCAGGGCCGTGGGCCTCGGGGGTCCCTCCGGCACACCAAAGCAGAGGGACGAGGTGAGGGGCTTAGACCATGACTGGGCCATGTTGTTTCTTCCACCTGGGTGTGTGGCATTTTGTTGACCTGGCTACCCCCACTTGGGATAGGTTTTCCACAGGAAGAGCATATTGTTCTTCGGAAGCCGTTTGGGCCCCAGGGGGTCTCCGGGCTGTGTTCCTTGAGGTTGAACTCCTGCTAGCAAAACCGCCGGGATGAGGGAAGGGCTCAGACTGTGCCTGGGCCCTGTGGTCTCTTCCAGGTCAGAGTATGGCTTTTCCTTCACCTTGCCACAGGCAATGGGGAGCATGTCTGCACGTGGAGAAGGACTTCCTCGTGGGAAGCCAGTTTCTGTCAAAGGGTCCCAGTGCTGTGCTCCTCTCTTTTCACTCCTGCTGCCAGAATCCCAGGGAGGATGGGAGGGCTTAGAACATGGCTGGGCACTGTGGTTTCTTCCAGAGAAGTGGATGCCATTTGCTTTACCTTGCCACAACCACTTGGGAGAGGGTCTGCACCTCAGGAAAGCTGTTTCCGTGGGAAGCCGGATTTTGGCCAAACGGGTCTCAGGGCCGTGTGCCTCGGGTGTCCCTCCGGCTCCCCAAAGCACAGGGACGAGTTAAGGGGCTTAGACCATGCCTGGGCAATGTTTTTTCCTACACCTGGTTGTGTGGCATTTTGTTGACCTGGCTACCCCCACTTGGGATCGGTTTTCCACAGAGAGAGCATATTGTTCGTCGGAAGCTGTTTTTGCCCCAGGGGTCTCCGGGCTCTGTTCCTTGAAGTTGAACTCCTGCTAGCAAAACCGCCAGGATGAGGGAAGGGCTCAGACTGTGCCTGGGCCCTGTGGTCTCTTTCAGGTCAGTGTATGGCATTTCCTTCACCTTGCCACAGGCACTTGGGGGCATGTCTGCTCGTGGAGAAAGAGTTTCCCGTGGGAAGCCGGTTTTAGTCAAACGGGTCCCAGTGCTGTGCTCCTCTGTTTTCAATCCTGCTGCCAGAAGCCCAGGGAGGATGGGAGGGCTTAGAACAAAGCTGGGCACAGTGGTTTCTTCCAGAGAAATGGATGGCATTTGCTTTACCTTGCCACAACCACTTGTGAGAGGTCTGCACCTCAGGAAAACTGTTTCGGTGGGACGCCGGCTTTTGGCCAAACGGGTCTCATGGCCGTGTGCCTCGGGTGTCCCTCCGGCTCCCCAAAGCACAGGGACAAGTTAAGGGGCTTAGACCATGCCTGGGCAATGTTGTTTCTTACCCCTGGGTGTGTGGCATTTTGTTTACCTGGCTATCCCCACTTTGGATAGGTTTTCCACAGCAAGAGCATATTGCTCGTCTGAAGCCGTTTTTGCCCCAGGGGTCTCCGGGCTGTGTTCGGTGGTGTTGAACTCCTGCTAGCAAAACCGCCGGGATGAGGGAGGGGCTCAGGCTGTGCCTGGGCCCTGTGGTGTCTTACAGGTCAGTGTGTGGCTTTTCCTTCACCTTGCCACAGGCACTGGGGAGCATGCCTGCACGTGGAGAAGGACTTCCTCGTGGGAACCCGGTTTCTGTCAATGGGTCCCAATGCTGTGTTCCTCTCTTTTCGCTCCTGCTGCCAGAAGCCCAGGGAGGAGGGGAGGGCTTAGAACATGGCTGGGCACTGGGGTTTCTTCCAGAGAAGTGGATGGCATTTGCTGTCATTGCCACCACCCCTTGGGATAGGGTCTGCACCTCATGAAAGCTGTTTCCGTGGGAAGTCGGCTTTCTGCCCAACGGGCCTCAGGGCCGTGGGCCTCGGGGGTCCCTCCGGCTCCCCAAAGCACAGAGACGAGGTGAGGGGCTTAGACCATGCCTGGGCCATGTTGTCTCTTGCACCTGGGTGTGTGGCATTTTGTTGACCTGGCTACCCCCACTTGGGATAGGTTTTCCACAGCAAGAGCATATTGTTCTTCGGAAGCCGTTTGGGCCCCAGGGGGTCTCCGGGCTGTGTTCCTTGGGGTTGAACTCCTGCTAGCAAAACCGCCGGGATGAGGGAAGGGCTCAGACTGTGCCTGGGCCCTGTGGTCTCTTCCAGGTCAGTGTATGGCATTTCCTTCACCTTGCCACAGGCAATGGGGAGCATGTCTGCACGTGGAGAAGGACTTCCTCGTGGGAAGCCAGTTTCTGTCAAAGGGTCCCAGTGCTGTGCTCCTCTCTTTTCACTCCTGCTGCCAGAATCCCAGGGAGGATGGGAGGGCTTAGAACATGGCTGGGCACTGTGGTTTCTTCCAGAGAAGTGGATGCCATTTGCTTTACCTTGCCACAACCACTTGGGAGAGGGTCTGCACCTCAGGAAAGCTGTTTCCGTGGGAAGCCGGATTTTGGCCAAACGGGTCTCAGGGCCGTGTGCCTCGGGTGTCCCTCCGGCTCCCCAAAGCACAGGGACGAGTTAAGGGGCTTAGACCATGCTTGGGCAATGTTTTTTCCTACACCTGGTTGTGTGGCATTTTGTTGACCTGGCTACCCCCACTTGGGATCGGTTTTCCACAGAGAGAGCATATTGTTCGTCGGAAGCTGTTTTTGCCCCAGGGGTCTCCGGGCTATGTTCCTTGAAGTTGAACTCCTGCTAGCAAAACCGCCAGGATGAGGGAAGGGCTCAGACTGTGCCTGGGCCCTGTGGTCTCTTTCAGGTCAGTGTATGGCATTTCCTTCACCTTGCCACAGGCACTTGGGGGCATGTCTGCTCGTGGAGAAAGAGTTTCCCGTGGGAAGCCGGTTTTAGTCAAACGGGTCCCAGTGCTGTGCTCCTTTGTTTTCAATCCTGCTGCCAGAAGCCCAGTGAGGATGGGAGGGTTTAGAACAAGGCTGGGCACAGTGGTTTCTTCCAGAGAAATGGATGGCATTTGCTTTACCTTGCCACAACCACTTGTGAGAGGTCTGCACCTCAGGAAAACTGTTTCGGTGGGACGCCGGCTTTTGGCCAAACGGGTCTCATGGCCGTGTGCCTCGGGTGTCCCTCCGGCTCCCCAAAGCACAGGGACAAGTTAAGGGGCTTAGACCATGCCTGGGCAATGTTGTTTCTTACACCTGGGTGTGTGGCATTTTGTTTACCTGGCTATCCCCACTTTGGATTGGTTTTCCACAGCAAGAGCATATTGCTCGTCCGAAGCCGTTTTTGCCCCAGGGGTCTCCGGGTTGTGTTCGGTGGTGTTGAACTCCTGCTAGCAAAACCGCCGGGATGAGGGAGGGGCTCAGGCTGTGCCTGGGCCCTGTGGTGTCTTACAGGTCAGTGTGTGGCTTTTCCTTCACCTTGCCACAGGCACTGGGGAGCATGCCTGCACGTGGAGAAGGACTTCCTCGTGGGAACCCGGTTTCTGTCAATGGGTCCCAATGCTGTGTTCCTCTCTTTTCACTCCTGCTGCCAGAAGACAGGGAGGAGGGGAGGGCTTAGAACATGGCTGGGCACTGGGGTTTCTTCCAGAGAAGGGGATGGCATTTGCTTTACCTTGTCACCACCCCTTGGGATAGGGTCTGCACCTCAGGAAAGCTGTTTCCGTGGGCAGCCGGCTTTCTGCCCAACGGGCCTCAGGGCCGTGGGCCTCGGGGGTCCCTCTGGCACACCAAAGCAGAGGGACGAGGTGAGGGGCTTAGACCAGAGTGGGCCATGTTGTTTCTTCCACCTGGGTGTGTGGCATTTTGTTGACCTGGCTACCCCCACTTGGGATAGGTTTTCCACAGCAGGAGCATATTGTTCGTCGGAAGCCGTTTGGGCCCCAGGGGGTCTCCGGGCTGTGTTCCTTGCGGTGGAACTCCTGCTAGCAAAACCGCCGGGATGAGGGAAGGGCTCAGACTGTGCCTGGGCCCTGTGGTCTCTTCCAGGTCAGTGTATGGCATTTCCTTCACCTTGCCACAGGCACTGGGGAGCATGTCTGCACGTGGAGAAGGACTTCCTCGTGGGAAGCCGGTTTCTGTCAAAGGGTCCCAGTGCTGTGCTCCTCTCTTTTCACTCCTGCTGCCAGAGCCCAGGGAGGAGGGGAGGGCTTAGAACATGGCTGGGCACTGGGGTTTCTTCCAGAGAAGGAGATGGCATTTGCTTTCCCTTGCCACAACCACTTGGGAGAGGGTCTGCACCTCAGGAAAACTGTTTCCGTGGGAAGCCGGTTTTGGCCAAACGGGTCTCAGGCCCGGGGGCCTCGGGTGTCCCTCCGGCTCCCCAAAGCACGGGACGAGGTAAGGGGCTTAGACCATGCCTGGGCATTGTTGTTTCTTACACTTGGGTGTGTGGCATTTTGTTTACCTGGCTACCCCCACTTGGGATACGTTTTCCACAGCAAGAGCGTATTGCTCGTGGGAAGCCGTTTTTGCCCCAGGGGTCTCCGGGCTGTGTTCATTGCGGTTGAACTCCTGCTAGCAAAACCGCCAGGATGAGGGAAGGGCTCAGTCTGTGCCTGGGCCCTGTGGTCTCTTACAGGTCAGTGTAGGGCATTTCCTTCCCCTTGCCACAGGCACTTGGGAGCATGTCTACACGTGGAGAATGACTTTCCCGTGGGAAGCCGCTTTTTGTCAAACGGGTCCCAGTGCTCTGCTCCTCTCTTTTCACTCCTGCTACCAGAAGCCCAGTGAGGATGGGAGGGTTTAGAACATGGGTGGGCACTGTGGTTTCTTTCAGAGAAGTGGATGGCATTTGCCTTACCCTGCCACAACCACTTGTGATAGGGTCTGCACCTCAGGAAAACTGTTTTCGTTGGAGGCCGGCTTTTTGCCAAACGGGTCTCACTGCCGTGGGCCTCGGGGTTCCTTCTAGCTACCAAAAGCACAGTGACGAGGTGAGAGGCTTAGACCATGTCTGGGCATCGTTGTTTCTTACACCTGGGTGTGTGGCATTTTTTTTACCTGGCTACCCTCACTTGGGATAGGTTTTCCAAAGCAAGCCCCTATTGTTCGTCGGAAGCCGTTTTTGTCCCAGGGGTCCCCGGGCTGTGTTCGTTCGGGTTGAACTCATGGTAGCAAAACCGCCGGGATGAGGTAAGGGCTCAGACTGTTCCTAGGCACTGTGGTCTCTTACAGATCAGTGTACGGCATTTACTTCACCTTGCCACAGGCACTTGTGACCATGTTTGCACGTTATGAAAGATTTTTCCGTTCGAATCCGGTTTTTCTCAAATGGGTCTCCGTGCTGTGCTCCTCTGTTTTCACTCATGCTGCCAGAAGCCCAGTGATAATGTTAGGGCTTAGAACATGGCTGGGCAGTGTGGTTTCTTCCAGAGAAGTGGATGGCATTTGCTTTACCTTGCCACAACCACTTGTGATAGGGTCTGCACCTTAGGAAAACTGTTTCCGTTGAAAGTCGGTGTTTTGCCAAATGGGTCAGGGATGTGGGGCTCGGGTTTCCCTCATGCTACCAAAAGCACAGTGACGATGTCTGGGCTTAAACCATGCCTGGGGAATGTTGTTTCTTACACATAAGTGTGTGGCATTCTGTTTACTTTGCTACAACCACTTTGGATAGGTTTTCCACATCAAGAACTTATTTTTCGGCGGAAGCCGTTTCTGCCTCAAGTGTCCCGTGTTGTGTTCGTTCGGGTTTATCTCCTGCTAGCAAACTGTGGTCTCTTACAGATCAGTGTATGGCATTTACTTCACCTTGGCACAGGCACTTGTGAGCATGTTTGCACGTTACGAAAGATTTTTCCGTTGGAAGCCGGTTTTTGTCAATCTCATAGGGAAGAAACAGAAACTCTTTGGCATAACCTGACTCACCCAGCATCAGTAAAGCAGTTCCAGAACTCAGCCCAGGGCCCCTGTCACCTACCCAATGGAAGCCACCACCATGCCTCTATCGAAAGGAATTCCCAAAGACTCTCCTCTGACTCCACCACCAAAGAAACAGCAGATTGAATATGGCACTTCAAAATATCAAGATGATACATCTGGTATAGTTAGATACACAAGGTTTACCTTTATTTTTTTATTGTTTTTTAGTACATAATGTTATAGTCTCCATACAGTACAGTAAATTTCGATGATAAATTAGTTGCATATTACACCCAGTGCACCATGCAATATGTGCCCTCCTTACTACCAGCATATATTTTAAACAGGAAAATGCTGCTCTGAATAATTTTGAATTTTCCCTCGACCCCCATTGTAACTCTTGGGATGAAAAGACTAATCAGTGATGAAACATCACCTTTGAGAATTGGAAAGATATCATCCATATTTGTATGTGACGACAAAAGGCCATCTAACACTAAATGGTGGCCACTCACCCATATCTTAGGCCCAACTGTATAAACACTGTCAAACGTATATCTTAAAAATAGACAAAGAGTAAACCTCACCTTCCCTTTCTAATGAAAGAGTGTTTCTAGGAAACAGCTGTTCAAAATACATTCATAAGCAGTCAATGAACAGAGAAAATGGGATCCCCTGCAAAGTGCTCCAAGCTCAGAAACTAAGTACCTCCTTCACCAAATTCAGAACGCTGACAACTATTACTTAAGTTTTACTTCATGGCTCAACTAGAGAAAAGAGAAAAACCCAGGAGATGGTGGGTTAATGAGAGGTTTTACTTCCAGTCCTGATGTGGATATGACATTTCTCCAAATGGACCTGCCGCTTTCTCTGAATGCTGGATCCCGTGTCAAGCTGCCTCACTGACTCAGATGCAGACGTTCAGAACGTCGGGTCTCGCGGCGCCAGAGCAGAGAAGTGTTGTCAGATGGGGAGAAGCAGCTCCTCAGACCTAAAGCCTGCACACCTGCTGTGGTTTCTGGGAGAAGGGGAAACATAGACTTGTCTTTTAGTAGTAATTATCTCCCAGCCCATTGCCACCATTCCCAGGAAACAGCTAGCACAATGCTGAAGTTGGGTAACGGCTCTGGGCCTTCCTAGTGCCACACCTGTGCCTGAGGGAACAGGGAATACCCTGCTGAACTCGGGGAACTGCTCAAGGTCCATTACCTGCACTGTGTCGGGGGACAGGGGCACCGCACTGAAGTTGGGGACTGTGCGGTCCTTTCTCTCGCTCTTCCTGGGGAACACGGGAAACCCTGGAATGTCTGCGAACCATCCCACAAAAGCTTTGCTGAGCGGGTGCCCTGGAGTTCCTGGGTCTGGGGTGTATGGCCAGTTGACGGAGACTAGGCAGAAGAGACTTTCAAGGGAAAAAGGAAAGAAAACTGAGTCTCCATGATGAACTCTCTCAACATGCCCTTCCAGAACCCCGCCTCTTACCCGGGGTACCCCTACTCCCAGAAAGCCCACCTATGGCCACACAGCATGCACTCACCCAGCCAGGAACTCCACAGGTCCACTCTCTCAAAACTCCACTTCCTTGGCTCCTGGTCTGCGTCCTTGGGCTGCTCCGGATCTGCACACAGAGACGTAGCTCCACCCCCATGGGGTGATTGCTTGGGGAGTATGATGCTTCCAACTCCTTGAATGCCAGGCAACTGGCCCCATGACTCACAACTCTGGGAGTGCAGAGGTCCAGGAGGCACCTCCTTGGCTAAACGCCCTGAGCAGGCATGACGGGGATCATGGGCAGGGCTGCAATCACACACACACACACACACACACACACACACACACACACACACGGCCCCTTTCGCGGACCCCTCTAGCTGCAGACCACCCTCAGAGCCCTGCCCCTTCCCTTCTGCACCAACCCTTCCTGCAAGGGTGTGCCTGGTTCCTGGCAAGGTCAGCTGCTCTCAGACTGTTCCAGCCTTGGGCTTTAGGAAATGCAATGCTTTTATGCATATCCAAGGCAATTTTAAGCGCCAAAAGGAATGCTCCAAGCGGGAATAGCTTTGCCTTCTTGTCTCACCCATGGAGTGGATAGTGCTTCTCAGACCTTCAAAACATCCTTCTAGGGTGAGCCCATTTGTGCTGCAATCTATATACACATGCTTAGTTCTACAGGAAAGGAAGGAAAAGCCGGCCTTCTGTTCTGTCACGGTTGTGAACCAGGAACATTTATTTTTCACTTGAAAACAGAGTGTTATTGTCGACACTAAATGAAGGAACCTTTTAAAACATTTTAGAGAGGAAGGAAGAGAGTTTTATTCAAACCCAAGTCAAAGACAGCTGCCTGGGAGACACAATCTTCACAAAGAAGGGAGTGCTCCAGGGAAGGAACATTTAGGGCAGGGTCATATATTTGTTCTGAGTTGTGCTACGTACAGTTATACATCACGATGAGGAAGAAGGTTCCAGAAAGTGACAGACTTTTTCTTATGTTTTCAGTATGTACAAATCAGTATGACTTTAATCTTATGGGAGCAAGAAAGGTTCTTTTGTGTTCTCACCTTGATATTGGCAAAGGCATTTTTTGGTTCTCTTTTTCTTTTTGATGCATATGGACAATAAGTGCTGAGGGCAGAAATAGGGCCCATGCTTTGAGGGTTTGCCCAGTCATTTTGAGCTGGGTAAAATGTTAAAGGAGAGCTTTCCTGGGAGGCCAAGATCAGGCCTCACAGATGGTATGACATAAAAATTACTCTTATCCTTATCATCACTACCAAATGGTGGAACGTGAGATGAAAGCACCTTTCCAATAGTAAAGAGACATCAAAGGACCCCTACAGAAGGTTACCTGCTCCATGGTCAACACAGGTAACAGAGGCGTTCATGGTCTCTGGACTCCTCCCCTTGTCCTGCCCAAATCTCTGAAACATAGAGATCATTTACAGTCAGAATTTTACACATCTTAGAGATGTCTGGCACCATTCCCTTGGACTACAGAATACAACAGAATAGCTCACTGTCACAACACGAAAGTGCCCCTGGATACACTAAGTTCTTTCTCCGCAACGTTGGCCTTAATGAAATCATAATCGTAACATAGAAACACTACGATGGTTGGGAATAAATAATCACAGGTAAGGGAATATTTAGGAAATCTTTAGAAGCATTGTCTCACTCTATAGAAGAGGCTAACTGCTTTAAATACTATTTCTGACCTTACAGGACACTCTACAGACCAGAGCCTCCATCAATTAAAAAAGCATAGTTCTTTCAGTCACTTTAATATCAGAAAAATAGTATAGTATCTCTATTCCTAGGGATCTTTAAGTCTCCGACTCAAAGGTCCTCCACTGAGAGAATTATCTTCATGATCATGATGGGCAGAGGTGAAAAGGCAGCCGAATTCATTCCATTTGGCCACGCAACAAGAAAATCCTAATACTTCCTAGGTTTCCAGATTGAGAAGACCTGGGGTAGAGCGAAATGGTACCTTGTATGGAAGAACAAGGGATTTGGAGTCAGTTTGGAGATCACACTTAGGTTTCTGACACTAAAATCCTCTGTAATTCATATCATTTCTGAGCCTTTGTCTATCCATCTAAAAATGGGACTCATTCTATCTACACCCCAGTTGAGAAGTTTACGAGGGAGAATGCTACTCAGAGCCAGTATGGATTCTCCCAAGAGCAGGTGCTCAGGAGCCATAATTACCATTGGGTCTTTATCTTTTCCAGAGAAAAGAACACATGGTGAAACCGTGTTTCGAAAAGATGACTCACAAGATGATTTTCACACTTTCATGAAGGTCAAGAAACTGCTATTTTGTTGTAATTCTCTCAGAAATCATGTTATTAGCCTGGTGGGGACAATAGCAACATCATCACTAGGAGTGGGGAGCTTCTCATCTCCATAAGGCTATGTTGACTACCTTAACACAATGCCACCAGAAAGGAAAGCTGGAGGGAGGTGTGTGTGGGCACAGGCCAAGGCTGCCAGGTGTGCCTGGGACATGCAGAACTCTGATAGGAGGCTTAAGTCCTGTCTATGTTAGGATAGTCAGTGCTCTTCAGAGACAAAGGGCCATTGTGTGTGAGCCCTGATGTAGAAAAGGTGGAAAATGTCCATTGCGATTCCCTCTCTGACCCTTAGGATATGCAGCAAAGTTACATTGAATTTTTAAACATGGAGGGATTTCCTGGTCTTCTTTTCATGAGGACTCGGGCTCTATTCCTTGGTGGCCTACGAATAGAATCTAGTTAGTTTCAGGATGTTAAAATGTAGACATGATTCATGGAACAACATATCATCTGTTTGGGTAAATAGTCTATGACCACTGGAAATAATGTATTCTGCACGTATTATGCAATATTACATAGACGTCAATTAGGTCACATTTGTTACCAATGTTTTGTCTGCTTTTTCCATCAGATATTGAGAAAGGCATATTAAAATTTCCAAACAAAATTTCCAAAAAAAGAGGATGCCGATCAAAAATGTTGTGTGAAAATGAAAAGAAAGTGCCATCACTCCATTCAGTGAATCAGGTTTGTGCAGAGGGATGGTAACGTTGATCACTGAAGACACCAGGGTTTTCCAATATGTGTGTTGAACCTTAAGGAAACTGCCATAGACGTAACTCTCAGTAAGAAGAGCATGGTAAGGGTCTTCCAACTCCCATCCTCTGTCATGATGATGGAAGCATGTTGCAGAGTGGGAATGAAAGCATAAGGGCCACTAACCAATCTTCAAGGAAGAACATTGTATCAAAGCCATCATTCACCTGACATCTTCGGTCGTGAAGATGAAACTATTGGCACAGGTGTCTAAGAAAACATAGGGAAAGTGCCATATACTGAAGTCCACGAAAGAACACCATAGAGAAAGCATCTTGCATCTCACAGTCTTCTGTCATAAAAACGGAAGTATGTGCAAAACTGTCTGTGAAAACAGACGCAAAAAGCGCGTTGTTTCACTCTATACAGGAACACCGTATTGACACTATGTCTCAACTCACAACTTCTGTAGTGAAGATGGAAGCCTTGGTAAGAATGTGTGCGAGCTCATAAAGAAGTGCCGTCTACTTAATTCTAAGAACCAAATCTGTGTAGATAGAAAACAATATCAAACCAACCTCCTGACAAATGGATCAACCGGGGTTTCTTTCCTGTGTGTTGAACCTTAACGAAAGTGCCATAAACTTAATAGTAGGTGAGAGCACTGGGTAGATAGCATCTTTCAATCAACAAATTCTGTCATGAAGATGGAAACGTTTGCATCATTGCCCTGAAAGCATAAGGAAAGTGGCAGAGACTTAGCTTCAAGAAACGACCGTACCGAATCCATCCTTCAAGGCACGTCTTCTTTTACGAAGTTGGAAGCATTCTCAGAACTGTTTCTCAGCATAAGGGAATTATCGTACACTTAACTTTATGAGGGAAATCTGTAGGACACTGTCTGAAACTCAGATCTTTTCTCATGAGGCTGAAAGCATTGGCTCAAGGGTAAAGGAACTTGTACAGAAATGACGTTTACTCCACTCTGAGCACCAAGGTTCTGTATAGAGAATGAAACTTCAAACATCCTGATGCATGAAGAGAGAAGCTTTTTCAAATATCTGTGTTGAACGGTAAAAGAAGTGCCATACGCTTAGCACTATTAAAGAGCACCATCTGGAGACAACTTTCCAAATCAAGTTCACGAGGGTGGATGTATGTTCCAAAATCTGCATGAAACCTAAGGAACATTCTGTATGCTCAGGTAAGAACACCCTTGGAAAAAATCTTTCAACTCACATCTTCTGTAATGAAGATGGGAGTACTTGCAGAAGTGCAAGTGAAAGCATAAGGAGAGGTCCTATCTAAGTAGTTGTGAGAAACAACTCCGTGTTGATAGAAGGCAACATCGAAGTAACATGGTGACCCATGAACATACACCCGTTGTCCAGCACGTGCCTTGAACCTTAAGGAAAAGGGCACTATATACAAATCTCAGTCAGAACACCGAATGGACACCATCTTCCAAGTCACAGCTTCTGTGAGGATGATCGCAAGTTTTTCAAGTGTCTACGAATGCATAAGGAAGGTGTCACCTACTTTACACTAGGAGAGAATACTCTATCTAAAAGCATCTTGCACCTCACATCTTTTCTCATGAAGTGGGAGCATTGTGCAAACAGTGCCTGCGAGCATCAAGATAATGCACTTCGTTTAAAACTGTAATAATACTACGCAGAAAGCATCACTCAACTCACTTCTTTCATGAGGATGAAAGCCGTTTGAAAAGGTTGTGTGAAAACAAAAAGAAAGTGCAATCAGTCAATTAGCTAAAGAGTTTGTGTAGAGAGATGGCAACTTTGATCAGTGAAGACACTAGGAGTGCACGGAAACAGTCTTCCAACTCCCGTCGTCTGTCATGATGATGGAAGAATGTTTCAGAGTGGGAATAAAAGCATAGGGAAAGGGCCAATAACGAATATTTAAGACAGAATATTGTATCAAAGCCATCTTTCACCTCACGAATTCTATCATGAAGATGAAAGCATTTCAACAGGCGTCTAAGAAAACATAAGGAAAGTGCCATATACTGAAGTCTCTGAAAGAACACCATAGAGAAAGCATCTTGCATCTCACAGTTTTTTTTTCTTTTTTTAATGTTTTATTATGTTTGTCAACATACAGTGCATCCCCGGTTTCCGATGTAAGGCTCGATGATTCATTAGTTGCGTATAACACCTAGTGCACCATGCAATACGTGCCCTCCTTACCACCCATCACTGGTGTATCCCATTCCCTCACCCCCCTCCCTTCTGAGGCCCTCAGTTTGTTTCTCATAGTCCATAGTCTCTCATGTTTCATTCCCCCTTCTGATTACCCCCCTTTCTTTATCCCTTTCTTCTCCTACCGATCTTCCTAGTTCTTTTGTACCATAGATGAGAGAAATCATATGATAGTTGTCTTTCTCTGCTTGACTTATTTCACTTAGCATTAGCTCCTCCAGTGCCATCCATGTTGTAGCAAATGTTGAGAACTCGTTCTTTCTGATAGCTGAGTAATATTCCATTGTATGTATGGACCACAACTTCTTAATCCAGTCATCTGTTGAAGGGCATCTTGGCTCCCTCCACGATTTAGCTATTGTGGACATTGCTGCTGTGAACATTGGGGTGCATATGGCCCTTCTCTTCACTACGTCTGTATCTTTGGGGTAAACACCCAGTAGTGCAATGGCTGGATCATAAGGTAGCTCAATTTTTAACTTTTTAAGGGACCTCCACACTGTTGTCCAGAGTGGCTGTACCAACTTGCATTCCCACCAACAATGTAGGAGGGATCCCCTTTCTCCACATCCTCTCCAACAATTGTTGTTTCTTGCCTTGTCTATTTTTGCCATTCTAACTGGCGTAAGGTGGTATCTCAGTGTGGTTTTGATTTGAATTTCTTTGATGGCTAATGATTTTGAACATTTTTTCATGTGTCTGTTAGCCATTTGTATGTCTTCATTGGAAAAGTGTCTGTTCATATCTTCTGCCCATTTTTTGATTTGTTTATTTGTTTCTCGTGTATTGAGTTTGAGAAGTTCTTTGTAGATCTTGGATACCAGTCCTTTATCTGTAGTGTCATTTGCAAATATATTCTCCCATTCCGTGGGCTGCCTCTTTGATTTTCTGACTGTTTCCTTGGCTGTGCAGAAACTTTTAATCTTGATGAAGTCCCATAAATTCATTGTATCTTTTGTTTCTCTTGCCTTTTGGGATGTATCATGAAAAAGGTTGTTTTGGCCGATGTCGTGGAGGTTGCTGCCTATGTTCTCCTCTAGAATTTTGATGGATTCCCATCGAGGTCTTTCATCCATTTGGAGTTTATTTTTGTGTATGGTGTGAGATAGTGCTCAAGTTTCATTCTTTTGCATATAGCTATCCAATTTTCCCAGCACCATTTATTGAAGAGACTTTTTTCCCACCGGATGTTTTTTCCTCCTTGCTCAAATATTAGCTGCACAAAGAGCCGAGGGTCCATTTCTCCGTTCTCTATTCTGTTCCATTGGTCTATGTGTCTGTTTTTGTGCCAGTACCATGCTGTCTTTGTGATCACAGCTTTGTAGTACAGCTCGAAATCTGGCATTGTGATGCCCTCAGCTTTATTTTTCCTTTTCAACAGTTCCTTGGAGATTCATGGCTTTTTCTGTTTCCATGCAAAATTAAGGACTATTTGTACCAGTTCTTTGAAAAATGTCCTCAGTATTTTGATCGGGATAGCATTGAAAGTGTAGATTGCTCTGGGTAGCATGGACATTTTAACTATGTTAATTCTTCTGATCCTTGAGCATGGAATACCTTTCCATCTTTTTATGTCTTCCTCAATGTCTTTCAAGAGTGATTTATAGTTTCTAGAATATAGGTCCTTTACGTCTCTGGTTATTTCTAAGGTAACGTACGGTTTTTGGTGCTATTGTAAATGGGATGGATTCCCTAATTTCTCTTTCTTCGGTCTCGTTATTCGTGTACAGAAATGCAACTGATTTCTGAGAATTAATTTTGTATCCCACCACATTACTGAATTGCTCTATAACTTCTAATAGTTTGGGAGTGGCTTCTTTTGGGTTTTCCATATAGAGTATCATGTCATCTGCGAAGAGAGACATTTTGACTTCTTCTTTGCCGATTTGAATACCTTTGATCCCTTTTTGTCGTCTGATTGATGTTGCAAAGACTTCCAGTACGATGTTGAATAATAGTGGCGAGAGTGGGCATCCTTGTCGAGTTCCTGATCTTAAGGGAAAGGCTTCCAGCTTTTCCCCATTGAGAATAATATTTGCAGTAGGCTTTTCACAGATGGCTTTTATGAGACTGAGAAATGTACCCTCTATTCCTACACTCTGAAGGGTTTTAATCAGGAAAGGATGCTGTATTTTGTCAAATGCTTTTTCGGCATCAATTGAGAGGATCATATGGTTCCTGAGGCTTTTCTTGTTGATATGATATATCACGCTGATGGATTTGCAAATATTGAACCACGCTTGCATCCCAGGTATGAATCCCACTTGATCATGATGGGTAATTCTTTTAATGTACTGTTGGATTTTATTAGCAAGTATCTTGTTGAGGATTTTGGCGTCCATATTCATTAGGGAAATCGGTCTGTAATTCTCCTTTTTGAGGGGGTCTTTGCCTGGTTTGGGGATCAAGGTAATATTGGCCTCATAGAATGAGTTTGGTAGCTTTCCTTCTGTTTCTATTTTTTGAAATAGCTTTAGGAGAATAGGTATTATTTCTTCTTTGAAAGTTTGGTAGAATTCCCCAGGAAAACCGTCCGGGCCTGGAGTTCTGTTATTTGGAAGGTTGTTTATCACTGACTCAATTTCTTCATCATTAATTGGCCTGTTTAAGAAATCAGTTTCTTCCTCTTTCAATCTTGGTAGTTTATAGGTTTCCAGGAAGGATTCCATCTCTTCCAGATTGCTTAGTTTATTGGCATATAGCTGTTGATAAAAATTTCTAATAATCCTTCCAATTTCAATGGTGTTCATCGTGACCTCTCCTTTTTCATTCATAATATTAATATTCGGGTCCTTTCTCTTTTCTTTTGGATAAATCTTGCCAGTGGTCTGTCAATTTTATTGATTCTCGCAAAGAACCAGCTTCTAGTCCTGTTGATCTGCTCTACTGTACTTCTGGTTTCTGCTTGATTGATTTCAGCTCTAATTTTGGTCAACTGCTTCCTCGTGTGTGGATTAGGCCTGTCCCTCTGTTGCTGTTCCAGCTTCTTGAGGTGAGAATGTAAAAACTGCATTTTAGATTTTTCTATTCTTTTGAGTGAGGCTTGGATGGCTATGTATTTCCTCCTTAGGACTGCCTTTGCAGTATCCCATAGGTTTTGGACTGTTGTATTTTCATTCTCATTGGTCTCCATAAATTGTTTAATCTGATTTTTGATTTCCTGGTTTATCGAGTCATTCCTGAGCAGGATGGATCTTAGTCTCCAAGTGTTTGAGTTTCTTCCTAATTTTTCCTTGTGGTTGAGTTCCAATTTCAAAGCATGTGGTCTGAGAATATGCACGGGATAATTTCAATCTTTTGGTATCGGCTGAGACCTGTTTTGTGTCCCAGAACATGGTCTATTCTTGAGAATTTTCCATGGGCATTAGAATAGAATGAGTATTCTTTGGTTCTGGGGTGTAGTGTTCTCTATATATCTATGAGGTCCAACTCGTCGAGTATGGCATTCAAAGCCTTTGATTCTTTGCTTAGTTTTTGCCAGGGTGTTCTGTCTATTTCTGAGAGTGGAGTGTTGAGGTCCCCTACTATTAATGTATTTTATTTATATGTCTCTTTATTCTGGTTAAGAGTTGCTTCTGTATCTTGCTGCTCCCCTGTTGGGGGCATATATATTTATAATTGTCATATCCACTTGTTGAATACTTCCTTTAAGAATAATATAGTGCCCTTCTGCGTCTCTAACAATAGTCTGTAGTTTAAAATCCAATTTATCTGATATGAGAATTGCTACCCCAGCTTTCTTTTGAGGTCCATTTGCGTGAAAGATGGTACTCCATCCCCTTACTCTCAGTCTGAATGCATCTTTGGGTTCGAAATGAGTCTCTTGTAGACAGCAAATGGATGGGTCATTTCTTTTTATCCAATCTGCAACCCTGTGGTGTTGTAAGGGAGAATTTAAGCCATTAATATTAAGACTGAGTACTGAGAGATATGCTTTTAATGATGCCATGTTGCCAGTAAAGTCTTTGTTTGTATTGGCTGTGACTTTCTGTTCTGTATTACTCTTGGGGCCTTTTTACTTTTATAGAACCCCCCGTAATATCTCCTGTAGGGCTGGTTTCGTGGTTACAAAATTGGTTAGTGACTGGCGATTCTGAAATGTCTTTATTTCTCCATCAATTCTGAATGACAGCCTTGCTGGATAAAGGATCCTTGGCTGCATGTTTTTCTCTGAAAGAGCTTTAAAAATGCTCCCCCAACCCTTTCTCTCATTCCAGGTCTGTGTAGACAGGTCTGATGTAATTTTGATGCCTTTGCCTTGGTACGTGAGAAATTTCTTTGCCTTGGCCGCTTTCAGTACTGTATCCTTGGATCTAATATTTGCGAAATGCACTATGACGTGACGTGGCGTAGGTTTATCGTGGTTGAGCTTCGGAGGGGTCCTCTATGCCTCTTGGACACGAATGTTAGTTTCCCTTGCTAGATTAGGGAAGTTTTCAGCTACAATTTGTTCAAATATCTCTTCTAGACCTCTGTTTTTCTCCACCCCCTCGGGGATGCCGATGATTCTAACATTGGATCATTTCATTGAGTCAGTAATCTCCCGTAGCCAACAATCGTGGGCTTAGATTTTTTAAAAAGCATCTTCTATTTTCATTTTTTCCTCTATTAACCCATCCTCCAATTCACTAACCCGTTCCTCTGCTTCTGTGACCCTGGCCCTCAGAGCCTCTAGTTTTGCCTGCATTTGGCTCATAGAATTTTTAATTTCTGTCAAATTCGCTCTCATTTCTGTCCTTAGGGATTCTATATTTTCAGAAACCTTTTCGTTAATACTTTTTTCAATTCTGCTCATCAATTTGACCATCGTTACCCTGAATTCCATTTCTGATAATTTGGTTACATCCATATCCATTATTTCTGTGGCAGAGGCCACAGACTCACTGTCTTTTCTTTGCTGGGGGGGGGGGCTTCTTCTTCTTGTCATTCTGATGAGGAGAGGTTGCGGGGTTGTCCAGAGCCCAAATTATTGACTGGGTCCCAGGCCGTGCCCCTTGTTTTATAGGGATCTTAGAGATGTGGGCTTCTTCTTTAAAGATTTTATTTATTTATTTATCTGAGAGAGGGAGGTAGACAGTCAGCAAGAACGGGAACAGAAGCAGGGGAGTGGGAGAGGAAGAAGCAGGCTCCCAGCGGAGGAGCCCGATGAGGGACTCCTTTCCGGAACGCTGGGATCATGCCCTAAGCCAGAGACAGGCACTCAATGACTGCGCCACCCAGGCGCCCGGGTTGTGGGCTTCTTGATTTTTCAGCCTGCCTTCTGTGTTCTGGGGGAGGGGCCTGCCGCACCGATACTCAGGCAACCCTGTTTGGGTAGAGTCTCCGTGTCCCCCGCGAGGGGGGATGGGGATGGGCACGCTGTGAGCCGGTATTTCCAGGCTTTTGTTCTCTGGCGGCTTTCCCTGGCGGTCGGCTATGCCTCTTCTGAGAGTCAGAGCAGCAGAGGCTGCATTGTCACAGAACAGAGGGATTGCAGCCCATTCTCCACTGATGTTCTGGCCACTTTAACTCTGTTACTGTTGGTGCTGCTCAACCATGCTGCGTCCCGGGATGTGCGCACCAACCCGGCGTCCCTGCCCTCACTTCCAGGGCCGGCGTGTCTCTGTCCTTTGTGTTTCTAATGCCGCCAGCCACCGCCGCCCCGCGCGCTCCCGGGTCTCCTGGTCTCAGTCTATGCCCAGTGAGCACACCGCAATTCCGGAGTTCCGTGAGAAGCCTGGTGACGCGCGCACCCAGTTCAGGGTCTCAGTCTGCTGTTTCGCGGGTGCCGACCGCGAGTCCGCCCGCTCCCCCGTGCAGGTGTCCCGCCAGCCGCCAGCCGCCCCGCGCGTGTTCCGGGAGCTCCCGGTCTCAGTCTGGATCCCGTGAGCACACCGGGATTCCGGTGTTCCAGGAGACGCCTTGTGGAGCGCGCTCCCGGCTCACCGGTCTCAGTCCGCTCTCTTGCGGTTGCGGTCCCTGAGTCTGCCCACTCCCCCGTGCAGGTGGCTGCTGCTTCCCGGCGCCCAAACGCGGCGGCTCCCTCCCCCTTCGTTTATCTTCCGATATCTGCGCTGTTTTATGGCACCCCTCTTGGTACCTCAATACTCAGTGCTGGAGATGTTCATTTGTAGAGATCCAGATGTATCTTCCTGCGTCTCAGGCTGATTCCGTGGTTATTTAGGCTGGTCTGTTACCTATCCAGCTCGACTCAGGGGACCGGCTGAAAAAGGGGTCCCCTACTCCTCCGCCATCTTAACTCCTCAGGAATTGTGAATTTTTAAATTGAGTTTGGACAAATGAGTTAGGCCAACTTTAAAATGACTGTTCTCAAATTAAGCCCATATTTAAAGTATAAGACTTGGAAATTTAAGGTCCCTCAGAAAAAAAATATTTAGCACATTGGCTCGATTTGACTATTTTATGAAGATTTTTTAATCTTAGAACTAGGGTTGTCTTTTTTAAATTAATTCCGTTAAATGTGTATGAAATCATAATGCTAAAAACATACAGAGACAGCTCAGGGATTTTTCTTATTCCTTAGTGGGTCATGGTGCTGTATAAAAAGAGGAGCAATGTGGCACAGATTATTTTACAGTAAATGTTCACTCCCTGGCAGGATTTCTGGATTTCTGGGATGGCAATATGAAGAGTTTTCTTCCAGAATTGTGAATGTAAAGGAACCCTCTGTCACGGGCATGTGATCCAGAAAATTGTCTGAATACTTGCAACAATGATACCAAAGTTTCAGAAAATATTTAGTGAACTCTCAGTGTATCAGCTGTATTGGTCATTGTGACCTCTCAAGGCTGACCTGATTGATTTTTCTGAAATACAAGTAAACATCAGCATTGTCTCCTGTCTCCAAAAATGTGAATACAAATTCATGGTATGCACGAGAAACAAGTATTTAGAGGTCCCGAGTGTGTTTGTAGTGAGCATGAGCTCTGCAAAGTTAACATACAAAATGCAAGGCCAATAGCATATGGTGGTGCAAACCAAACTGAAAGATTACAGTCATTTAATGGGAAACATTCAATGCTTCTGGATGCACACTGATTATCAAATTCACCTGTTAGAAGAGTTTTATTATTTATTATCTAAAAACCAAGCTATGCGTTACCAGTAGATTGTCCTGGAGACTGCAATCACTATGGAAGGATATTTGATAATATTTAAGTTTGCTGAATTGGGTGTGCATTGAAAGGTAACAGCACTGCATGAAAAATTCTAGCTTTTTGTTTTTTTTAAGCTTGAGTTCATGCATGCCAACTGGAAACATTATGCAGAACTAGTACTGCAAATACAGCCTAGGGCCTGCATATGGTCTTTTGACATGCTACCTTCTGTTATTCTGCTGAATTCATGACTCTGGAAGGCCCTAGATGCACTTTTAAGGAATTAGTGATCATAATGAAAATCACAGCCCTTATTCTCTGCTGCATGGGTTGAAATAAGCATGTATGGCCAAATGTAACAGGGCTGGGAGGAAAGATAATGCTTTGCCCTCAGGAATTTGACCCTATTTGAATTTTACTCATGCTTTAGAGGTCTATGGACTTTCCTACTGTTGAAAGAGTACAAATTCTAAATGATGGCTTCAGATAGAAAAACAGAAAAGCAGGCACTGCTTGGGTCAGCATTTTGAATGAACACTTGTTCTCTTCTTTGATTATTGAGAAGCTCAGCATCTTCTAAGTTCACAGGCAGAAGCTGTCATAATAATACATGAAGTGACTATAACCAATTAACCAGCACACAGTATGTATGTTTCCTATCAGGGTTTCATGCTTTACTAGCTATCCGTTTTCCTCTCCAATTTAAAAATCTATTTCTGATTATAAGTAATCCTAAATCATGTGATCATGTGATTATTTTTCTTCTAGAAATCTGTACAAATCTTAATGAACTAAATATATGGCCTAAATACACACACACACACACACACACACAGAGTCTCCTGGAAGAATAAAATATTTATATCTTCTCTGATATCCCTTATGTAAGCAAAAGTAATTTAAAGAAACAGACAAGAAAATCTATTAAAAAATAATCTTGGAGATGTTATAAGAATATCTTCCAAATACAAGGGCATCTAGCTAAATTAAAGAAGTACAATGAGCAAAAACATTACCTTCCAGACTCTGAGAAGAATTTCTCTAAGAATTACAATGTCCTGAGAGCCTAAAGAAAAATCTCTAATTAGACGAGCGAGGTCTAGGGGGTATTTGAATGTCCTGGGAGAAGTGGAGAACATCCCTTTTGAAAACTCAGCTCCTCAAGGGTTTATTTCTGGGCCGTCTATTCTGTTCTATTAATCTATATGTCTTTTTTTGTATCAGTACCATACTGTTTTGATTACTACAACTTTGTAGTAGATCTTGAAATCTGGGATTGTGATGCCTCTAGGTTGTCATTCTTTTTCAAGATCTCTTTAGTTATTCTGGATCTTTTGTGGTTCCATACAAATTTTAGGATTATTTGTTCTAGTGAGAAATACTGTTGCTATTTTGATGGGGATTGCATTAAATATGTAGATTGCTTTGGGTAGTATGGACATTTTAACAATATTTATTCTTCCAGTCCATGAGAAAGGAGTATCTTTCCATTTGTGTTGTCTGTGACTTTTTTCATCAAAATTGTATGATTTTCAGTCAGGTCTTTCACTTTGTTTACATTTATTCCTAGGTATTTTATTATTTTTGGTGCACGTGTAAATGGGATTTTTGTCTTAATTTCTCTTTCTGCTACTTCATTATCAGTATAGAAAAATGCCACAGATTTCTGTACTTTTTTTTTTTTTTTTATCCTGCAACCTTTCTGAATCTGTTTATCAGTATTAGTAGTATTTTGGTAGCATCTTAGGTTTTCTATACATAATATCATGCCATCTACAAATAGTGAAAGTTTTACTTCTTCCTTACCAATCTGGAAGTTTTTTTATTTCTTGTCTGATTGTTGTGGCTAAGACTTCCAATACTAGAATGAATAATGGTGAGAGTGGACATTCTCATCTTGTTCCTGAACTAGGGGGAAAGCTCTCACCATTTTTCACCATTGAGTATGATATTAGCAGTGGGGTTTTCATGTATAGCCTTTATTATGTTGAAATATATTTCCCCTAAACTTAGTTTGTTTGAGGATTTTTATCATGAAGGGGGCTTTTTTTTTCATTCAGTATTTCTCTATTCTGTTCAAGAATATTTCCAGCACTCAATTCTCTTTATATTTCATGTTCTTAAAAAATTTTGAGAAGGCATCTTTAAAAATTGTCATCTTTCACATTCATAATTTTTAATCTGATGTCAAACGTTGATTAAACAAGGATATATTAATATTTAGATCACTTACTTCTATTTAAAAAGCAGATGTGACTTAATTTGGTTAATATGTAAGTAATAAAAGTGATAAATCTTACCATTTTTAGATGACAACATTCTTTCACTTGAAAATATTTTACTAAAAAAATAACTTAACAGATAAATTTATATTTCTTATAATCTGTGAATTTGGAGCCAATTATAAACCTGTTTCCTTATTTTCCCAGGGTAGAAATGCCCAAAACAAAAATACAGAGCTAGACCAGTATTTGAATCTTAGTATAATAATGTTGAGTATCTATGAAATCATATAATTTCAATAGAAATTAATTCATGAAAAAGTACTGTTTCAAATTAAAATATGTGGTTTTATTATTCATATTACTATTATTATTTTGTAATAATGTTCCGTGCAGCGCTGTGAGTTGGCAACAGAAGGGAATCACATGAACGTCCTGCATCTGTGAAGGGCTCAATGGCTGCGGTAACTGATGGGCCTTCTGGAATGTTGTGCAGCACAAGGAGGCGCCTGCTCCAGACCCTGGAGGGGCCCCAGGGATGTGTTCCTTCACAACCAAAGGGCAGAGCAATAGGCATAGTACCATAAGCCCCATGCCCCTTTGGGGAAAAGTCTCCCAGCTCACCAGGATTTCGAGCAATGGATGAGAGGTGGTTTAAGGTCGCTTTTCTGATATTCATACAGATATGTGGATAGGGACTGTGCATCGGGCCAAGGCCGTTGGCAGGGCCCTGAGGGCAGTTTTGGGGAGGAGATGGGGATCCAGGTTCACATGGGAGCAGGAGTCTAGGAGGGAGCCCCGAGGAGCCCAGAGGCTGGTTTCTGGGATCTGGGTCCCTTTGTGCCACATCGGTGCCCTGGGTGCTGGGTCCCTGTGGCACCTGCGCTCACCCTGAGACAGCGCTGGACTTTGTTGGCAGTAGGGAACTCCTTCCTGTCCTTCAAGGAGGTGGGGCAGGGGATCCCATCGTTCAGCTCCTGCCCTGTCTCCCATGTGGAGCTCTGTAAAGACAGTGCCTGGCAGCCAGGCGGGAGGCCTCAGAGGTCTGTCTGGCTGCCTTTGCTGATCCTCAGACCCAGGGGACACCCTTGCAGACACATCACAGGCCAGGATGCACGCAGCTCCACCATGGAGAGAAAAGTGACCCAGCTCGAGGGCCTTGGATTCACTCTGGCCCTGGTGAGAGGCACCTCAGGAATCCTCTTTCCACCCTGCCCACCGTGGCATCGGTGTGAACATGAAGGCATCCCCAGGGTATCCACTGCCCTGCAACCTCCTCCAGCCCAGGGCGGGACCTCCCCCACATACCCCTCTTTCCCTGAAACTGGGGGAATGGGGCTGCCCAGGGATGGCTCGGAGAGGTGGCCTGGCCTGGCCTAGGTCGCTCGGTATTACCTTCTGGCCCCTCCTGGCAAAGGCCCTGCGGCGTCGGGGGCGCGGGTTGAGCCAGTGTCTGCAGCATGTGAAAAGTCCCTCACCCTGGGGTTTCTGGAAGCCAGAGCCCCGGACAATGGGCACGCAGCAAGAGAACATCTTTCACTATCGACTGTCTCCAGCCAAGTGAGCCTGATACGGGACTGCACTACGATGTGGTTGCCTGGTGACCGGGGTTCCAAGTTCTGTTGGGGTCAGTTATCAGGGAAGTGACTTCACTTCCTGGGATCCCCTCCCTAAGTCCACACCTGGACTAGCACCTACACAAACAGTGCTCTGGGCTGCTGACTGCTCATCCCCTTTCTGCATGCCATGCCACATGCGTACCCAGTGACACCAACACACCCCTCTCCACAAGCCCCACGGAAGGTCTGGGTGCAGCCAGGGCCCCAGCTTAGAAACACCCCGGGCTCTGACGCAAGTCTCCATCTTCCCTGTTTTGGATCCCAGAGAAGCCGTTGTGCCTGTCAGGGATGGTCTGTGTCTTGCCTGTGCGATAGGGATTATTCCAGCATGTACTTCTTGCAGAAGTCCACAGGCATAGGTGGGATACCATCTAAGAAATTGGGGGAGTGGTGTCGTACGTAGGGAATAACTGCCACCACATTTTGTTCCTTTCTCACCTTCTCTGAGTCTGTAGCTCTTCCGATCCCACCCACAGTCCCTATTGTGTTGTGTGTGTAACTGTGCACATGTGTGTGCCCCAATACTCCTATTGTGCAGGCCCAGAAGATGACAGTCCCACCTAGGGTTTATGGGAAATAGCTTTCCCAGGTCTTAGGCTTTCTGATTTCCAAGGCCAATCCTGCAGAAGGCATTGGAACCTTGGCTTAGAGGGGCTGAGCCCACCCTTACCCCTAGACGCTGCCAGTTGTGTGTCACGAGCCATCCCTCCTTTCCTCTGGGTGTCATGCGGGCAGGGGTGCCGTCAGTGGATTGCCCTGGCCTGGGCTCCTCCTCAGGTACGTGCTGGGAAGCCTCCTACCTGGGATGTCGATGTTTCTTCTCACCCCCATACCACCTCCAGGTCTACAGCCAGTTCCAAAACACAACCTCTTCCCGAGCTCCCAGTGAGTAGCTAGGTTCAGCCAGGGCCCCAACGTTGAGGACACTCGGAGAGCTGGGTTCAGGCCTGGTTCTGCCTTCTTACCAGTCTGTGATTCTGGGCAAGGCACGGACCCTGCTGGGGTCTTCCCCTCGTTGCAGAGGCTGCCTGTTACGTAACTGATTTTATTTCATTTGAAAGATTTTCTATGTTGGTTTGAGAGACAGAATGTGGGGGGTGGGGAGGATAGAGGGAGAGGGGAGACAGAATCTCAAGCCGACTCTGTGCTGAGTGTGATGCCCAATGCTGGTCTTGATCCCAAGACCCTGAGTTCGTGACCTGAGTCCAGATCACGAGTAGGAGGCTTAAGCAACTGAGCCACCCAGGCACCCTGGCAAAAGAACACTGTCGATATATTTCCAGGCAATGCAGGGAAGTGACTAGTGCAAGAGGGAAGACAAATATGGGGGACTCAGTATTTCCCTAACTTACTGCCTAAAGAGATTTCATTTCTAGTCTACGGGTCAGGGATGAAGAATACAGGCGAAGCTCAGCCATTTCCATGAGTTGGAGACAGAAAGATGGAAGTTTGGAGAAGTCAATATAGCTGTGGTTTACAGTACAGAATACTGAGGAGAGCTGCACAGAGAAAGAGGACCTCAGAAAGCCATCTAGGATCACTTTTGAGTTTTCATGGAATTCCTCAGTAGGGCACGTGTGTGAGGAACCTATGTGGTGTGGGGAAAATCATAGCCCAGGGGAAGCAGAGAGGAAAATGTCACTAGCCTTCACACACAATCAGGAAAAGTCTGTGCTACCAGCAGCAGGCAGAGTGGAAAACCTCGTAATTCGTGGGACATTGCAAAGAGAGCTCAGAATACCAACAGAACAATAGCAAAATACATTGAAGACTACTGTGATACCACCTAACAAACCTTTGGAAAGCTAGTCTGGAAGGATAAAATCGTCTTCCAGGAACCTACCTCACCATCAGAACAATCCTCAAGAGTATGTGTAGAAATATAAGCCATAGTTAATATCTAACAATTAAAATTCACAATATCTGTCTTCCAACAAAAGATTACCAGGATGCAAAGAAGGAGAAGAGTTCACCTCGTACTGAGGAGAAAGATTAAACAATAGAAACCTACCCAGAAATGAAAAAGACGATGGAAGTATTGCACATGGACATTCAAACAACTGTTAGAAAGACGTTTTATATACGTAAGAATGTACACAAAGGATGAAGTGAAACAGATACAGGAAATATGAAAACAAGGAAAACCCAACTTCTGGAGCTGAACAGTGGCACGTCTAAGATGAAAAATGTAGTAGATGGGCTTTTTTTCCCGTTAGACACTAAATAGCAAAAAGAGAGCGAGAGACAGAGAGAGAGAGAGAACTTGAATGTATGATCATAGCAGTTGTCCAGAATAAAGCAGAGAAAAGGAAGGGTGCAAACCACGCCCTGCACACAAACACTAGAGTATGTGTGAGCTTTGTAGCAATTTCAAGTGGCCTGGTAGATACGAAATTGGCTGAGGTACAGAAAAAAACTGTTTGAAGAAGTAATTCTGATTGTTATCTGAATTGTATGAACCCTCTACACCCATATTTTTAAGAATTCAGGAATCCAGGCAACAAAAACCCCAAACATAAGGATCATGAAAAAAAAAACCTCCTTATCAACCTACATCCCAATAAAATTGCTTAAGACCAATGATAAAGAAAAAATCTAAAAAGCAGATGGAGATGAGTCCATTGCATTACCTGTCACGTCCCTAATTCTGTAGATGGTCTCTGTTTCTTTCTGGTCTGTGTTCCTCTTGGAGTCTGTCTTCAATTACAGGATCCCCCTTCCTATTCTTGCAGGGTGGTTTAGCGGCCAAATCCTTTGAGTTTCTTTCTGTCCTGGAAGCTCTGTATCTCTGCTCCTATTCGGAATGACTCCTTGCTGGGTAAAGCGTTCTTGGCTCCATGTTTTTCTCACTTAGTACCATGAATCGATCACACCAGCCCTTTCTGGTGTGCCAGGACTCTGTGGATAGGTATGTGGCTAGTCTAACGTGCTTACCCCTGTCGGTGAAGATCCTCTTGTCTCAAACTGCTTTCAGGATTTTCTCTTTCTGTCTGAAATTGCAAACGTCACTAGTATATGTTAGGGTATTCCTCTATTCTTATGGATTTGGGGAAGAGTCCTCTCTACCTCTTGGACTTGAATGCCTGTTTCCCTCCCAGATTAGGGAAGTTCTCAGCTACGATCTACACAGATAGATCTTCTGTCCCTCTGTGTCTTCTCCCTCAGGGCCAGAAGTAATTCCAATATTGTTTCCTTTTGTGGCATCACTGATTTTTCGACTCCTCCACCCATGGTCCATTCGTTGGCTTTCTCTCTTTTCCTCAGCTTCCTTCCTTTCCATCAGCTTGTCTTTGGTGTCACTGACTCTGTCTTCTCATTGACCCTAGCCGTTAGAGCATGCACATCCAATGTAGACCGCATCTCAGTTAGAGCCTTTGGAATTTGGGCCTGATTCGATTTCATTTCTGCACTATGAGAGTCTCTCGTGTCATTTATACTTTTTTCAAGCCCAGCTAGCAACTTTGTAATTGTCATCCTGAGTTCCAGCTGTGACTTCTTACTTAAAACCCTATGCATTAGATCAGTGGCAGAGAGTGTTACCTCTGGCTCTTTTTTTTTTTTTTTTGCTGTGAATCCCTCCCTCTAGTCACTTTTCCCAGAGAAGAATGGATGGGGGAGAGAGAGATTAGGATCTCACGGGGTGGACAAAACAGGGTGAGCCACATGGTCCCGAGTATCTTTTGGTCTGTGTGTTGGAAGTCACTAAATCCCAAAATTGTAAAGAAAGCCAAACTCATATTATACAGAAATCAAATTGAATGTAGCGACAGGAATCCAAAAATGAAGAATATATGTATAAAATGTCAATGTAAAAAATGAAAGTTAAGAAAAGATTGAAAATTGAAGTGTTGCTAAAATTAAAAAAGGTAGTTGGAAAGGGAAAAAAGAAAAAAAAACGAAATGGAAAATTTTGAATGGAGAGAGAAATGAATCATGAGAAAAAGCCTCGAGCTCTAGGTGCTATTTTCCCCTAGCGCTGGAGTTTGGCCGTCCTCTTTGGTCTGTAAACTTGCTGTTCACTTGTTCTTTCACCTCGTTTTCGGGGGGCAGGGGCCCAGTGCGCTGATTCTCAGGTGGTTTTGCCTGGACGGGGATGCACTGCCCCTGTTAGGGGGCCCGGTGGGGCTCAGGGTCAGCTGGTTGTTCTGTGTGCCTTGTGTGCCCAGAGGGCTTTCCTCACCTCTTGAGAGGGTGAGAATAAAAACGGCCGCCCGCATCTGTAGGCGTGGAGGTGTGATGCTGTTGTGCGCCAAGTTCTGTAGACTTCTGCGGTGCTCCCCACACCAAAGCTCCTTGGGGAAGGCGGAGGGTCACAGCATTCCTGTCCTTTGCAGGGCTCCCAGATGGAGAGCTTCTGATCAAGTGGATTCCCCGTCAAGTGACTTCGTGCGAGGAGAGGGATCTCTCCCTTCTCCTCACTTGTGTCTGCAGCAGGAAGCGTAGGCACTGCTGTCACAACAACTGAACTGGAGGGTTATTAAGAATTGGGGCTGGCAGGGGCAGGGGGTCACTGCTGGAGGAGCCTGAGTGGTGTGGAGGGGCTATGCCCAGTGCCAAAGCCGCCGGTTGAGGCTCTGTCCATCCTGCAGCTTCCATGAGCACCCAGTGTGCTTTGGAAATGAGGAGGTTGTGGAATATAGGTGAGGTTCAGTGGGGTGGAATCCGCAGCCGACGACCAGGAAGGAATTCTCGAGACGTCTTTGGTGCAAAATTGGTGGTTTATGACAGGACAGGTGGCAGAAAGAGCTGCTGCCCTGGCTTGTGAGGGCTGGCTGATGATAGACTGTGGGGTTGGGGGAAGGTAAGGAAAAAGGGAGGTTGAGATAATACTTGCATATGTTAAAGAAGACTCACAAGGTACAGAGGCCTTGCCATTGTCTAGGGAAGGTGGTTTTGCCCTCTAGAAAGGCATGAACATTAAGACGGTTGGGAACTTCCTGGAGGCTGCAGATTATAAGGACATTTCGTTGTATCTGCTTTCCCTTCAGGAAGCTAAGTTATTGATAGAAATGCTTGGTTCTTGTAAACTGCTAAGACATTGGGAAACTGAGGGAGACTTAAGTCTTGCAGGATTGTGGTGTCTATAGGTTAACTCTTTCTTTGTCCTTTAGGGCAGCCAGGAGTGCCTGAGGAATGTCACATACACCCCATGGTGGGGGGTAGGTGGGGGGTGTCAGTTCCGGCTTTGTCCTCAGCTAGCCTTCTCTTCCCTCCTCAGTAAAGGTCCCTCCTGTTCACAGAGGTTCAAGCAGTTCTTGCTGTTGCCACCTAGTGGACATATGGATGAACACATTCAGGTCATGTCTGTGACTCACTGACCTGAGCTGCCATGAGAGGTTGGTTCCTTCCTGGGAGGAGAGGGCCCAAAAAGGATGGACCCGGAGCAATCAGACAAGTGTGGCCCGGCCGACACCCCTCTGCTGGCCTGGAAGCAGGACCTGGTTGCTCTACTTAGAAGCTGAGTTCTAGAGCAGGAGGGGCTGGAGTGGCTGGGGTGTGACCTGGGACGGGGTCTGGATGAGGGGTGTTCCAGGGCGGGATGTGTGTGTGTGTGTGTGTGTGTGTGTGTGTGTGGTGGGGCAGGGATGCTTGTGGAGGGAGGATCCATGAGGGCGGTATGGACAGGCTCTTCCCTGCTTCACGGGTCCCGCCCAGGTAGCCTGATGGCCTCACTGCTGGCTTGTCTTCCTCATGATTTCAGGGTTCCTCTCTAGTCTCCGGGGACCCTCCTTTCCCGAGCAAGGCTCCACGGAAAGAAAGAGAGTATAGATAGAGGACCCTGCAGCCAATACTGCAACAATGGGACTAAAGTGTGTTCCAGAAATTGTGCTTTTAGGAAACAGTCCTAAAGCCAAAGAGATTTACGACACATTGTACCCTTCACTTTAAGGATGAGACTCAAAGAATTGGAGAGGTCTCAATTGTTCGGCAGGTGGTGCTGCTGAGTAAATGATGTGTAGCCCCTGAAAATGCAGAAGGGGACAGGAGAGGAGTAGCAGTGCTTGTCCACTGTGGGGACCTCAGGCCGAACAAGAGCCCAGCTGTGAAACCCTCCCTGCCCCACCCTGTCCCACACACAGGCAAACCCCCTCCCCCACACACACTCACCCATACACTCCGAGGGAAAGGACTGGAAGAGGGACGCCATGTGTTATGGGCTATCATGGTAGAAGGTAGAAGGAATGTGTCTTCCTTTCTTCATATTTGCATCACTATTTTACTAACAAAACGTAATCTGGCTAAAACCTTAGAGAACCTTTTAATTACCTGATATGTTTGTAATAAAGAGGAAGATTTAATATGCAGTCTCAATATTTTTATAATATGCACATTAGAATCATTGAAACCTGGCCTATCCAGGAAAATGAAAGATTTTGCAGGTGTCTCATGGACCCAGATATTTCTGGCTCTTGGGTCACACTTACAAAAGGGAAGCCTATCCCAGATCATGAAAACATTTCATTTTGGGGCTTCACCTGCGCAGTATTGTATCAGGAATATTCCTTTGTAGTAAAATGGTGTTTTTTTTTTTGTTTCTGTTTTTGTTTTTGTGTGTTTGCTTGTTTGTTAAGAGAAAGAAACCTGAAAAAAATAAATGAATCACTCATAGGTTACGTAGCTAGATAGAAAAAGGCCACACTGTCTGATCCCACACACAAGAAAACCCAGAAGTAACTCACAGAGGCAGAGAGGGGAGCTGTGGCTGCAGGGACTGTGCTGAGAGAATGAGCAGTATCTGACGAGTGGCACGGGAGTCTCTTGGAGGGAAATATTGTAGAAGGACAAGGTTGTGAAACACTATCTAATGACACCTGGATGTACAATTTAAAAGGATCAGAGTAAAATTCCATGAAAACTCAATTTATAGACCAGAATATATTAAGCTATGAAATAGGTGCATGAACAACGCAAAAATTAGAAACACTGGAATGACAGGGGAGGGGAAGCCATCCTTTGGGGATTCAGCGAGCAGGAACTGCTGCTCCGGGGCCAAGGCCAGTTGCTCCACTGAGAGAAATGGTTGCCAGCATCCCCCGGCAACCCCGATAATTGGTGCTGTAGCCTGCTTGGACTCCGGGGCTGCCAAAGGTGCACGTGGCTCTTGAAGCTGCTGACAGGGAGTGAGAGCTCTGTGTATATCCTCCGCTGGCTCTGACAGGGCAAGGGGCATCAGGGGCCCTTCAGGGACCTCCATAGCTAGTGCTGCAGCGTGCGCGGGCGCCCAGGCTGCCATAGATGCCAGTGGCTCTCGAAGCTCATGACCGTTCGTCAGAGCTGTGAGTGTAACCTCCGTTGGCTCTGACAGGGCAGGTGGCATCAGGGGCCCTTCAGGGACCTCCATAGCTAGTGCTGCAGCATGCGCGGGCGCCGGGGCTGCACAAGGTGCAGGGGGGTCTTCAAGCTCCCGACAGGGAGTCAGAGCTGTGAGTATATCCTGCCGTGGCTCTGAAATGGGAGGTGTCATCACGGGTTCTTCAGGGACCTCCATGGCTGGTGCTGGGGCCTGCTGAGGCTCCTGGCTTTCCAAAGGCGCAGGTGACTCTTGCACGTCCTCACGGTGGATCAGAGCTCTGACCACCAGCTGCACTGGGCCCGACATGGCAGGTGACGTCCCTGCTCTTTTGAGTTGCTGAGCTCCAGCAACAGTGTTGGGATTTTCCAGCTCAGGCTCTGAAGCTGCAGCAGGCACCACAGTGGGAGCTGGGACTAGCTTTCGGCGCGGTTCTGGATCTCGCTCTGGGGCTGCTGCTGTCGCTCCGAGAAAGTATGGTCATCATGATTGTCTTTCCATGTCCCTTCCAAATGAAGGCAACTTTGCCCACCACTCAATATTGTTTGAGTCTAAGAACCCGTCCCTGGGTGGTCTCCCCAAACTGTAGCCCATGGGGACAGTGATCTGAGACCACTCCTTGCTCCCAGCCACACTGCAGTCTGTGGAGGCTTGCTCTGTGTGGCCCACTCTCTCCCCTCCACAGCCCTCCATCAGTCACCCCCAGTCCTCCTCACCCCCAGCCTCCGGCTCAGCGGGCTCGAGGTGTCGGAGCCGAGAGAGGAGGAGCCAGGCACGTTGCTCCAGGTCTGAGCCTGGCACGTTGAGCCCTACGTATGCCAGTAGTGTCTTTAGGCAGGGAAATTCTGGGGGCAGGAAGAAATCTTCAGGGTAGTGGCCCAGCCAGGTGCCCAGGATGGAGGAGATGGCCCTGGGGACAGACAGGTGGGCAGAGGAGTCAGAGGACAGGGCACCTCCCACACGGATGCCCCAGGGAACCCCTGTGGGAACCTGGACCCCTGGGTCCCCGGCTCCCGGCTCTCAGAGCCCATTCCTACTCCATGTCCACATTTGGGCTGACCCAAAGCCTCTGTGAGTGGGAGCCCTTGACCCCTGGTGTGACCATTTCTGTCCTCCAAGCGGAAGCTGGACGCCCTGCTCAGTCTCCCTGCCCACTTGCCGCGTGACTTCCACTGCATGTGGGCAGGGAGGGGTGGCGTGTCTGCCGTGGTCTTTGCCCTCAGGGCACACTAGTGCTCTGTGACTGTCCAACCAAGGAGGGAACAAAGGGACTCTGTCCCATCCCTGGCCTTCCCAGGACCCTCCCGATACCTCCCACTTCCCCTCCCGTGCCTACGTGCTGCCTCGTTCAGTAGGTGCCAGGAGAGGGTGTCCTTCCGTGGACGCTAATCTCCCACTGGGTGGGGGACGTCCAGTCCCCGAGCTCTCCCTGGGTCTCCTGAGTACCTGCTGAGCACCCAGTGTTGACGTTCCACCAGATGTGTGGAAGCCATGCCCTTTGTTGTGGGTCCCAGGATTGGGGTAGAGACAGGGCTGGGAGGCGGCGGGGATGGGGAATGACTCTGTTAGGGGCTGAGGCTGCCCTCCAGCCCCCTCTGCTCTCCCACAGTGCCCACAGCCCACCCAGGGCTCCTCAGGACCCCTTTCCTCTTCTGCAGAAGCAGCCCTCAGACCTGGACCCTCTCACAGGAATTGCAGATGTGTGGGATGAGGGTCCAGCAGCCCCCAGAACACAGTCCCCTCACTGCCCTCTCGAAGAAGGAAGGGCCCTCTGCATTAGCCAAAGCTCACTCACATGCCCCGCTGCTCGCGGGCTCCGCCGATCTCGTCCCAGGAAAAGAGGACGCATCCATAGCTAGAGGAGGCCAGAGGGGTGGGGGGGCGATCAGATGAAATGCCCTGTTACCCCCCCCCGCTCTCATCATACCTAGGGTCACTGTCTGAATGCTGACTAGAATGGAGCGCTAACCGTAACCCTAGATCGGCCACCAAGGGTCCCTTCCCAAGGGGTCTGGCGCTGCAACGCCAGGGATTGGGGACCCCCGAGCCCCAGTGCCGCACTCACACTGCCGCCCCGCCACCACCCGGGCCAATAGAGGCGCCACGGGTCATTCTGGGAGGGAGAACGGGCAGGGCCCTCCAAGCCCCCTTCGACCTTCGAAGGCCCCTCGCCCCAAAACGCTTGGGCCCACGCTCCCGCTCGCCAGCGCCCTCACCTCGGCCCGCTCCTCCGCTCGCCGCGCTGCTGGAGGAGCAGGCATGATGGCCTCCTGGGGGCAAACCCTAACCCTAGGTAGGCCCTCGAGGGGCCTATTCAAGGGGCCTGGCGCCGCAACGCCGGGGATTGGGGACCCCCGAGTCCCAGCGCCGGACTCACCCTGCTGCCCCACCGCCACTTGGGCCACTAAGGGTGCGGCCAGTCATTCAGGGCAGGAGAACGGGCAGGGTCCTCCGAGCCCCCGATTACCTTCGAAGGCCCCCTGGGCCAAAACGCTTGGGCTCATGCTCCCTCTCTCCAGCGCGTTCCCCTCGGCCCCACCCCCCCGCCCCCGCTTGCCACACGGCCGGTGGATGCTGCCTGCCCGCGTCCTGGGGACTAATCCTAACCCTAGGTGGGCCCCCGAGGGGCCCCTCCCAAGGGTCCTGGCACCGCAACTCCGGGCATTGGGGACCCCCGATCCCCAGCGCAAGACTAACACTGCTGCCCCTCCACCACCTGGGCCACTAGGGGCGCTGCCGCTCATTCAGGGCTGGAGAAAGGGCAGGGCCCTCTGAGCCCCCGCCGACCTTGGATGGCCCCCCGCTCAAAAGCGCTTGGGCCCACGTTCCCACTAGTCAGCGCCCTCACCACAACCGTCCCCTCCGCGCGAAAGACAGCAGGCGGATCGGACCTGCCGGCCACCTGGGGGTAACCTTAACCCTAGGGCGGTCCCCGAAGGGCCCCTCCCAAAGGGTCTTGCGCTGCCCTGCCTGGGATCCTGGACGTCCTAGCCCCAGGGCTGGACTCACGCTGTAACCCGCTGGCACCCGGGCTGCTAGGGGCGCCGCCGGTCACTCAAGCGAGAGAAGGGGCAGGGCCCTTCGAGCCCCTGATGAACTTCGAAGGCCCCCGCGCCAAAACAGTTGGGCCCACGCTCCCACTCCTCAGCACCCTCAGCTCGGCCTACCCCTCTGCTCGCCGGGCTTGCCGGCCTCCCGGGGGCTAACACTAACTCTAGGTGGGCTCCTGAGGGGCCCCACCCAAGGGGCCTGGCGCCTCAACGCCAGAGATTGGGGACCCGAGACCCAGCGCCGGACTCACCCTGCAGCCCCCCGCCACCTGGGCCGCTAGGGGGCGCGCCGGTCATTCAGGGCGTGAGAACCGGCAGGGCCCTCAGAGCCCCAGGCAACCTTCGAAGCCCCCCCCCCCCCCCGGTCCAAAATGTTTGAGCCCAGGCTTCAACTCCCCAGCTCCATCACTCCGCCCGCCCCTCCACTCGCTGCACAGCGGGCATTTCGGGCCTGCCGGCATCCTTCTTGCTAACCCTAACCCTAGGTCAGTCCCCGAGAGGTACCTGACAAGGGGCCTGGGGCTGCAACGCTGGGGATTGGGGACCCCCGAGCCCCAGGGCCAGACTAACACTGCTGCCATCCAGCACCTGGGCCACTAGAGGCGCTGTCTCTCATTCAGGGCTGGAGAAGGGGCAGGGCCCTCCAAGCCCCCGCGGACCTTCAATGGCCCCCCGCCCCAAAGCGCTTGGGCCCACTCCTCAGCGCCCTCAGCTCGGCTGACCCCTCCGCTCGCTGCACATCCAGCAGATCGGGCTTGCCGGACTCCTGGGGGCTAACCTGAACTCTAGGTGGGCTCCTGAGGGGCCCCATCCAAGGGGCCTGGCGCCCTAACGCCGGGGATTGGGAAGCTCCAAACCCCAGCACTGTACTCACCCTGCAGCCCCCCGCCACCTGGGCCGCTAGGGGGCCCGCCGGTCTCTCAGGGCGTGAGAAGGGGCAGGGCCCTCCAAGCCACCGCGGACCTTCGATGGCCCCCCGCCCCAAAGCACTTGGGCCCACATTCCCACTCCTCAGCGCCCTCAGCTCGGCCTGCCCCTCCGCTCGCTGCACATCTAGCAGATCGGGCTTGCCGGACTCCTGGGGGCTAACCTGAGCTCTAGGTGGGCTCCTGAGGGGCCGCACCCATGGGGCCTGGCGCCCTAACGCCGGGGATTGGGAACCTCCGATCCCCAGCACTGGACTCCCCCTGCAGCCCACCGCCACCTGGGCCGTAGGGGCGCCAGCGTCATTCAGGGCTGGAGAACGGGTAGGGCCCTCCGAGTTCCCGGCTAGCTTCAAAAGCCCCGTGCGCCAAAACACTTGGGCCCACACTCCCTCTCTCCAGCGCCCTCCCCTCCGCCCCACCCCCCGCTCGCCACACCGCAGGTGGATCCTGCCTGCCGGCGTCCTGGGGGCTAACCCTAACCCTAGGTGGGGCCCCTCCCAAGGGGCCTGGCACCGCAACTCCAGGCATTGGGGACCCCTAGCCCCAGGGCAAGACTAACACTGCTGCCCCTCCACCACCTGGGCACTAGGGGCGCTGCCGCTCATTCAGGGCTGGAGAAGGGGCAGGGCCCTCTGAGTCCCCGCCGACCTTTGATGGCCCCCCGCCCCAAAGCGCTTGGGCCCACGTTCCCACCAGTCAGCGCCCTCACCTCAAGCGGCCCCTCCACTCGAAAGACAGCAGGCGGATGGGAGCTGCCGGCCACCTGGGGGTAACCTTAACCCTAGGGCGGTCCCCGAGGGGCCCCTCCCAAGGGGCCTTGCGCAGCCACGCCGGGGATCCTGGACGTCTTAGCCCCAGGGCCGGACTCACCCTGCAGCCCCCTGGCACCCGGGCTGCTAGGGGCAGCGCCGGTCATTCAGGCGGGAGAAGGGGCAGGGCCCTCCTATCCCCGACCTCCTTCGAAGGCCCCCGCGCCAAAACCTGTGGGCCCATGGTCCCGCTCTCCAGCTCCCTCCCCTCGGCCCGCCCCAAGCGAGCCACGCAGCCAGGGGATTGGGCCTGAAGGCCTCCTGGGGGCTAACCCAAACCCTAGGTGGGTCCCCGAGCGGCCCCTCCCAAGGGGCTTGGCGACCCAACGCCGGGGATTGGGAACCACTGAACCCCAGCGGTGAAATCACCCTGCAGCACCCCGCCACTCCGGCCGCTAGGGACGCAGCTGGTCATTCAGGCCAGAGAAGGAGCAGGGCCCTTCTAGCCCTTGATGACCTTCGAAGGCCCCCGCGCCAAAACGGTTGGGCCCACGCTCCCACTCCTCAGCACCCTCAGCTCGGCCTACCCCTCTGCTCGCCGCACATCCAGCTGGTCGGGCTTGCCGGCCTCCCGGGGGCTAACACTAACTCTAGGTGGGCTCCTGAGGGGCCCCACCCAAGGGGCCTGGCGCCTCAACGCTGGAGATTGGGGACCCGAGACCCAGCGCCGGACTCACCCTGCAGCCCCCCGCCACCTGGGCCGCTAAGGGGCCCGCCGGTCATTCAGGGCGTGAGAACCGGCAGGGCCCTCAGAGCCCCAGGCAACCTTCGAAGGCACCCCCCCCCCCCCCGCTCCAAAATGTTTGGGCCCAGGCTCCAGCTCGCCAGCGCCCTCACTCCGCCCGCCCCTCCATTCGCTGCTCAGCGGGCATTTCGGGCCTGCCGGCATCCTTCTTGCTAACCCTAACCCTAGGTCAGTCCCCGAGAGGCCCCTGACAAGGGGCCTGGGGCTGTAATGCTGGGGATTGGGGACCCCTGAGCCCCAGGGCCAGACTAACACTGCTGCCTTCCACCACCTGGGCCACTAGGGGCGCTGTCTCTCATTGAGGGCTGGAGAAGGGGAAGGGCCCTCGGAGCCCCCACGGACCTTCGTTGTCCCCCGCCCCATAGCGCTTGGGCCCACGTTCCCACTCCTCAGCGCCCTCAGCTCGGCCTGCCCCTCCGCTCGCTGCACATCCAGCAGATCGGGCTTGCCGGACTCCTGGGGGCTAATCCGAGCTCTAGGTGGGCTCCTGAGGGGCCCCATCCATGGGGCCTGGCGCCCTAACGCCGGGGATTGGGAAGCTCCAAACCCCAGCACTGGACTCACCCTGCAGCCCACCGCCACCTGGGCCGTAGGGGCGCGACCGGTCATTCAGGGCGGGAGAACGGGTAGGGCCCTCTGAGTCCCGGCGAGCTTCGAAGGCCCCGTGCGCCAAAACACTTGGGCCCTCGCTCCGTCTCTCCAGGGCCCTCCCTTCCGCCCCACCCCCCGCTCGCCACACCGCCGGTGGATCCTGCCTGCTGGCGTCCTGAGGGCTAATCCTAAACCTAGGTGGGCCCCCGAGGAGCCCCTCCCAAGGGGCCTGGCACCGCAACTCCAGGCATTGGGGACCCCCAGCCCCAGGGCAAGACTAACACTGCTGCCCCTCCACCACCTGGGCACTAGGGGCGCTGCCGCTCATTCAGGGCTGGAGAAGGGGCAGGGCCCTCTGAGTCCCCGCCGACCTTTGATGGCCCCCCGCCCCAAAGCGCTTGGGCCCACGTTCCCACCAGTCAGCGCCCTCACCTCAAGCGGCCCCTCCACTCGAAAGACAGCAGGCGGATGGGAGCTGCCGGCCACCTGGGGGTAACCTTAACCCTAGGGCGGTCCCCGAGGGGCCCCTCCCAAGGGGCCTTGCGCAGCCACGCCGGGGATCCTGGACGTCTTAGCCCCAGGGCCGGACTCACCCTGCAGCCCCCTGGCACCCGGGCTGCTAGGGGCAGCGCCGGTCATTCAGGCGGGAGAAGGGGCAGGGCCCTCCTATCCCCGACCTCCTTCGAAGGCCCCCGCGCCAAAACCTGTGGGCCCATGGTCCCGCTCTCCAGCTCCCTCCCCTCGGCCCGCCCCAAGCGAGCCACGCAGCCAGGGGATTGGGCCTGAAGGCCTCCTGGGGACTAACCCAAACCCTAGGTGGGTTCCCGAGGGGCCCATCCCAAGGGGCTTGGCCCCCCAACGCCGGCTTTGGGAACCTCCAAACCCCAGCGCTGGACTCACCCTGCAGCCCCCCGCCACCCGGGCCGCTAGGGGCGCCCCCAGTCATTCAGGCCAGAGAAGGGGCAGGGCCCTCCGAGCCCCCGCCAACCTTCGATGGCCCCCCTGCCCCAAAGGGCTTAGGCCCACGTTCCCATTAGTCAGCGCCCTCACCTCAACCCGCCCCTCCGCTCGAAACACAGCAGCCGGATTGGACCTGCCGGACTCCTGGGGGCTAATCTGAACCCTAGGTGGGTCCCCGAGGGGCCCATCCCAAGGGACTTGGCGACCCAACGACCGGGATTGGGAACCACCGAACCCCAGTGGTGGAATCACCCTGCAGCCCCCCACCACTCCGGCCGCTAGGGGCGCCGCCGGTCATTCAGGCGGGAGAAGGAGCAGGGCCCTCCTAGCCCCTGATGACCTTCGAAGGCCCCCGCGCCAAAACGGTTGGGCCCAGGCTCCCACTCCTCAGCACCCTCAGCTCGGCCTACCCCTCTGCTCGCCGCACATCCAGCAGGTCGGGTTTGCCGGCCTCCTGGGGGCTAACACTAACACTAGGTGGGCTCCTGAGGGGCCCCACCCAAGGGGCCTGGCGCCTCAACGCCGGAGATTGGGGACCTGAGACGTAGCGCTGGACTCACCCTGCAGCCCCCCGCCAACTGTCCGCTAGGGCGCCCGCCGATCATTCAGGGCGTGAGAACGGGTAGGGCCCTCTGTGCCCCAGGCAACCTTCGAAGACCCCCCCCCTCCAAAATGTTTGGGCCCAGGCTCCAGCTCGCCAGTGCCCTCACTGCGCTCACCCCTCCACTCGCTGCACAGCGGGCATTTCGGGCCTGCCGGCATCCTTCTTGCTAACCCTAACCCTAACCCTAGGTCAGTCCCCGAGAGGCCCCTGACAAGGGGCCTGGGGCTGTAACGCTGGGGATTGGGGACCCCCGAGCCCCAGGGCCAGACTAAAACTGCTGCTGTCCACCACCTGGGCCACTAGGGGCGCTGTCTCTCATTCAGGGCTGGAGAAGGGGCAGGGCCCTCCAAGCCCCCGCGGACCTTCGATGGCCCCCCGCCCCAAAGCGCTTGGGCCCACGTTCCCACTCCTCAGCGCCCTCAGCTCGGCCTGCCCCTCCGCTCGCTGCACATCCAGCAGATCGGGCTTGCCGGACTCCTGGGGGCTAACCCGAGCTCTAGGTGGGCTCCTGAGGGGCCCCATCCATGGGGCCTGGCGCCCTAACGCCGGGGATTTGGAACTTCCGAACCCCAGCACTGGACTCACCCTGCAGCCCACCGCCACCTGGGCCGTAGGGGCGCGACCGGTCATTCAGGGCGGGAGAACGGGTAGGGCCCTCCGAGTCCCCGGCGAGCTTCGAAGGCCCCGTGCGCCAAAACACTTGGGCCCTTGCTCCGTCTCTCCAGCGCCCTCCCCTCCGCCCCACCCCCCGCTCGCCACACCGCCGGTGGATCCTGCCTGCCGGCGTCCTGAGGGCTAATCCTAAACCTAGGTGGGCCCCCGAGGAGCCCCTCCCAAGGGGCCTGGCACCGCAACTCCAGGCATTGGGGACCCCCAGCCCCAGGGCAAGACTAACACTGCTGCCCCTCCACCACCTGGGCACTAGGGGCGCTGCCGCTCATTCAGGGCTGGAGAAGGGGCAGGGCCCTCTGAGCCCCTGCCGACCTTTGATGGCCCCCCGCCCCAAAGCGCTTGGGCCCACGTTCCCACCAGTCAGCGCCCTCACCTCAAGCGGCCCCTCCGCTCGAAAGACAGCAGGCGGATGGGAGCTGCCGGCCACCTGGGGGTAACCTTAACCCTAGGGCGGTCCCCGAGGGGCCCCTCCCAAGGGGCCTTGCGCAGCCACGCCGGGGATCCTGGACGTCTTAGCCCCAGGGCCGGACTCACCCTGCAGCCCCCTGGCACCCGGGCTGCTAGGGGCAGCGCCGGTCATTCAGGCGGGAGAAGGGGCAGGGCCCTCCTATCCCCGACCTCCTTCGAAGGCCCCCGCGCCAAAACCTGTGGGCCCATGGTCCCGCTCTCCAGCTCCCTCCCCTCGGCCCGCCCCACAGCGAGCCACGCAGCCAGGGGATTGGGCCTGAAGGCCTCCTGGGGGCTAACCCAAACCCTAGGTGGATCCCGGAGGGGCCCATCCCAAGGCGCTTAGCGCCCCAACGCCTGCAATTGGGAACCTCCAAACCCCAGCGCTGGACTCACCCTGCAGCCCCCCGCCACCCTGGCCGCTAGGGGCGCCCCCAGTCATTCAGGCGAGAGAAGGGGCAGGGCCCTCCGAGCCCCCGCCGACTTTCGATGGCCCCCCCGCCCCAAAGCACTTGGGCCCACGTTCCTACTTGTCAGCGCCCTCACCTCAACCCGCCCCTCCGCTCGAAATACAGCAGGCGGATTGGACCTGCCGGACTCCTGGGGGCTAACCTGAACCCTAGGTGGGTCCCCGAGGGGCCCCTCCCAAGGGGCTTAGCGACCCAACGCCGGGGATTGGGAACCACTGAACCCCAGCGGTGGAATTACCCTGCAGCCCCCCACCACTCCGGCCGCTAGGGGCGCAGCCGGTCATTCAGGCGGGAGAAGGAGCAGGGCCCTCCTAGCCCCTGATGATCTTCGAAGGCCCCCGCGCCAAAACGGTTGGGCCCACGCTCCCACTCCTCAGCACCCTCAGCTCGGCCTACCCCTCTGCTCGCCGCACATCCAGCAGGTCGGGCTTGCCGGCCTCCCGGGGGCTAACATTAACTCTAGGTGGGCTCCTGAGGGGCCCCACCCAAGGGGCCTGACGCCTCAACACCGGAGATTGGGGACCTGAGACCCAGCGCTGGACTCACCCTGCAGCCCCCCGCCACCTGGGCCGCTAGGGGGCCCGCCGGTCATTCGGGGCGTGAGATCGGGCAGGGCCCTCTGTGCCCCAGGCAACCTTCGAAGACCCCCCCCCCCCGCTCCAAAATGTTTGGGCCCAGGCTCCAGCTCGCCAGTGCCCTCACTGCGCTCACCCCTCCACTCGCTGCACAGCGGGCATTTCGGGCCTGCCGGCATCCTTCTTGCTAACCCTAACCCTAGGTCAGTCCCCGAGAGGCCCCTGATAAGGGGCCTGGGGCTGTAACGCTGGGGATTGGGGACCCCCGAGCCCCAGGGCCAGACTAACACTGCTGCCGTCCACCACCTGGGCCACTAGGGGCGCTGTCTATCATTCAGGGCTGGAGAAGGGGCAGGGCCCTCCAAGCCCCCGCGACCTTCGATGGCCCCCCGCCCCAAAGCGCTTGGGCCCACGTTCCCACTCCTCAGCGCCCTCAGCTCGGCCTGCCCCTCCGCTCGCTGCACATCCAGCAGATCGGGCTTGCCGGACTCCTGGGGGCTAATCCGAGCTCTAGGTGGGCTCCTGAGGGGCCCCATCCATGGGGCCTGGCGCCCTAACGCCGGGGATTGGGGACCCCCGAGCCCCAGCGCCGGACTCACCCTGCCGCCCCACCGCCACGCGGGCTGGTACGGGTGCTGCCGGCCATTCAGGGTGGGAGAAGGGTCAGGGTCTCCGAGCCCCGGCGGATTTCGAAGGCCCCAGCACAAAAACGCTTGAGCCCACGCTCCCCTCTGCCAGGGCCCTCACCCTAGCCAGCCCCTCCGCTCTCCGCACAGCCGGCGGATCGGGACTGCTGGTCTCCTGGGGGCTAACCATAACCCTAGGTTGGTCAGCTAGTGGCGCCTCCCAAGTGGCCTGGCGCCACAACACCGGGGATTGGGGAACCCCGAGCCCCAGTGCTGGACTCACCCTGCTGCACTGCAGCCACCAGGGCTACTAGGGGCGCCGCCCGTCATTCAGGGCGGGAAACGGGCAGGGTCCTCCGAGGCCCCTGCAACCTTCCTAAGGCCCCCGTGCCAAAACGCTTGGGCCCACGCTACCGCTCGCCAGCGCCCTCACCTCGGCCTGCCCCTCCGCTACCCACACAGCCGGCGGATCGGGCCTGCCGGTCTCCAGGGGGCTAACCCTAACCCTAGGTCGGCCCCCTAGGGGCCCCTCCCAAGGGGCCTGGTGCCGCAACGCCGGGGATGGGGGACCCCCAAGCCCCAGCGCTGGATTCACCCTGCCGCCACACTGCCAACCGGGCCTCAAGGGGCGCCGCCGGTCATCCAGGGAGGGAGAAGGGCAGGGCCCTCCGAGCCCCCAGCGACCTTCGAAGGCCACCAGCTCCAAAGAGCTTGGACCCACGCTCCTACTCAACAGCGCTCTCACCTCCGCGCGCCCCTCCACTCAAGGCACAGCCAGCGGATCGGGCCTGCCAGACTCCTAGGGCCTAACCGTAACCCGAGGTCGGCCCCAGAGGGGCGCCTCCCAAGGGACCTGCCGCCACAATGCCAGGAATTGGGGACCCCCGAGCCCCAGAGCTGGACTCACCCTGCACCCCTGTCGCCACCTGCCCCTCTAGGGGTGCCGCCACTCATTCAGGATGAGAGAAGGAGCAGGGTCCTCCGACCCTGTTGACCTTCGAAGACCACCCGGGCCAAAACACTGGGTTCCATGCTCTCGCTCGCCAGTGCGCTCAACTCTGGCTGTTCCTCCGCTCACCGCACACCCAGCGGATCGGGCTAGCTGGCCTCCTGGGTACTAACCCTAACGAGAGGATGGGCCCGGAGGGGCCCCTCCGAAGGCGCCTGGTGCCGCAACGCCTGGGTTGGGGTCCCCCAAGCCCTAGTTCCAGACTCACCCTGCCGCCAGGCCTCCACCCAGGCCGCGAGGGGCACCGCTGGTATTTCAGTCCGGGAGAACGTGCAGGGCCCTCCGAGCCCCCAGCGACCTTCGAAGGCCCCCGCGCCAAAATGCTTGGGCCCACGCTCCCGCTCCCCAGGGCCCTCACCTCGGCCCGCCCCTCCGCTCACCGCACAGCTGGTGGGTTTGGCCTCCCGGCCTCCTTGGGGCTAAACCTAACCCTAGGTCTGCCCCCGAGGGGGCCCTCCCGAGGGGCCTGGTGCTGCAACGCCGGGGACTGGGGACCCTGAGCCCCAGGGCTGGACTCACCCTGCCACCCCCCATCACCCGGGCTGCTAAGTCACCGCCGTTCATTCAGGCGGGAGAATGATCAGGGCCCTCCGAAACCCCAGCAACATTCGAAGGCAAACCGGGGCAAAATGCTGGGTTCCACGCTCCCGCACGCCAGCCCCCTCAATTCTGGCCGTCCCTCCACTCACTGCACACCCAGCGGATCGGGCTAACCGGCCTCCTGGGGGCTCACCCTAACCCTAGGTCGGCCCCCGAGGGGCCCCTCCCAAGGCGCCTGGTGCTGTAACGCCGGGGTTGGGGTCCCCCAAGCCCTAGTTCCAGACTCACCCTGCCGCCAGGCCTCCACCCAGGTCGCTAGGGGCGCCGCCGGTATTTCAGTACCGGATAACGTGCAGGGACCTCCAAGTCCCCGGAGACCTTTGAGGTCCCCCCACGCCAAAACACTTGGGCCCTCGCTCCCGCTCGCCAGCGCCCTCAACTCGGGCCGTTCCTCTGCTCACCCCACACCCAGCGGATCGAGCTAGCCGGCTTCCTGGCGGCTAACACTAACCCTAGGTCGGCCCCCAAGGGGCCCATCCCAAGGCGCCTGGCGCCACCACGCCGGGGATTGGGGTTCCCCATGCCCCAGCACTGGACTCACCCTGCTACCCCGCCTCCACCCAGGCCTCTAGGTGCTCCCCCGGTCTTTCAGGGCAGGAGAACGTGCCAGGCCCTCCGAGCCCCTGGAGAACTTCGAAGGCCCCCCCGCCAAAACGCTTGGGACCATGCTAACGCTTCCCAGCGCCCTCACCTTGGCCCGCCCTTCCGCTCACCACATACCCAGTGGATGGGGCCTCCTGACCTCCTTGGGGAGAAACCTACCCCTAGGTCCTTCCTGGAGGGGCCCATCCCAAGGGGCCTGGTGCCACAACCACGGGGATTGGGGACCCCCGAGCCCCAGCGCCGGACTCACCATGCCGCCCCGCCTCCATCCCGGCCGCTAAGGGCGCCGCCGGTCATTCAAGGCGGGAGAACGGACAGGACCCTATGAGTCCCCGGCGACCTTCGAAGGCCCCCCGCAGTAAAAGGCCTGGGCACACGGTCCCACTCACCAGTTCCCTCACCTCGGCCCGCCCCTCCCCTCGCTGTACAGGCGGCAGATCGGGCCTGCTGTCCTCCTGTGGGCTAACCCTAACCCTAGGTCGGCCCCCTAGGGGCCCCTCCCAAGGGGCAAGGTGCCGCAATGCTGGGAATTCAGGACCCCCGAGCCCCAAAGCCAGACTCACCCTGCCGCCCCGCCGTCACCCGGGCCGTTGGCGGCACCTCCGGTCATTCAGGGCGGGAGAACCGGCAGGGGGCTCCGAACCCCTGGAGACATTCGAAGGACCCCCGCGCCAAAACACTTGGGCCCACGCTTCCACTCGCCAGCGCCCTCACCTCGGCTGGCCCCTCCGCTTGCCGCACATCCAGCGGAAAGGGCCTGCAGGCCTCCAGGAGGTAACCCTAACGCTAGGTCGGCCCCCGAAGAGCCTCTCCCAAGGGGCCTGGCACCGCAACGCCGGGGATTGGGGACCCCTGAGCCCAAGCGCCGGACTCACCCTGCCCTCCCACCGCCACCTGGGCCGCTAGGGGTGCCGCCATTCATTCAGGTGGGAGGAGGAACAGAGCCCTCCGAGCCCCCATTGACCTTATAAGGCCACCCGCGCCAAAACGCTGGGGTCCACGCTACCGCTCGCCATCGCCCTCACCTCGGCCCGCCCTGCCACTCACCGCACAGCCGGCGGAGAGAGCCTGTGGGGCTCCTAGGGGCTAACCCTACCCTAGGTCCGCCCACGAGGGGCCCCACCCAAGGCGCTTGGCGCCGCAATGCTGGGGATTGGGGTCCCCCAAGCCCCAAAGCCGGACTTACCCTGCCGCCCTGCCATCACCCGGGGCTGCTAAGGACTCCGCCGGTCATTCAGGGCGGGAGAAAGGGCAGGGCCCTCCGAGTCCACGGCGACCTTTGAGGCCTTCGCACGAAAAAGCCTCAGCCCACGCTCCCGCTCGCCAGCGCCCTCACCTCAGCCCGCCCCTCTGCTCGCCGCAGAGCCAGTGGATTGGGCCTCCTGGCCTCCTTGGGGATAAACCTCACCCAAGGTCGGCCCCCGAGGGGCCTCTCCCAAGGGACCTGGCGCCGCAACGCCGGGGATTGGGACCCCCCGAGCCCCAGCTTCCGACTCACCATGCTCCCCCGCCGGCAACTGGGCCATTAGGGGCACCGCCGGTCATTCAGGGCGGGAGACTGGGCAGGGCTTCCTGAGCCCCGGCCACATTCGAAGGGCCCCCGCACCAAAACTCATGGGCCCACGCGCCTGCTGGCCAATGCCCTCACCTAGTTCCGCCGCTCCGCTCGCTGCACAGGTGGCGGATCGGGCCTGCCGGCCTCCTGGGGGTTAACCCTGTCCATCGGTCGGCCCCCGAAAGGCCCCTCCCAAGGGGCCTGGCGCCGCAACGCCGGGGATTGGGGACCCCCGAGCCCCAGCGCCGGACTCACCCTGCCGCCCCACCGCCACGCGGGCTGGTACGGGTGCTGCCGGCCATTCAGGGTGGGAGAAGGGTCAGGGTCTCCAAGCCCCGGCGGATTTCAAAGGCCCCAGCACAAAAACGCTTGAGCCCACGCTCCCCTCTGCCAGGGCCCTCACCCTAGCCAGCCCCTCCGCTCTCCGCACAGCCGGCGGATCGGGCCTGCCGGTCTCCAGGGGGCTAACCCTAACCCTAGGTCGGCCCCCTAGGGGCCCCTCCCAAGGGGCCTCGTGCCGCAACGCCAGGGATGGGGGACCCCCAAGCCCCAGCGCTGGATTCACCCTGCCGCCACACTGCCAACCGGGCCTCAAGGGGCGCCGCCGGTCATCCAGGGAGGGAGAAGGGCAGGGCCCTCCGAGCCCCCGGCGACCTTCGAAGGCCACCAGCTCCAAAGAGCTTGGACCCACGCTCCTACTCAACAGCACTCTCACCTCTGTGCGCCCCTCCACTCAAGGCACAGCCAGCGGATCAGGCCTGTCAGACTCCTAGGGCCTAACCTTAACCCGAGGTCGGCCCCAGAGGGGTGCCTCCCAAGGGACCTGCCGCCGCAATGCCAGAAATTGGGGACCCCCGAGCCCCAGAGCTGGAATCACCCTGCACCCCTGTCGCCACCTGCCCCTCTAGGGGTGCCGCCACTCATTCAGGATGAGAGAAGGAGCAGGGTCCTCCGACCCTGTTGACCTTCGAAGACCACCCGGGCCAAAACACTGGGTTCCATGCTCTCGCTCGCCAGTGCGCTCAACTCCGGCTGTTCCTCCGCTCACCGCACACCCAGCGGATCGGGCTAGCCGGCCTCCTGGGTACTAACCCTAACGAGAGGATGGGCCCGGAGGGGACCCTCCGAAGGCACCTGGCACCGCAACGCTTGGGTTGGGGTCCCCCAAGCCCTAGTTCCAGACTCACCCTGCCGCCAGGCCTCCACCCAGGCCGCGAGGGGCACAGCCGGTATTTCAGTACGGGAGAACGTGCAGGGCCCTCTGAGCCCCCGGTGACCTTCGAAGGCCCAACAGGCCAAAACGCTTGGGCTCCCACTCCCGCTCGCCAGCGCCCTCACCTCGCCCCGCCCCTCCGTTCTCTGCACAGCCGGCGGATCGGGCCCCGGCCTCCTTTGGGCTAACCTCAACCCTAGGTCGGCCCCCGAGGGACCCCTCCCAAGGGGCCAGGCGCCTCCACTCCGGGGCATTTGGACCCCTGAGCCCTACTCCAGACTCACCCTGCCGCCCCGCCGCCACCCTGGCCGCTAGGGGCGCCACCGGTCATTTAGGGTGTGAGAATGGGCAGGGCCCTCCAAGCCCCCAGCGACAATCGAAGGCCCCCGTGCCAAAACGCCTGGGCCCATGCTCCCCCTCGCCAGCGCCCTCACCTCGGCCCGCCCCTCTGCTCGCCGCACAGCCGGCGGTTCGGGCCTGCCGGCCTCCTTTGGGCTAACCCTAAACATAGGTCGGCCCCAGAGGAGCCCCTCCCAAGGGGCCTGGCGCCGCCACGCTGGGGATTGGGGACACCCGAACCCCACCGCCGGACGCACTCTGCCGCTCCTCACCACCCGGCCCGCTAGGGGCGCCGTCCTCATTCAGGGCGTTAGAACGGGCAGGGCCCCCCGAGCCCCCGGCGACCTTCGAAGGTCCCCCGCGACAAAACGCTTGGGGCCATGCTCCCGCTCGCCAGCGCCCTCACCTCGGCTAGCCCCTCCGCCTGTGCCAGAGCCGGCGGATCGGGCCTGCCAGCCTCCTGGGGGCTAACCCGAACCCTAGGTCGGCCCCCAAGGGGCCCCTCCCAAGGGGCCTATCGCTGCAATGCCTGGGATTGGTGACCCCCGAGCCCCAGCGCTGGACTCACCGTGCCGCCCCGCCACCACCCGGGCCGGTAGGAGAGCTGTCGGTCATTCAGGGCAGAACAACGGACAGGGCCCTCGGAGCCCCCAGCGCCGTTTGAAGGCCCTCCGCGCCAAAACCCTTGGGCCCACGCTCCCGCTCGCCAGCACCATCACTTCAGCCCACCCTCCGCTCCCTGCACAGCCGGCGGATTGGGCCTGACGGTCTCCTGGGGGCTAACCCTAAACCTAGCTCGATCCATCGAGGGGCCCCTCCCAAGGGGCCTGGTGCCGCAACGCCAGGGATTCGGGACCCACAAGCCTCAGCGCCAGACTCACCCTCCCGCCCCGCTGCCACCCGGGCCTCTAGGGGCACCGCCGGTCATCCAGGGCGGGAGAACGGGCAGGGTCCTCCGAGCCCCTGGTGACCTTCAAAGGCCCCCGCACCAAAACGCTTGGGCCCACGCTCCTGCTCTTCAGCGCCCTCACCTCGGCCTGCCCCTCCGCTCGCCACACAGCTGGCAGATCGGGCCTGCCGGCCTCCTGGGGGCTAACCCTAACCCTAGCTCACCCTCGGAGGGGCTCATCCCAAGGTGCCTGGAGCGGCAATGCCGGGCATTGGAGACCCACGAGCCACAGTGCTGGACTCACCGTGCTGCCCCGCCGCCACACAGGCCTCTAGTGGCACCACCGGTCATTCAGGGTGGGAGAACGGGAAGGGCCCTTGGAGCCCCCGGCCTCTTTCGAAGGCCCCCCGCGCCAGAAAGCTTGTGCCCACTCTCCCAGTAGCCAGTGCCCTCACCTCGGCCCGCCCCTCCGCTCGCCGCACAGCTGGCGGATAGGGCCCGCCAGCCTCCTGGGGGCTAACCCTATCCCTACGTCGGCCCCCGAGAGGGCCCTCCCAACGGGCCTGGCACCGCAACACCGGGGTTTGGGGACCCCTAGCCCCAGCATCCGACTCACCATGCTCCCCCGTCGGCAACTGAGCCGCTAGGGGCACCGCCGGACATTCAGTGCGGGAGAACGGGCAGGGCTTCTTGAACCCCGGCGACCTTCGAAGGCCCCCCGCGCCAAAACTCATGGGCCTACGCTACCGCTCGCCAGCGCCCTCACCTCGGCCCTCCCCTCTGCTCACCGCACAGCCGGTGGATTGGGCCTGCGGCCTCCTGGGGGCTAACCATAACCCTAGGTCAGCCTCCGAGGGGCCCCTGCGAAGGGGCCTGGTGCCGCAACACCCGGGATTGGGAACCCCCCAACCCCAGCGACGGACTCACCCTGTCGCCCTGCCGCCACCCGGGCCCCAGGGGCGCCGCAGGTCATTCAGGGCGGGAAAACGGGCAGGGTCCTCCGATCCCCCGGCGACCTTCGAAGGCTTCCCGCGCCAAAACGCTGCGGCCTAGCTCCCGCTCGCCCGCGCCCTCACCTCGGCCCGCCCCTCCGCTCGCCGCACAGCTGGCACATCGGGCCTGCCGGCCTCCTGGGGGCTAACTGTAACCTTAGGTCGGCCCCCGAGGGGCCACTACCAAGGGTCTGCCCCCGCAACGCCGGGGATTGGGGACCCCCAAGCCCCAGTGCTGGACTCACCCTGCCGCCCCGCCCCCCCAGGCCGCTAGTAGCGCCGCTGGTCATTCAGGGCAGGAGAACGGGTTGGGCCCTCCGAACCCCCGATGACCTTCGAAGGCCCCCCGTGCCAAAACGCTTGGGTCCACATTCTTGCTCTCAAGCGCCCTCACCTGGGTCCACCCCTCCGCTCGCCTCACAGCCGGCGGATCGGGCCTGCTGGCCCCCTGGGGGCTAACAATAACCCTTGGTCAGCCCCCTAGAGCCCTTCCAAAGGGGCCTGGCGCCCCAACGCCGAGGATTGGGGACCCCCAAGCCCCAGCGCCCAAGTCACCCTAACACCCCTCCTCCACCCGGGCCGCTAGGGGAGCCGCCGGTCATTCAGGGCAGAAGAACGTACAGGGCCCTCCAAGCCCCGAGCGACTTTCGAAGGACCCCCGCGCCAAAACGCCTGAGCCCACGCTCCCGCTCGCCAGCGGCCTCACCTCCGCCCGCCTCTCCGCTTGCCGCAGAGCTGGCGGATCGGGCTTCCGGCCTCCTGGGGGCTAAATCTAACCATAGGTCGGCCCCCTAGGGGCCCCAGCAAGGGGCCTAGAGCCGCAACACCGGGGATTGGAGAACCCCGAGCTCCAGCGCTGGACACAACCGGCTGCCCCGCTGCCACATGGGCCACTAGGGGCGCTGCCGGTCATTCAGGGCGGGACCACGGGCAGGGCCCTCAGAGCCTCTGGCGACATTCGAAGGCCCCCCGCGCCAAAACGCTTGGGCCCACGCTCCTGCTCACAAGCGCCCTCACCTCGGCCTGCCCCTCTGCTCACCACACAGCCGGCGGATCGGGCCTGCCGGCCTCCTCGGAGCTAACCCTAACCCTAGGTGAGTCCCCGAGGGGCCCCTCCCAAGGGGCATGGCGCCAAAACGCCGGGGATTGGGAACCCCTGAGTCCCAGCGCCCGACTCACCCTACCGCCCCTCCTCCACCAGGGCTTTTAGGGGAGCCGCCCGTCATTCAGGGCGGGAGAACGGGCAGGGCCGTCCGAACCCCTGGCGACATTCGAAGGACCCCCGCGCCAAAATGACTGGGCCCACTCTCCAGATTGCCAGCGGCCTCACCTCCGACCACCCCTCCACTCACCGCAGAGCTGGCGGATCGGGCCTGCGGGCCTCCTGGGGGCTAACCCTAACCATATGTCGGCCCCCGAGGGGCCCCTAGCAAGGGGCCTGGAGTCGTAACGCCGGGGATTGGGGAACCCTGAACCCCAGTGCCGGACTCACCCGGCCGCCCCGCTGCCACCTGCACCACTAGGAGCGCCACCGGTCATTCAGTGCGGGAGAACGGGCAGGGTCCTCCGATCCCCCCACGACCTTCGAAGGGCCCCCCGCACCAAAACACTTGACCCACGCTCCCGCTAGCCAGCGCCCTCACCTCGACCCGCCCCTCCGCTCGCCGCACAGCCGTAGGATCGGGCCGGTCAGCCCCCTGGGTGTAACCCTAACCCTAGGTCTGCCCCCACGGGGCCCCTCCCAAGGGGCCTGGCATCGCAATGCCGGGGATTGGGGACCCCCGAGCACCAGTGCTGGACTCTCCCTGCCACCCCACCACCACCCAGTCCGCTAGGGGCGCCGCCGGTCATTCAGTGCTGGAGAACAGGCAGGGCCCTCTGAGCCCCCGCGACCTTCATAGGCCCCTCGCGCCAAAATGCTTGGGCCCACGCTCCCACTCGCCAGCGCCCTCTTCTCGGCCCGCCCCTCCACTCGATGAACAGCTAGCGGATCAGGCCTGCCTGTTTCCTGGGGGCTAACACTAACCCTAGGTCAGACCCCAAGGGGCCACTTCCAAAGGCCTGGTGCCACAACGCCGGGGATTGGTGACCCCCAAGCCTCAGCGCCGGAGTCACCCTTCCGCCCCACAGCTACCGGGCCAGTAGGGACGCCACCAGTCATTCAGAGCGGGAGAATGGGCAGGGCCCTCCGAGCCCCTGGCGACCTTTGAGGCCCCCCACGCCAAAACGCTTGGGCCCACGCTCCCGCTAGCAAGCGCCCTCACCTCGGTCCGCCCCCCCTCTCGCCGCACAGACAGCGGATTGGGCCTGCCAGCCTCCTGGGAACTAACCCTAACTCTAGGTCTGCTCACGAGGGGCCCCTCCCAAGGGGCCTGGCGATGCCACGCCGGGGATTGGGGACCCTCAAGCCCCAGCGCATTACTTACCCTGCCGCCCTGCCGCCACGCGGGCTGCTAGGGGCGCCACCGGTTATTTAGGGCGGGAGAACGGGCAGGGCCCTCCGAGCCCCCAGTGACCTTTGAAGGCCCCCCGTGACAAAACGCTTGGGCCTAGGCTCCTGCTCGCCAGCACCCTCTCCTCAGCCCGCCCCTCCGCTCGCCGCACAGCCGGCAGATCGGGACTGCCGGCCTCCTGGGGCTAACCCTAACCCTAGGTCGGCTCCCGAGGGGCCCATCCCAAGGGGCCTGGCGCCGCCACGCGGGTGATTGGGGACCCCCGAGCACCAGGGCTGAACTCACCCTGCCGCCCCGCTGCGACCCGGATCGCTAGGGGCACCGTCCTCATTCGGGGCTGGGGAACGGGCAGGGCCCTCTGAGCCCCCGGTGACCTTCGAAGGCCCGACACGCCAAAACGCTTGGGCTCCCGCTCCCGCTCGCCAGCGCCCTCACCTCGCCCCGCCCCTCCGTTCTCTGCACAGCCGGCGGATCGGGCCCCGGCCTCCTTTGGGCTAACCTCAACCCTAGGTCGGCCCCCGAGGGACCCCTCCCAAGGGGCCAGGCGCCGCCACGCCGGGGCATTTGGACCCCTGAGCCCTACTCCAGACTCACCCTGCCGCCCCGCCGCCACCCTGGCCGCTAGGGGCGCCACCGGTCATTCAGGGAGGGAGTACGGGCAGGGCCCTCCGAGCCCCCGATGACCTTCGAAGGCCCCCCGCACCAAAACGCTTGGGCCTAAGCTCCCGCTCGCCAGCGCCCTCACCTCGGCTCACCCCTCCCCTCGCCGCACAGCCGGCCAATCGGGCCTGCCGGCCTCCTTTGGGCTAACGATAACCCTAGCTCGGCCCCCGAGGGACCCCTCCCAAGGGGCCTGGCAATGCCACGCCGGGTATTGGGGACCCCCGAGCCCGAGCTCCGGACTCACCCTGCCTCCCCGCCGCCACCCTGGCCGCTAGGGAGCCGCCGGGCATTCAGGGCGGGAGAACTTGCTGGGCCCTCCGAGCCCCCGGTGAGCTTCGAAGGCCCCCCATGCCAAAACGCTTGGGCCCACGCTCCCGCTTGCCAGCGCATTAACGTCGGCCCACCCCTCCGCTCGCTGTACAGCCGGCGGATTGGGCCCGCCGGCCTCCTTTGGGCTAACACTCACCATATGTCGGCCCCCGAGGGACCCCTCCCAAGTGCCTGGAGCCACCGCGCCGGGGATCGGGGACCACTGAGCCCCAGCTCCAGACTCATCCTGCCGACACGCCGCCACCCTGGCCGCTAGGGGCGCCACCGGTCATTTAGGGTGTGAGAATGGGCAGGGCCCTCCAAGCCCCCAGCGACAATCGAAGGCCCCCCGTGCCAAAACGCCTGGGCCCACGCTCCCCCTCGCCAGCGCCCTCACCTCGGCCCGCCCCTCTGCTCGCCGCACAGCCGGCGGTTCGGGCCTGCCGGCCTCCTTTGGGCTAACCCTAAACCTAGGTCGGCCCCAGAGGAGCCCCTCCCAAGGGGCCTGGCGCCGCCACGCTGGGGATTGGGGACACCCGAACCCCACCGCCGGACGCACTCTGCCGCTCCTCACCACCCGGCCCGCTAGGGGCGCCGTCCTCATTCAGGGCGTTAGAACGGGCAGGGCCCCCCGAGCCCCCGGCGACCTTCGAAGGTCCCCCGCGACAAAACGCTTGAGGCCATGCTCCCGCTCGCCAGCGCCCTCACCTCGGCTAGCCCCTCCGCCTGTGCCAGAGCCGGCGGATCGGGCCTGCCAGCCTCCTGGGGGCTAACCCGAACCCTAGGTCGGCCCCCAAGGGGCCCCTCCCAAGGGGCCTATCGCTGCAATGCCTGGGATTGGTGACCCCCGAGCCCCAGCGCTGGACTCACCGTGCCGCCCCGCCACCACCCGGGCCGGTAGGAGAGCTGTCGGTCATTCAGGGCAGAACAACGGACAGGGCCCTCGGAGCCCCCAGCGCCGTTTGAAGGCCCTCCGCGCCAAAACCCTTGGGCCCACGCTCCCGCTCGCCAGCACCATCACTTCAGCCCACCCTCCGCTCCCTGCACAGCCGGCGGATTGGGCCTGACGGTCTCCTGGGGGCTAACCCTAACCCTAGCTCGATCCCTCGAGGGGCCCCTCCCAAGGGGCCTGGTGCCGCAACGAAAGGGATTCGGGACCCACAAGCCCCAGCGCCAGACTCACCCTCCCGCCCCGCTGCCACCCGGGCCTCTAGGGGCACCGCCGGTCATCCAGGGCGGGAGAACGGGCAGGGTCCTCCGAGCCCCTGGTGACCTTCAAAGGCCCCCGCACCAAAACGCTTGGGCCCACGCTCCTGCTCTTCAGCGCCCTCACCTCGGCCTGCCCCTCCGCTCGCCACACAGCTGGCAGATCGGGCCTGCCGGCCTCCTGGGGGCTAACCCTAACCCTAGCTCACCCTCGGAGGGGCTCATTCCAAGGTGCCTGGAGCGGCAATGCCAGGCATTGGAGACCCACGAGCCACAGTGCTGGACTCACCGTGCTGCCCCGCCGCCACACAGGCCGCTAGTGGCACCACCGGTCATTCAGGGCGGGAGAACGGGAAGGGCCCTTGGAGCCCCCGGCCTCTTTCGAAGGCCCCCCGCGCCAGAAAGCTTGCGCCCACTCTCCCGGTAGCCAGTGCCCTCACCTCGGCCCGCCCCTCCGCTCGCCGCACAGCCGGCGGATAGGGCCCGCCAGCCTCCTGGGGGCTAACCCTATCCCTACGTCGGCCCCCGAGAGGCCCCTCCCAACGGGCCTGGCACCGCAACACCGGGGTTTGGGGACCCCTAGCCCCAGCATCCGACTCACCATGCTCCCCCGCCGGCAACTGAGCCACTAGGGGCACCGCCGGACATTCAGTGCGGGAGAACGGGCAGGGCTTCTTGAACCCCGGCGACCTTCGAAGGCCCCCCGCGCCAAAACTCATGGGCCTACGCTACCGCTCGCCAGCGCCCTCACCTCGGCCCTCCCCTCTGCTCACCGCACAGCCGGTGGATTGGCCTGCGGCCTCCTGGGGGCTAACCATAACCCTAGGTCAGCCTCCGAGGGGCCCCTGCGAAGGGGCCTGGTGCCGCAACACCCGGGATTGGGAACCCCCCAACCCCAGCGATGGACTCACCCTGTCGCCCTGCCGCCACCCGGGCCCCAGGGGCGCCGCAGGTCATTCAGGGCGGGAAAACGGGCAGGGTCCTCCGATCCCCCGGCGACCTTCGAAGGCTTCCCGCGCCAAAACGCTGCGGCCTAGCTCCCGCTCGCCCGCGCCCTCACCTCGGCCCGCCCCTCCGCTCGCCGCACAGCTGGCACATCGGGCCTGCCGGCCTCCTGGGGGCTAACTGTAACCTTAGGTCGGCCCCCGAGGGGCCACTACCAAGGGTCTGCCCCCGCAACGCCGGGGATTGGGGACCCCCAAGCCCCAGTGCCGGACTCACCCTGCCGCCCCGCCCCCCCGGGCCGCTAGTAGTGCCGCTGGTCATTCAGGGCAGGAGAACGGGTTGGGCCCTCCGAACCCCCGATGACCTTCGAAGGCCCCCCGTGCCAAAACGCTTGGGTCCACATTCTTGCTCTCAAGCGCCCTCACCTGGGTCCACCCCTCCGCTCGCCTCACAGCCGGCGGATCGGGCCTGCTGGCCCCCTGGGGGCTAACAATAACCCTTGGTCGGCCCCCTAGAGCCCTTCCAAAGGGGCCTGGCGCCCCAACGCCGAGGATTGGGGACCCCCAAGCCCCAGCGCCCAAGTCACCCTAACACCCCTCCTCCACCCGGGCCGCTAGGGGAGCCGCCGGTCATTCAGGGCAGAAGGACGTACAGGGCCCTCCAAGCCCCGAGCGACTTTCGAAGGACCCCCGCGCCAAAACGCCTGAGCCCACGCTCCCGCTCGCCAGCGGCCTCACCTCCGCCCGCCTCTCCGCTTGCCGCAGAGCTGGCGGATCGGGCTTCCGGCCTCCTGGGGGCTAAATCTAACCATAGGTCGGCCCCCTAGGGGCCCCAGCAAGGGGCCTAGAGCCGCAACACCGGGGATTGGAGAACCCCGAGCTCCAGCGCTGGACACAACCGGCTGCCCCGCTGCCACATGGGCCACTAGGGGCGCTGCCGGTCATTCAGGGCGGGACCACGGGCAGGGCCCTCAGAGCCTCTGGCGACATTCGAAGGCCCCCCGCGCCAAAACGCTTGGGCCCACGCTCCTGCTCACAAGCGCCCTCACCTCGGCCTGCCCCTCTGCTCACCACACAGCCGGCGGATCGGGCCTGCCGGCCTCCTCGGAGCTAACCCTAACCCTAGGTGAGTCCCCGAGGGGCCCCTCCCAAGGGGCATGGCGCCAAAACGCCGGGGATTGGGAACCCCTGAGTCCCAGCGCCCGACTCACCCTACCGCCCCTCCTCCACCAGGGCTTTTAGGGGAGCCGCCCGTCATTCAGGGCGGGAGAACGGGCAGGGCCGTCCGAACCCCTGGCGACATTCGAAGGACCCCCGCGCCAAAATGACTGGGCCCACTCTCCAGATTGCCAGCGGCCTCACCTCCGACCACCCCTCCACCCACCGCAGAGCTGGCGGATCGGGTCTGCGGGCCTCCTGGGGGCTAACCCTAACCATATGTCGGCCCCCGAGGGGCCCCTAGCAAGGGGCCTGGAGTCGTAACGCCGGGGATTGGGGAACCCTGAACCCCAGTGCCGGACTCACCCGGCCGCCCCGCTGCCACCTGCACCACTAGGAGCGCCACCGGTCATTCAGTGCGGGAGAACGGGCAGGGTCCTCCGATCCCCCCACGACCTTCGAAGGGCCCCCCGCACCAAAACACTTGACCCACGCTCCCGCTAGCCAGCGCCCTCACCTCGGCCCGCCCCTCCGCTCGCCGCACAGCCGTAGGATCGGGCCGGTCAGCCCCCTGGGTGTAACCCTAACCCTAGGTCTGCCCCCACGGGGCCCCTCCCAAGGGGCCTGGCATCGCAATGCCGGGGATTGGGGACCCCCGAGCACCAGTGCTGGACTCTCCCTGCCACCCCACCACCACCCAGTCCGCTAGGGGCGCCGCCGGTCATTCAGTGCTGGAGAACAGGCAGGGCCCTCTGAGCCCCCGCGACCTTCATAGGCCCCTCTTGCCAAAATGCTTGGGCCCACGCTCCCACTCGCCAGCGCCCTCTTCTCGGCCCGCCCCTCCACTCGATGAACAGCTAGCGGATCAGGCCTGCCTGTTTCCTGGGGGCTAACACTAACCCTAGGTCAGACCCCAAGGGGCCACTTCCAAAGGCCTGGTGCCACAACGCCGGGGATTGGTGACCCCCAAGCCTCAGCGCCGGAGTCACCCTTCCGCCCCACAGCTACCGGGCCAGTAGGGACGCCACCAGTCATTCAGAGCGGGAGAATGGGCAGGGCCCTCCGAGCCCCTGGCGACCTTTGAGGCCCCCCACGCCAAAACGCTTGGGCCCACGCTCCCGCTAGCAAGCGCCCTCACCTCGGTCCGCCCCCCCTCTCGCCGCACAGACAGCGGATTGGGCCTGCCAGCCTCCTGGGAACTAACCCTAACTCTAGGTCTGCTCACGAGGGGCCCCTCCCAAGGGGCCTGGCGATGCCACGCCGGGGATTGGGGACCCTCAAGCCCCAGCGCATTACTTACCCTGCCGCCCTGCCGCCACGCGGGCTGCTAGGGGCGCCACCGGTTATTTAGGGCGGGAGAACGGGCAGGGCCCTCCGAGCCCCCAGTGACCTTTGAAGGCCCCCCGTGACAAAACGCTTGGGCCTAGGCTCCTGCTCGCCAGCACCCTCTCCTCAGCCCGCCCCTCCGCTCGCCGCACAGCCGGCAGATCGGGACTGCCGGCCTCCTGGGGCTAACCCTAACCCTAGGTCGGCTCCCGAGGGGCCCATCCCAAGGGGCCTGGCGCCGCCACGCGGGTGATTGGGGACCCCCGAGCACCAGGGCTGAACTCACCCTGCCGCCCCGCTGCGACCCGGATCGCTAGGGGCACCGTCCTCATTCGGGTCTGGGGAACGGGCAGGGCCCTCTGAGCCCCCGGTGACCTTCGAAGGCCCGACACGCCAAAACGCTTGGGCTCCCGCTCCCGCTCGCCAGCGCCCTCACCTCGGCTCACCCCTCCCCTCGCCGCACAGCCGGCCAATCGGGCCTGCCGGCCTCCTTTGGGCTAACGATAACCCTAGCTCGGCCCCCGAGGGACCCCTCCCAAGGGGCCTGGCAATGCCACGCCGGGTATTGGGGACCCCCGAGCCCGAGCTCCGGACTCACCCTGCCTCCCCGCCGCCACCCTGGCCGCTAGGGAGCCGCCGGGCATTCAGGGCGGGAGAACTTGCTGGGCCCTCCGAGCCCCCGGTGAGCTTCGAAGGCCCCCCATGCCAAAACGCTTGGGCCCACGCTCCCGCTTGCCAGCGCATTAACGTCGGCCCACCCCTCCGCTCGCTGTACAGCCGGCGGATTGGGCCCGCCGGCCTCCTTTGGGCTAACACTCACCATATGTCGGCCCCCGAGGGACCACTCCCAAGTGCCTGGAGCCACCTCGCCGGGGATCGGGTACCACTGAGCCCCAGCTCCAGACTCATCCTGCCGACACGCCGCCACCCTGGCCGCTAGGGGCGCCACCGGTCATTTAGGGTGTGAGAATGGGCAGGGCCCTCCAAGCCCCCAGCGACAATCGAAGGCCCCCCGTGCCAAAACGCCTGGGCCCACGCTCCCCCTCGCCAGCGCCCTCACCTCGGCCCGCCCCTCTGCTCGCCGCACAGCCGGCGGTTCGGGCCTGCCGGCCTCCTTTGGGCTAACCCTAAACCTAGGTCGGCCCCAGAGGAGCCCCTCCCAAGGGGCCTGGCGCCGCCACGCTGGGGATTGGGGACACCCGAACCCCACCGCTGGACGCACTCTGCCGCTCCTCACCACCCGGCCCGCTAGGGGCGCCGTCCTCATTCAGGGCGTTAGAACGGGCAGGGCCCCCCGAGCCCCCGGCGACCTTCGAAGGTTCCCCGCGACAAAACGCTTGGGGCCATGCTCCCGCTCGCCAGCGCCCTCACCTCGGCTAGCCCCTCCGCCTGTGCCAGAGCCGGCGGATCGGGCCTGCCAGCCTCCTGGGGGCTAACCCGAACCCTAGGTCGGCCCCCAAGGGGCCCCTCCCAAGGGGCCTATCGCTGCAATGCCTGGGTTTGGTGACCCCCGAGCCCCAGCGCTGGACTCACCGTGCCGCCCCGCCACCACCCGGGCCGGTAGGAGAGCTGTCGGTCATTCAGGGCAGAACAACGGACAGGGCCCTCAGAGCCCCCAGCGCCGTTTGAAGGCCCTCCGCGCCAAAACCCTTGGGCCCACGCTCCCGCTCGCCAGCACCATCACTTCAGCCCACCCTCCGCTCCCTGCACAGCCGGCGGATTGGGCCTGACGGTCTCCTGGGGGCTAACCCTAACCCTAGCTCGATCCCTCGAGGGGCCCCTCCCAAGGGGACTGGTGCCGCAACGCCAGGGATTCGGGACCCACAAGCCCCAGCGCCAGACTCACCCTCCCGCCCCGCTGCCACCCGGGCCTCTAGGGGCACCGCCGGTCATCCAGGGCGGGAGAACGGGCAGGGTCCTCCGAGCCCCTGGTGACCTTCAAAGGCCCCCGCACCAAAACGCTTGGGCCCACGCTCCTGCTCTTCAGCGCCCTCACCTCGGCCTACCCCTCCGCTCGCCACACAGCTGGCAGATCGGGCCTGCCGGCCTCCTGGGGGCTAACCCTAACCCTAGCTCACCCTCGGAGGGGCTCATCCCAAGGTGCCTGGAGCGGCAATGCCGGGCATTGGAGACCCACGAGCCACAGTGCTGGACTCACCGTGCTGCCCCGCCGCCACACAGGCCGCTAGTGGCACCACCGGTCATTCAGGGCGGGAGAACGGGAAGGGCCCTTGGAGCCCCCGGCCTCTTTCGAAGGCCCCCCGCGCCAGAAAGCTTGCGCCCACTCTCCCGGTAGCCAGTGCCCTCACCTCGGCCCGCCCCTCCGCTCGCCGCACAGCCGCCGGATAGGGCCCGCCAGCCTCCTGGGGGCTAACCCTATCCCTACGTCGGCCCCCGAGAGGCCCCTCCCAACGGGCCTGGCACCGCAACACCGGGGTTTGGGGACACCTAGCCCCAGCATCCGACTCACCATGCTCCCCCGCCGGCAACTGAGCCGCTAGGGGCACCGCCGGACATTCAGTGCGGGAGAACGGGCAGGGCTTCTTGAGCCCCGGCGACCTTCGAAGGCCCCCCGCGCCAAAGCTCATGGGCCTACGCTACCGCTCGCCAGCGCCCTCACCTCGGCCCTCCCTCTGCTCACCACACAGCCGGTGGATCGGGCCTGCGGCCTCCTGGGGGCTAACCATAACCCTAGGTCAGCCTCCGAGGGGCCCCTGCGAAGGGGCCTGGTGCCGCAACACCGGGGATTGGGAAACCCGCAACCCCAGCGACGGACTCACCCTGTCGCCCTGCCGCCACCCGGGCCCCAGGGGCGCCGCAGGTCATTCAGGGCGGGAAAACGGGCAGGGTCCTCCGATCCCCCGGCGACCTTCGAAGGCCCCCCGTGCCAAAACGCTTGGGTCCACATTCTTGCTCTCAAGCGCCCTCACCTGGGTCCACCCCTCCGCTCGCCTCACAGCCGGCGGATCGGGCCTGCTGGCCCCCTGGGGGCTAACAATAACCCTTAGTCAGCCCCCTAGAGCCCTTCCAAAGGGGCCTGGCGCCCCAACGCCGAGGATTGGGGACCCCCAAGCCCCAGCGCCCAAGTCACCCTAACACCCCTCCTCCACCCGGGCCGCTAGGGGAGCCGCCGGTCATTCAGGGCAGAAGGACGTACAGGGCCCTCCAAGCCCCGAGCGACTTTCGAAGGACCCCCGCGCCAAAACGCCTGAGCCCACGCTCCCGCTCGCCAGCGGCCTCACCTCCGCCCGCCTCTCCGCTTGCCGCAGAGCTGGCGGATCGGGCTTCCGGCCTCCTGGGGGTTAAATCTAACCATAGGTCGGCCCCCTAGGGGCCCCAGCAAGGGGCCTAGAGCCGCAACACCGGGGATTGGAGAACCCCGAGCTCCAGCGCTGGACACAACCGGCTGCCCCGCTGCCACATGGGCCACTAGGGGCGCTGCCGGTCATTCAGGGCGGGACCACGGGCAGGGCCCTCAGAGCCTCTGGCGACATTCGAAGGCCCCCCGCGCCAAAACGCTTGTGCCCACGCTCCTGCTCACAAGCGCCCTCACCTCGGCCTGCCCCTCTGCTCACCACACAGCCGGCGGATCGGGCCTGCCGGCCTCCTCGGAGCTAACCCTAACCCTAGGTGAGTCCCCGAGGGGCCCCTCCCAAGGGGCATGGCGCCAAAACGCCGGGGATTGGGAACCCCTGAGTCCCAGCGCCCGACTCACCCTACCGCCCCTCCTCCACCAGGGCTTTTAGGGGAGCCGCCCGTCATTCAGGGCGGGAGAACGGGCAGGGCCGTCCGAACCCCTGGCGACATTCGAAGGACCCCCGCGCCAAAATGACTGGGCCCACTCTCCAGATTGCCAGCGGCCTCACCTCCGACCACCCCTCCACTCACCGCAGAGCTGGCGGATCGGGCCTGCGGGCCTCCTGGGGGCTAACCCTAACCATATGTCGGCCCCCGAGGGGCCCCTAGCAAGGGGCCTGGAGTCGTACCGCCGGGGATTGGGGAACCCTGAACCCCAGTGCCGGACTCACCCGGCCGCCCCGCTGCCACCTGCACCACTAGGAGCGCCACCGGTCATTCAGTGCGGGAGAACGGGCAGGGTCCTCCGATCCCCCCACGACCTTCGAAGGGCCCCCCGCACCAAAACACTTGACCCACGCTCCCGCTGGCCAGCGCCCTCACCTCGGCCTGCCCCTCCGCTCGCCGCACAGCCGTAGCATCGGGCCTGTCAGCCCCCTGGGTGTAACCCTAACCCTAGGTCTGCCCCCACGGGGCCCCTCCCAAGGGGCCTGGCATCGCAATGCCGGGGATTGGGGACCCCCGAGCACCAGTGCTGGACTCTCCCTGCCACCCCACCACCACCCAGTCCGCTAGGGGCGCCGCCGGTCATTCAGTGCTGGAGAACAGGCAGGGCCCTCTGAGCCCCCGTGACTTTCGTAGGGCCCTCTTGCCAAAATGCTTGGGCCCACGCTCTCACTCGCCAGCGCCCTCTTCTCGGCCCGCCCCTCCACTCGATGAACAGCTAGCGGATCAGGCCTGAATGTTTCCTGGGGGCTAACACTAACCCTAGGTCAGACCCCAAGGGGCCACTTCCAAAGGCCTGGTGCCACAACGCCGGGGATTGGTGACCCCCAAGCCTCAGCGCCGGAGTCACCCTTCCGCCCCACAGCTACCGGGCCAGTAGGGACGCCACCAGTCATTCAGAGCGGGAGAATGGGCAGGGCCCTCCGAGCCCCTGGCGACCTTTGAGGCCCCCCACGCCAAAACGCTTGGGCCCACGCTCCCGCTAGCAAGCGCCCTCACCTCGGTCCGCCCCCGCTCTCGCCGCACAGACAGCGGATTGGGCCTGCCAGCCTCCTGGGAACTAACCCTAACTCTAGGTCTGCTTACGAGGGGCCCCTCCCAAGGGGCCTGGCGATGCCACGCCGGGGATTGGGGACCCTCAAGCCCCAGCGCATTACTTACCCTGCCGCCCTGCCGCCACGCGGGCTGCTAGGGGCGCCACCGGTTATTTAGGGCGGGAGAACGGGCAGGGCCCTCCGAGCCCCCAGTGACCTTTGAAGGCCCCCCGTGACAAAACGCTTGGGCCTAGGCTCCTGCTCGCCAGCACCCTCTCCTCAGCCCGCCCCTCCGCTCGCCGCACAGCCGGCAGATCGGGACTGCCGGCCTCCTGGGGCTAACCCTAACCCTAGGTCGGCTCCCGAGGGGCCCATCCCAAGGGGCCTGGCGCCGCCACCCGGGTGATTGGGGACCCCCGAGCACCAGGGCTGAACTCACCCTGCCGCCCCGCTGCGACCCGGATCGCTAGGGGCACCGTCCTCATTCGGGGCTGGGGAACGGGCAGGGCCCTCTGAGCCCCCGGTGACCTTCGAAGGCCCGACACGCCAAAACGCTTGGGCTCCCGCTCCCGCTCGCCAGTGCCCTCACCTCGCCCCGCCCCTCCGTTCTCTGCACAGCCGGCGGATCGGGCCCCGGCCTCCTTTGGGCTAACCTCAACCCTAGGTCAGCCCCCGAGGGACCCCTCCCAAGGGGCCTGTCGCCGCAACACCGGGGATTGATGACCTCCAGCCCCAGTGCCGAGCTCACCCTGCCGCCCTGCCGGCACCTACGCAGCTAGGGCACTGCCGGTCATTCAGGGCGGGAGAATGGACAGGGCCCTCCCAGTCCCAGTGAACTTCTAAGGCCCCAGTCGCCGGAATGCTTGGGCCCATGCTTCCGCTCACCAGCGCCCTCACCTCAGCCAGCCCCTCTGCTGGCCGCACAGCCAGTGGATTGGGCCTGCCAGACTCCTGGGGGCTAACCCAAACCCTAGGTTGGCCCCCGAGGGGAACCTCCCAAGGTGCCTGGCACAGCAACGCCAGGTATTGGGGCCCCCTGAGCTCCAGCGCCAGACTCACCTTGCCGCCCCGACGCCACCCAAGCCACTATGGGCACTGCCGGTCATTCTGTGCGGGAGAACAGGCAGGGCCCTTCGACCCCCTGGAGACCTTCGAAGGCCCAACTTGCGAATACGCTTGGGCCCACACTCCTGCTCGCTAGCACCCACATCTCAGCCCGCCCCTCCGCTTGCCGCACACCCGGCAGATCAGGCCTGCCCGCATCCTGGGGGCTAACTCTAACATTTGGTCGGCCCAGGAGGGGCCCCTCCCAAGGGGCCTTGCACCGCAACGCCGGGGATTGGGGACACCCGAGCCCCAGCGCCAGACTCTACCTGCCGCCCTGCCGCCAACTGGGCCAGTAAGGGCGCCGCCGATCATTCAAGGAGGGAGAAGGGGCAGGGCCCTCTGAGCCCCTTGCGACCTTCGAAGACTTCCTGCGCTAAAACGCTTGGGCCCACTTTCCTGCTCCCCAGCGCCCTCACCTCGGCCCGCACCTCCACTTGCCGCACAGTGTGCGGATTGGGCCTGACGGTCCTTTTGGGGCTAACCTTAACCCTAGGTCGTCACCCCAGGGGCCCCTCCCAAGGGTCCTGGTGCCACTACACCGGGGATCTGGTACCCCAAGCCCCAGAGCCAGACTCAACCTCCCACATCGCTGCCACCTGGGCTGCTAGGGGCGCCGCCGGTCATTCAGGGTGGGAGAACAGACAGGGCCCTGGAGAAACTGGCGACATTTGAAGCCTCCCGCGCCAAAAAGCAGGGGCCCACCATCCCGCTCCGCAGCACCTTTACCTCGGCCCGCCCACCTCTAGCCGCCTAGCCAGAGGATCATGCCTGCCGGCCTAATGGGGGCTAAATCTAACCCTAGGTCGGCTCACGAGGAGCCCTTCCCAAGGGGCCTGGCACTGCAACACCGGGGATTGGGATTACCCGAGCCGCAGCGTGGGACTCACTCTGCTGCCCCACCGCCAACGGAGCCGCTAGGGGCACGCCGGTTATTCAGGGTGGGAGAACGGGCAGGGCCCTCTGAGCCTCTAGCGACGTTCAAAAGCCCCTGCGCCAAAACGCTGGATACCATACTCCCGCTAGCCAGCGCCCTCACCTCGGCCCACTCCTCTGCTCGCCGCACAGCCGGCGCATTGGTCCTGCTGGCCTACTGAGGTCTAACCCTAACTCTAAACCCTAACCCCTAACCTTAAACCCTAAACCTTAACCCCTAACCCTAACCCTAACCCTAATCCTTAAACCCTAAACCCTAACATTAACACTAAACCCTAAACCCTAACCCTAATCCCGAAGCCCTAAACAATAAACCCTAACCTTAACCACTAACCCCAAACCCTAACCCTACCCTTAACGCTACCCCTTCAGCTAACCCTACCCCTAACCTGTAAACTAACCCTAAACCTAAACCTAACCCGTACCCTAACCTGTACCCTAACCTTAACCCTAAACCCTAAACCCTGACCCTAGCCCATACCCTAAATCGTACCATAACCCATACCCTAACACAACCCGTAACCTAACCCTAACCCGTACCCTAACTGTAACCCTAAACCCTAAACCGTAACCCATACCCTACCCTAACCAGTACCCTTACCTTAACCTTAACCCATACCCTAACCCGTACACTATCCCAAACCCGGACCCTAACCCATACCCTAACCCATACCTAACCCTAACCTGTACCCTAACCTGTACCCTAACCCATACCCTAACCCTAAACCGTACCCTATACCTATCCCTAACCCGTTCCCTAACCCGTACCCTAACCCTAACCCTAAACCGTAACCTAACCTGTACCATAACCCTAAACTGTAACCTAACCCTAACCCGCTCCCTAACTCTAACCCGTACCCTAAACCGTACCCAAATCCGTACGACAACACTTACCCTAAACCGTACCCTAACACGTACCCTAAACTGTACCTAATGCGTACCCTAACTCGTACCCTAACCCTAACCCATACCCTAAACCTAACCCGTACTCCAACCCTAACCCCAACCCTAACCCCAAACCCTAAACCCTAACCCGTACCCTAAACCCTAATCTGTACCCTAACCCATAACTTCTAACCTGTAACCCCTAAACCCAACCCTAACCCGTACCCTCTCCTTCCCCTAACTCTAACCTCTACCCTCACCCATACCCTAACCGTAACCCATACCCTAACCTGAACCCATACCCTAATCCATACCCTAACCCCGGGGATTGGGTACACCTGAGCCCCACCACGGGACTCAGCCTGCCACCCCTCAGGAAACCATGCCCCTTGGGGCGCCACAGAGCATCCCGTGCAGGAGAACTGGTAGGGCCCCCCTGAGCCCCCAGCGATCCTCGGCGGCCCCATACACACCAACCCCTGAGGCCCACGCTCATCCCACCCCACGCCTTCCCTTCAGCTTGCCACCGAGCTCATCGCAGAGCCGGCAGATCAGGCCTGCCGGGTTCCTGGGGCCTACACCTGACCCTAGGTCGGCTGGGTAGGGCCCCTCCCCTGGGGCCCGGTGCCGCAGCCCCAGGGACTGGGGACACCTGAGCCCCACTGCAGGACAAAGCCTGTCAGCCCGCAGGAAACCGTGCCCCTTGGGAGGCTATAGAGCATTCAGGGCGGGAGAACCAGGAGAGCCCCCAGAGCCCCCGGCGAACTTTGGTGATCCCTAAACCCAACCTTGAAGTCCATGCTCACCCCAGCCCGCACCCTCACCTCAGCCCATGGCAGAGATCGCCACATAGTGGGCAGATCTGGCCTGCGGGGTTCCTGGGCCCCAACCCTAACCCTAGTTCATCTGTGGGGGGGCCCCTCCCCAGGAGCCTGGAGCCACAGCTGCGGGGATTCGGGACACCTGAGCCCCACAGCAGGACTCAGTCTGCCACCCCACAGGAAACCATGCGCCTTGGGAGGCCATAGAACATTCAGGGCGGGAGAACCAGGAGGGCACTCCTGAGCCACCAGCGAAATTTGGCGGCCTCCCACACCCCAACCCTGAGGCCCACGCTCACCCTCCCCACACCCTCACCTCAGCCCGTGTAGCTAGCCATACAGCCAGCAGATCGGGCCTGCGGGGCTCCTGGGGCCTAATCCTAGCCCTAGGTCGGCCGCAGGTGTGGGGGCCTCCCCAGGAGCCTTACACCGCAGCCCCGGGGAATTGGGATACCTGTACCCCACTGGAGGACTCAGCTTGCCACCTGACAGGAAACATTGCCCCTCGGGGCTCTATGGAGCCTACAGGGCACGAGAACTTGGGGAGGCCCTCAGAGCCCGTCCCCACTTTTGGCAGCACCCTGTGCCCCAACCTTGAGGCCCATGCTCACCCTCCCCCATGGCCTCCTCTCAGCCCTCCACAAAGCTCACCTCACAGCCTGCAGATTGTCCCTGCCGGGCTCCTGGACCCTAACCCTTACCCTAGGTTGGCCACAGAGGGGCCCCTCCCCAGGGTCCTGGCACCACACTCCGGGGGATTGGGGACACCCAAGCCCCACCGTAGGACTCAGCCTGCAGCCCACAGTAAACTGTACCATTTTGGTGCACAACAGAGCAGTCAGGGCAAGAGAATTGGGGCACCCCCCTGAGATCCCCTTCTGGTGAACCCCGACCTTTGTGGGCCCTTCCGGATGAAACCCCAAGGCTCACACTCACCCGCCCTTGTGCCCTCATATCACTCGGCCTGGGAGCTCTCTGAACACTGGGCAGTTCAGACCTGCTGTCCTTGAGGCCTAACCTAACCCTGGGTCTTCTGCTGAGGGTCCCTCCCCGTTTGCCTTCCTCCAAGGCACCAGGCATTGGGCTCACCTCTGCACGACTAGAAGACTCAGCCTGCCCCACAGCAGGAAACTGTCCATTTGGGGCTGCAGCAAGGATTCATAGGAAAATCAGAGGGTCCCCCTCAGCCCATCCCAGGCAACCCCCACTTTCAGAGATGTCCCTGGATCCAATTAGTAGCTTCACACTGAACTTGAAACTTGCTCTCCACGGAGATATTTTGAAATTCTCCACAATTCCAACTGATGGCATTATCCAGCTTCAGTGCCTTACCCAGCTTTAGCTCTTGAGATGGATTAAAATGGGAAGTCACTTCACTGATGACGACGTACTGGTGACCAAAATATACATGCATAAATGCTTCATATCACTTGGATTCAGGGAAATGCAAATCTAAGCCCCTATACATGCCATATCACACGAGGCCAAATATCTAAAAATAAGAAGACATGAAACTATACATGTTGGAGAGGATGTGGAGAAACGGGAAACCTCTTACACCCCTGTACGAATGCAGTCCTGTACAGCCACTCTTGAAAATGGTACGGAGTTTCCTCAAGAAGTTATAAATAAAGCTACCCTATGTCCCAGCAATTGCACTACTTGGTATTTACCCCAAAGAGACAGGTACTGAAGACGGGAGACATGCACCACAGTGTTCATAGCAGCAATATCCATAATAGACAAGCTGTGGAAGGAGTGCAGATGACCATGGATAGATGAATGGATAAAGAAGATGTGGATCATATATATAATGGAATATTACTCAGCCATCAGATAGGATGAATACTTACCATCACACCGACCTGGGTGGAGCTGGAGGGTATTATGCTGAGTGGAATAAGTCAATGAAAGAAAGACAATGATCATATGCTTCCACTCCTATGTGGAATATCAGAAACAAGGAAGAAGACCATAGGGGAAGGAAGGGAAAATAGAATGGGAAGTCATCAGAGAGGGGGAAAACCCATGATGGACTCTTAACTATCACAAGAAACTGATGATTGTTGGAGGAGAAGTTGGGGGGGGTAACTGGGTGAGTAGCATTAAGCAGGTCACATGATACAATGAGCACTGGGTGTTACACACGATTGAAAATTTATTGAAGACTACATCTGAAACTAATGGTGTACTGTAAGTTGGCTAATTGAATTTAAATTAAAGAACAAAAGACCTCAAATAAACAATCCTAAACATTTGTATGGAACCACTAAAGATTCTGAACAGCCAGTGCAATGTGGAAAAGAAAAACAAAGCTGGAGGACTCACAATTTCAGATTTCAGGTTATACTACAAAGCTGCAGTCATCCTAACAAGAGAGTACGGCACAAAAATAGACACAGCGACCAAAGGAACAGGATACAAGTTCAGACAGAAACCCACAATTATGTGGTCCATGAATCTTCCACAAAGCAAGCAACGATATCAAAAGGGAAAAGGACAGTCTCTACAACAAATGGTGTTGGGAAAACTAGACAGCTACACACAAAAGAATGAAATTAGACTGCTTTCTTACACAATACAGACAAACACAAAACAGTTTCAAGACCTCAACATGAGACCTGAATCCATAAAAATCCTACAGGAGGGAAGACAGTAACTTCTTGACATGGACCATACCAACGTTTTTCTAGACTGTGTCCTGAGGCAAAGGAAATGAAAGCAAAAATAAACTATTGGGAATACAGCAAAATAAAAAGTTTCCACACGTCAGAAGAACAATGAAAACGTAAAAATAATAAGACAACCTACTCAAAGGGAGAAGATATTTGCAAAGATCATATGCAATGAAGGGATAGTGTCCAAAACATATAGAACTGATACTACTCGACCCCCTAAAAAAACAAATAATCCAGTTAAAAAATAGGCAGAAGACATGGACAGACATTTCTCCAAAGAAGAAATACAAATGGCCAACAGTCCCGTCAAAAGATGTTCACCATCACCCATCATCAGGAAAATGTAAATCCAAAGGACAATGAGGTAATACCTCAAACCTGTCAGAATGGCTAACATCAAAAGCACAACAAAGAGCAGGTGTTGGGAGGATGTGGATAAAGGGGAATCCTCGCGAACTGTGGGTGGGAATGCAAACTCTGGTGGCCACCGTGGAAAACAGTATGAAGGTTCCTCAAAAAATTAAATATAGAACTACCCTATGATCCAACAATCACACTACTCCTATTTACCCAAAGAATAGGAAAACAGTAACGTAAAAGGATACGTGCACCCCTATGTTTCTTGCACCATTATTTACAATATCACAATATGGAAGCAACCCAAGTGTCTGTAGAAAAATTGACAAATGAGATGATAGATGTGTGTATTCACACACACACACACACACACACGGAAACACACACACACACACACACACATACACACACACAATGGAGTATTACTCGGCTTGAAAAAGAATGAAACCTTGCCATTTGCAGACACATGGATGGAGCTAGAGAGTATTATCCTAACTAAAATGAGGCAGTCAGAGAAAGACAAATCCCATACGATGTCACTCTAATGGGGAACTTAAGAAACAAACAAAAATAAATAACTAAAAGAGAAAAAGGAGACACACCAAAATAAAAACTCTTAACAACAGAGAACAAACGGATGGTTACCAGAGAGGAGGTGGATAGAGGGATGAGTGAAATAGATGAAGGGGATTAAGAGGACGCTTTTCTTGATGACCACTGAGTAATATATAATTACTGAATCATTCTATTGTACACCTGAAACAAATGTAACACTGTATGTTAGCTCTACTGGAATTAAAATAAATTTTTTAAAAGATTTTTCTTTCAGGAACCTCTTTGAAAAATCTTTTCCTGTGCAATGTGCATAAGCCCTACTTGGGAGGATTCACTCTACAATAATTATTCACTTCATGCCTCAAATTCAGATTTCACTGAGTTCTTATCGTGGATCCCAGCCCACGGGAGCCATGGTCCTTTTCAGTCCAGGCTCAGGACCTATGCATTCAAGATTGGAAGTAGAGACACATGTCACTTCACAGTCCAGAAAGCTATTATTGTTTCTGTTTCAGTGTGAGAGAGTCACAGACTTTGGGACAGGTTTCAGAGCAGGTTTATTATGGATCCTGGATCTCTACTTCAATGTTCATTGCCTGGATCCATTTGACTAATAGGTTCCCTGTGGATGGGCTTGCTTCCAAGCACATACATGGAAGATGCAAAGGTGGGTGGGCTTGCTGCGGGACAGGAAGAAGACCAAAATCAGACAAGGGTCCGACCCCTTCCCTGATCCAGGAACTGCTACGGGAAAGGGTACGGGAGGTAGAATCCATGAGAAACTCCAAGGTCACCAGCTGAACACAGGAGGCATAGGTCAAGGGATCTGGAGATGCAGGGGTTGAAGGCTGCTCTGAGCTACCTCTGGGAGGAAGGGAGGGAAGGAATGAGAAGGAGACACTGCCTGCCCCTGGCCCATGCCAGCTGCCCACCGTTCCGACAGGCATCAGTCTACACAGCTGACACAGCTTGGGCTCAGGATGGGCTGTCTCGGGTCCCTCAATCCTCAGTGGGACAGCTGGCCCCAGGGCTCAGAGACATGCTGAGGGAGATGAGAGGGAAAGCTGCCCCACCCAGGTCATCCCCTCCTTGAGCAGACTGCCCTTCAGAACTGCTAAAAAAAAACCACTAACGGGGTTGAAAGACATGCCATGGATGAACTAAGGCATAGAGATATGTAAAATAACATTCATTTTTAAGTTCAGAGCTGTCATCTCAGGAAGTGGGGAGAGTTTCCCTGAAGAAGACTGAGGGGAGGGCAGGCCATGCTGAAAAGGGAGACATGGCTCTCCTGATTGGGGACCTGCAGCCCCCTTCCAGGGCAGGGTATCAACCTCGCATCACACGAGATCCATGGAAGTGTTCCATCAGGGCCAGATGTTTGTCTCAAGAAGGCTACCCTGGCATCGGAATGCACAGGGCACCAGGGACGAGGGCCAGATGGAGGACGGACAATACTCCAGAGGCCATGGGGCAAGAACAGAGGCACATGACCTTGAAGATGATGATGAACAGCAGGAGGTGGCAGCATGGAGCCAGCCTGAAAGTAACATGGGAGCAGTGCCCACAGCTACACTACCTGGGTGCCTTCTGTGTCAGGTGTGGCTGACTTCAGTGGGCTCCAGACTAGTCCTGACCACAAGTCTAGGAAGTGTGCACCACCCCGGCCTCCTCTCCCTTGCAGCTGCTAGGAATCACGGTCACAGACCCTGGTCAGCTTTCATGGAAACCAAGCAGTGGCTCCCCCGCACGCTGCACCTCTGGTGGCGGTCCAGTGCGACCCTCATGCCTGGCCAGACACTGATGTCTACCTGTTTCCACACAAATCCACAGACAGGAGGGTGTCCCTGAATTCCACAGCACCTGATGAGACAGATCCACAGAACCCAACACCCAGTGGGTCACTTGGGACCTCACCTATGGTCATGGAGCTCACCATACCCCATTTCTGTCACTTCCCACAGAAAGCCTGGTTCTGATCCCCCACAATACCATACATCCTGGTTGTTGACCTGGGGTCATGCCATGAACCCACATGGCACCTTTCTTTAAGTGAAGGCTATGCCTACACCTCCTAGAAAATATTTCTAATGAAGTACAAGTCCATCAGGACTATGGTGTGAACAGTAGCACACAGTCTGCATGGTAGTAGTCAGTAATTCTAACAAGGGTTAACCCCACCCCCCGTCTCACAAAACCTTCCTCCATCCCCACTGAACTCATGGTATGCCTCAAAAAACCCTCCAGGAAACAAACCTTTCATCTGAATGCTCTCTTCACCTTCTGCTTCAAATCTTGTCCAACCACAATGATATGAAACTAGAAATCAGTCTCAAGAAAAAAATGGGACAGTCAAAAACAGGTGGAGATTGGGGGGCCTGGGTGGCTTAGTCGTTAAGGATCTGCTTTCAGCTCAGGTCGTGATCCCAGGATCCTGGGATCTAGCCTGGAATCAGGCTCCTTGCTCAGTGGGAAGCCCGCTTCTCCCTCTCCCACCTCCCTGCTTGCGTTCCCTCTCTCGCGGTCTCACTCTCTGTCAGATACTCAAATAATCTTAAAAAAAAATATGTGGAGATTTAACAACATGCTACTGAACAACCAACAGTCAAAGAAGAAATCAAAAAATTTTTAGAAGTACCTTGACACTGATGCAAAAGACAACCTACAAAAACTTATGGGATGCAGCAAAAGTAGCTTTATGGGGGACATTCATAGAAATTCAAGTCTTCATCAATCCATGAGAATGCTCTCCAATAAACAACCTGATTTATGTGGTAAAGAAGTAGAAAAAAAAACAACAAACAAAGCCCCAAATTAGTAGAAATAAGGAAATAACAAAAAGGAATGCATAAATAAATCCAAAGGAGACTAAAAAGACAAAAAAAAAAAAACACACAACGAAAATGAGAGCTGCCTTTTTTGGAAAGATAAACAAAACTGACAAACTTAGCTAGAGTCACCAAGAAAGACAGAGGACTCCAATACAATCAGGAAAGGAAGATAATGGATTCCTGTCTCATATCAAAATCAAAAGAACTTTTCAACCTTGGACACAACAACTTCTTGCAAGCCACGTCTCTAAAGGCAAAGGAAATAAAAGGAAAAATGAACTATTGGCACTTCATCAGGATAAAAAGCTTCTGCTCGGCAAAGCAAACGATCAACAAAACAAAAAGGCAATCTATGGAAACAAAGAAGATATCTGCAAATGATATTACAGATAAAGGGCTGGTATCCAAGATCTATAAAGAACTCCTCTAACTCGACACCCAAAAAATGGGCAGAAGACACAAAGAGATACTTCTCCAGAGGGGAAATACAAATGGCCAACAGACACATGAAAAAATGCTCCACATCACTTGCCATCAGGCAAATACAAATCAAAACGACAATGAGATACCACCTTACCAGATAGAATGGTTAAAATTAACAAGGCAGGGGGCACCTGGGTGGCACAGCGGTTAAGTGTCTGCCTTCGGCTAGGGGCGTGATCCTGGCATTATGGGATCGAGCCCCACATCAGGCTCCTCCGTTATGAGCCTGCTTCTTCCTCTCCCACTCCCCCTGCTTGTGTTCCCTCTCTCGCTGGCTGTCTCTATCTCTGTGGAATAAATAAATAAAATCTTGAGAAGAAATTAACAAGACAGGAAATAAAAAAAAGTCAGAGAGGATGTGGAGAAAGGGGAACCCTCTTACGCTACTCGTGAGAATTCAAGCTGGTATAGCCACTTTTGAAAACAATATGGAGGCACCTCAAGACATTAAACACAGAGCTATCCTACGACCCACCAATTGTACTACTGGGTATTTACCCCATAGACACAGAGTAATGAAAAGAAGGGGCACCAGTATCCCAATGTTCATAGCAGTAATGTCCATAACAGCCAAACTGTGGAAGGAGCCAAGATGTCCTTCAGCAGATGAATGGACAAAGAAGATGTGGTCATCTGTACAATGGAATATTACTCAGTCATCAGAAAGGATTAATACCCACCATTTGCACCAACGTGGATGGACCAGGAGGGGATTATGCTAAGTGAAATTAAGTCAAGCAGAGAAAGACAATTATCATATGGTTTCACTCCTATGTGGAATGGAAGGAATAGCATGGAGGACATTAGGAGAAGGAAGGGAAAAGTGAAGAGGGGGAATGAGAGGGGGAGATGAAACATGAGAGACTATTGACACTGGGAAACAAACTGAAGGTTGCAGAAAGGGAGGGGTAGGGGAATGGGTTATCCTGGTGATGGGTTTTAAGGAGGGCATGTGTCATAATGAGCACTAGGTGTTATATGCAAACAATGAATCATGGAACACTACATCAAAAACAAATGAAGTACTGTACGGTGACTAACATCATTTTAAAAAAAGAGAAAGATATGAAATCCATACAGGAAAACTGTCACTATTTGCAAATGACATGAAATCCTGAAAGATTCCACAAAAAGAAAAAAAAACTGTTAGAATAAACAAATTCAAGAAAGCTGCAGGATATAATGTCAATATACAGAGACCTGTTGTCTTTATTTTTTTCAGATTTTATTTATTTATTTGACAGGAAGAGAAAAACCACGAGCAGGGGGAGTGTCAGAAAGAGGGAGAAGCAGACCCTTGCTAAACGGGGGCCCAACACGGGGCTCAATCCCAGAACTCTGGGATCATGACCTGAGCTGAAGGCAGATGCTTCACCTATGGGGCCACCCAGATGACCCAACTTCTTGCATTTCTGTATACTGATGACACATATCGTAAAGAGAAATTAAAAAAGCAATGCCATTTACAATTGCATCAAAAAAATCTAGGAATAAAAGTAACCAAAAATGAGAAAGACATTGTACACTCAACACATGGCAGAAAAGAAATGAAAAACATATCTGTTGAGGGGGGCGGAATGTATGGGTCAAAGATTTGGAAGGCAACACAAACAAATGGATGCATACGCCATGCTCCTTAACTGGAAGAGTTAATTATGTGAACATGTCCATCGTACCCAAAGCAATCGACAGATGTGATGAAATCCCTATCTGAATTCCAGTGGCATTATTCGAGGAAATAGAAAACAGTCCTCAAACTTGGATGGAGTCACTAAAGACCCCAAATACCCAAAGGAACCTGGAGAAAGAAAGGTGCAGTCAACACACTCCTGGATTTCAAGGTAGATTACAAAGCTGTTGTCATCAAAACAGGATGGTACTGGCAGAAACACAGACACCAGGTCAGTGGAACAGAACAGAAAGCTCAGAAACTTACCCACACGTAGATGATCCTAACTTATGACACAGCAGCAGAAGATATGCCATGAGGGAAGGACTCTTTCTTCAGTGAGCGGTAACAGGCAAACTGGACACTAAATGCAGAAGAATATAGCTGGGTCACTTTCTTACACCACACACAAAATTTTTAATGGATGAATGATTTGAACATAAGATCTGAATCCATAAACCTCCAAGAAGACACAGGTACTAAGTCTCTCGACATTGGTTTTGGCAAAGAGTCTTCAGATCGGACACCAAATGCAAAGGCAACAAAAGCAAAAATAAACAAGTGGAACAACATCAAACTGAAATCTTCCACACGGCAAAAGAAACCAGCAAAAACTTAAAAGGACACTGTCCCAATATGAAAAAAATATCTGTGAATCATATGTGTGAGAAGAGGCTAATATCCAAAATACACACAACACTCATACAAATCAAAACAAACAAACAAAAAAAACGGTATAAAAAATGGGGGGTATATGTGAATACATACTTTCCAAAGATGGCACACAGGTGCCAACAGACAGAAAAAGTTGTTCGACATCACTAATCATCGTCAGGGAAACATCAGTCAAACCCACAATCGGCTATCCCCTCACAACTGTTGGAACAGCAATTGTCCCAGAGACAGACAAAAAGTCGGGTCATGGGTGTGCAGATGAGGAGACACTGTGCACTGTTGGTGGGAATGGAAATTGGTGCAGCCACTGTGACAAACGGTATGGAGGTTCCTGAAAAAATAAATACAACTACCCCATGACCCAGTAATGGCTCTAATGAGTATTGATTCAGAGAACACAAAAATACTGCCTCGAAAAGACAGATGCACTCCCACATTCACTGCAGCATTATTCACAAGAACCAGACATGGAAACACAGACCTTGGGGGCCTTATGCCAAGTAACTCAGACACAGAAAGACCAATACCAGATGCTCTCATGTACATTCCACGTGGAATAAACAAATACTGAACGCATAGATACTGAGAGCAGATTGGTAGGTGCCAGATTCGGGGATGGGGTGGTAGAAACGGGTGAAGGTGGTCAAAGTCTCAATGTTTGAGTGAGAAAATCCGACAGTCATGAAATGTTCTGTCCAGCATGGAGACTAAAACTAACCCCACAGCATGGGGTATAGGTTTCCCTGCTCTTCGAAAGTACAGGGCTTCTGAGAAACCTTGCACAGCAGAAATGGTGTCAAGAAGGAATGGCCATTAATTTACACGGAACAATTAGTGTGCTCAGACTCCAAAATTCCTTCTCTTTGATTTTTCTTAGGCCTCAGGACACAAGTTTCTAACGGAGGCCCAGCATAAATGAAGATAAAGCACAGCAGAGGCTCACAGACACCATTCAAAGTGCTGGTGGCTGGATGCTGAGAGCGGTTCCCAGCGGAAGGAGCTGGTTAGGGTGCACGCCACCTCTGTTGTGCTTCTCCCCAAAACAGATGCTGAACGCGATTGTCACTGTTCACCTTTTTTCATAAGAGGGAAATCCTCTTCAGGTATCTTCCTCTTACTGAAGCTGGGTAATAAACGTAGTTCTTTCAAGAATGCCCAGTGTCTTACTGTGAACGTTCAACGAGTGGGGGATAATTGTACTTAAGCATTGCTGAGGGAGGAGATGTGAAAGCTTCTCCCAGACACAAACCTCAGCAGATCCACCAGGAAAGGCACCTTCCTCAGCATGCAGAACACGGACTACCTCCTACCCCCAGAAACCGTCTCCTTCCCCTCAATCAGGACAACCCACAACAGCTGGGAGTTACCCAAATTCCTCCATTCTCCTGCTTCTAATAGCTAACCCATCAGCAAATCCTGTGAGCTCCATCTTCAAAATAGACCCAGAATAGGTCTAACCACTCCATCCAAGGCCACCTGTCTGGTCCACAGTGGCTGAGTACCTGGAAAAGCTTCGTCATTGACCTGCCTTGCCATCTTCAACCCTCTGTCATCTGTTCTCAACACTGTAGCCAGGATGGCCCAGTGAAACAGGGTCTCATGGGGTTATAGCCCTGGAATGGCTTTCTGTCACCCTCTGTCACCTCTCTGAGCTCATGTCCTAAGCTGTCTCCTGTGGCCACAGGGCCTTCTTGCTGCTCCTGGACATACCTGGAATTCTCCTGCCCCAGAGCCTTTCCACATGCTTTCCCTTCTGTTACGAATGCTCTTGATGTATTCTCACTCACCTTCCGAGAAGTCTGAATTGAAGTGACAGGGACAGAAGATGAGGCTGTGTGTGTTGGGTGAGGCTGGTGGCCCAGAAGAAGGTTCTCTGCCAGCTCTCCGCCTGTGCCTCACTTGTCCTCAGCCAGGAACTTGCACACAGCCCTCACCTGTCACAACTCTCACCCAGGAGACCCACAGCCACCCCTGGAGACCACCCTGCTCACATCCTGCTGCAGAATGCATTCATCTCTCATCTGGGACCCCTGTCAGCTTTACCCAGACCTGCAACTCCCCCGTCTCCTGCAAAGCTCCCGGATTACCTCTCTGCTTCCAAAATCACACTGGCACAAGGCTTTCATGAGAAAGCTATAACGCTAACTAATGAAAGGTTCACACCTACTTTCCCCTTCTGTTGCCTTTCTCTCCACCTTCTTTCCTACCTGTGCAAACTGTAACATATCAGTGGAACATGAACATGCTCTGAGACCTGAATCTTTCACTGCAGCTTTCTGAGGACTCCTTATGTGATAAGCAACTAGTGTATCCTACAACAGGGTGTTTTACAAATATCATCTATAGAAGACTACAGCCCAAATCACTACAATTTTACCTCACTCTTCATGAAGCAGAACACTTTTTCCTTTCTTCTTTTATTAAATTCCAGTTAGTTCACATGCGATGGAATTTTGGCTTCAGGTGTAGGATTTAGTGATTCCTCACCTGCAAGGAGTACCCGGTGCTCATCACAAGTGCCCTCCTTAATACCCCTCACCCATTTAACACTTCCCCCCACGCCCCTGTCCTGCAGCAACACTCAGTTTGTTCTCCAAGGTTGAGTCTATTTCCTTGTTTGCCACTCTCACCACCCCTCAACTCTGTTCCTCTGTTTTCTTTCTGAAATTCCACAAGCATGAGAGATAGGATATTTGTCTTTCCTCACTGATTTTGCTTAGCTTAATACACTCTAGGTCCATCCACATCCTTGCAAATGGTAAGATTTCATTCTTTTTGAAGCTGGATCATATTCCATTATATATATGTATCCCACATCTGGTTTATCCATTCATCAGTGCATGGACTTTGGGATTCTCTCCATAGTTTGTCTACTGTGGACAATGCTGCTATAAACATCATGGTGCATGTTCCCCCTTCGAATCTGCATTTTTGCATCCTTTGGGTAAATACCTAGGAGAGCAATTGCTGGATCATGGGGTTGTTCAATGTTTAACTTTTTGAGGACCCCCACACTGGTTCCCAGACTGGCTGCACCACTTTGCATTGCCACCAACAGGATGGGAGGGTTCCCCTTCAAGCAGAACATTATCTGCGGGCAATTTCATAAGAGGAAACAAAACCTCTGGGAGATGCACCCAGGGTTAGGCAAGCAGTTGCAGACTTCACCCCAAGGCTCCTGACGCCAAGCCCCTTGAAGCCACCAGCATTTCACTATCCCAAAGAATTCCCAGACTCTCCTTCTGACTCCACCACCAAAGAAACTACAGAGAGAATATGGCACCTCAAAATATCGAGATAATACATTTAGTAAAACTAGAAAGTGAAGCTCAACTTTTAAACAGGAACAGGCTGCTTTGGATAATTTTGAATTTTCCCTCCACCCTAATTTTAACTCTTCTAATGAATAAACTAATCAATGATGAAACATCACCTTTGTCAAATGACATCACCCAAGTCTGTATCAGATGAATAAAGCCACCTAACTCTAGATGCTGGCCACTCAACCATATCTTAGGCCCAATTGAATAAACACTGTTAGATGAAGGAACAAATTAGATGTTACAAACAGGCACAGAGTGAATCTCACCTTCCCTTTCTAATAAAAGAGGGTTCCTAGGAAACAGATGGTCAAAATACATTTGTAAGCAATAAATGGACAGAGAAATTGTGATCCCCTGCAAAGTTCTACCTGCAGGGAAACTAAGTAATTCTTGCACCAAACCCAGAATGCTGACAGCTACTTCAATTTTATTTTGTGGCTCAACTAGAGAAAAGAGAAAAGCCCAGGAGGTTTTGGGATAATGAGAGGTTTTACCTCCAGCCCTGACATAGATAGGACATTTTGCCAAACATATCTGTGCTTTCTCTGAACACTGGCGTCCTGTGACAAGCTTCCTCGCTGACTCAGATGGTGACGTTCAAAACCTCGGGTTTCTTGGAGCCAGAGCAGAGAAGTGCTGTCAGCTGGGGAGAAGAAGGCACCTCTAACCTAAAGCCTGCACATCTGCTTCGGTTTCTGGGCGAAGGGGCAACACATACTTGTTGTTTAGCAGTAATTATCTTCATTCTCAATAGACCAATGACCTTGCCTTTTCTGGATAGCAGACTTACTCTTCTAAAGAAACTCTCAATTCGTCTATTCCCAATGCAACTAGAGTGGAACATTTATTTCTCACTTAAATAGAAAACACTGTTATTGTCAACATTGCATGAATGAACTTTTAAAAACATTTTAGAGAGAAAGGAAGAGACCTTTATTCAAACCCAAGTCAGGACAGCTGCCTGGGAGACACAATCTTCACCAAGAAGGGAGTGCTCCGGGGAAGGAACTTTTGGGGCAGGCTTATGTATTTTTTTCTGTTTTATTTTACATACAGAGTTACACACCACAATGAGGATCTTCTTAGATTCCAGAAAGTGACAGACTCTTTCTTATGTTTTCAGTATGTACATGTGAGTATGACTTTAATCTTATGGAGCCAAAGAGGTTCTTTATTTTTTCTTATCTTTATGTTGGCATTTTTGGTTATTGTTTTCTTCTCAAAGCAGATGTACAACATGCTTGGGGCAGAAACAAGGCCCATGCTTTGAGGTTTTGCCTAGTCATTTTGAGACGGGTAAAATGTTAAGGGATAACTTCCCTGGGAGCCCAGGATCAGCGCCCACAGATGATATAAGATAAAAATTACTTTCATCATTATAATTACTTCTAAAATGGAGGAATTTGAGACAAAAGCACCTTTCACAAGAGTACCAAGAAATCAAAATGATGCCCACAGAAGGCTACCTGCTCCATGGTCAGCACAGGTAACAGAAGTGTTCACAGTCTCTGGGCTCCTGCCCTTCTCCTGCCCAAATCTCTGAAGCACACAGACCACTTAAAATCAGAATTGTAGAACTGCTAGACACCTTAGAGATGTCTGGCACTATTCATTTGTACTGCAGAATAAAACACAGTAGCTCGTTGTCACAAACTAATTTCAACATGAAGTGCCCGCTGGATGCACTAAGTTCTTTCTCTGCAAATGTTGACTAATGTAAGTCACAGTCATACCATATAAACACTACGATGGCTGGGAAGTAATCGTAGGTAAGGGAATATTTTAGCCATGTTTATAAGCATTGGCTCACTTTGTAGAAGAGGCTGAGCTGAGTGTTTTTAAATACTATTTCAGACCTGTTTTACAGCACCCTCTGAACATCCCAGAGCCTGAATGGACTAAAAAAGATAGTTGGTTTCAGTAACTTTAATACCAGAAAAATATTATACTGTCTCTGTTCCTAAGGATCTTTGAGTATCTTACCCAGAGGTCCTCCACTGAGATAATGATCTTAATGATCACCATGGGTAGAGGTGAAAGGCCCGCTGAATTCGTTCCAGTTGTCCACATGACAAGAAAATCCTGATACTTGATAGGTTTCCAGATCGAGAAGACCAGAGTTAAGAGGAAGATAGTACCCTGTATGGAACAACAAGGGATTTGGAGTCAATTTGGGGATCCCACTTAGGTTTCTGACACTAAAATCCTCTGTGACTCATATCATCCGAGTCCCTGTCTAACCACCTGAAAATGTGCCTAAAAATATCTACACCCTAGTTGAGAAGTTTAAGAGGCAGAATGCTACAAAGAGCCAGTATGATGTCTCTCAAGTACAGGTGCTCAGGAAGCCCTAATTGCTATTGGTTCTATTTCTTTTCCAGAAGAAAGAACACATGTTGAATCCATATTTCTAATAGATGACTCACCAGATGATTTTCAAACCTGAAGGAAGGCCAAGAAGTCACGCTTGTGTCATAGTTCAGTCAGAAATCATGTTGTTGGACTGGTGAGGATGATACGATGGCAACGTCATCACTAAGAGTGGGGAGCTTCTAATTTCCATACGGCCATGTTGACCCCCTTAGCTCAGAGCTACCAGAAAGGGCAGCTGGGGAGGGGGAACCGCCATCACTATGAGTGGGGAGCTTTCCATTTCCATATGGCCATGTTGACCCCCTTAGCTCAGGGCCACCAGAAAGGACAGCTGAGGCGGACCACAGGCCAAGGCTGCCAGGTGTGGCTGGGGCAGGCAGAACTCTGACTTAAGGCTCAACTCCTGGCTAGGTTATTATAATGCTCTTCACAAAGAAAGTGCCATTGTGTGTGAGCCCTCACGTAGAAAAGGTTCAGAATTTCCATTGAGATTCCCTCTCTGACCTTTAGGATATGTAGCAAAGTTCCATTTAATTTTTAAACATTGAAGGACTTCCTGGTTTTCTTTTCGCTATGACTATGGCTCAATTCGCCTGTGGTCTAAGAATAGAATCTAGTTAATTTCAGGGTTTAACATTTGTAGACTTCATTCGTGGCCCCACCTATCATCTATTTGGGTAAAGAGTGTATGACCACTTGAAAATAATGTATTCTGCACTTATTATGGAATGTTCCCTATATGTCAATTAGGTCACATTTGTTACCAATGTTTTGTCTGCTTTTTCTGTCAGATATTGAGAAAGGTATATTAAAATCTTCAACAATGCTCCTCTATTCAACGTGGCATCGGAGAGTCTACCAGTGTTAGAAGGCAAGAGAAACAAAAAGTATAAGAATTGAGGGGATAATTGTGACTATTCACAGATAATACAATTGTGTACATAGAAAATCCAAAACAGTCTATAAATACCCTTAGAATTAAAAATGCAATTTATAAATTTGAGATGGATTGTGCTTCCCATTGGACAGTTTCTGAAAGAAACCGTAGAACCTGTCAATCATGGGGTAGGACATAGGGTGCACTAACCATTTAAAAGAATTCAGTGGGACTTCATAAAAATGTGACATTTCTCCTTATCTTATGACCATATGAAAATGAAAAAGTGAACCGCAGGCTGGGAAGTACAGATTTGCAATACACACACTGACAAAGACTTGTCAATAAAGAATTCCTGGTCATCAACAATAAAAAGTCTATTTATAAACAAATACTTCACAAAAGATTGACTGATGGCCAATAAGAACAGGAAAGGGTGCTCTACAGTATTATTTTCAGGAACAGCAAGGCCTTTCCTAAAATGAAAACATACACACAAACCAGTATTCCCTAGATGGATGACGTCCTTATTTCTGAGGAAAGCTTGAAGAACAGACTAGCATCAAAGTAAAGTGATGGAATTCCTGACACTCAGAGGATGGACAATTGACCTCAAACTACAGTACAATTTCTAGGCAGCATTCGGTCCTCTGAAGGCAGACAACTACCACACACCTTCCTACACCACACAGGTTGCTTCCCAACCCCTACCATAAAAGAAGAAGGTGAGAAACAGATAGAACTAGTAGGAAATAGCAAAAATCACATGTGGGGATTATCCTGAAACACACTGATCACATAACTAGTGTAAGGAAGTGTAGGGAACTGACAAGGACAGAGACTCAAGAGGTACTTCTTTGGGAAATGTTGTCTGAAATCGTCACACCTTGGTACCAGCTAATGAGGGCTCTGAGCATACCCTAGGGTTTGCTCACAAGGGTCTGCAACACCATCGCTGAGGACTGAAACTCTTCAGGACCTCAAAGCTTGCCTGATTGACTATTGGACTAAGAGATTCCCATGTTCTGAAAACAGATACCAACTCATTGAAAGGTTCACCTGGGCTCTCTCGGAGGCCCTAGAAGAAGCTGAACCATTCACTGAAAATCAATTACACACACACACACACACACACACACACACACACACACACACACACCTGTCATTTCAGCAATTACTTAAACATTCAAGGTTCTTCCTACCTTTTCTTTTTCACATTGATATTTATACTCACATGAAATGTCATCATTTCTAATGAACACTCATGTCAAAATAGAGATCCATTGACACAATATTCACAAAATGGAACTTCCCTGCTGTCATTTTCAATATAGCGTTTTTTAAGTTCATACATATTTTAGGTTTTTGGTAACTTATACAGGAGAAGATCAGCATTGAAAAACTCTAAATACTGACAATGAGTTTTAAGCCTAGAGAACAAGAATTGTCCAATTTCATAGATAATAAGGAACCAAAGGGAAAGCATGGAAGCTGTAGTCAAATTATTTTACACATATGCATCCCCTATTATTCTACTACTGAGGGGTGTGTTTTATTACCACTCTGCATGCATCAATTGTCTCTCACGTGCACCTGCACAGGTATAATGAATTACTACACTAGCATGAAATGTCTGGGAACTACTTGGTGGCATCTGTAATGAACAATTCAATTTCGATATTATATTTGGTGAACTTCCACTGCCTGTCCCTTTAGACAATGGACCGTAAACAGAAGGGGGAATGAACCACGAGAGACTATGGACTCTGGGAAACAAACTGAGGGCTTCAGAGGGGAGAGGGGTGGGGGATTGGGATGGGCCAGTGATGGGTATTAAGGAAGGTACATATTGCATGGAGCACTGGGTGTTATATGCAAATAATGAATCACAGAACACTACATCAAAAACTAAGGAAATACTGTATACTGACTAACATATCATAATAAAAAATTGTTATTAGAAAAAAATTAAAGGTAAAAAAATACCAATACAGCTTTTCTGTTTCAAGAACAATCACAATTGAGAAAAAAATAACTTCCAATCCCTAAAGCAAAACACAAACCAAGTTCCATCTCACTCCCCTTTATTCACATTCTCTGTGGGTTCTAAGCTATTTCCCAACCTCTTTTCCTGCTGAGCAGGGAGCCCGGGCTCGATCCCAGAACCCTGGGATCATAACATGAGCCAAAGGCCCATGTTTAACTGGCTGAGCCAGCCAGGAGCCCCAGCCATGTTTTTCTTAAGCAAAAGGACACTTTCTCACAATGCCTTCACATGACTTCACATGGTACCAGAGACCTGCATTTGCCTCTAGGAAGTTGCAGATGAAGGCAATTGCAAACTCTCACAGTGGTTTATCAAATACAATGACCTGCCTGGTGACAGTGAAACTCTTATGAGCCCACGAGAGGGTGCTGTGACACTCAGCTGTGTCTGGGCTGGCACAGAGAACCAAATCCATTTCCCTGCCTGATGTCTGTGAGGAACAGATGCCCCCACTGTGAATGAGACCCTGCCACTGAGCTGTCCAGAGATGGCCATCCTCACGGAGGATGAGGATAAAGGACAATGCCTGAGGAGACCTCATCTGTCTCTTTTATCTTTTCATATTTTTGACAGTGGACAAATCACTGCCTAGGAGTCCCCAACTACCTTAGTCTCATCTGTGAATGGCCAAGAGGTTTTACAAAACACTTAAAATTTTGACCTCACAAATGCCCACAACCACTTACCATAGGGATTCAACATTAAGCAAAGATACTGTTCGTTGGAAGAGAGGTCCTGCCCACTGTTGTTTCTCACTTATATGCTCATCTTCCTTACCTCATGGTAACATAACCACCTTGATTCCTGCTTCCGTCTTCAGGAAGGCTGAGGTGACTTGAAGGGCATTACCCTGATATCGTTCTTTCTTAGCAATAAGATGTGGACATTTCCCTAGTCCTACACACCCAAAGTTGAATCGGAATCAGGATTGAGGAGGCTGATGAGAGTTGAAGGTGTTTTCCTGTACACGGTGGTTTATTACCAATAAGGATGGGTCAGAGTCCTCGAAATTCCAGAACCTTTTCATTAATGCTTCCTACACGTGAAAGATGATGTAATTGGTCTTTCCCTGTATAGTGTGGTGACTCAGAGGAAAGTGCTTAGCCCTTTCGTCAGACTTCCACGACCACCTTGGGGCTGGCTTCCATATTCACAAAGGATGATGTTAGGGTAAGAGGGCTCCTGTACACTGTTATTTCTTACAGATAAGTGTATGGCATTTTTGTTACATTACCAGAGCCACTTAGTGCCGGGCTTGCCGGCCTCCTGGGGACGAACCCTAACCCTAGTCGGCCCCTGAGGGGCCCCTCCCAAGGGGCCTGGCGCCACAACGCCGGGGATTTGCAACCCCCGAGCCCAGTGCTGGACTCACTCTTCTACCCCGCAAGCACCCAGGGCGCTAGGGGCGTTGCCAGTCATTCAAGAAGGGAGAAAGGGCAGGGCCCTCTGATCCCCCTGCGACCTTCAAAGTTCCCCCGGGCAAAAACTCTGGCTCCCACGCTCCTGCTCCCCCAGCGTCCTAACCTCGGCCCACCCCTCCTCTCGCTGCAGAGCTGGCGGATCGGGCCTGCTGGCTTCCTGGGGGCTAACCCTATCCCTAAGTCGCCCCTGAGGGGACTCTCCCAAGTGGCCTGGTGCCGCATGCCAGGGATTGGGGACCCCCAAGTCCCAGCACCGGACGCACCCTGCCGCCCTGCCGCCACATGGGGTGCTAGGGGCGTCACCAGTCCTTCAGGGTGACAGAACTGGCAGGATGCTCCAAACCACCTGCGACCTTCGAAGGCACCCTGAGCGAAAGCCAAAATACTCTGGCCCACACCCCCGCTCGCTAGCTACCTCACCTCAACCCACGCCTCCATTCACCGCACATGGGCGGAACAAGCCTGCCAGCCTACTGGGGGCTAACCCTAACCCTAAGTCGGCCCCCAAGGGGCACATCCCAATGGGCCTGAGGCCACAACACCGGGTATTAGGGAGCCCCGATCCCCAGCGCCGTACTCACCCTGCCGCCCCGCTGCCACCTGGGCCGGTAGGGGTGCCACTGGTCATTCAGGTCGGGAGAATGGGCAGGGGCCTCCGAGCCCGAGGGACCTTTGAAGGCCCCCCCATCCAAAACGCTTGAGCCCACGCTCCCGCTCCTCAGCTCCCTCACCTCGGCCTGCCCCTCCACTCGCCGCAGAGCTGGCGGATGAGGCCTGCCCTCCTCCTGGGGGCTACCCAGAACCCTAGGTTGTCCCCTGAGGGGCCCCTCCGAAGGGGCCTGGCACTGCAATGCCTGGGATTGGGGACCCCCGAGCCCCAGCGCCAGACTCACCGTGTCACCCCGCCACCATCCGGGCCGCCAGGAGCACTGTCGGTCATTTAGGGAGGGAGAACAGGCAGATCCCTCCGAGCCCCTGGTGACCTTCGAAGGCCCCCCGCGCCAAAACGCTTGGGCCCATGCACCCGCTCGCCTGCGCCCTCACCTCGGTCCGCCCCTCCGCTCGCTGTAGAGCCAGTGGATCAGGCATCCTAGCCTCCTGGCGGCTAACCCTAACCCTAGGTCAGACCCAAGGGGCCCCTGCCAAGGGGCCTGGCGCCGCAACGCCAGGGATTGGGGACACCCGAGCTGCAGCGCCGGACTCACCCTGCCGCCTCGCCGCCATTCGGGCTGCTAGGGGTGCAGCCGGTCATTCAGGGCGGGAGAATGGGCAGGGCCCTCCTAGCCCCCGGCGACTATCGAAGGCCCCCTGCGCCAAAACGTTTGGGCCCACGCTCCCGGGCCTGCCGGCCTCCTGGGGGCTAACCCTAACCCTAGGTCGGCCCCCGAGGGGCCCCTCCCAAGGGGCCTGGTGGCACAACGCCGGGGATTGGGAACACCTGACCCCCAGCGCTGGACTCACCCTGCAGCTCCGCCGCCACCCGGGCCGCTACAGGTGCCGCCGGTCATTCAGGGAAGGAGAACAGGCAGGGACCTCCAAGGCCCCTACGGCCTTCGTAGGCCCCCCGCGCCAAAACGCTTGGGCCCACGCTCCCGTTCACCAGCGCCCTAACCTTGGCCCGCCCATCTGCTCGATGCACAGCTGGCGTTTTGGGCCTGCCGGCCTCCTGAGGTCTAACCCTAACCCTAGGTCAGCCCCCAAGGCGTTCCTCCCAAGGGGCTTGGTGCTGCAACGCTGGAAATTGGTGACCCCCGAGCCGCAGCGCCGGACTCACGTTGCCACCTCACCGCCACCCGGGCCTCTAGGGCCGCTGCTGGTCAGTCAGAGCGGGAGAACGGGCAGGGCCCTCCGAGCCACGGCGACCATCAAAGGCCCCCTGCGCCAAAACGCTTGGGCCCATGCTCCTGCTCACCAGCGCCCTCGCCACGGCCCGCCCCTCCGCTCGCTGCACAGCCGGCGTACAGGCCTGCCGGATTCCTGGGAGATAACCCTAACCCTAGGTCGGCCCCCGAGGGGTCTCTCCCAAGGGGCCTGGCGCCGCAAGCCAGGGATTCCGGACCCCTAAGCCTCAGCGCTGGACTCACCCTGCCGCTCCGCCACCACCCGGGCCACTAGGAGCGCTGTAGGTCATTCAGGCCGGAACAATGGACAGGGCCCTCTGAGCCACTGGCGACCTTCGAAGGCCCCCCGCGGCAAAACGCTTGGGCCCACGCTCCAGCTCGCCAGCGCCCTTACCTCGGCCCTCCCCTCCGCTCGCTGCACAGCTGGCTGATCGGGCCTGCGGGCCTTCTGGGGGCTAACCTAAACCCTATGTTGGCCCCCTAGTGGCCCCTCCCAAGGGGCCTGGCGCTTCAGTGACGGGGATTGGGGACTCCTGAGCCCCAGTGCCGGACTCACCATGCCCCCCACCGCCACCCGGGCCACAAGGGGCACCCCCAGTCATTCAGGGCAGGAGAACGGGCAGGACCCTCTGAGCCCCTGGTGACCTTCGAAGGCCCCTCACTCCAAAACTTTGGGCCCACTTTCCCGCTCGCCAAAGCCCTCATCTCAACCCGCCCCTCCGCTCACCGCACAGCTGGGAGATCGGGCCTACTGGCCTCCTGGGGGTAACCCTAACCCTAGGTCTGCACCCGAGGGGGCCCTCCCAAGGGGCCTCGCGCCACAACGCCGGGGATTGGGGACCCTGAGCCACAGCACCTGACTCACCTGCCGCCCAGCCAACTCGGGGGCTTGGGGTGCTGCCGTTCATTCAGGGCGGGAGAACAGGCAGGGCCCTCCAAGACACGGTGACCTTGGAAGGCCTCCCGCGCCAAAATGCCCAGGCCCATCCTTCCACTCACCAGTGCCCTCACGTACGTCTGCCACTCCGCTCTCCACACAGCTGGCGAATAGGGCCTGCTGGCCTCCTAGGGGCTAAAGCTAACCCTAGGTTGGCCCCCGAAGGGCCCCTCCCAAGGGGCCTGGTGCCACAACGCTGGGGATTGGGGACCCCCAAGCCCCAGCGCCAGATGCACCCTGCCACCCCTCCCCACCCGGGCCGCTAGGGGCGCTGCCATTCATTCACGTTGGGAGGATGGACAGGGCACTCCGAATCCCCGCCAACTTTCGAAGGCGCCCCGAACCAAAACACTTGGGCCCAGGTTCATATTCATTAGAACCCTCACCTCAGCCCAACTCTCTGCTCGAAGCCCAGGTGGTGTATCGGGCCTGCCGGCCTCCAGGGGGCTAACCCTAACCATAGTTCGGCCCCTGAGGGGCACTTCCCAGGGGCCTGGCATCACAACGCTGGGGATGGGGACCCCATGCCCAAATGCCGGACTCACCCTGCTGCCCTTCAGCCACCCGAGCCGCTAGAGACCACTGGTCAATCAGGGCGGGAGAATGGGCAGGGCCCTCGGAGCCCCCGCTGACCTTCGAAGGCCCCCCGTGCAAAAACATTGGCTCCATTCCTCCTGCTCCCCAGCGCCCTCACCTCGGCCCGCCCCTCTGCTTGCTGCAGAGCCAGTGGATAGTGCCTGCCAGGCTCCTGGGGGCTAACTGAAATCCTAGGTCGGCCCCGTGGGGCACAACCCAAGGGGCCTGGCTCTGCAACACTGGGGATTGGTGACTCAGAGCCCCAGAACCAGACTCACCCTGCCGCACTGTCCCCACCCGGGCTGCTAGGGGCGCCGCTGCTCATTTAGGGCGGGAGAATGGACAGGGCCCTGGAGAAACCGGCGACATTTGAAGCCTCCTGCGCCAAAATCCAGTGGCCCACGCTCCCGCTTGCCAGAGCCTTTATCTAGGCCCCTGCACCTCTCGCCGCCCAGCCAGAGGATTGGGCCTGCTGGCCTCCTGGGTGCTAACTCTAACCCTAGGTCCGCCCACGAGGAGCCCCTCCCAAGGGGCCTGGCCCCTCAACGCTGGGGATTGGGGATCCCTGAGCCACAGTGCGTGACTCACCCTGCCGCCCCACCGCCAACGGAGCCGCAAAGCGCGCCGCTGGTTATTCAGGGCAGGAGAACGGGCAGGGCCCTTTGAGACATGGCAACATTCGAATGCCCAAGGCGCCAAAACGCTGGGGACCACGCTCCCGCTCTGCATCACCCTCAACTTGGCCCACACCTCTGCTCTTTGCAGAGCCGGCAACTCGGGCCTGCCGGCCTCCTGGGCGCTAACCCTAACCCTAGGACAGCCCCTGAAGCTCCCTTCCTAAGGGGTCTGGTGACGCAACGCCAGGGATTGGGGACCCCCAAGCCCCAGCGCCGGATGCACACTGCTGCCCGCCCCACACGGGCTGCTAGGGGCGCCGCAATTCATTCAGGGTGGGAGAACTGGAGGGCCCTCCGATCCCCTGCCGACATTCGAAGGTGCACCGAACCAAAACGTTTGGACCCAGGCTCATGTTCACCACGACCCTCACCTCGCCTCAACTCTCCGCTCAATGCACAGGTGGTGTATCGGGCCTGTGGGGCTCCTGGAGGTTAACCCTAACCATAGGTTGGCCCCCAAGGGGCCCTACCCAAGGGGCCTGGCATCGCAACGCTGGGGATGGGGACCCCGAGCCCATGTGCCGGACTCACCCTGCTGCCCTTCAGCCACCGGAGCCGCTAGAGGCCCTGCTGGTCAATCAGGGCAGATCGGGCAGGGCCCTCCGAGCCCACGCTGACCTTTGAAGGCTCCCCGTGCAAAACTTTGGCTCGCAGGATCCTGCTCGCCAGCGCCCTCACCTCGGCCTGCCCCTCCGTATGCTTCAGAGCTGGTGGATAGGGCCTGCCGGGCTTCTGGCAGCTAACCAAAACCCTAGGTCGGCCCTGTGGGGACATCCCAAGCGGCCTGGCTCTGCAACGCTGGGGATTGGTGACTCAGAGCCCCAGAGCCAGACTCACCCTGCCGCACTGTCCCCACCCAGGCCGCTAGGGGCACCGCCAGTCATAGAGGGCGAGAGAAGGGCAGGGCCTTCTGAGCCACCTGTGACATTCAAAGGCTCCCCGCACCAAAACGCTGGTGCCCACGCTCCCGCTCCCCAGTGCTCTCACCTCGGCCCGCACCTCCGCTCGCCGCACAGTGTGCGGAGTGGGCCTCACGGTCTCCTTGGGGCTAACCCTAACCCTCGGTCGGCCCCCCAGGGGCCCCTCCCAAGTTTCCTGGTGCCACTACGCCTGGGATCTGGGACCCCAAGCCCCAGAGCCAGACTCACCCTCCCACAACGCTGCCATCCAGGCCTCTAGGGGCGCCGCCGGTCATTCAAGGCGGGAGAATGGACAGAGCACTGGAGAAACCGGCGACATTTGAAGCCTCCAGCGCCAAAACGCAGGGGCCCAAAATCCTGCTCCCCAGCGCCTTTACCTCGGCCCACCCACCTCTCGCCGCCCACCCAGAGGATCGGGCCTGCCAGCCTCATGGGGGCTAACTCTAACCCTAGTTTGGCCCAGGAGGAGCCCCTCCCAAGGGGCCTGGCACTGCAACACCGGGGATTGGGGATCCCCGAGCCACAGCGTGGGATTCACCCTGCCCCCCCACTGCCAACGGAGCCGCTAGGGGTGTCACTGGTTATTCAGAGCAGGAGAATGGGCAGGGCCCTCCGAGACATGGCACATTCGAAGGCCCAGGGTGCCAAAACGCTGGGGCCCACGCTCCCGCTCGGCATCGCCCTCAACTCGGGCCACACCTCCGCTCCTCTCACAGCCGGCAGATCGGGCCTGCCGGCCTCCTGGGCGCTAACCCTAACCCTAGGACGGCCCCTGAGGGTCCCTTCCTAAGGAGCCTTGCGGCACAACGCCGGGGATTGGCGACCCCCAAGCCCCAGCGCCGGGTGCACCGTGCCGCCCCGCCCCACACAGGCCGCTAGGGGTGCCGCCGTTCATTCTGGGTGGGAGAACTGGCAGGGGCCTCCGAACCCCCGCCCACCTTCGATGGCGCCCAGAACCAAAATGCTTGTGCCCAGGCTCATGTTCACCAGCACCCTCACCTCGGCCCAACTCTCCGCTCCACTCACAGGCGGTGTATAGGGCCTGCCAGCCTCCTGGTGGCTAACCCTCACTGTAGGTCGGCCCCCGAGGGGCCCTTCTCAAGTGGCCTGGCGCCCCAATGCCGGGGATGGGGCAACTGTGCCCAAGTGCTGGACTCACCCTGCTGCCCTTCAGCCACCTGAGCCACTAGGGGCCCCGCTGGTCATTCAGAGCGGGAGAATGGGCAGGGCCCTCCGAACCATCACCGACCTTTGAAGGCCCCCCACGCTAAAATGCTTGGGCTCATGCTCAGGCTCGCCAGTGCCCTCACCTCGGCCCACCCTGCCGCGTGCTGCACAGATGCTGATCAGGTCCACCGGCCTCCGGGGGGCTAACCGTAACCCTAGATCGACCCCCGAGGGGCCCCTCCCAAGGGGCCTGGCGTAGCAACGCCGGGGATTGGGGATGCTGAGCCTCAGCACCTGACTCACTCTGCCGCCCAGCCGCCACCCAGGGGCTTGGGGTGCTGCCGTTCATTCAGGGCGGGAGATCGGGCAGGGCCCTCCGAGACACGGTGACCTTCGAATCCCCCCACGCCAAAACGCCCGAGCTCACACTCCCAAACACCAGTGCACTCACCTCGGTCCACCACTCCACTCTCCACACAGCTGGCGAATAGGACCTGCCGAGTTCCTAGGGCCTAAACCTAACCCTAAGTTGTCATCCAAGGGGCCCCTCCCAAGGGGCCTGGTGCCGCATCGCTGGGGATTGGAGATACCTGAGCCGCAGGGCCTGACTCACCCTGCCACCCCCCACGACCCGGGCCGCCAGGGGCGCCGCCGTTCATGCAGAGTGGGAGAACGGGCAGGGCCCTTCGAACCCCCGCCGACCTTTGAAGTTGTTCTTAACCAAAACGCTTGGGCCCAGGCTCATGTTCACCAGCATCCTCACCTTGGCCCAACTCTCCACTTGATTCAGACCCGTTGGATAGGGCCTGCCGGGGTCTTGGTTCTAAAGAAAACCCTAGGTCGGCCCCGTGGGGCACATCCCAAGGGGCCTGGCTCTGCAACGCTGGGGATTGGTGACTCAGAGCCCCAGAGCCGGACTCACCCTGCCGCACTGTCGCCACCCGGGCCTCTAGGGGCGTCGCCAGTAATTCAGGGCGAGAGAAGGGCAGGGCCTTCGGAGTCCCCGGTGACCTTCAAAGGCTCCCCGCGCCAAAATGCTGGTGCCTACGCTCTCGCTCCCCAGCGCCCTCACCTCGGCCTGCCCCTCGGTTTGCTGCAGAGCCAGTGGATAGTGCCTGCCGGGCTCCTGGGGGCTAACTGAAACCCTAGGTTGGCCCCGTGGGGCACATCCCAAGGGGTCTGGCTCTGCAATGCTTGGGATTGGTGACTCAGAGCCCCAGAGCCAGACTCACCCTGCCACACTGTCGCCACCCGGGCAGCTAGGGGCGCCGCCGGTCATTCAGGGCGAGAGAAGTGGCAGATCCTTCTGAGTTCCCGGTGACCTTCAAAGGCTCCCTGAGCCAAAACGCTGGTGCCCATGCTTCCACTCCCCAGCGCCCTCACCTCGGCCCGCCCCTCCACTCCCCGCACAGTGGGCGGATCGGGCCTGCCGGCCTCCTGGGGGCTAACCCTAACCCTACGTCGGCCCCCGAGGGGCCCCTCCCAAGGGGCCTGGCACCACAACACCGGGGATTGGGGACCCCGAGCCTCAGCACCTGACTCACCTGCCGCCCAGCCGCCACTCGGGGGCTTGGGGTGCTGTCGTTCATTCAGGGCGGGAGAACAGGCAGGGCCCTCCCAGACATGGCGACCTTCGAAGGCCCCCCACGCCAAAACGCCAGGCCCACCCTCCCACTCACCAGCGCTCTCACCTAGGTCTGCCACTCTGCTCTCCACACAGCTGGTGAATAGGGCCTACTGGCCTCCTAGGGGCTAAACTTAACTCTAGGTTGGCCCCCGAAGGGCCCCTCCCAAGGGGCCTGGTGCCGCAACACCGGGGATTGGGGACCCCCAAGCCCCAGCGCCAGATGCACCCTGCCGCCCCTCCCCACCCGGGCCGCTAGGGGCGCTGCCATTCATTCACGTTGGGAGGATGGACAGGGCACTCCGAATCCCCGACAACTTTCGAAGGCGCCCCAAACCGAAACACTTGGGCCCAGGCTCATATTCACCAGCACCCTCACCTCAGCCCAACTCTCTGCTGGACGCCCAGGTGGTGTATCGGGCCTGCCGGCCTCCTGGGGGCTAACCTTAACCATAGTTCGGCCCCCGAGGGGCACTTCCCAGGGTCCTGGCGTCACAACGCTGGGGATGGGGACCCCGAGCCCAAGTGCCGGACTCACCCTGCTGCCCTTCAGCCACCCGAGCCGCTAGAGACCACTGGTCAATCAGGGCGGGAAAATGGGCAGGGCCCTCGGAGCCCCCGCTGACCTTCGATGGCCCCCCGCACAAAAACATTGGCTCCATTCCTCCTGCTCCCCAGCGCCCTCACCTCGGCCCGCCCCTCCGCTTGCTGCAGAGCCAGTGGATAGTGCCTGCCAGGCTCCTGGGGGCTAACTGAAATCCTAGGTAGGCCCGTGGGGCAACCCAAGGGGCCTGGCTCTGCAACACTGGGGATTGGTGACTCAGAGCCCCAGAGCCAGACTCACCCTGCAGCACCATCGCCACCCAGGCCGCTAGGGGCGCCGCCGCTCATTCAGGGCGGGAGAATGGACAGGGCCCTGGAGAAACCAGCGACATTTGAAGCCTCCTGCGTCAACATGTAGGGGCCCACGCTCCCACTCGCCAGAGCCTTTACCTCGGCCCGTGTACCTCTCGCCGCCCAGCCAGAGGATTGGGCCTGCTGGCCTCCTGGGTGCTAACTCTAACCCTAGGTCAGCCCAGGAGGAGCCCCTCCCAAGGGGCCTGGCCCCTCAACGTTGGGGATTGGGGATCCCTGACCTGCAGCGAGGGACTCAACCTGATGCCCCACCGCAAACGGAGCTGCAAAGCGCGCCGCTGGTTATTCAGGGCAGGAGAACGGGGAGGGCCCTTCGAGATATGGCAACATTCGAAGGCCCAGGGCGCCAAAACGCTGGGGACCACGCTCCCGCTCTGCATCACCCTCAACTCGGCCCGCACCTCTGCTCTTCGCAGAGCCGGTGACTCAGGCCTGCCGGCCTCCTGGGCGCTAACCCTAACCCTAGGACAACCCCTGAAGGTCCCTTCCTAAGGGGCCTGGTGCCGCAACGCCAGGGATTGGGGACCCCCAAGCGCCAGCACCGAATGTACGCTGCCGCCCCGCCCCACACGGGCTGCTAGCGGCGCCGCCATTCATTCAGGGTGGGAGAACTGGAGGGCCCTCCAAACCCCTGCGGACATTCAAAGGTGCACCAAACCAAAACGCTTGGGCCCAGGCTCATGTTCACCAGCACCCTCACCTCGGCCCAACTCTCCGCTCGACACACAGGTGGTGTATCGGGCCTGCGGCGCTCCTGGAGGCTAACCCTAACCATAGGTCGGCCCCCGAGGGACTTTCCCAAGGGGCCTGGCGTCGCAACGCTGGGGATGGGGACCCCGAGCCCATGTGCCAGACTCACCCTGCTGCCCTTCAGCCACCCGAGCCGCTAGAGGCCCTGCCGGTCATTCAGGGCAGGAGATCGGGCAGGGCCCTCCGAGCCCACGCTGACCTTTGAAGGCTCCCCGCGCAAAAACGTTGGCTCCCAGGATCCTGCTCACCAGCGCCCTCACCTCGGCCTGCCCCTCCGTATGCTTCAGAGCTGGTGGATAGGGCCCGCTGGGCTCCTGGCAGCAAACCAAAACCCTAGGTCGGCCCTGTGGGGACATCCCAAATGGCCTGGCTCTGCAACGCTGGGGATTGGTGACTCAGAGCCCCAGAGCCAGACTCACCCTGCCCCACTGTACCCACCCAGGCCGCTAGGGGCACCGCCAGTCTTAGAGGGCGAGTGAAGGGCAGGGCCTTCTGAGCCACTGGTGACCTTCAAAGGCTCCCCACACCAAAACGCTGGTGCCCTCGCTCCCGCTCCCCAGCGCCCTCACTTCGGCCCGCACCTCCGCTCGCCGCACAGTGTGTGGATTGGACCTGACGGTCTCCTTGGGGCTAACCCTAACCCTCGGTCGGCCCCCCAGGGGCCTCTCCCAAGGGTTTTGGTGCCACTACGCTGGGGATCTGGGACCCCAAGCCCCAGAGCCAGACTCACCCCCCCACAACACTGCCACCCGGGCCTCTAGGGGCGCCGCCGGTCATTCAGGGCGGGAGAACGGACAGGGCCCTGGAGAAACCCGAGACATTTGAAGCCTCCAGCGCCAAAATGCAGGGGCCCACAATCCCACTCCCCAGCGCCCTCACCTCTGCCCACCCCTCCGCTCGTCCCACAGCCATCGTATTGGGCCTGCCGGCCTCCTGGGGGCTAACCCTAACCCTAGGTCGGCCCCTGAAGGGCACTCCCAAAGGGCCTGGCGCCACGATGCCAGAGATTGAGGACCCCCAAGCCCCAGCGATGTACTCAACCTGCCCCTCCGCTGCTACCCGGGCCACTTGGGCGCCGCCAGTCATTCAGGGTGGGGGAATGGGCAGGGCCCTCCGAGCCCCCGGCGACGTTCGTAGGTCCCCCGCGCCAAAACGCTGAGGCCCAAGCTCCTGCTATACAGCGCCCTCACCTCGGCCTGCCCCCCCTCTAGCCACACAGCTGGTGGATCCGGCCTCCCGGGCTCCTCAGGGCTAACCGTAACCCTAGGTGGGCTCCAGAGTGGCCCCTCCCAAGTGGCTTGATGCCGCAATGGCAGGGATTGGGGACCCGCAAGCCCCAGCCCCGGGCTCACCCTGCCACCCCGCCGCCACGCAGGCCGCTAGGAGTGCCGCCGGGCATTCAGGGCGGGATAACCGGCAGGGCCCTCTGAGCCTCCGGTGAAATAAGAAGGCCACCCACGCCAAAACGCTGGGTACCACGCTACCGCTCGACTGCGCCCTACCACGGTCAATCCCTCCGCTCACTGCACAGCCGGCGGATCAGGACTGCTGGCCTCCTGGGGGTTAACTTAACCCTAGGACAGTCCCCGGGGGGCCCCTCCCAAGGGGCCTGGTGCCGCAATGCTGGGGATTGGGGAAACCCAAGCAACAGTGCCGGACTGACCCTGCCACCCCGCTGCCACCCGGGGAGCTAGGGGCGTCGCCGGTCCTTCATGGCGGGAGAACGAGCAGGGCCCTCCAAGCCCCCTGCGACATTCGAAGGCCCACCGAGCCAAAATGTTGGGGCCCACGCTTCCGCTCGCCAGCGACCTCACCTTGGCCCACCCCTCCATTCGCCACAGAGCCGGTGGATCGAGCCTGCCAGCCTCCTGGGGGCTAACCCTAACCCTAGGTCGGCCCCCAAGGGGCCCCTCACAAAGGGACTGCTGCGGAACGCCAGGGATTGGGGACCCCCGAGTCGCAACGCTGGACTCACCCTTCAGCCCTGCCCACACCCGGGCCGCTAGGGTACCGCTGATCATTCATGGCGGGAGAATGGGCAGGGCCCTCCCTGCCCCAGTGACCTTCGAAGGCCCCCAGTGCCAAAACGCTGGGGCCCACTCTCCTGCTCGCCAGCGCCCTGATCTTCAACCGCGCCTCCATTCGCCCCAGACGGTGGATCGTGCCTGCCGGCCTCCCGGAGCTAACCTTTACCCTAGGTCGGCCCCCAAGGGGCCCTTCCCAAGGGGCCTGCCGCCACAACGCCGGGGATTGGGGACCCTCGAGTCATAATGCCGGACTCACCCTGCTGCCCCGCTGACAGCAGTGGTGCTAGGGCACCACCGGTCGTTTTGGGCGGGAGAACGGGCAGGGCCCTCTGAGCCCCGGTGACCTTCGAAGGCCCCCCGCTCCAAAACGCTTGGGCCCACGCTCCCGCTCACCAGTGCACTCACCTCAGCCCGCCCCTCTGCTCGCTGCTCAGCAGGCGGATCGGGCCTGCCAGGGTCCTGGGGGCTAACCCTAACCCTAGGTTGGCCCCTCAGGGGCACCTCCCAAGGGGCCTGTCGCCACAACACCAGGGATTGATGACCCCCAAGCCCCAGCGCCAGACTCACCCTGCCGCCCCGCTGGCACCCAGGCCACTAGGGGCGCCGCTGGTCATTCAGGGCGGGAGAATCGGCAGGGCCCTCCGAGTCCTGGTGAACATCTAAGGGCCCTTGCACCAAAATGCTTAGGCCCATGCTCCCGCTCACCAGCGCCTTCACCTCGACCCACCCCTCTGCTTCCTGCACAGCCAGCGGATCGGGCCTGCCAGCCTCCTGGGGGCTAACCCTAACCTTAGGTTGGCCCCCAAGGGGAACCTCCCAAGGGGCCTGGTGCAGCAATGCCAGGGATTGGGGACCCCGGAGCCCCAGAGCCGTACATACCCACCGTGCCGCCCCGCCACCACCCAGGCCGCTAGGGGCGCCGCTGGCCATTCAGGGCAGTAGTACCGGCAGGGCCCTCCAATCCCCAGGCGACCTTCCAAGGCCCCCCGCGCCAAAATGCTTGGGTCCACGCTCCAGCTCGCCAGCACCCTCACCTCGGCCTGGCACTCCGCTACCGCACAGCTGGCGGATCATGTCTACCGGACTCCAGGGTGCAAACAGTAACCCTAGGACGGCCCCAGAGGGTCCCATCCCAAGGGGCCTTGCGCTGCAACACATGGCATTGGGGATCCCCCAAACCACAGTGCCAGACTCACACTGCCACCCCGCCACCACCCAGGCCGCTAGGGGCGCCGCCGGTCATTCAGGGCGGGAGAACTTGCAGGGCCCTAGGAGCCTCTAACGATGTTCAAAGGCCCCCTGCGCCAAAACGCTGGATACCATACTGCTGCTCGCCAGCGCCCTCACCTCATCCCACTCCTCCGCTCACTGCACAGCCGGCGCATCGGTCCTGATGGCCTACTGGGTCTAACCCTAACCCTACACCCTAACCCCTAACCTTATACCCTAAACCTTAACCCCTAATCCTAACCCTCACCCTAACCCCTAACCCTTACCCTAACCCTAACCCTACCCTAAACCTAACCCTAAACCCTAATTCTTAAACCCCAAACCCTAACATTAACACTAAACCCTAAACCCTAACCCCTAACCCTAATCCCGAAACCCTAAACACTAAACCCTAACCTTAACCACTAACCCCAAACCTCAAACCCTAACCCTAAACCCTAACATTACCCCAACCCCTACCATAACCTTAACCCTACCCCTAACCCTACCCCTTCAGCTAACCCTACCCCTAACCCATAACCTAACCCTAAACCTAACCCTAACCCGTACCCTAACCGTAACTCTACCCGTACCTAACCTTACCCCTAACCTGTACCCTAACCCTAACCGTAACCCTAACACGTACTCTAACCCGTACCCTAACCAGTACCCTAACCCTAACCCTACACTGTACCCTAACCCGTAACTTAAACCATACCCTAAACCTAACCGTCACCCTAACAAGTACCCTAACCCATACCCTAACTTTAACCCTAAACCCTAAACCCTGACCCTAACTCGTACCATAACCCGTACCCTAACCCTACCCGTACCCTAACCATAACACTAAACCCTAAACTGTAACCCGTACCCTAACCCTAAACAGCACCTCTAACTTAACCTTAACCCATACCATAACCCGTACCCTAACCCATACCCTAACACGTACCCTATCTCTATCCCGGACCCTAACCCATACCCTAACCCATACCTAACCCTAACCTGTACCCTAACCCGTACCCTAACCCATACCCTAACCCTAAACCGTACCCAATCCCTATCCCTAACCCGTTCCCTAACCCGTACCCTAACCCTAACCCGTACCCTAAGCCGTACCCAAATCCGTATGCAAACACTTACCCTAAACCGTACACTAACCATACCCTAAACCGTACCCTAATGCGTACCCTAACCCATACCCTAACCCCAACCCGTACCCTAATCCTAACCCATACTCCAACCCTAACCCTAACCCTAAACCCAAACGCTAAACCCTAACCCATACACTAAACCCTAATCTGTACCCTAACCCATAACCTCTAACCTGTAACCCCTAAACCCAACCCTAACCCGTACCCTCTCCTTACCCTAACCCTAACCCCTATCCTCACCCATACCCTAACCGTAACGCATACCCTAACCTGAACCCATACCCTAATCCGTACCCTAACCCCAGGGATTGGGTACACCTGAGCCCCACCATGGGACTCAGCCTGCCACCCCTCAGGAACCATGCCCCTTGGGGCGCCGCAGAGCATCCTGTGCAGGAGAACTGGTAGGGCCCCCCTGAGCCCCCAGCGATCCTCGGCGGCCCCCTACACCCCAACCCTGAGGCCCACGCTCATCCCGTCCCACACCTTCCCTTCAGCTTGCCACCGAGCTCGTCACAGAGCCGGCAGATCAGGCCTGCCCGGTTCCTGAGGCCTAGACCTGACCCTACGTCGGCTGGGTAGGGCCCCTCCCCTGGGGCCCGGTGCCGCAGCCCCAGGGACTGGGGACACCTGAGCCCCACTGCAGGACAAAGCCTGCCAGCCTGCAGGAAACCGTGCCCCTTGGGAGGCTGTAGAGCATTCAGGGCGGGAGAACCAGGAGGGCCCCCAGAGTCCCTGGCGAACTTCGGCGATCCCTAAACCCAACCTTGAAGCCCATGCTCACCCCACACCACACCTTCACCTCAGCCCGCGGCGGAGCTCGCCACATAGTGGGCAGATCTGGCCTGCGGGGTTCCTGGGCCCCAACCCTAACCCTAGTTCATCTGTGGAGGGGCCCCTCCCCAGGAGCCTGGAGCCGCAGCCGCGGGGATTCAGGACACCTGAGCCCCACAGCAGGACTCAGTCTGCCACCCCGCAGGAAACCGTGCTCCTTGGGAGGCCATAGAGCATTCAGGGCGGGAGAAACAGGAGGGCCCTCCTGAGCCACCAGTGAACTTCGGTGGCCTCCCGCACCCCAACCCTGAGGCCCACGCTCACCCTCCCCACACCCTCACCTCAGCCTGTGTAACTAGCCATACAGCCAGCAGATCAGGCCTGCGGGGCTCCTGGGCCTAACCCTAGCCCTAGGTCGGCTGTAGGTGTGAGGGCCTCCCCAGGAGCCTTACACCGCAGCCCCGGGAAATTGGGATACCTGTGCCCCACCGCAGGACTCAGCTTGCCACCCGACAGGAAACCGTGCCCCTTGGGGCTCTACGGAGCCTACAGGGCACGAGAACTTGGGGAGGCCCCCGGAGCCCATCCCCATCCTTTGGTAGCCTCCCGTGCCCCAACCCTGAGGCCCATGCTCACCCTCCCCCATGGCCTCCTCTCAGCCCTCCACAGAGCTCACCGCACAGCTTGCAGATTGTCCCTGCCGGGCTCCTGGACCCTAACCCTTACCCTAGGTTGGCCACAGAGGGGCCCGTCTCCAGGGTCGTGGCACCCCACTCTGGCGGATTGGGGACACCCAAGCCCCACCGTAGGACTCAGCCTGCAACCCACAGTAAACTGTACCATTTTGGGGCACAACAGAGCATTCAGGGCAAGAGAATAGGGGCATCCCCTGAGAGCCCCTTCTGGTGAACCCCGATCTTTGTGGGCCCTTCCATATGAAACCCCAAGGCTCACACTCACCCGCCCTTGTGCCCTCATCTCACTCGGCCTGGGAGCTCTCTGAGCACTGGGCAGTTCGCACCTGCTGTCTCTTGAGGCCTAACCTAACCCTGGGTCTTCTGCTGAGGGTCCCTCCCCGTTTGCCTGCCTCCAAGGTACCAGGCATTGGGCCCACCTCTGCACGACTAGAGGACTCAGCCTGCCCCACAGCAGGAAACTCTCCATTTGGGGCTGCAGCAAGGATTCATAGGAAAATCAGAGGGCCCCCCTCAGCCCATCCCAGGCAACCCCCACTTTCAGAGATCTCCCCGGATCCAATTAGTAGCTTCACACTTACCTTTAAACTTGCTCTCCACAGAGATCTTTTGACATTCTCCTCACTTCCAACCGATGGCATCATCCAGCTTCAGTGCCTTACCCAGCTTTAGGTCTTGAGATGGATTAAAATGGGAAGTCATTTCACTAATGACGACGTACTGGTGACCAAAAGATACATGCATAAATGCTTCATATCACTTGGCTTCAGGGAAATGCAAATCTAAACCCCTATAGATGCCATAGCACACGAGGCCAAATATCTAAAAATAAGACATGAGGGGCGCCTGGGTGGCGCAGTCGTTAAGCGTCTGCCTTCGGCTCAGGGCGTGATCCCAGCGTTCTGGGATTGAGCCCCGCATCAGGCTCCTCTGCTGGGAGCCTGCTTCTTCCTCTCCCACTCCCCCTGCTTGTGTTCCCTCTCTCGCTGGCTGTCTCTCTCTCTCTGTCAAATAAATAAATAAAATCTTAAAAAAAAAGACATGAAACTATACATGTTGGAGAGGATATGGAGAAAGGGAAACCTCTTACACCCCTGTACGAATGCAGTCCGGTACAGCCACTCTTGAAAATGGTACAGAATTTCCTCAAGAAGTTATAAATAAAGCTAACCTATGTCCCAGCAATTGCACTACTGGGTATTTACCCCAAAGAGACAGAGGTAGTGAAGATGGGACACATGCACCACAGTGTTCAGAGCAGCAATATCCATAATAGACAAGCTGTGGAAGGAGGGCAGATGAGCATGGATAGATGAATGGATAAAGAAGATGTGGATCATATATATAATGGAATATTACTCAGCCATCAGATAGGATGAATACTTACCATCACACCGACCTGGGTGGAGCTGGAGGGTATTATGCTGAGTGGAATAAGTCAATGAAAGAAAGACAATGATCATATGCTTTCACTCCTATGTGGAATATCAGAAACAAGGAAGAAGACCATAGGGGAAGGAAGGTAAAATAAAATGGGAAGTCATCAGAGAGGGATAAAACCCATGATGGACTCTTAACTATCACAAGAAACTGATGATTGTTGGAGGAGAAGTTGGGGGGGGTAACTGGATGAGTAGCATTAAGGAGGTCACACGATACAATGAGCATTGGGTGTTAAACACGACTGAAAATTTATTGAAGACTACATCTGAAACTAATGATGTACTGTAAGTTGGCTAATTGAATTTAAATTAAAGAACAAAAGACCTCGAATAAACAATCCTAAACATTTGTATGGAACGACTAAAGATTCCAAACAGCCAGTGCAATGTGGAAAAGAAAAACAAAGCTGGAGGACTCACCATTTCAGATTTCAGGTTATACTACAAAGCTGCAGTCATCCTAACAAGAGAGTACGGCACAAAAATAGACACAGCGACCAAAGGAACAGGATACAAGTTCAGACAGAAACCCACAATTATGTGGTCCATGAATCTTCCACAAAGCAAGCAACGATATCAAAAGGGAAAAGGACAGTCTCTACAACAAATGGTGTTGGGAAAACTAGACAGCTATGCACAAAAGAATGAAATTAGACTGCTTTCTTACACAATACAGACAAACACAAAACAGTTTCAAGACCTCAATATGAGACCTGAATCCATAAAAATCCTACAGGAGGGAAGACAGTAACTTCTTGACATGGACCATACCAACGTTTCTCTAGACTGTGTCCTGAGGCAAAGGAAATGAAAGCAAAAATAAACTATTGGGAATACAGCAAAATAAAAAGTTTCCACACGGCAGAAGAACAATGAAAACGTAAAAATAATAAGACAACCTACTAAAAGGGAGAAGATATTTGCAAAGATCATATGCAATAAAGGGATAGTGTCCAAAACATATACAACTGATACTACTCGACCCCCAAAAAACAAATAATCCAGTTAAAAAGTAGGCAGAGGACATGGACAGACATTTCTCCAAAGAAGAAATACAAATGGCCAACAGTCCCGTGAAAAGATGTTCACCATCACCCATCATCAGGAAAATGTAAATCCAAAGGACAATTAGGTAATACCTCAAACCTGTCAGAATGGCCAACATCAAAACCACAACAAAGAGCAGGTGTTGGGAGGATGTGGATAAAGGGGAATCCTAGCAAACTGTGGGTGGGAATGCAAACTGTGGTGGCCACCGTGGAAAACAGTATGAAGGTTTCTCAAAAAATTAAACATAGAACTACCCTACGATCCAACAATCACACTACTCGTATTTACCCAAAGAATAGGAAAACAGTAACTTAAAAGGATACGTGCACCCCTATGTCTCTTGCACCATTATTTACAATATCACAATATGGAAGCAACGCAAGTGTCTGTAGAAAAATTGACAAATGAGATGATAGATGTGTTTATTCACACACACACACACACACACACACACACACACACACACACACACACAGTGGAGTATTACTCGGCTTGAAAAAGAATGAAACCTTGCCATTTGCAGCCATATGGATGTAGCTAGAGAGTATTATCCTAACTAAAATCAGTCAGTCAGAGAAAGACAAATCCCATACGATGTCACTCTAATGGGGAATTTAAGAAACAAACAAAAATAAATAAATAAAAGAGAAAAAGGAGACACACCAAAATACAAACTCTTTTTTTTTTAAGTTTTTATTTATTTATTCGACAGAGATAGAGACAGCCAGTGAGAGAGGGAAAACAAGCAGGGGGAGTGGGAGAGGAAGAAGCAGGCTCATAGCGGAGGAGCCTGATGTGGGGCTCGATCCCGTAACGCCGGGATCACGCCCTGAGCCGAAGACAGACGCTTAACCGCTGTGCCACCCAGGCGCCCCCAAAATACAAACTCTTAACAAGAGAGAACAAACGGATGGTTACCAGAGAGGAGGTGGATAGAGGGATGAGTAAAATAGATGAAGGGGATTAAGAGGACACTTTTCTTGATGACCACTGAGTAATATGTAGAATTACTGAATCACTCTATTGTACACCTGAAACAAATGTCACACTGTATGTTAGCTCTAATGGAATTAAAAAAATTTAAAAAAAGATTTTTCTTTCAGGAACCTCTTTGAAAAAGCTTTTCCTGTGCAATGTGCCTAAGCCCTACTTGGGAGGATTCACTCTACAATAATTATTCACTCCATGCCTCAAATTCAGATTTCACTGAGTTCTTACCATGGATCCCAGCCCACGGGAGCCATGGTCCTTTTCAGTCCAGGCTCAGGACCTATGCATTCAAGATTGGAAGTAGAGACACATGTCACTTCACAGTCCAGAAAGCTATTATTGTTTCTGTTTCAGTGTGAGAGAGTCACAGACTTTGGGACAGGTTTCAGAGCAGGTTTATTATGGATCCTGGATCTCTACTTCAATGTTCATTGCCTGGATCCCTTTGGCTAATAGGTTTCCTGTGGATGGGCTTGCTTCCAAGCACATACATGGAAGATGCAAAGGTGGGTGGGCTTGGTGCGGGACTGGAAGAAGATCAAAAACAGACAAGGGTCCGAACCCTCCCCTGATTCAGGAACTGCTATGGGAGAGGGTACGGGAGGTAGAATCCATGCGAAACTCCAAGGTCACCAGCTGAACACAGGAGGCATAGGTCAAGGGATCTCGAGATGCAGGGGTTGAAGGCTGCTCTGAGCTACCTCTGGGAGGAAGGGAGGGAAGGAATGAGAAGGAGACACTGCCTGACCCTGGCCCATGCCAGCTGCCCACCGCTCCGACACGCATCAGTGTATGAGCTGACACAGCCTGTGCTCAGGATGGGCTGGCTCGGGTCCCTCAATCCTAAGTGGGACAGCTGGCCCCAGGGCTCAGAGACATGCTGAGGGAGATGAGAGGGAAAGCTGACCCACCCAGGTCATCCCCTCCTTGAGCAGACAGACCTTCAGAACTGCTAAAAAAAACCCCACTAACGGGGTTGAAAGACATGCCAAGGATGAACTAAGGCATAGAGACATGTAACATAACATTCATTTTTAAGTTCAGAGCTGTCATCTCAGGAAGTGGGGAGAGCTTCCCTGAAGAAGACTGAGGGGAGGGCAGGCCATGCTGAAAAGGGAGACATGGCTCTCCTGATTGGGGACCTGCAGCCCCCTTCCAGGGCAGGGCTTCATCCTTGCATCACACGAGATCCATGGAAGTGTTCCATCAGGGCCAGATGATTGTCTCGAGAAGGCTATCCTGGCATCGGAACTGCACAGGGCAACAGGGACGAGGGCCAGATGGAGGACTGACAATACCCCGGAGGCCATGGGGCAAGAGCAGAGGCACATGACCTTGAAGATGATGATGAAAAGCAGGAGGTAGCAGCATGGAGCCGGCCCGAAAGTACCATGGGAGCAGTGCTCACAGCTACACTGACTGGGTGCCTTCTGTGCCCAGTGTGGCTGACTTCAGTGTGCTCCAGACTAGTCCTGACCACAAGGCTAGGAAGTGTGCACCACCCCCGGCCTCCTCTCCCCTTGCAGCTGCTAGGAATCATGGTCACAGACCCTGGTCAGCTTTCGTGGAAATCAAGCAGTGGCTCCCCCACACGCTGCATCTGTGGTCGTGGTCCAGTGCGACCCTCGTGCCTGGCCAGACACTGATGTCTACGTGTCTCCACACAAATCCACAGACAGGAGGGTGTCCCTGAATTCCACAGCACCTGATGAGACAGATCCACAGAACCCAACACCCAGTGGGTCACTCGGGACCTCACCTATGGTCATGGAGCTCACCATACCCTATTTCTGTCACTTCCCACAGAAAGCCTGTTTCTGATCCCCCACAATACCAAACATCCTGGTTCTTGACCTGGGGTCATGCCATGAACCCACATGGCACCTTTCTTTAAGTGAAGTCTATGCTTACACCTCCTAGAAAATATTTCTAATGAAGTACAAGTCCATCAGGTCTATGGTGTGAACCGTAGCACACAGCCTGCATGGTAGTAGTCAGTAATTCTAACAAGGGTTAACCCCATCCCCCGTCTCACAAAACCTTCCTCCATCCCCACTGAACTCATGGTCTGCCCTCAGAAAACCCTCCAGGAAACAAACCTTTCATCTGAATGCTCTCTTCACCTTCTGCTTCAAATCTTGTCCAACCACAATGAGGGTGAAGGTGGTCAAAGTCTTAATGTTTGAGTGAGAAAATCCGACAGTCATGAAATGTTCTGTCCAGCATGGAGACTAAAACTAACCCCGCAGCATGGGGTATAGGTTTCCCTGCTCTTTGAAAGTACATGGCTTCTGAGAAACCTTGCACAGCAGAAATGATGTCAAGAAGGAATGGCCATTAATTTACACGGAACAATTAGATAGTGTCCTCAGACTCCAAAATTCCTTCTCTTTGATTTTTCTTAGGCCTCAGGACACAAGTTTCTGACGGTGGCCCAGCATATATGAAGATAAAGCACAGCAGAGGCTCACAGACACAATTCAAAGTGCTGGTGGCTGGATGCAGAGAGCGGTTCCCAGCGGAAGGAGCTGGTTGGGGTGCACACCGCCTCTGTCGTGCTTCTCCCCAAAACAGATGCTGAACGCGATTCTCACTGTTCACCTTTTTTCATAAGAGGGAAATCCTCTTTAGGTCTCTTCCTCTCACTGAAGCTGGGTAATAACGTAGTTCTTTCAAGAAAGCCAAGTGTCTTACTGTGAACGTTTAAAAGCTGGGGGATACTTGTACTTGAGCATTGCTGAGGGAGGAGATGTGAAAGGTTCTCCCAGACACAAACCTCAGCAGATCCACCGGGAAAGGCACCTTCCTCAGCATGCGGAACACGGACTACCTCCTACCCCCTGAGAAACCCTCTCCTTCCCCTCGATCAGGACAACCCACAACAGCTGGGAGTTACCCCAATTCCTCCATTCTCCTGCTCCTAATAGCTAACCCATCAGCAAATCCTGTGAGCTCCATCTTCAAAATGGATCCAGAATAGGTCTAACCACTCCATCCAAGGCCACCTGTCTGGTCCACAGTGCCTGAGTTCCTGGAAAAGCTTTGTCATTGACCTGCCTTGCCATCTTCAACCCTCTGTAATCTGTTCTCAACACTGTAGCCAGGATGGCCCAGTGAAACAGGGTCTCATGGGGTTATAGCCCTGGAATGGCTTTCTGTCACCTCTCTGAGGTCATGTCCTAAGCTGTCTCCTGTGGCCACAGGGCCATCTTGCTTCTCCTGGACATACCTGAAATTCTCCTGCCCCAGAGCCTTTGCACATGCTTTCCCTTCTGTTCAGAATGCTCTTGATGTATTCTCACTCACCTTCGGAGAAGTCTGAATTGGAGTGACAGGGACAGAAGATGAGGCTGTGTGTGTTGGGTGAGGCTGGTGGCCCAGAAGAAGGTTCTCTGCCAGCTCTCCGCCTGTCCCTCCCTTGTCCTCAGCCAGGAACTTGCACACAGCCCTCACCTGTCACAACTCTCACGCAGGAGACCCACAGCCACCCCTGGAGCCCACCCCGCCCACACCCTGCTGCAGAATGCATTCAGCTCTCCTCTGGGACCCCTGTCAGCTTTACCCAGACCTGGAACTCCCCTGTCTCCTGCAAAGCTCCCGGATTCCCCCTCTGCTTCCAAAATCACACTGGCACAAGGCTTTCATGAGAAAGCTATAACGCTAACAAATGAAAGGTTCGCACCTGCTTTCCCCTTCTGTTGCTTCTCTCTCCACCTTCTTTCCTACCTGTGCAAACTGTAACATATCAGTGGAACATGAACATGCTCTGAGACCTGAATCTTTCATTGCAGCTTTCTGAGGACTCCTTATGTGATAAGAAACTAGTGTATCCTACAACAGGGTGTTTTACAACTCTCATCTATAGAATAGTACAGCCCAAATCACTACAATTTTACCTCACTCTTCATGAAGCAGAACACTTTTTCCTTTCTTCTTTACTTAAATTCCAGTTAGTTCAGATGCCATGGAATATTCGCTTCAGGGGTAGTGTTTAGTGATTCCTCACCTGCATACAGTACCCAGTGCTCATCGCAAGTGCCCTCCTTAATACCCCTCACCCATTTATCTCTTCCCCCCACGCCCCTGTCCTGCAGCAACACTCAGTTTGTTCTCCAAGGTTGAGTCTATTTCCTTGTTTGCCTCTCTCATCACCCCAACACTCTGTTCATCTGTTTTCTTTCTGAAATTCCACAAGCATGAGAGCACAGGATATTTGTCTTTCCTCACTGATTTTGCTTAGCTTAATACACTCTAGGTCCATCCACATCCTTGCAAATGGTAAGATTTCATTCTTTTTGAAGGTGGATCATATTCCATTATATAAATGTATCCCACATCTGCTTTATCCATTCATCAGAGCATGGACTTTGGGATTCTCTCCATAGTTTGGCTACTGTGGACATTGCTGCTATAAACATCATGGTGCATGTTCCCCCTTCGAATCCGCATTTTTGTATCCTTTAGGTAAATACCAAGGAGAGCAATTGCTGGATCATGGGGTTGTTCAATGTTTAACTTTTTGAGGAACCCCCACACTGTTTCCCAGACTGGCTGCACCACTTTGCATTCCCACCAACAGAATGGGAGGGTTCCCCTTTAAGCAGAACATTATCTGCTGGCAATTTCATAAGAGGAAACAAAACCTCTCTGAGATGCACCCAGGGTCAGGCAAGCAGTTGCAGACTTCACCCCAAGGCTCCTGACGCCAAGCCCCTTGAAGCCACCAGCATGCCACTATCCGAAAGAATTCCCAGACTCTCCTTCTGACTCCACCACCAAAGAAACTACAGAGAGAATATGGCACCTCAAAATATCGAGATAATACATTTAGTAAAACTAGAAAGTCAAGCTCAACTTTTAAACAGGAACAGGCTGCTTTGGATAATTTTGAATTTTCCCTCCACCCTAATTTTAACTCTTCTGATGAATAAACTCATCAATGATGAAACATCACCTTTGTCAAATGACATCATCCAAGTCTGTATCAGATGAAAAAAGCCACCTAACTCTAGATGCTGGCCACTCAACTATATCGTAGGCCCAATTGAATAAACACTGTTAGATGAAGGAACAAATTAGATGTTACAAACAGGCACAGAGTGAATCTCACCTTCCCTTTCTAATAAAAGAGGGTTCCTAGGAAACAGATGGTCAAAATACATTTGTAAGCAATAAATGGACAGAGAAATTGTGATCCCCTGCAAAGTTCTACCTGCAGGGAAACTAAGTAATTCTTGCACCAAACCCAGAATGCTGACAGCTACTTCAATTTTACTTTGTGGCTCAACTAGAGAAAAGAGAAAAGCCCAGGAGGTTTTGGGATAATGAGAGGTTTTACCTCCAGTCCTGACATAGATAGGACATTTTGCCAAACATACCCGTGCTTTCTCTGAACACTGGCGTCCTGTGACAAGCTGCCTCACTGACTCCGATGCTGACGTTCAAAACCTTGGGTTTCTTGGAGCCAGAGCAGAGAAGTGCTGTCAGCTGGGGAGAAGAAGCACCTCTGACCTAAAGCCTGCACACCTGCTTCGGTTTCTGGGTGAAGGGGCAACACATACTTGTTGTTTAGCAGTAATTATCTTCATTCTCAACAGACCAATGACCTTGCCTTTTCTGGAAAGCAGACTTACTCTTCTAAAGAAACCCTCAATTCATCTATTCCCAATGCAACTCGAGTGGGGTCTGGTTTACGCCCGCCTCCAGGCCCCCACCTGGAGGATTTTCCTGCATGATTCTAATAGCCAATTACCACTCACTGGGGGCACACGTGGCATAATGTTGAAGTTGGCTGACGGCTCTGTGGCTTGCTACTGCCACACCTGTGCCTGGGGGACCAGGGCACACCCTGCTGAACTGGGGGTACTGCTCAAGATGAATCGCCTGCACTGTGTCAGAGAACTGAAGGTGGGGATTGTGTGAGGTCCTTACCCGCACTCTTCCAGGGGAACAGGGGAAACCCTGAAATTCTGCAACCCATCCCACAAAAGCTCTGGTGAGTGGGCACCCTGGAGTTCACGGGTATGGGGAATAAGGTCAGCTGAGGACATGGGGCAGAAGAGACTTTAAAGGGAAAAAGAAAACTCACCTGAGTCCTTCCAATGAACCCTCTCCACGTGCCCTTCCAGAACCCTGCCTCCCACCTGGGGTGCACCCTACCCCCGGACACCCACCCCAGTGCACGCTGCTCACTCACCAGCAGGGATCTCCACAGGGCAACTCTCTCTCTCTCAGTGCCCCTTCTTCTGCCCCAAGTCTGCAACCCACTGCAAATCTGGGACTGCCCACAGAGACATAGCTCCACCCCCAAGCGGTAAATGGTTGGGGAGGTTGGTGCCTGAGCCCCTTGGATGCTGGGCAACCCGCCCTCAAGCCCCTGGAACCCTGAAAGTGCAGGGGGCCCAAGAGGCCCCTCCTCGACCCAACACCCAGCACAGGCATGGGTGGGGTCGTGGGCCGGGTCCCCCCCACACACCTGGCCCCATCCAGGGACCCCTCTAGCCTCAGACCACCCTCAGAGTCCTGCCCCTTCCCTTTCTGCACCAGCCCTCCCTGCTGGGGTGTGCCTGGTTCTGGGCAAGGTCAGTGGCTCTCAGACCCTCCAAGGCTTGGGCTTTAGGAAATGCAATGATTTCATGCATTTTCAGTATATACATGTCAGTATAACTTTAATCTTATGGGAGCCAAAGAGGTTCTTTATTTTTTCTTATCTTCATGTTGGCATTTCTGGTTGTTTTCTTCTCGAAGCAGATGTACAACATGCTTGGGGCAGAAAAAGGGCCCATGCTTTGAGGTTTTGCCCCGTCATTTTGAGCCGGGTAAAATGTTAAAGCATAGCTTCCCTGGGAGCCCAGGATCAGGGCCCACAGATGATATAAGATAAAAATTACTTTCATCATTATAATTTCTCCTAAATGGAGGGATTTGAGACAAAAGCACCTTTCACAAGAGTACCTAGACATCAAAATAATGCCCACAGAAGGCTACCTGCTCCATGGTCAGCACAGGTAACAGAAGTGTTCACAGTCTCTGGACTCCTGCCCTTCTCCTGCCCAAATCTCTGAAGCACACAGACCACTTAAAATCAGAATTGTAGAACTGCTAGACACCTTAGAGATGTCTGGCACCATTACCTTGGACTGCAGAATAAAACAGAATAGCTCGTTTTCACAAACAAATTTCAACATGAAGTGCCCCCTGGATGCACTAAGTTCTTTCTCTGCAAATGTTGACTAATGTAAGTCACAGTCATACCATATAAACAGTACGATGGCTGGGAAGTCATCGTAGGTATGGGAATATTTTAGCCATGTTTATAAGCATTGGCTCACTTTGTAGAAGAGGCTGAGCTGAGTGTTTTTAAATACTATTTCAGACCTGTTTTACAGCACCCTCTGAACATACCAGAGCCTGAATGGACTAAAAAAGATAGTTGGTTTCAGTAACTTTAATACCAGAAAAATATTATACTGTCTCTGTTCCTAAGGATCTTTGAGTATCTTACCCAGAGGTCCTCCACTGAGATAATGATCTTAAGGATCACCATGGGTAGAGGTGAAAAGGCCCGCTGAATTCATTCCAGTTGTCCACATGACAAGAAAATCCTGATACTTGATAGGTTTCCAGATCAAGAAGACGAGAGATAAGAGGGAAATAGTACCCTGTATGGAACAACAAGGGATTTGGAGTCAATTTGGGGATCCCACTTAGGTTTTTGACACTAAAATCCTCTGTGACTCATATCATCTGAGTCCCTGTCTAACTACCTGAAAATGTGCCTAAAAATATCTACACCCTAGTTGAGAAGTTTAAGAGGCAGAATGCTACAAAGGGCCAGTATGATGTCTCTCAAGAACAGGTGCTCAGGAAGCCATAATTGCTATTGGGTCTATTTCTTTTCCAGAAGAAAGTACACATGTTGAATTCATATTTCTAATAGATGACTCACCAGATGATTTTCAAACCTGAAGGAAGGCCAAGAAGTCACTCTTGTGTAATATTTCAATCAGAAATCATGTTGTTGGACTGGTGAGGGTGATACGATAGCAACGTCATCACTAAGAGTGGGGAGCTTCTAATTTCCATATGGCCATGTTGACCCCCTTAGCTCAGAGCCACCAGAAAGGGCAGCTGGGGAGGGGGCACCGTCATCACTATGAGTGGGGAGCTTCCCATTTCCACATGGCCATGTTGACCCCCTTAGCTCAGGGCCACCAGAAAGGACAGCTGAGGGGGATCACAGGCCAAGGCTGCCAGGTGTGGCTGGGGCAGGCAGAACTCTGACTTAAGGCTCAACTCCTGGCTAGGTTATTATAATGCTCTTCACAAAGAAAGTGCCATTGTGTGTGAGCCCTCATGTAGAACAGGTTCAGAATTTCCATTGAGATTCCCTCTCTGACCTTTAGGATATGTAGCAAAGTTCCATTTAATTTTTAAACATTGAAGGACTTCCTGGTTTTCTTTTCGCTATGACTATGGCTCAATTCGCCTGTGGTCTAAGAATAGAATCTAGTTAATGTCAGGGTTTAACATTTGTAGACTTGATTCGTGACCCCACCTATCATCTACTTGGGTAAAGAGTCTATGACCACTTGAAAATAATGTATTCTGCACTTATTATGGAATGTTCCCTATATGTCAATTAGGTCACATTTGTTACCAATGTTTTGTCTGCTTTTTCTGTCAGATATTGAGAAAGGTATATTAAAATCTTCAAACAATGCTGCTCTATTCAACGTGGCATCGGAGAATCTACCAGTGTTTTAAGGCAAGAGAAACAAAAAGTATAAGAATTGAGGGGATAATTGTGACTATTCACAGATAATACGATTGTGTACATAGAAAATCCAAACCAGTCTATAAATACCCTATTAGAATTAAAAATGCAATGTATAATAATAATAATAATAATAATAATAATAATAATAATAATAAAAGAGGTTTCCTAGGAAACAGATGGTCAAAATACATTTGTAAGCAATAAATGGACAGAGAAATTGGATTGTAGCTTCCCATTGGACAGTTTCTGAAAGAAAACGTAGAACCTGTCATTCTTGGGGTAGGACATAGGGTGCACTAACTATTTAAAAGAATTCAGTTGGACTTCATAAAAATGTGACATTTGTAAGCAATAAATGGACAGAGAAAAGGGATTGTAGCTTCCCATTGGACAGTTTCTGAAAGAAAACGTAGAACCTGTCAATCTTGGGGTAGGACATAGGATGCACTAACCATTTAAAGAATTCAGTGGGACTTCATAAAAATGTGACATTTCTCCTTATCTTATGACCATAAGAAAATGAAAAAGTGAACCGCAGGCTGGGAAGTAAAGATTTGCAATACACACACTGACAAAGACTTGTCAATAAAGAATTCCTGCTCATCAACCATAGAAAGTCTATTTATAAATGAATACTTCACAAAAGATTGACTGATGGCCAATAAGAACAGGAAAGGGTGCTCTACAGTATTATTTTCAGGCACAGCAAGGCCTTTCCTAAAATGAAAACATACACACAAACCAGTATTCCCTAGATGGATGACGTCCTTATTTCTGAGGACAGCTTGAAGAACAGACTAGCATCAAAGTAAAGTGATGGAATTCCTGACACTCAGAGGATGGACAATTGACCTCAAACTACAGTACAATTTCTAGGCAGCATTCGGTCCTCTGAAGGCAGACAACTACCACACCCCTTCCTACACCACACAGGTTGCTTCCCAACCCCTACCATAAACGAAGAAGATGAGAAACAGATAGGACTAGTAGGAAATAGCAAAAATCACATGTGGGGATTATCCTGAAACACACTGATCACATAACTAGTGTAAGGAAGTGTAGGGAACTGACAAGGACAGAGACTCAAGAGGTACTTCTCTGGGAAATGCTGTCTGAAATCGTCACACGTTGGTACCAGCTAATGAGGGCTCTGAGCATACCCTAGGGTTTGCTCACAAGGGTCTGCAACACCATCGCTGAGGACTGAAACTCTTCAAGACGTCAAAGCTTGCCTGATTGACTATTGGACTAAGAGATTCCCATGTTCTGAAAACAGATACCAACTCATTGAAAGGTTCACCTGGGCTCTCTCGGAGGCCCTACAAGAAGCTGAACCATTCACTGAAAATCAATTACACACACACACACACACACCTGTCATTTCATCAATTACTTAAACATTCAAGGTTCTTCCTACCTTATCTTTTTCACATTGATATTTATACTCAGATGAAATGTCATCATTTCTAATGAAGACTGATGTCAAAATAGAGATCCATTGACACAATATTCACAAAATGGAACTTCCCTGCTGTCATTTTCAATATAGCGTTTTTTAAGTTCATACATATTTTAGGTTTTTGGTAACTTATACAGGAGAAGATCAGCATTGAAAAACTCTAAATACTGACAATGAGTTTTAAGCATAGAGAACAAAAATTGACCAATTTCATAGATAATAAGGAACCAAAGGGAAAGCATGGAAGCTGTAGTCGAATAATTTTACACATATGCATCCTCTATTATTCTACTACTGAGGGGCGTGTTTTATTACCACTATGCATGCATCAATTGTCTTCCACGTTCACCTGCACAGGTATAATGAATTACTACAGTAGAATGAAATGTCTGGGAACTACTTGGCGGCATCTATAATGAACAATGAAATTTCGATCTTATATTTGGTGAACTTCCACTGTCTGTCCCTTTAGACAATGGACCCTAAACAGAAGGGGGAATGAACCAGGAGAGACTATGGACCCTGGGAAACAAACTGAGGGTTTCAGAGGGGAGATGGGTGGGGGATTGGGATGGGCCAGTGATTGGTATTAAGGAAGGTACATATTGAATGGAGCACTGGGTGTTATATGCAAATAATGAATCACGGAACACTACATCAAGAACTAAGGAAATACTGTATAGTGACTAACATATCATAATAAAAAATTATTAGTAGAAAAAAAAGTAAAGGTAAAAAAAAACCAATACAGCTTTTCTGTTTCAAGAACAATCACAATTGAGAAAAAAATAACTTCCAATCCCTAAAGCAAAACACAGACCAAGTTCCATTTCACTCCCCTTTATTCACATTCTCTGTGGGTTCTAAGCTATTTCCCTACCTCGTTTCCTGCTGAGCAGGGAGCCCGGGCTCGATCCCAGAACCCTGAGATCATAACGTGAGCCAAAGACACATGCTTAACTGGCTGAGCCAGCCAGGAGCCCCAGCCATGTTTTTCTTAAGCAAAAGGACACTTTCTCACGATGCCTTCACACGACTTCACATGGTACCAGACACCTGCATTTGCCTCTAGGAGGTTGCAGGTGAAGGCAATTGCAAACTCTCACAGTGGTTTATCAAATACAATGACCTGCCTGGTGACAGTGAAACTCTTATGAGCCCACGAGAGGGTGCTGTGACACTCAGGTGTGGCTGGGCTGGCACAGAGAACCAAATCCATTTCCCTGCCTGATGTCTGTGAGGAACAGATGCCCCCACTGTGAATGAGACCCTGTCACTGAGCTGTCCAGAGATGACCATCCTCACGGAGGATGAGGATAAAGGACAATGCCTGAGGAGACCTCATCTGTCTCTTTTATCTTTTCATATTTTTGACAGTGGACAAATCACTGCCTAGGAGTCCCCAACTACCTTAGTCTCATCTGTGAATGGCCAAGAGGTTTTACAAAACACTTCAGATTTTGACCTCACAAATGCCCACAACCACTTACCATAGGGATTCAACATTAAGCAAAGATACTGTTCGTTGGAAGAGAGGTCCTGCCCACTGTTGTTTCTCACTTATATGCTCATCTTCCTTACCTCATGGTAACATAACCACCTTGATTCCTGCTTCCGTCTTCAGGAAGGCTGAGGTGACTTGAAGGGCATTACCCTGACATTGTTCTTTCTTAGCAATAAGATGTGGACATTTCCCTAGTCCTACACACCCAAAGTTGAATCGGAATCAGGATTGAGGAGGCTGATGAGAGTTGAAGGTGTTTTCCTGTACACAGTGGTTTATTACCAATAAGGATGGGTCAGAGTCCTCGAAATTCCAGAACCTTTTCATTAATGCTTCCTACTCGTGAAAGATGATGTACATTGGTCTTTCCCTGTATAGTGTGGTGACTCAGAGAAAAGTGCTTAGCCCTTTCGTCAGACTTCCACGACCACTTTGGGGCTGGCTTCCATCACATCCATCAACATCCATCACAAAGGATGATGTTAGGGCTAAGAGGGTTCCTGTACACTGTTATTTCTTCCATCACATCCATCAACATCCATCACAAAGGATGATGTTAGGGCTAAGAGTGTTCCTGTACACTGTTATTTCTTTCAGATAAGTGTATGGCATTTTTGTTACATTGCCAGAGCCACTTAGCGCCGGGCTTGCCGGCCTCCTGTGGAAGAACTCTAACCCTAGGTCGGCCCCTGAGGGGCCCCTCCCAAGGAGCCTGGTGCCGCATGCCTGGGATTGGGGACCCCCAAGTCCCAGCTCCGGATGCACCCTGCTGCCCTGCAGCAACCCGGGCTGCTATGGGGGCCGCCAGTCTTTCAGGGCGAGAGAACGGGCAGGGCCCTCCAAGCCTCCGGCGACCTTCGAAGGCACCCCCCCCCGCCAAAACGCTTGGACCCACACTCCCTCTCGCCAGCGCCCTCACCTCGGCCTGCCCCTCCGCCTGCCACAGAGCTGGCGGAAGGGGCCTGGTTGAATCCTGGGGGCTAACACTTACCCTAGGTCGGCCCCTGAAAGGCCCCTCCCAAGGAGCCTGGCACCGCAATGCTGGGGATTTGGGACCCCTGAGCCCCAGTGCTGGACTCACTCTGCCACCCCGCAAGCACCAAGGCGCTAGGTGCGTGGGCAGTCATTCAGGACGGGAGAACGGGCAGGGTCCTCTGATCCCCCTGCGACCTTCGAAGTCCCCCCGTGCAAAAAGTCTGGCTCCCACGCTCCTGCTCGCCAGTGCCCCAACCTCGGCCCACCCCTCCGCTCGCTGCAGAGCTGGCGGATCGGGTCTGCTGGCTTCCTGGGGGCTAACTCTATCCCTAGGTCACCCCCGAGGGGCCCCTCCCAAGTGGCCTGGTGCCACATGCCAGGGATTGGGGACCCCCAAGTCCCAGCGCCGAACACACCCTGCCGCCCCACCGCCACATGGGGCTCTAGGGGCATCGCCAGTCCTTCAGGGCGACAAAATGGCAGGACCCTCCGAGTCACCTGCGACCTTCGATGGCACCCCGAGCCAAAGCCAAAATGCTCTGGCCCACGCTCCCACTCACCAGCTTCCTGACCTCGACTCACACCTCCATTCATAGCACATGGGCGGAGCAAGCCTGCCAGCCTCCTGGGGCTAACCCTAACCTTAGGTCGGCCCCCGAGGGGCCCGCCCAAGGGGTCCGGCGCCGCAATGCCGGATATTAGGGACCCCCAAGCCCCAGGGCCGGACTCACCCTGCTGCCCCGCCGCCACCTGGGCCGCTAGCGGTGCCGCTGGTCATTCAGGGCGGGAGAACGGGAGGGCCCTCCGAGCCCGTGGCGACCTTTGAAGGCCCCCCTATCCAAAATGCTTGAGCCCAGGCTCCCGCTCCTCAGTGCCCTCACCTCGGCCGGTCCCTCCGCTCGCTGCAGAGCCCGCGGATGAGACCTGCCCTCCTCCTGGAGGCTACCCATAACACTAGATTGGCCCCTAAGGGGCCCCTCCGAAGGGGCCTGGCACCGCAATGCCTGGGATTGGGGACACCTGAGCCCCAACGCCGGACTCACTGTGTCGCCCCGCCGCCACCTGGGCCGCTAGGAGCACTGTCGGTCATTCAGGGAAGGAGAAAGGGCAGATCCCTCCGAGCTCCTGGTGATATTCGAAGGCCCCCGCGCAAAACACTTGGGCCCATGCTCCCGCTCGCCTACGCCCTCACCTCGGTCCGCCCCTCCGCTTGCAGCACAGCCAGTGGATCGGGACTGCCAGCCTCCTTGGTGTTACCCTAACATTTGGTGGGCCCCCGAGGGGCCCATCCCACGTTCCTATTGCCGCAACACCGAGAATTTGGGACTCCGGAGCCCCAGCACCGGACTCACCCTCCTGCCCTACCTCCACCTGGGCCGCTAGGGGCGCGGCCGGTCATTCAGGGAGGGAGAAGGGGCAGGGCCTTCCAAGGCACCGGCAACCTTCGAAGGTCCCCCGCACCAAAACGCTTGGGCCCACGCTCCCGCTCGCCAGCGCCCTCACCTTGGCCAGCCCCTCCCCTCGCCCCACAGCTGGCGGATCGGGCCTGCTGGCCTCCTGGGGGCTAACCCTAACCCTAGGTCGGCCGCGGAGGGGCTCGTCCGATGGGGCCTGGCGCCACAACGTGTCTGATTGCTGACCCCCGAGCCGCAGCGCCAGACTCACCTTGCTGCCCCGCCAACAGCCAGGCCACTAGCGGCACTGCTGATCATTCAGGGTGTGAGAACGGGCAGGGACCTTCTAAGCACCGGACGACCTTCGAAGGCACCCCACACCAAAACGCTTGGGCCCACGATCCTGCTCGCCTGTGTCCTCACCTAGGCCTGCCCCTCCGCTCGCTGCACAGATGGTGGATTGGGGCTGCCGGCCTCCAGGGGGCTAACCCTAACCCAAGGTTGGCCCCCAGAGAGCCCCTCCCAAGAGGCCTGGCCTCGCAACACAGGGATTGGGGACCCCCGAGCCCGAGCTCCGAACACACCATGCCACCCCGCCACCACCCGGCCCGCTAGGGGCGCCGCCGGTCATTCAGGGCGGGAGAACGGGTAGGTCCCTCCAAGACCCCGGCGACCTTCAAAGGCTCCCCGCGCCAAAACGCTTGGCCCATGCTCCTGCTCGCCAGCGCTTCACCTTGGCCCACCCCTCCGCTCGCCCCACAGCTGGCGGATCAGGCCTGCCAGCATATTTGGGGCTAACCCTAACCCTAGGTCGGCCCCCGAGGGGCCCTTCCCAAGGGGCCTGGCCCACAACGCCAGGGATTCAGAACCCCGAGCCCCAGCGCCAGACTCACCCTGCGGCTCAACTGCCACCTGAGCCGCTAGGGGCTCCACCGGTCATTCAGGGCGGGAGAAAGGGCAGGGCCCTCCAAGCCCCCAGCGACCTTCGAAGGCCCCCCGCACCAAAACCCTTCGGCCCACGCTCCCGCTCGCCAGCGCCCTCACCTCGGCCCGACCCTCCACTCACCGCACAGCTGCTGGATCGGACCTGCTGGCCTCCTGGGGGCTAAGCCTTACCCTAGGACGGGCCCGGAGCTGCCCCTCCCAATGGGCCTGGCGCTGCAACGCCTGGGATTGGGGACCCAGGAGACCCAGCGCCTGACTCACCCTGCAGCCCCGTCACCACCCGGGCCGCTAGGGGCACCGCCTTTCATTCAGGGCAGGAGAATGAGCAGGGCCCTCCGAGCCCCCAGTGACCTTCAAAGGCCCCCCGCGCCTAAGTGCTTGGGACCACGCTCCCGCTCGCCATCGCCCTTACCTCGGCCTGCCCCTCCGCTTGCCGCACTGCCGGCGGATCGGGCCTCCCAGCCTCCTGGGGGCTAACCCGAACCCTGGGTAGGCCCCCTAGGGGGCCATCCCTAGGGACCTGGCAACGCAACGCCGGGGATTGGGGACCCCCAGCCCCAGCGCCGGACTCACCGTGCCGCCCCACCGCCACCCGGTCCACTAGGGGTGCCACTGGTCATTCAGGGCGGGAGAACGGGCAGAGCCCTCTGAGCCCACGGCGACCTTCGAAGGCCCCCCCATCCAAAACGCTTGAGCCCATGCTCCCGCTCCTCAGCGCCCTCACCTCGGCCGGCCCCTCCGCTCACCGGAGAGCCGGCAGATGAAGCCTGCCCTCCTCCTGGGGGCTACCCATAACCCTAGGTGGGCCCCTGAGGGTCCTCTCCGAAGGGGCCTGGCACCACAATGCCTGGGATTGGGGACCCCCGAGCCCCATCGCCGGACTCACCGTGTCGCACCGCCGCCACCCAGGCCGCTAGGGGCGCCGCTGGTCATTCAGGGAGGGAGAACGGGCAGGGCCCTCCGATCCCCCGGCGATCTTCGAAGGCAACCTGCGCCAAAACGCTTGGGCCCACGCTCCCGCTCACCAACGCCCTCACCTCGGCCGACCCCTCCTCTTGCCACACAGCTGGCGGATCGGGCCTAACAGGCTTTTGGGGGATAACCCTAACCCTAGGTCGGCCCCCAAGGCAATCTCCAAAGGGGCCTGGCTGCCCAACGCCGGGGATTGGGAACCCCGAGCCCCAGCACCGGACTCACACGGCCGCCATGACGCCACCAGGCTGCTAGGGGCGCCGCCGGTCATTCAGGGCGGGAGAACGGGTAGGGCCCTCCGAGCCCCCACCTACTTTCGAAGGCGCCCCGAATCAAAACACTTGGTCCCAGGCTCATGTTCACCAGAACCCTCAACTCGGCCCGCACCTCCGCTCCTTGCACAGCCGGCGACTCGGGCCTGCCGGCCTCCTGGGCACTAACTAGAACCCTAGGACGGCCCCTGAGGGTCCCTTCCTAAGGGGCCTGGCACCGCAACACCGGGCATTGGGTACCCCCAAGCCCCAGCGCCGGATGCACGCTGCCGCCCCGCCCCACACGGGCCGCTAGTGGCGCCGCCATTCATTCCGGGTGGGAGACCTGGCAGGGCCCTCCGAACCCCCGCCGACCTTCGAAGGTGCCCAGAACCAAAACGCTTGGGTCCAGGCTCATGTTCACCAGCACCCTCACCTCGGCCCAACTGTCCTCTCGATGCACAGGTGGTGTATCGGTCCTGCGTGGCTCCTGGGGGCTAACCCTAACCATAGGTCGGCCCCCGAGGGGCCCTTCCCCAGGGGCCTGGCGTCGCAATGCTGGGGATGGGGACCCCGTGCCCATGTGCCGGACTCACCCTGCTGCCCTTCAGCCACCCAAGCCGCTAGGGGACCACGGGTCAATCAGGACAAGAGAACGGGCAGGGACCTCCGAGCCTGCACTGACCTTCAAAGGCCCCACGTGCAAAAACGTTGGCTCCCATGCTCCTGTTCCCAGCGCCCTCACCTCGGCCCGCCCCTCCGCTTGATTCAGAGCCGGTGGATAGGGCCTGCCAGGCTCCTGGGGGCTAACCAAAACCCTAGGTCGGCCCCGCGGGGCACATCCCTAGGGGCCTGGCTCTGCAACGCTGGGGATTGGTGACTCAGAGCCCCAGAGCCCTACTCACCCTGCCACACTATCGCCACCTGGGCCGCTAGGGGCGCCGCCGGTCATTCAGGGAGAGACAAGGGGCAGGGACTTCTGAGCCCACGGTGACCTTCAAAGGCTCCCCGCACCAAAACGCTGGTGCCCACGCACCCACTCCCCAGCGCCCTCACCTCGGCCCGCCCTTCTACTCGCCGCACAGTGGGCAGATAGGGCCTGCTGGCCTCCTGGGGGCTAACCCTAACCCTAGGTCGGTCCCCCAGGGGCCCCTCCCAAGGTTCCTGGTGCCGCTACACCAGGGATCGGGGACCCCAAGCCCCAGAGCCAGACTCACCCTGCTGCAACCCCGCCACCCACGCCGCAAGGGGCGCCGCCAGTCATTCACGGCGGGAGAAGGGACAGGACCCTGGAGAAACCGGAGACATTTGAAGCTTCCCGCGCCAAAATGCAGGGGCCCAGGCTCCCGCTCGCCAGCGCCTTTACCTATGCCCACCCACTTCTCGCCGCCCAGCCAGAGGATTGGGCCTGCCGGCCTCCTGGGTGCTAACTCTAACGCTAGGTCTGCCCACGAGGAGCCCCTCCCAAGGGGCCTGGCCCCGCAACGCTGGGGATTGGGGATCCCCGAGCCGCAGCGCGGGACTCACCCTGCCGCCCCACTGCCAACGGAGCCGCTAGGGGTGTCGCTGGTTATTCAGGGCAGGAGAAAGGTCAGGGCCCTCCGAGCCATGGCAACATTCGAAGGCCCAGGGCGCCAAAATGCTGGGGACCACGCTCCTGCTGGGCATCGCCCTCAACCTGGCCCGCACCTCCGCTCCTCGCACAGCCGGCGACTCGGGCCTGCCGGCCTCCTGGGCGCTAACCCTAACCCTAGGACAGCCCCTGAAGCTCCCTTCCTAAGGGGCCTGGAGCCGCAACGCCGGGGATTGGGGACCCCCAGGCCCCAGCGCCGGATGTACTCTGCCGCCCCGCCCCACACGGGCTGCTAGGGGCGCCGCCATTCATTCAGGGTGGGAGAACTGGAGGGCCCTCCAAACCCCTGCCGACATTCGAAGGCGCACCGAACCAAAACCCTCGGGCCCAGGCTCATGTTCACCAGCACCCTCACCTCGGCCCAGCTCTCCCCTCGATGGACAGGTGGTGTATCGGGCCTGCGGGGCTCCAGGAGGCTAACCCCAACCATAGATCGGCCCCCGAGGGGCCCTTCGCAAGGGGCCTGGCGTCGCAACGCTGGGGATGGGGACCCCGAGCCCATGTGCCGGACTCACCCTGCTGCCCTTCAGCCACCCCAGCCGCTAGAGGCCCCGCCGGTCAATCAGGGCAGGAGATCGGGCAGGGCCCTCCGAGGCCACGCTGACCTTTGAAGGCTCCCCGCGCAAAAACGTTGGCTCCCAGGATCCTGCTCACCAGCGCCCTCACCTCGGCCCGCCCCTCCGCTTGCTTCAGAGCCGGTGGATAGGGCCTGCCGGGCTCCTGGCAGCTAACCAAAACCCTAGGTCGGCCCTGTGGGGACATCCCAAGCGGCCTGGCTCTGCAACGCTGGGGATTGGTGACTCAGAGCCCCAGAGCCAGACTCACCCTGCCGCACTGTCCCCACCCAGGCCGCTAGGGGCGCCGCTGGTCATAGAGGGCGAGAGAAGGGCAGGGCCTTCCAAGCCACCGGTGACCTTCAAAGGCTCCCCGCACCAAAACGCTGGTGCCCACGCTCCCGCTCCCCAGTGCCTTCACCTCGGCCCACACCTCTGCTCGCCTCACAGCGTGCGGATTGGGCGTCACGGTCTCCTTGGGGCTAACCCTAACCCTAGGTCGGCCCCCCAGGGGCCCCTCACAAGGGTCCTGGTGCCACTATGCCGGGGATCTGGGACCCCAAGCCCCAGAGCCAGACTCACCCTCCCACAACGCTGCCACCCGGGCCGCTAGGGGCGCCGCCAGTCATTCAGGGCGGCAGAACTGACAGGGCCCTGGAGAAACCGGCAACATTTGAAGCCTCCCGCACCAAATTGCAGGGGCCCACAATCCCACTCCCCAGCGCCTTTACCTCGGCCCGCCCACCTCTCGCTGCCCATCCAGAGGATCGGGCCTGCCGGCCTCACAGGGGCTAACTCTAACCCTAGGTCGGCCCATGAGGAGCCCCTCCCAAGGGGCCTGGCACCGCAACGCTGGGGATTGGGGATCCCCGAGCCGCAGCGTGGGATTCACCCTGCCACCCCACCGCCAACGGAGCCGCTAGGGGCGTCGCTGGTTATTCAGGGCAGGAGAATGGGCATGGCCCTCCGACCCATGGCAACATTCGAAGGCCCAGGACGCCAAAACGCTGGGGACCATGCTCCCGCTTGCCATTGGCCTCAACTGGGCCCGCATCTCCACTCCTCGCACAGCTGGCGGATGGGGCCTGCCGGCCTCCTGGGCACTAATCCTAACCCTAGGACGGCCCCTGAGGGTCCTTTCCTAAGGGGCCTGGCGCCGCAACGCCAAGGATTGGGAACCCCCAAGCCCCAGCGCTGGATGCACCCTGCCGCCCCGCCCCACACGGGGCGCTAGGGGCGCCGCCATTCATTCAGGGTGGGAGAACGGGCAGGGCCCTTCGAATGCCCACCCACCTCTGAAGGCATCCTGAACCAAAACGCTTGGGCCCAGGCTCATGTTCACCAGCACCCTCACCTCGCCCAACTCTCCCCTCGACGCACAGGCGGTGTATCGGGCCTGCTGGCCTCCTGAGGGCCAAACCTAACTGTAGGTCGGCCACGGAGGGGCCCTTCCCAAGTGGCCTGGCGCCACAACGCCGGGAATGGGGACCCCAACCCAAGTGCCGGTCTCAACCTGCTGCCCTTCAGGCCCCGGAGCCTCTAGGGGCCCCACCGGTCATTCAGAGCGGGAGAACGGGCAGGTCCTTCCGATCCCCCACCGACCTTCCAAGACCCCCGCACCAAAACACTTGGGCTCATGCTCAGTCTCGCCAGCGCCGTCACCTCGGCCCAACCCTCCGCGTGCTGCACAGCCGCTGATCGGGTCCACCGGCTTCCTGGGGGCTAACCGTAACTCTAGATCGACCCCCGAGGGCCCCTCCCAAGGGTCCTGGCACCGCAACACCGGGGATTGTGGACCCCTGAGCCCCAGCGCCGGATTCACCCTGCCACCCTGCCGCCACCCAGGCCGCGAGGGGCGCCCCCGGTCATTCAGGGCGGGAGAACGGGTAGGGCCCTCCGAGCCCCCACCTACTTTCGAAGGCGCCCCGAATCAAAACGCTTGGGCCCAGGCTCATGTTCACCAGCACCCTCAACTCGGCCCGCACCTCCGCTCCTTGCACAGCCGGCGACTCGGGCCTGCCGGCCTCCTGGGCGCTAACTAGAACCCTAGGATGGCCCCTGAGGGTCCCTTCCTAAGGGGCCTTGCACCGCAACGCTGGGTATTGGGTACCCCCAAGCCCCAGCGCCGGATGCACGCTGCCGCCCCGCCCCACACGGGCCGCCAGTGGTGCCGCCATTCATTCGGTGTGGGAGACCTGGCAGGGCCCTCCGAACCCCCGCCGACCTTCGAAGGCGCCCAGAACCAAAACGCTTGGGTCCAGGCTCATGTTCACCAGCACCATCCCTTCGGCCCAACTGTCCTCTCGATGCACGGGTGGTGTATCGGGCCTGCGTGGCTCCTGGGGGCTAACCCTAACCATAGGTCGGCCCCCGAGGGGCCCTTCCCCAGGGGCCTGGTGTCGCAACGCTGGGGATGGGGACCCCGTGCCCAAGTGCCAGACTCACCCTGCTGCCCTTCAGCCACCCAAGCCGCTAGGGGACCACGGGTCAATCAGGACAGGAGAACAGGCAGGGCCCTCCGAGCCCGTGCTGACCTTCGAAGGCCCCGCGCAAAAACGTTGGCTCCCATGCTCCTGCTCCCAGCGCCCTCACCTCGGCCTGCCCCTCCGCTTGATTCAGAGCTGGTGGATAGGGCCTGCCAGGGTCCTGGGGGCTAACCAAAACCCTAAGTCGGCCCCGCGGGGCACATCCCAAGGGGCCTGGCTCTGCAATGATGGGGATTGGTGACTCAGAGCCCCAGAGCCGGACTCACCCTGCCACACTATCGCCACCTGGGCCGCTAGGGGCGCCGCCGGTCATTCAGGGAGAGAGAAGGGGCAGGGACTTCTGAGCCCACGGTGACCTTCAAAGGCTCCCAGCACCAAAATGCTGGGGACCACGCTCCTGCTGGGCATCGCCCTCAACCTGGCCCGCACCTCCGCTCCTTGCACAGCCGGCGACTTGGGCCTGCCAGCGTCCTGGGCGCTAACCCTAATCTTGGACAGCCCCCGGAGCTCCCTTCCTAAGGGGCCTGGAGCTGCAACGCCGGGTATTGGGGACCCCCAGGCCCCAGAGCCGGATGCACGCTGTCACCCCGCCCCACACGGGCCACTAGGGGCGCCACCATTCATTCAGGGTGGGAGAACTGGAGGGCCCTCTCTACCCCTGCTGACATTCGAAGGCGCACCGAACCAAAACGCTTTGGCCTAGGCTCATGTTCACCAGCACCCTCACCTCGGCCAAACTCTCTGCTTGACGCACAGGTGGTGTCTTGGGCCTGCCCGCCTCCTGGGGACTAACTCTAACCATAGGTCGCCCCCCAAGGGCCTTCCCAAGGGGCCTGGTGTTGGAACGCTGGGGATAGGGACCCTGAGTCCAAGTGCCGGACTCACCCTGCTGCCCTTCAGCCACCCGAGCCGTTAGGGGCCCACCGGTCAATCAGGGCAGGAGAACGGGCATGGCCCTCCGAGCTGCCGCTGACCTTTGAAGGCCCCCCGTGCTAAAACGCTTCGGCTCATGCTCAGGTTTGCCAGCGCCATCACCTCGGCCCAACCCTCCGCGTGCTGCACAGCTGCTGATCGGGTCTACCGGCCTCCTGGGAGCCAACTGTAACCCTAGATCGACCCCAAGCGGCCTCTCCCAAGGGGCCTGGCGCTGCAATGCCCGGGATTGGGGACCCCGAGTCTCAGCACTGGACTCATCCTGATGCCGAGCCACCACCCAGGGGTTTGTGGTGCTGCCGTTCATTCAGGGCGGGAGAACGGGCAAGGCGCTCCAAGACACGGCGACCTTCAAAGGCCCACCACGCCAAAACGCCGGGGCCCATGCTTCCTCTGGCCAGTGCCCTCACCTCGGACCGCTGCTCCGCACACCACACAGGCAGTGGATCTGGCCTGCCAGCCTCCTGGGGATAACCCTAACCCTTGGTTGGCCCCCGAGGGGCCCCTCCGAAGGGGCCTTGTGCTGCAACGCTGGGGATTGGGGACCGCCAAGCCCCAGCGCCGGACTCACCCTGCTGCCCCTATGGCACCCGGGCCTTGAGTGGTGCCGCCGATCATTCAGGGAAGAACAGGCAGGGCCCTCCAAACCCCCAGCGACTTTTGAAGGCTCAACAGGTCAAAACGCTTGGGCCGATGCTTCTGCTCGCCAGCGCCCTCACCTCGCCCTCCGCTCACACACCACACAGCCAGTGGATCTGGCCTGCCGGCCTCCTGGGGGCTAACCCTAACCCTAGGTCGGCCCCGAGTGGACCCTCCCAGGTGGCCTGGCGCCACAACGCCAGGGATTTCAAACCCTCGAGCCCAGTGCCGCACTCACCCTGCCGCCCCGCCACACGCGTGCCGCGAGTGGCGCCGCAGGTCATTCAGGGCGAAAGAACGGGCAGGGCCCTCCGAGCCCCCGGCGAAGTTCGTAGGCACCCACGCCGAAACACTTTGGCCCACGCTCCCGCTCGCCTACTCCCTTACCTCGGACCGCTGCTCCGCACACCGCACAGCCAGCCAATCGGGGCTGCTGGCCTCCTGGGGTCTAACCGTAACCCTAGGTCAGTCCTCGAGGGGCACCTTCCAAGGGGCCTGGCACCGCAACGCCGGGGATTGGGGACCCCTGAGGACCGGCTCCGGACTCACCCTGTCACCCCACCGCCTCCTGGGCCGCTAGGGGCGCCGCCGGTCATTCAGGATGGGAGAACAGTCAGGGCCCTCCGAGCCCCAGCGACCTTCGAAGGCCCCCCGTGCCAAAACGCTTGGGCCCACGCTCCCGCTCGCCAGCGCCCTCACCTCGGCCCACTGATCAGCTCACCGCACAGCCAGCGAAAAGGGCCTGCTGGCCTCCTGGGGGCTAACCCTAACCCTAGGTAGTCCCCCGAGTGGACCCTCCCAAGGGGCCTAGCTCCACAAGCCAGGTAATGTGGGCCCCCGAGCCCCAGTGCCAGACTCACCCTGCCGCCTTGCCACACCCGGGCCGCTAAGGGCGCCGCCGGTTATTCATGGCGAAAGAAGGGGCAGGGCTTTCTGAGCCCCCAGAGACATTCGAAGGCGCCCCGCACCAAAACGCTTGGGCCTACGTTCCCGCTCACCAGCGCCCTCACCTCGGACCGCTCCTCCGCAGACCGCATAGCCAGCGGATCGGGCCTGCCGGCCTCCTGGGGGCTAACCCTAAGCCTAGGTCTGCCCCCAAGGAGCCCATCCCGAGGGGCCTGGCGCTGCAACGCCGGGGATTGGGGATCCCCGAGCCGCAGCGCGGGACTCCCCCTGTCGCTCCACCAGCAACGGAGCCGCTAGGGGCGCTGCTGGTTATTAAGGGCAGGAGAACGGGCAGGTCCCTCCTAGCCATGGCAACATTCAAAGGCCCAGGGCGCCAAAATGCTGGTGCCCACACTCCCGCTCCCCAGTCCCCTCACCTCGGCCCGCCCCTCTGCTCGCTGCACAGTGGGTGGATCGGGCCTGCTGGCCTCCTGAGGGCTAACCTTAACCCTAGGTCGGCCCCCCAGGGGACCCTCCCAAGTGGCCTGGCGCTGCAATGCTGGGGATGGGGACCCTAAGCCCAAGTGCCGGACTCACCCTGCTGCCCTTCAGCCACCCGAGCCTTAGGTGCCCCGCTGGTCATACAGAGCGGGAGAACGGGCAGGTCCCTCCGAGCCCCCGCGGACCTTCGAAGGCCCCCCGGGGCTAAAACGCTTGTGCTCATTCTCAGTCTCTCCAGCGCCCTCACCTCGGCCAAACCCTCTGCGTGCCGAAGAGCTGCTGATCGGGTCCACGGCCTCCTGGGGGCTAACCGTAACCCTAGATCGACCCCAAGCGGCCTCTCCCAAGGGGCCTGGCGCTGCAACGCCGGGGATTGGGGACCCGAGCCTCAGCACCTGACTCACCCTGCCACCCAGCCGTCACCCAGGGGCTTGGGATGCTGCCGTTCATTCAGGGCGGGAGAACGGGCAGGGCTCTCTGAGACACGGCGACCTTCGAAGGCCCCCCAGGCCAAAACGCCCAGGCACACCCTCCCACTCACCAGCGTCCTCACCTCGGTCTGCCACTCTGGTCTCCACACAGGTTGCGAATAGGGCCTGCCGGCCTCCTGGTGGCTAAAGCCAACCATAGATTGGCCCCCGAGGGGCCCCTCCCAAGGTGCCTGGCGTCACAACGCTTGGGATGGGGACCCCAAGCCACAGCGCGGGACTCACCCTGCCGCCCCACTGCCAATGGAGCCGCTAGGGGCGCCGCTGTTTATTCAGCGCAGGAGAAGGGGCAGGGTCCTCGGAGCCATGGCAACATTCCAAGGCCCCGCGCGCCAAAACTCTGGGGCCCACGATCCCGCTCGCCATCGCCCTCAACTCGGCCTGCACCTCCGCTCCTCGCACAGCCGGCAGATCGGGCCTGCCAGCCTCCTGGGCGCTAACTAGAACCCTAGGACGGCCCCTGAGGGTCCCTTCCTAAGGGGCCTGGCACTGCAACGCCGGGGATTGGGAACCCCCATGCCCCAGCGCCAGATGCAAGCTGCCGCCCCGCCCCACACGGGCCGCTAGGGGCGCCGCCATTCATTCAGGGTGGGAGAACCAGCAGGGCCCTCCGAGCCCCCTCTGACCTTCGAAGGCCCCCTGCGCTAAAACGCTTGGGGTAATGCTCAGGCTCCCTAGCGCCCTCACCTTGGGGCAACCCTCCGCCTGTTGCACAGCCACTGATCGGGTCCACCAGCCTTCTGGGGGCTAACCATAACCCTAGATTGACCCCCGACCGGCCGCTCCCAATGGGCCTGGCGCCGCAACTCCGGGGATTGGGGACCCCTGAGCCCCAGTGCCGGACTCACCCTGCCGCCCAGCTGCCACCCGGGGTCTTGGGGTGCTGCTATTATTCAGGGAGGGAGAAAGGGCAGGGCCCTCTGAGACACGGTGACCTTCAAAGGCCCCCAGCGCCAAAACGCCCGGGCCCACGCTCCCGCTCACCAGCGCCCTCACCTTGGTCCGCCACTCCACTATCCACACAGCTGGCGAATAGGGCCTGCCGGCCTCCTACGGGTAAACCTAACCCTAGGTTGGCACCCGAGGGGCCGCTCCCAAGGGGCCTGGCGCTGCAACGCTGGGGATTGGAGATACCAGAGCGGAAGCACCTGACTCACCCTGGTGCCCCGCCGCCACCAGGGCAGCTAGGAGCGCTGCCGGTCATTCAGGGAGGAGAATAGGTAGGGCCCGCTGAGTCCCTGAAGACATTCGAAGACCCCCTGCGCCAAAACGCTTGGGCCCACGCTCCCGCTCCACAGAGACCTCACCTCGACCCACCACTCCTTTCGCCGCACAGCTGGCAGATTGAGCCTGCTGGCGTCTTGGGGTCTGACCCTAACCCTCCCAAGCGGCCTGGTGCCCCAACGCGGTGGATTGGGGACCCCTGAGCCCCAGCACCAGATTCACCTGCCGCCCTGTCGCCACCCAGGCTGCTAGGGGTGCCGCAGGTCATTCAGGGAGGGAGAACTGGCAAGGCCCTCACTTTCCCCGGCAGCCTTCGAAGGCCCCCCGCGCAAAACAGTTGGCTCCCACGCTCCTGCTCGCCAGCGCACTCACCTTGGCCCACCCCTCCGCTTGATTCAGAGCTGGTGGATAGGGCCTGCCGGGCTCCCAGGGGCTAACCGAAACCCTAGGTCGGCCCGGTGGAGCACATCCCAAGGGGCCTGGCTCTACAACGCATGGGATTGGTGACTCAGAGCCCCAGAGCCGGACTCACCCTGCTGCACTGTCACCACCCGGGCCGCTAGGGGCATCGCTGGTGATTCAGGGTGAACAAAGGGGCAGGGCCTTCTGAGCCCCCAGTGACCGTCAAAGGCCCCCCTGCGCCAAAACGCTGGTGCCCACGCTCCCGCTCCCCAGCGCCCTCACCTCGGCCCGCCCCTCCGCTCACTGCACAGCGGGCAGATCGCGCCTGCTGGCCTCCTGGGGGCTAACCCTAACCCTAGGTCGGGCCCCAGGGGCCCCTCCCAAGGGAACTGGCACTGCAACGTCGGGTATAGGGAAGCCCGAGACTCAGCACCTGACTCACCCTGCCGCCCCGTCATCACCCGGGCAGCTAGGGGCGCCGCCGGTCATTCAGGCGAGAGAACGGGCAGGGCCCTCAGAGCCCCCAGTGACCTTCGAAGGCCCCCTGCTCCAAAACGCTTGGCCCCACGCTCCCGCTCGCCAGCGCACTCACCTCGGCCCGCCCCTCTGCTGGCCGCTCAGCAGGCGGATCGGGCCTTCTGGGCTCCTGGGGGCTAACCCTAACCCTAGGTTGGCCCCCGAGGGCCCCTCCCAAGGGGCCTGTCACCGAAACACCGGGGATTGATGACCCCCAAGCCCCAGCTCCGGACTCACCCTGCCGCCCTGCTGGCACCCAGGCCACTAGGGGTGCCTCGGTCATTCAGGGCGGGAGAATGGGCAGGGCCCTCTGAGTCCCGGTGAACTTCTAAGGGCCCACGCACCAAAATGCTTGGGCCCATGCTCCCGCTCACCAGCGCCCTCACTTCGACCCGCCCCTCTGCTCACTGCACAGCCAGCGGATTGGGCCTGCCAGCCTCCTGGGGGCTAACCCTAACCTAAGGTTGGCCCCCAAGGGAACCTCCCAAGGGGCCTCGTGCAGCAACGCCAGGGATTGGGGACCCCCGAGCCCCAGCGCCATACTCACCGTGCCGCCCTGCCACCACCCGGGCCGCTAGGGGCGCCTCTGGCCTTTCAGGGCGGGAGAACCAGCAGGGCCCTCCAATCCCCTGGCGACCTTCCAAGGCCCCCCGAGCCAAAATGATTGGGCTCACACTCCAGCTCGCTGGCGCCCTCACCTCGGCCTGGCCATCCGCTACCGCACAGCTGGTGGATCATGTCTACCGGACTCCTGGGTGCTAACAGTAACCCTAGGATGGCCCCAGAGGGGCCCCTCCCAAGGGGCCTTGCGCTGCAACGCATGGCATTGGGGACCCCCAAATCACAGAGCGAGACTCACACTGCCAACCCACCACCACCCAGGCCACTAGGGGCGCCGCCGGTCATTCAGGGCGGGAAATGGGCAGGACCCTCCGAGCCTCTAGCGACGTTCAAAGGCCCCCTGCGCCAAAACGCTGGATACCATACTCCTGTTCGCCAGCTCCCTCACCTCGTCCCACTCCACTCCCCGCACAGCTGGCGCATGGTCCTGCTGGCCTACTGGGGTCTAACTCTAACCCTAAACCCTAACCCTAACCTTAAACCCTAAACTTTAACGCCTAACCCTAACCCTAACCCCTAACCCTTACCCTAACACTAACCCTACCCTAAACCTAACAATAAACACTAATCCTTAAACCACAAACCCTAACATTAACACTAAACCCTAAACCCTAACCCCTAACCATAATCCCGAAACCCTAAACACTAAACCCTAACCTTAACCACTAACCCCAAACCCCAAACCCTAACCCTAAACCCTAACCCTACCCCGACCCCTACCATACCCCTAACCCTACCCCTAACCGTACACCTTCAGCTAACCCTACCCCTAACCCGTAACCTAACCCTAAACCTAACCCTAACCGTACCCTAACACTAACTCTACCCGTACCCTAACCCTAACCCTAAATTGTACCCTAACCCGTAACTTAAACCGTACCCTAAACCTAACCGTAACCCTAACAAGTACCCTAACCCATACCCTAACTTTAATCCTAAACCCTAAACCCTGACCCTAACCCATACCCTAACTCATACCATAACCCGTACCCTAAACCTAACCCGTACCCTAACCGTAACCCTAAACCCTAAACCATAACCCGTACCCTAACCCTAACCAGTACCGTTACATTAACCTTAACACATAACCTAACCCGTACCCTAACCCATACCCTAACCCATACCCTATCTCTAACCCGGACCCTAACCCATACCCTAACCCATACCTAACACTAATCTGTACCCTAACCTGTACCCTAACCCTAACCAGTACCCTTACCTTGACCTTAACCCATACCCTAACCCGTACCCTAACCCATACCCTAACCCGTACCCTATCTCTATCCCGGACCCTAGGCCATAACCTAACCCATACCTAACCCTAAACTGTACCCTAACCCGTACCCTAACCCATACCCTAACCCTAAACCGTACCCAATCCCTATCCCTAACCCGTTCCCTAACCCGTACCCTAACCCTAACCCGTACCCTAAGCTGTACCCAAATCCGTACCCTCTCCTTACCCTAACCCTAACCCCTACCCTCACCCATACCCTAAACGTAACCCATACCCTAACCTTAACCCATACCCTAATCCGTACCCTAACCCCAGGGATTGGGTACACCTGAGCTGCAACACAGGACTCAGCCTGCCACCCCTCAGGAAACCATGCCCCTTGGGACGCCACAGAGCATCCCGTGCAAGAGAACTGGTAGGGCCCCCCTGAGCCCCCAGCAATCCTCGGCAGCCCCCTACACCCCAACCCTGAGGCATACGCTCATCCTGCCCCACGCCTTCCCTTCAGCTTGCCACCGAGCTCCTCGCAGAGCTGGCAGATCAGGCCTGCCGGGTTCCTGGGGCCTACACCTGACCCTAGGTCGGCTGGGTAGGGCCCCTCCCCTGGGGCCCGGTGCCGCAGCCCCAGGGACTGGGGACACCTGAGCCCCACTGCAGGACAAAGCCTGCCAGCCCGCAGGAAACCGTGCCCCTTGGGAGGCTGTAGAGCATTCAGGGCGGGAGAACCAGGAGGGCCCCCAGAGCCCCCAGCGAACTTCGGCGATGCCTAAACCCAACCTTGAAGCCCATGCTCACCCCACCCCACACCCTCACCTCAGCCCGCGGCAGAGCTGGCCACATAGTGGGCAGATCTGGCCTGCGGGGTTCCTGGGCCCTAACCCTAACCCTAACCCTAGTTCATCTGTGGAGGGGCCCCTCCCCAGGAGCCTGGAGCCACAGCTGCGGGGATTCGGGACGCCTGAGCCCCACAGCAGGACTCAGTCTGCCACCGCGCAGGAAACAGTGCGCATTGGGAGGCCATAGAGCATTCAGGGCGGGAGAACCAGGGGGGCCCTCCTGAGCCACCAGCGAACTTCGGTGGCCTCCCGCACCCCAATCCTGAGGCCCATGCTCACCCTCCCCACAGCCTCACCTCAGCCCGTGTAGCTAGCCATACAGCCAGCAGATCGGGCCTGCGGGGCTCCTGGGCTTAACCCTAGCCCTAGGTCGGCCGTGGGTGTGGGGGCCTCCCCGGGAGCCTTACACCGCAGCCCCAGGGAATTGGGATACCTGTGCCCCACCACAGGACTCAGCTTGCCACTCGACAGGAAACCGTGCCCCTTGGGGCTCTACAGAGCCTAAAGGCACGAGAACTTGGGGAGGCCCCTGGAGCCCATCCCATCCTTTGGCAGCCCCCCGTGCCCCAACCCTGAGGCCCATGCTCACCCTCCCCAATGGCCTCCTCTCAGCCCTCCACAAAGCTCACCGCACAGCCTGCAGATTGTCCCTGCCGGGCTCCTGGATCCTAACCCTTACCCTAGGTTGGCCACAGAGGGGACCCTCCCCAGGGTCTTGGCACCCAACTCTGGGGGATTGGGGACACCCAAGCCCCACCGTAGGACTCAGCCTGCAACCCACAGTAAACTGTACCATTTTGGGGCACAATAGAGCATTCAGGACAAGAGAAATGGGGCACCCCCTGAGAGCTCCTTCTGCTGAACCCCGACCTTTGTGGGCCCTTCTGGATGAAACCCCAAGGCTCACACTCACCCGCCCTTGTGCCCTCATCTCACTCGGCCTGGGAGTTCTCTGAGCACTGGGCAGATCGGACCTGCTGTCTCTTGAGGCCTAACCTAACCCTGGGTCTTCTGCTGAGGGTCCCTCCCCGTGTGCCTGCCTCCAAGGTACCAGGCATTGGGCTCACCTCTGCATGACTAGAGGACTCAGCCTGCCCCACAGCAGGAAACTCTCCATTTGGGGCTGCAGAAAGGATTCATAGGAAAATCGGAGGGCCCCCCTCAGCCCATCCCAAGCAACCACCACTTTCAGAGATCTCCCCGGATCTAATTAGTAGCTTCACACTGAATTTGAAACTTGCTCTCCACGGAGATCTTTTGAAATTCTCCACACTTCCAACCGATGGCATCATCCAGCTTCAGTGCCTTACCCAGCTTTAGGTCTTGAGATGGATTAAAATGGGAAGTCATTTCACTGATGACGACGTACTGGTGACCAAAAGATACATGCATAAATGCTTCATATCACTTGGCTTCAGGGAAATGCAAATCTAAACCCCTATAAATGCCATATCACATGAGGCCGAATATCTAAAAATAAGAAGACATGAAACTATACATGTTGGAGAGGATGTGGAGAAACGGGAACCCTCTTACACCCCTATACGAATGCAGTCTGGTACAGCCACTCTTGATAATGGTACTGAGTTTCCTCAAGAAATTATAAATAAAGTTACCCTTTGTCTCAGCAATTGCACTACTGGGTATTTACCCCAAAGAGACAGAGGTAGTGAAGATGGGACACATGCACCCCAGTGTTCATAGCAGCAATATCCATAATAGACAAGCTGTGGAAGGAGTGCAGATGAGCATGGATAGATGAATGGGGAAAGAAGATGTGGATCATATATATAATGGGATATTACTCAGCCATCAGATAGGATGAATACTTACCATCACACCGACCTGGGTGGAGCTGGAGGCTATTATGCTGAGTGGAATAAGTCAATGAAAGAAAGACAATGATCATATGCTTTCACTCCTATGTGGAATATCAGAAACAAGGAAGAAGACCATAGGGGAAGGAAGGGAAAATAGAATGGGAAGTCATCAGAGAGGGAGAAATCCCATAATGGACTCCTAACAATCACAAGAAACTAATGATTGTTGGAGTAGAAGTTGGGGGGGGGGGTAACTGGGTGAGTAGCATTAAGGAGACCACACGATACAATGAGTACTGGGTGTTACACACGACTGAAATTTTATTGAAGACTACATCTGAAACTAATGATGTACTGTAAGTTGGCTAATTGAATTTAAATTAAAGAACAAAAGACCTCGAATAAACAATCCTACACATTTGTATGGAACCACTAAAGATTCCGAACAGCCAGTGCAGTGTGGAAAAGAAAAACAAAGCTGGAGGACTCACAATTTCAGATTTCAGGTTATACTACAAAGCTGCAGTCATCCTAACAAGACAGTACGGCACAAAAATAGACACAGCGACCAAAGGAACAGGATACAAGTTCAGACAGAAACCCACAATTATGTGGTCCATGAATCTTCCACAAAGCAAGCAACGATATCAAAAGGGAAAAGGACAGTCTCTACAACAAATGGTGTTGGGAAAACTAGACAGCTATGCACAAAAGAATGAAATTAGACTGCTTTCTTACACAATACAGACAAACACAAAACAGTTTCAAGACCTCAACATGAGACCTGAATCCATAAAAATCCTACAGGAGGGAAGACAGTAACTTCTTGACATGGACCATACCAACGTTTTTCTAGACTGTCTCCTGAGGCAAAGGAAATGAAAGCAAAAATAAACTATTGGGAATACAGCAAAATAAAAAGTTTCCACACGGCAGAAGAACAATGAAAACGTAAAAATAATAAGACAACCTACTCAAAGGGAGAAGATATTTGCAAAGATCATATGCAATCAAGGGATAGTGTCCAAAACATATACAACTGATACTACTTGACCACCCAAAAAACAAATAATCCAGTTAAAAAATAGGCAGAAGACATGGACAGACATTTCTCCAAAGAAGAAATACAAATGGCCAAGAGTCCCGTCAAAAGATGTTCACCATCACCCATCATCAGGAAAATGTAAATCCAAAGGACAATGAGGTAATACCTCAAACCTGTCAGAATGGCTAACATCAAAACCACAACAAAGAGCAGGTGTTGGGAGGATGTGGGTAAAGGGGAATCCTCGCGAACTGTGGGTGGGAATGCAAACTGTGGTGGCCACCGTGGAAAACAGTATGAAGGTTCCTCAAACAATTAAATATAGAACTACCCTAAGACCCAACAATCACACTACTCGTATTTACCGAAAGAATAGGAAAACAGTAACGTAAAAGGATACGTGCACTCCTATGTTTCTTGCAACATTATTTACAATATCACAATATGGAAGCAACCCAAGTGTCTGTAGAAAAATTGACAAATGAGAGGATAGATGTGTGTATTCACACACACACACACACACACACACACACACACACACACACACACAATGGAGTATTACTCGGCTTGAAAAAGAATGAAACCTTGCCATTTGCAGACACATGGATGGAGCTAGAGAGTATTATCCTAACTAAAATCAGTCAGTCAGAGAAAGACAAATCCCATACGATGTCACTCTAACAGGGAATTTAAGAAACAAACAAAAATAAATAACTAAAAGAGAAAAAGGAGACACACCAAAATAAAAACTCTTAACAAGAGAGAACAAACGGATGGTTACCAGAGAGGAGGTGGATAGAGGGATGAGTGAAATAGATGAAGGGGATTAAGAGGATGCTTTTCTTGATGACCACTGCGTAATACATAGAATTACTGAATCACTCTATTCTACACCTGAAACGAATGTAACACCGTATGTTAGCTCTACTGGAATTAAAATAATTTTTTTAAAAAAATTTTTCTTTCAGGAACCTCTTTGAAAAAGCTTTTCCTGTGCAATGTGCATAAGCCCTACTTGAGAGGATTCACTCTACAAAAATTATTCACTTCATGCCTCAAATTCATATTTCACTGAGTTCTTACCGCGGATTCCAGCCCACGGGAGGTCCTTTTCTGTCCAGGCTCAGCACCTATGCATTCAAGATTGGAAGTAGAGACACATGTCACTTCACAGTCCAGAAAGCTATTATTGTTTCTGTTTCAGTGTGAGAGGGTCACAGACTTTGGGACAGATTTCAGAGCAGGTTTATTATGGATCCTGGATCTCTACTTCAATGTTCATTGCCTGGATCCATTTGGCTAATAGGTTCCCTGTGGATGGGCTTGCTTCCAAGCACATACATGGAAGATGCGAAGGTGGGTGGGCTTGGTGCAGGACAGGAAGAAGACCAAAAACAGACAAGGGTCCGACCCCTCCCCTGATCCAGGAACTGCTACGGGAGAGGGTACGGGTGGTAGAATCCATGCAAAACTCCAAGGTCACCAGCTGAACACAGGAGGCACAGGTCAAGGGATCTGGAGATGCAGGGGTTGAAGGCTGCTCTGAGCTACCTCTGGGAGGAAGGGAGGGAAGGAATGAGAAGGAGACACTGCCTGCCCCTGGCCCATGCCAGGTGCGCACCGCTCTGACACGCATCAGTCGACACATCTGACACAGCCTGGGCTCAGGATGGGCTGGCTCATGTCCCTCAATCCTCACTGGGACAGCTGGCCCCAGGGCTCAGAGACATGCTGAGGGTGATGAGAGGGAAAGCTGCCCCACCCAGGTCGTCCCCTCCTTGAGCAGACAGACCTTCAGAACTGCTAAAAAAAACCCACTAACGGGGTTGAAAGACATGCCATGGATGAACTAAGGCATAGAGATATGTAAAATAACATTCATTTTTAAGTTCAAAGCTGTCATCTCAGGAAGTGGGGAGAGCTTCCCTGAAGAAGACTGAGGCGGGGGGGCAGGCCATGCTGAAAAGGGAGACATGGCTCTCCTGATTGGGGACCTGCAGCCCCCTTCCAGGGCAGGGCATCATCCTCGCATCACACGAGATCCATGGAAGTGTTCCATCAGGGCCAGATGTTTGTCTCGAGAAGGCTACCCTGGCATCGGACTGCACAGGGCACCAGGGACGAGGGCCAGATGGAGGACGGACAATACCCCGGAGGCCATGGGGCAAGAGCAGAGGCACATGACCTTGAAGATGATGATGAAAAGCAGGAGGTGGCAGCATGGAGCCGGCCCGAAGGTACCATGGGAGCAGTGCCCACAGCTACACTGACTGGGTGCCTTCTGTGCCCGGTGTGGCTGTCTTCAGTGGGCTCCAGACTAGTCCTGACCACAAGTCTAGGAAGTGTGCACCACCCCCGGCCTCCTCTCCCCTTGCAGCTGCTAGGAATCACGGTCACAGACCCTGGTCAGCTTTCGTGGAAACCAAGCAGTGGCTCCCCCGCATGCTGCACCTCTGGTGGTGGTCCAGTGCTACCCTCGTGCCTGGCCAGACACTGATGTCTACCTGTCTCCACACAAATCCACAGACAGGAGGGTGTCCCTGAATTCCACAGCACCTGATGAGACAGATCCACAGAACCCAACACCCAGTGGGTCACTCGGGACCTCACCTATGGTCATGGAGCTCACCATACCCTATTTCTGTCACTTCCCACAGAAAGCCTGGTTCTGATCCCCCACAATACCATACATCCTGGTTGCTGACCTGGGGTCATGCCATGAACCCACATGGCACCTTTCTTTAAGTGAAGTTTATGCCTACACCTCCTAGAAAATATTTCTAATGAAGTACAAGTCCATCAGGACTATGGTGTGAATGGTAGCACACAGGTTTCATGATAGTAGTCAGTAATTCTAACAAGGGTTAACCCCATCCCCCGTCTCACAAAACCTTCCTCCATCCCCACTGAACTCATGGTCTGCCCTCAGAAAACCCTCCAGGAAACAAACCTTTCATCTGAATGCTCTCTTCACCTTCTGCTTCAAATCTTGTCCAACCATAATGATATGAAACTAGAAATCAGTCTCAAGAAAAAAATGGGACAGTCAAAAATAGGTGGAGATATTTGGGGCCTGGGTGGATCAATCATTAAGGATCTGCTTTCAGCTCATGGCTTGATCCCAGGATTTTGGGATCTAGCCCCAAATCAGGCTCCTTGCTCAGTGGGAAGCCCGCTTCTCCCTCTCCCACCCCCCTGCTGGCGTTCACTCTCTCGCTGTCTCGCTCTCTGTCAGACACTTAAATAATCTTAAAAAAATATGTGGAGATTTAACAACATGCTACTGAACAACCAACAGTCAAAGAAGAAATCAAAAAAATTTTAGAAGTACCTTGACACTGATGAAAAAGACAACCTACACAAACTTATGGGATGCAGCAAAAGTAGCGTTATGGGGGACAGTCATAGAAATTCAAGTCTTCATCAATCCATGAGAATGCTCTCCACTAACCTGATTTATGTGGTAAAGAAGTAGAAAATAAAACAACAAACAAACCCCCAAATTAGTAGAAATAAGGAAATAACAAAAAGGAATGCATAAATAAATCCAACGGAGACTAAAAAGACAAAAAAAAAAAAAAAAACAATGAAAATGAGAGCGGCCTTTTTTGGAAAGAGAAACAAAACTGACAAACTTAGCTAGACTCACCAAGAAAGACAGAGGACTCGAATACAATCAGGAAATAAAGATAATGGATTCCTGTATCATATCAAAATCAAAAGAACTCTTCAAACTTGGACACAACAACTTCTGCAAGCCACATCTCTAAAGGCAAAGGAAATAAAAGCAAAAATGAACTATTGGCACTTCGTCAGGATAAAAAGCTTCTGCATGGCAAAGCAAACGATCAACAAAACAAAAAGGCAACCTATGGAATTGAAGAAGATATCTGCAAATGATATTACAGATAAAGGGCTGGTATCCAAGATCTATAAAGAACTCCTCAAACTCGACACCCAAAAAATGGGCAGAAGACACAAAGAGATACTTCTCCAGAGAAGACATACAAATGGCCAACAGCACATGAAAAAAGGCCCCACATCACTTTCCATCAGGCAAATACAAATCAAAACGACAATGAGATACCACCTTACACCAGTTAGAATGGTTAAAATTAACAAGGCAGGGGGAACCTGGGTGGCACAGAGGTTAAGGGTCTGCCTTCGGCTCAGGGCGTGATCCTGGCATTATGGGATTGAGCCCCACATCAGGCTCCTCCGCTATGAGCCTGCTTCTTCCTCTCCCACTCCCCCTGCTTGTGTTCCCTCTCTCGTTGGCTGTCTCAATCTCTGTGGAATAAATAAATGAAATCTAGAAAAAAAATTAACAAGACAGGAAATTACAAAAACTCAGAGAGGATGTGGAGACAGGGGAGCCCTCTTACACTACTCGTGAGAATTCAAGCTGGTATAGCCACGTTTGAACAATATGGAGGTTCCTCAAGACCTTAAACACAGAGCTATCCTACGACCCACCAATTGCACTAGTGGGTATTTACCCCATAGACACAGAGTAATGAAAAGAAGGGGCACCTATATCCCAATGTTCATAGCAGCAATGTCCATAATAGCCAAAATGTGGAAGGAGCCAAGATGTCCTTCAGCAGATGAATGGACAAAGAAGATGTGGTTCATCTATACAATGGACTATTACTCAGTCATCAGAAAGGATGAATACCCACCATTTGCACCAACGTGGATGGATCAGGAGGGGATTATGCTAAGTGAAATTAAGTCAAGCAGAGAAAGACAATTATCATATGGTTTCACTCCTACGTGGAATGGAAGGAATAGCATGGAGGGCATTAGAAGAAGGAAGGGAAAAGTGAAGGGGGAGGAATGAGAGGAGGAGATGAACCATGAGAGACTACTAACACTGGGAAACAAACTGAAGGTTGCAGAAAGGGAGGGGTAGGGGAATGGGTTATCCTGGTGATGGGTATTAAGGAGGGCTCCTGTTGGGGCCCCTGGGTGGCACAACGGTTAAGCGTCTGCCTTTGGCTCAGGGCGTGATCCCGGCGTTATGGGATCGAGCCCCACAACAGGCTCCTCCGCTGTGAGCCTGCTTCTTCCTCTCCCACTCCCCCTGCTTGTGTTCCCTCTCTCGCTGGCTGTCTCTATCTCTGTCGAATAAATAAGTAAATTCTTTTTTAAAAAAAAGGAGGGCACGTGTCATAATGAGCACTAGGTGTTATATGCAAACAATGAATCATGGAACACTACATCAAAAACAAATGAAGTACTGTAGGGTACTTCATTTAAAAAAAAAAGAGAAAGATATGAAATCCATACAGGAATACTGTCACTATTTGCAAAGGACATGAAATCCCGAAAGATTCCACACACACAAAAAAAATCTGTTAGAATAAACAAATTCAAGAAAGCTGCAGGATATAAAGTCAATATACAGAGACCTGTTGTCTTTTTTTTCTGATTTTATTTATTTATTTGATAGGAAGAGGAAAAGTACGAGCAGGGGGAGTGACAGAAAGAGGGAGAAGCAGACCCTTGCTAAGCGGGGAGCCCAACACGGGGCTCCATCCCAGAACTCTGGGTTCATGACCTGAGCTGAAGGCAGACGCTTCACCTATGGGGCCACCGAGATGACCCAACTTCTTGCATTTCTGTATACTGATGACACACTTTCGCAAAGAGAAATTAAAAAAGCAATGCCATTTACAATTGCATCAAAAAAAATCTAGGAATAAAAGGAACCAAAATGAGAAAGACAGTACACTCAACACATGGCAGAAAGGAAATTGAAAACAGGTGTGTCAAGGGGGGCAGGATGTATGGGTCAAAGATTTGGAAGGTAACACCAACAAATGGAAACTTATGCCAATCTCCTTAACTGGAAGAGTTAATTATGTGAACATGTACATCGTACCCAAAGCAATCGATGGATGTGATGAAATCCCTATCTGAATTCTAGCGGCATTATTCGAGGAAATAGAAAACAGTCCTCAAACTTGTATGGAATCACAAAAGACCCCAAATACCCAAAGTAACATGGAGAAAGAAAGGTGCAGTCAACACACTCCTAGATTTCAAGCTAGATTACAAAGCTGTTGTCTTCAAAACAGGATGGTACTGGCATAAACACAGACACCAGGTCAGTGGAACAGAACAGAAAGCTCACAAACTTACCCACACGTAGATGATCCTAACTTACGACACAGCAGCAGAAGATATACCATGAGGGAAGGACTGTCTCTTCAGTGAACGGTAACAGGCAAACTGGACACTAAATGCAGAAGAATATAACTGGGTCACTTTCTTACACCACACACAAAATTTTTAATGGATGAATGATTTGAACATAAGACCTGAATCCATAAACCTCCAAGAAGACATAGGTACTAAGTCTCTCGACATTAGTTTTGGCAAATAGTCTTCAGATCGGACACCAAATGCAAAGGCAACAAAAGCAAAAATAAAGAAGTGGAACAACTTCAAACTGAAATCTTCCACATGGAAAAAGAAACCAGCAAAAACTAAAAAGGCCACAGACCCAATAAGAAAAAAATATCTGCGAATCATATGTGTGAGAAGACGCTAATATCCAAAATACACACAACACTCATACAAATCAAAACAAAAAAAAACTGTATAAAAAATGGGGGGAATATGTGAATAGATACTTTCTAAAGATGGCACACAGGTGCCAACAGACAGAGAAAGTTGTTCGACATCACTTAATATCGTCAGGGAAACATCATCAAACCCACGATCGGCGATACCTTCACAACTGTTGGAACAGCAATTGTCCCAGAGACAGACACCAGGTGGGGTCAAGGGTGTGCAGATGAGGAGACACTGTGCACTGTTGGTGGGAATGGAAATTGGTGCAGCCAGTGTGACAAACGGTATGGAGGTTCCTGAAAAAATAAATGCAACTACCACAAGACCCAGTAATGGCTCTACTGAGTATTGATTTGGAGAACACAAAAATACTGCCTCAAAAACACAGATGCACTCCCATGTTCACTGCAGCATTATTCACAAGAACCAGACATGGAAACACAGACCTGGGGGGCCTTATGCCAAGTAACTCAGACACAGAAAGACCAATACCAGATGCTCTCATGTACATTCCACATGGAATAAACAAATACTGAACGCATAGATACTGAGAGCAGATTGGTAGGTGCCAGATTCGGAGATGGGGTGGTAGAAACGGGTGAAGGAGGTCAAAGTCTCAATGTTTGAGTGAGAAAATCCGACAGTCATGAAATGTTCTGTCCAGCATGGAGACTAAAACTAACCCCGCAGCATGGGGTATAGGTTTCCCTGCTCTTTGAAAGTACAGAGCTTCTGAGAAACCTTGCACAGCAGAAATGGTGTCAAGAAGGAATGGCCATTAATTTACACGAACAATTAGACAGTATGCTCAGACTCCAAAATTCCTTCTCTTTGGCTTTTCTTAGGCCTCACCACACAAGTTTCTAAGGGAGGCCCGGCATAAATGAAGATAAAGCACAGCAGAGGCCCACAGACACCATTTAATGTGCTGGTGGCTGGATGCGGAGAGCGGTTCCCAGTGGAAGGAGGTGGTTGGGGTGCACGCCGCCTCTGTCGTGCTTCTCCCCAAAACAGATGCTGTACGCAATTCTCACTGTTCACCTTTTTTCATAAGAGGGAAATCCTCTTCAGTTGTCTTCCTCTTGCTGAAGCTGGGTAATAGTGTAGTTCTTTCAAGAAAACCCAGTGTCTTACTGTGAACGTTTAAAAAGTGGGGGATACTTGTATTTAAGCATTGCTGAGGGAGGAGATGTGAAAGCTTCTCCCAGACACAAACCTCAGCAGATCCACTGGGAAAGGCACCTTCCTCAGCATGCGGAACATGGACTACCTCCTACCCCCCGAGAAACCCTCTCCTTCCCCTCGATCAGGAAAACCCACAACAGCTGGGAGTTACCCCAATTCCTCCATTCTCCTGCTCCTAATAGCTAACCCATCAGAAAATCCTGTGAGCTCCATCTTCAAAATGGATCCAGAATAGGTCTAACCACTCCATCCAAGGCCACCTGTCTGGTCCACAGTGCCTGAGTTCCTGGACAAGCTCCGTCATGGACCTCCCTTGCCATCTTCAATCCTCTGTCATCTGTTCTCAACACTGTAGCCAGGATGGCCCAGTGAAACAGGGTGTCATGGGGTTATAGCCCTGGAATGGCTTTCTGTCACCTCTCTGAGGTCATGTCCTAAGATGTCTCCTGTGGCCACAGGGCCTTCTTGCTGCTCCTGGACATAACTGAAATTCTCCTGCCCCAGAGACTTGCACATGCTTTCCCTTCTGTTAAGAATGCTCTTGATGTGTTCTCACTCACCTTCGGAGAAGTCTGAATTGGAGTGACAGGGACAGAAGATGAGGCTGTGTGTTGGGTGAGGCTGGTGGCCCAGAAGAAGGTTCTCTGCCAGCTCTCCGCCTGTGCCTCACTTGTCCTCAGCCAGGAACTTGCACACAGCCCTCACCTGTCACAACTCTCACCCAGGAGACCCACAGCCACCCCTGGAGCCCACCCTGCCCACACCCTGCTGCAGAATGCATTCATCTCTCCTCTGGGACCCCTGTCAGCTTTACCCAGACCTGGAACTCCCCTGTCTCCTGCAAAGCTCCCGGATTCCCCCTCTGCTTCCAAAATCACACTGACACAAAGCTTTCATGAAAGCTATAATGCTAACAAATGAAAGTTTCACACCTGCTTTCCCCTTCTGTTGCTTCTCTCTCCACCTTCTTTCCTACCTGTGCAACCTGTAACATATCAGTGGAACATGAACATGCTCTGAGACCTGAATCTTTCATTGCAGCTTTCTGAGGACTCCTTATGTGATAAGAAACTAGTGTGTCCTACAACAGGGTGTTTTACAACTCTCATCTATAGAATAGTACAGCCCAAATCACTACAATTTTATCTCACTCTTCATGAAGCAGAACACTTTTTCCTTTCTTCTTTTACTTAAATTCCAGTTAGTTCAGATGCCATGGAATATTCGCTTCAGGGGTAGGATTTAGTGATTCCTCACCTGCATACAGTACCCGGTGCTCATCACAAGTGCCCTCCTTAATACCCCTCACCCATTTAACTCTTCCCCCCACGCCCCTGTCCTGCAGCAACACTCAGTTTGTTCTCCAAGGTTGAGTCTATTTCCTTGTTTGCCTCTCTCATCACCCCTCCACTCTGTTCATCTGTTTTCTTTCTGAAATTCCACAAGCGTGAGAGCATAGGATATTTCTCTTTCCTCAATGATTTTGCTTAGCTTAATACACTCAAGGTCCATCCACATCCTTGCAAATGGTAAGATTTCATTCTTTTTGAAGGTGGGTCATATTCCATTATGTATATGTATCCCACTTCTGCTTTATCCATTCATCAGTACATGGATCTTGGGATTCTCTCCATAGTTTGGCTACTGTGGACATTGCTGCTATAAACATCATGGTGCATGTTCCCCCTTTGAATCTGCATTTTTGTATCCTTTGGGTAAATACCTAGGAGAGCAATTGCTGGATCATGGGGTTGTTCAATGTTTAACTTTTTGAGGAACCCCCACACTGTTTCCCAGACTGGCTGCACCACTTTGCATTCCCACCAACAGGATGGGAGGGTTCCCCTTTAAGCAGAACATTATCTGCTGGCAATTTCATAAGAGGAAACAAAACATCTGTGAGATGCACCCAGGGTCAGGCAAGCAGTTGCAGAATTCACCCCAAGGCTCCTGACGCCAAGCCCCTTGAAGCCACCAGCATGCCACTATCCGAAAGAATTCCCAGACTCTCCTTCTGACTCCACCACCAAAGAAACTACAGAGAGAATATGGCACCTAAAAATATCGAGATAATACATTTAGTAAAACTAGAAAGTCAAGCTCAACTTTTAAACAGGAACACGCCGCTTTGGGTAATTTTCAATTTTCCCTCCACCCTAATTTTAACTCTTCTGATGAATAAACTAATCAATGATGAAACATCACCTTTGTCAAATGACATCATCCAAGTCTGTATCAGATGAAAAAAAAGCCCCCTAACTCTAGATGCTGGCCACTCAACCATATCTTAGGCCCAATTGAATAAACACTGTTAGATGAAGGAACAAATTAGATGTTACAAACAGGCACAGAGTGAATCTCACCTCCCCTTTCTAATTAAAGAGGGTCCCTAGGAAACAGATGGTCAAAATACATTTGTAAGCAATAAATGGACAGAGAAATTGTGATCCCCTGCAAAGTTCTACCTGCAGGGAAACATAGTAATTGTTGCACCAAACCCAGAATGCTGACAGCTACTTCAATTTTACTTTGTGGCTCAACTAGAGAAAAGAGAAAAGCCCAGGAGGTTTTGGGATAATGAGAGGTTTTACCTCCAGCCCTGACATAGATAGGACATTTTGCCAAACATACCTGTGCTTTCTCTGAACACTGGCGTCCTGTGACAAGCTGCCTCTCTGACTCCGATGCTGACGTTCAAAACCTCGGGTGTCTTGGAGCCAGAGCAGAGAAGTGTTGTCAGCAGGGGACAAGAAGTCAGCTCTGACCTAAAGCCTGCACATCTGCTTCGGTTTCTGGGCGAAGGGGCAACACATACTTGTTGTTTAGCAGTAATTATCTTCATTCTCAATAGACCAATGACCTTGCCTTTTCTGGATAGCAGACTTACTCTTCTAAAGAAACCCTCAATTCGTCTATTCCCAATAAAACTAGAGTGGAACATTTATTTCTCACTTAAATAGAAAACACTGTTATTGTCCACATTGCGTGAATGAACTTTTAAAAACATTTTAGAGAGAAAGGAAGAGACCTTTATTCAAACCCAAGTCAGGACAGCTGCCTGGGAGACACAATCTTCACCAAGAAGGGAGTGCTCCGGGGAAGGAATATTTGGGGCAGGCTTATATATTTATTTCTGGTTTCTTTTACATACAGAGTTACACACCACAATGAGGATCTTCTTAGATTCCAGAAAGTGACAGACTCTTTCTTATGTTTTCAGTATGTACATGTCAGTATGACTTTAACCTTATGGGAGCCAAAGAGGTTCTTTATTTTTTCTTATCTTTATGTTGGCATATTTGGTTATTGTTTCCTTCTCGAAACAGATGTACAACATGTGCTTGGGGCAGAAATAGGGCCCATGCTTCGAGGTTTTGCCCAATCAATTTGAGCCAGGTAAAATGTTAAAGGATAGCTTCCCTGGGAGCCCAGGATCAGGGCCCACAGATGATATAAGATAAAAATTACTTTCATCATTATAATTACTACTAAATGGAGGAATTTGAGACAAAAGCACCTTTCACAAGAGTACCAAGAAATCAAAATGAATCCCACAGAAGGCTACCTGCTCCATGGTCAGCACAGTTAACAGAAGTGTTCACAGTCTCTGGACTCCTGCCCTTCTCCTGCCCAAATCTCTGAAGCACACAGACCACTTAAAATCAGAATTGTAGAACTGCTAGACACCTTAGAGATGTCTGGCACCATTCCCTTGGACTGCAGAATAAAACACAGTAGCTCGTTGTCACAAACTAATTTCAACATGAAGTGCCCCCTGAATGCACTAAGTTCTTTCTCTGCAAATGTTGACTAATGTAAGTCACAGTCATACCATATAAACACTACGATGGCTGGGAAGTCATTGTAGGTAAGGGAATATTTTAGCCATATTTATAAGCATTGGCTCACTTTGTAGAAGAGGCTGAGCTGAGTGTTTTTAAATACTATTTGAGACCTGTTTTACAGCACCCTCTGAACATCCCAGAGCCTGAATGGACTAAAAAAGATAGTTTGTTTCAGTAACTTTAATACCAGAAAAATATTATACTGTCTGTATTCCTAAGGATCTTTGAGTATCTTACCCAGAGGTCCTCCACTGAGTTAATGATCTTAATGATCACCATGGGCAGATGTGAAAAGGCCCGCTGAATTCATTCCAGTTGTCCACATGACAAGAAAATCCTGATACTTGATAGGTTTCCAGATCGAGAAGACCAGAGATAAGAGGGAAATAGTACCCTGTATGGAACAACAAGGGATTTGGAGTCAATTTGGGGATCCCACTTAGGTTTCTGACACTGAAATCCTCTGTGACTCATATCATCCGAGTCCCTGTCTAACCACCTGAATATATGCCTAAAAATATCTACACCCTAGTTGGGAAGTTTAAGAGGCAGAATGCTACAAAGAGCCAGTATGATGTCTCTCAAGAACAAGATCTCAAGAAGCCATAATTGCTATTGGGTCTATTTCTTTTCCAGAAGAAAGTACACATGTTGAATCCATATTTCGAATAGATGACTCACCAGATGATTTTCAAACCTGAAGGAAGGCCAAGAAGTTGCTCTTGTGTCATATTTCACTCAGAAATCATGTTGTTGGACTGGTGAGGATGATACGATAGCAACGTCATCACTAAGAGTGGGGAGCTTCTAATTTCCATATGGCCATGTTGACCCCCTTAGCTCAGAGCCACTAGAGAGGGCAGCTGGGTAGTGGGCACCGTCATCATTATGAGTGGGCAGCTTCCCATTTCCATATGGCCATGTTGACCCCCTTAGCTCAGGGCCACCAGAAAGGACAGCTGAGGGGGACCACAGGCCAAGGCTGCCAGGTGTGGCTGGGGCAGGCAGAACTCTGACTTAAGGCTCAACTCCCGTCTAGGTTATTATAATGCTCTTCACAAAGAAAGTGCCATTGTGTGTGAGCCCTCATGTAGAAAAGGTTCAGAATTTCCATTGAGATTCCCTCTCTGACCTTTAGGATATGTAGCAAAGTTCCATTTAATTTTTAACATTGAAGGACTTCCTGGTTTTCTTTTCTCTATGACTGTGGCTCAATTCCCCTGTGGTCTAAGAATAGAATCTAGTTAATTTCAGGGTTTAACATTTGTAGACTTGATTCTTGGCCTCACCTATCATCTATTTGGGTAAAGAGTCTATGACCACTTGAAAATAATGTATTCTGCACTTATTATGGAATGTTCCCTATATGTCAATTAGGTCACATTTGTTACCAATGTTTTGTCTGCTTTTTCTGTCAGATATTGAGAAAGGTATATTAAAATCTTCAAACAATGCTGCTCTATTCAATGTGGCATCGGAGAGTCTACCAGTGTTTTAAGGCAAGAGAAACAAAAAGGATAAGAATTGAGGGGATAATTGTGACTATTCACAGATAATACGATTGTGTACATAGAAAATCAAAAACAGTGTTTAAATATCCTATTAGAATTAAAAATGCAATTTAAAATAATAATAATAATAATAATAATAATAATAATAATAATAATAATAAGAGTTTTCCTAGGAAACAAATGGTCAAAATACATTTGTAAGCAATAAATGGGCAGAGAAATTGGATTGTAGCTTCTCATTGGACAGTTTCTGAAAGAAAACGTAGAACCTGTCAATCTTGGGGTAGGACATAGGGTGCACTCACCATTTAAAATAATTCAGTGGGACTTCATAAAAATGTGACATTTGTAAGCAATAAATGGACAGAGAAAATGGATTGTAGCTTCCCATTGGAAAGTTTCTGAAAGAAAACGTAGAACCTGTCAATCTTGGGGTAGGACATAGGGTGCACTAACCATTTAAAAGAATTCAGTGGGACTTCATAAAAATGTGACATTTCTCCTTATCTTATGACCATAAGAAAATGAAAAAGTGAACCGCAGGCTGGGAAGTAAAGATTTGCAATACACACACTGACAAAGGGTTGTCAAGAAAGAATTCCTGCTCATCAAACATAGAGTCTATTTATAAACGAATACGTCACAAAAGATTGACTGATGGCCAATAAGAACAGGACAGGGTCCTCTACAGTATTATTTTCAGGAACAGCAAGGCCTTTCCTAAAATGAAAACATACACACAAACCAGTATTCCCTAGATGGATGACGTCCTTACTTCTGAGGACAGGTTGAAGAACAGACTAGCATCAAAGTAAAGTGATGGAATTCCTGACACTCAGAGGATGGACAATTGACCTCAAACTACAGTACAATTTCTAGGCATCATTCGGTTCTCTGAAGGCAGACAACTACCATACCCCTTCCTACACCACACAGGTTGCTTCCCAACCCCTACCATAAAAGAAGAAGATGAGAAACAGATAGGACTAGTAGGAAATAGCAAAAATCACTTGTGGAGATTATCCTGAAACACACTGATCACATAACTAGTGTAAGGAAGTGTAGGGAACTGACAAGGACAGAGACTCAAGAGGTACTTCTTTGGGAAATGCTGTCTGAAATCGTCACACCTTGGTACCAGCTAATGAGGGCTCTGAGCATACCCTAGGGTTTGCTCACAAGGGTCTGCAACACCATCGCTGAGGACTGAAACTCTTCAAGACCTCAAAGCTTGCCTGATTGACTATTGGACTAAGAGATTCCCATGTTCTGAAAACAGATACCAACTCATTGAAAGGTTCACCTGGGCTCTCTCGGAGGCCCTACAAGAAGCTGAACCATTCACTGAAAATCAATTACACACACACACACACACACACACACACACACACACACACACACACCTGTCATTTCACCAATTACTTAAACACTCAAGGTTCTTCCTACCTTTTCTTTTTCACATTGATATTTATACTCACATGAAATGTCATCATTTCTAATGAACACAGATGTCAAAATAGAGAACCATTGACACAATATTCACAAAATGGAACTTCCCTGCTGTAATTTTCAATATAGCGTTTTTTAAAGTTCATACATATTTTAGGTTTTTGGTAACTTATACAGGAGAAGATCAGCATTGAAAAACTCTGAATACTGACAATGAGTTTTAAGCCTAGAGAACAAAAATTGCCCAATTTCATAGATAATAAGGAACCAAAGGGAACGCATGGAAGCTGTAGTCGAATAATTTTACACATATGCATCCTCTCTTATTCTACTACTGAGGGGCGTGTTTTATTACCACTATGCACGCATCAATTGTCTTCCACGTGCACCTGCACAGGTATAATGAATTACTACAGTAGCATGAAATGTCTGGGAACTACTTGGCGGCATCTATAATGAACAATTCAATTTCGATCTTATATTTGGTGAACTTCCACTGTCTGTCCCTTTAGACAATGGACCCTAAACAGAAGGGGGAATGAACCACGAGAGACTCTGGACTCTGGGAAACAAACTGAGGGCTTCAGAGGGGAGAGGGGTGGGGGATTGGAATGGGCCAGTGATGGGTATTAAGGAAGGTACATATTGCACGGAGCACTGGGTGTTATATGCAAATAATGAATCACGGAACACTACATCAAAAACTAAGGAAGTACTGCATAGTGACTAACATATCATAATAAAAAATTATTAGTAGAAAAAAATAAAAGGTTAAAAAAAAAACCAATACAGCTTTTCTGTTTCAAGAACAATCAGAATTGAGAAAAAACTAACTTCCAATCCCTAAAGCAAAACACAGACCAAGTTCCATTTCACTCCCCTTTATTCACATTCTCTGTGCGTTCTAAGCTATTTCCCTAACTCCTTTCCTGCTGAGCAGGGAGCCCGGGCTCGATCCCAGAACCCTGGGATCATCAAAGGTACATGCTTAACTGGCTGAGCCAGCCAGGAGCCCCAGCCATGTTTTTCTTAAGCAAAAGGACACTTTCTCACGATGCCTTCACATGACTTCACATGGTACCAGAGACCGGCATTTGCTTCTAGGATGTTGCAGATGAAGGCAATTGCAAACTCTCACAGTGGTTTATCAAATAAAATGACCTGCCTGGTGACAGTGAAACTCTTATGAGCCCACGAGAGGGTGCTGTGACACTTAGCTGTGGCTGGGCTGGCACAGAGAACCAAATCTATTTCCCTGCCTGATGTCTGTGAGGAACAGATGCCCCCACTGTGAATGAGACCCTGCCATTGAGCTGTCCAGAGATGGCCATCCTCACGGAGGATGAGGATAAAAGACAATGCCTGAGGAGACATCATCTATCTCTTATCTTTTCATATTTTTGACAGTGGACAAATCACTGCCTAGGAGTCCCCAACTACCTTAGTCTCATCTGTGAATGACCAAGAGGTTTTACAAAACACTTAAGATTTTCACCTCAGAAATGGCCACAACCACTTACCATAGGGATTCAACATTAAGCAAAGATACTGTTCGTTGGAAGAGAGGTCCTGCCTACTGTTGTTTCTCACTTATATGCTCATCTTCCTTACCTCATGGTAACATAACCACCTTGATTCCTGCTTCCGTCTTCAGGAAGGCTGAGGTGACTTGAAGGGCATTACCCTGACATTGTTCTTTCTTAGCAATAAGATGTGGACATTTCCCTAGTCCTACACACCCAAAGTTGAATCAGAATTAGGATTGAGGAGGCTGATGAGAGTTGAAGGTGTTTTCCTGTACAGGGTGGTTTATTACCAATAAGGATGGGTCAGAGTCCTCGAAATTCCAGAACCTTTTCATTAATGCTTCCTACTCGTGAAAGATGATGTACTTTGGTCTTTCCCTGTATAGTGTGGAGACTCAGAGAAAAGTGCTTAGCCCTTTCGTCAGACTTCCACGACCACCTTGGGGCTGGCTTCCATATTCACAAAGGATGATGTTCGGGCTAAGAGGGTTCCTGTACACCGTTATTTCTTACAGATAAGTGTATGGCATTTTTGTTACATTGCCAGAACCACTTAGTGCTGGGCTTGCCGTCCTCCTGGGGACGAACCCTAACCCTAGTCAGCCCCCAAGGGGCCCCTCCCAAGGGGCCTGGCACCACAACGCCGGGGATTGGGGACCGCCGAGGCCAGCGCCGGAGTCACCCTGCCGCCCCGCAGCAACCGGGGCTGCTAAGGGCGCCGCCAGTCATTCAGGGCGAGAGAATCGGCAGGGCCCTCCAAGCCCCGGCGACATTCGAAGGCCCCCCGTGCAAAAACTCTGGCTCCCACACTCCTGCTCGCCAACGCCCTTACCTCGGCCCACCCCTCCGCTCACTGCAGAGCTGGCGGATTGGGCCTGCTGGCTTCCTGGGGGCTAACCCAATCCCTAGTCGCCCCCGAGGGGCCCTTCCCAAGTGGCCTGGCGCCGCATGCCAGGGATTGGGGACCCCCAAGTCACAGCGCCGGACGCACCCTGCCGCCCCACTGCCACAGGGGGCGCTAGGGGCGTCGCCAGTCGTTCAGGGCAACAGAAAGGCCAGGACTCTCCGAGCCACCTGCAACCTTCGAAGGCACCCCGAGCCAAAGCCAAATGCTCTGGCCCACGCTCCTGCTCACCAGCTACCTCACCTCGACCCCCACCTCCATTCACCGCACATGGGCGGAACGAGCCTGCCAGCCTCCTGGGGGCGAACCCTAACCCTAGGACGGCCCCCGAGGGGTCCGCCAAAGGGGCCTGTCGCCACAACGCTGTGTATTTGGGACCCCCGAGCCTCAGCGCCGGACTCACCCTGCCGCCCCGCTGGGGGTGCCGCTGGTCATTCAGGGTGGGAGAACGGGCAGGGCCCTCTGAGCCCATGGCGACCTTCGAAGGCCCCCCCATCCAAAACGCTTGAGCCCACGCTCCCGCTCCTCAGTGCCCTCACCTCAGCCCGCCCCCCGCTCGGTGCAGAGCCGGTGGATGAGGCCTGCCCTCCTCCTGGAGGCTATTCATAACCCTAGGTTGGCCCCTGAGGGGCCCCTCTGTAGGGGCTTGGCACCGCAATGCCTGGGATTGGGGACCCCCGAGCCCCAGTGCCGGACTCACCATGTTGCCCCGCCGCCACCTGGGCTGCTAGGAGCACTGTCGGTCATTCATGGAGGGAGCACAGGCAGATCCCTCCAAGCCCCTGGTGACATTCGAAGGCCCCCCGTGCCAAAATGCTTGGGCCCATGCTCCCGCTCGCCTATGCCCTCACCTCGGTCCGCCCCTCTGCTCGCAGCACAGCCAGTGGATCGGGACTGCCTGCCTCCTGGGTGTTACCCTAACCTTTGGTGGGCCCCCGAGGGGCCCATCCCAGGTTCCTATTGCCCCAACACTGGGAATTTGTGAATCCCGAGCCCCAGCGCCCGACTCACCCTCCTGCCCTACCGCCACCTGGACCGCGAGGGGCACCGCCGGTCATTCAGGGAGGGAGAAGAGGCAGGGCCCTCCAAGCCTCCAGCGACCTTCGAAGGCCCCCCCGCACCAAAACGCTAGGGCCCACGCTCCAGCTTGCCAGCGCCCTTACCTCGGCCCTCCCCTCCGCTCGCCACACAGATGGCGGATCGGGCCTGCGGGCCTTCTGGGGGCTAACCCGAACCCTAGGTCGACTCCCTAGTGGCACCTCCCAAGGGGCCTGGCGCCGTAACGAGGAGGATTGTGGACTTCTGAGCCCCAGCGCCGGACTCACCATGCCCCCCACCGCCACCTGGGCCACAAGGGGCACCACCGGTCATTCAGGGCGTGAGAATGGCAGGGCCCTCCGAGCCCCCAGCGACTTTTGAAGGCCCCCCGTGCCAAAGCGCTTGGGACCACGCTCCCACTCGCCATCGCCCTTACCTTGGCCTGACCCTCCTCTCGCCGTACAGCTGGCGGATCAGGCCTCCCAGCCTCCTGGGGGCTAACCCTAACCCTAGGTAGGCCCCCTAGGGGCCCATCCCAAGGGGCCTGGCGCAGCAACACAAGGTATTGGGGACAACTGAGCAAGCGCCGGACTCACCCTGCTGCTCCGCCACCACCCGGGCCGCTAGGGGAGCCGCTGGTCATTCAGTGCGGGAGAACGGGTAGGGCCCTCTGAGCCCCCGGAGACCTTTGATGCTCCCCGGGACAAAACGCTTCGGCCCACGCTCCCGCTCGCCAGCGCCCTTACCTCGGCCCACCCCTCCACTCGCCGCACAGCTGGCGGATAGGGCCTGCTGGCCTCCTGGGGGCTAACCCTAACCCTAGGTCGGCCCCTGAGGGGCCCGTCCGATGAGGCCTGGCGCCACAACGCCTGGGATTGCTGAGGCCTGAGCCCCAGCACCAGACTCACCGTGCCACCCCATCGCCACCCAGACCGCTAGTGCACCGCCGTTCATTCAGGGCGGGAGAACGGCAGGGCCCTCCGAGGCCCCAGCGACTTTCGAAGGCCCCCCGCGCCAAAGTGCTTGGGACCATGCTCCCACTCGCCATCGCCCTTACCTTGGCCTGCCCCTCCACTCACCGCACAGCCAGCGGATTGGGCCTCCCAGCCTCCTGGGGGCTAACCCTAACCCCAGGTAGGCCCCCTAGGGGCCCATCCCAAGGGGCCTGGCGCCGCAACACAAGGGATTGGGGACGACTGAGCCCCAGCGCCGGACTCACCCTGCCGCTCCGCTGCCACCCAGGCTGCTAGGGGAGCCGCCGGTCATTCAGTGCGGGAGAACGGGTAGGGCCCTCTGAGCCCCCGGAGACCTTTGAAGTCTCCCTGCGACAAAACGCTTCGGCCCACACTCCCGCTCGCCAGCGCCCTTACCTTGGCCCACCCCTCCACTCGCCGCACAGCTGGCGGATAGGGCCTGCCGGCCTCCTGGGTGCTAACCCTAACCCTAGGTCGGCCCCTGAGGGGCCCGTCTGATGAGGCCTGGCGCCACAACGCCTGGGATTGCTGATCCCTGAGCCCCAGCGCCGGACTCACTGTGCCGCCCCACCGCCACCCAGGCCCCTAGCTGCACCGCCGGTCATTCAGGGCGTGAGAACAGGCAGGGCCCTCCGAGCCACAGGCGACCTTCAAAGGCACCCCGCATCAAAACGCTTGCGCCCACGCTACCTCTTGTCAGCGCCCTCACATCGGCCCGCCCCTCCACTCACCGCAAAGCTGGCCGATCTGGCCTGACGGCCTCCTGGGGGCTAACCCTAACCCTAGATTGGCCCACGAGGGGCCCCTCCCAAGGCACCTGCTGCTGCAATGCCGGGGATTGTGGACCCCTGAGCCCCAGCACCAGACTCACCTTGCTTCCCCGCCACCAACCGGGCTGGTAGAGGCGCTGCTGGTCATTCAGGGAGGGAGAACGGGCAAGGCCCCCTTAGCCCCCGGCGACCTTCGAAGGCCACTCGCGCCAAAATGCTTGGGCCCATGTTCCCGCTCGCCAGCACCCTCATCTCGGCCCGCCCCTCTGCTCGCCACACAGCTGGCAGATCGGGCCTGCTGGCCTCCCGGGGGCTAAACCTAACCCTAGGTCTGTCCCCAAGGGGCCCCTCCCAAAGGCCCTGGCGCCGCAAAGCCGGGGATTGGGGAACCCCGAGCCCCAGTGCCACACTCTCCCTGCCGCCCCGCTGCCAACCGGGCCACGAGGGGCGCCATCAGTCATTCAGGGCAGGAGAATGGGCAGGGCCCTCCAAGCCCCTGGCGACCTTTGAAGGCGCCTCGTGCCAAAATGCTTGGGCCCACATTCCCCGCTGGCCAGTGCCCTCATCTCAGCCCGCCCCTCCGCTCGCCGCACAGCTGGCAGATCGGGCCTACCATCCTTCTGGGGGTAACCCTAACGCTAGGTCAACCCCCAAGCGGGCCTTCCCAAGGGGCCTGGCACCGCAACGCCGTGGATTGGGGACCCCCGAGCTCCAGGGAATTCACCCTGCCGACCCGACACCACCCGAGCTGCTAGGGGCGCCACCGGTCATTCAGTGTGGGAGAACAGGCAGGGCCCTTCAAGCCCCTGGCGACATTAGTTTTTTTTTGTTTTTTTTTTTGTTTTTTAAGATTTTATTTATTTATGTGACAGAGAGACAGCCAGCGAGAGAGGGAACACAGCAGGGGGAGTGGGAGAGGAAGAAGCAGGCTCATAGCAGAAGAGCCTGATGTGGGACTCGATCCCGGATCACCAGGATCACGCCCTGAGCCGAAGGCAGATGCTTTAACGACTGCGCTACCCAGACGCCCCCCCTGGCGACATTTGAAGGCCGCACTTGCGAAAATGCTTGGGCCCACGCTCCTGCTCCCCAGCACCCACATCTTAGCCCACTCCTCCACTTGCCGCACAGGCTGCAGATCAGGCCTGTCGGCATCCTGGGGGCTAACTCTAACACTTGGTCGGCCCACGAGGGGCCCCGCCCAAGGAGCCTTGCGCCGCAACACCGGGGATTGGGGACACCCGAGCCCCAGCGCCAGACTCTCCCTGCTGCCCCACCGCCAACTGGGATGGTGGGGGCGCCACCGGTCATTCAAGGAAGGAGAAGGGGCAGGGCCCTCTGAGCCCCAGGCAACCTTCGAATACCTCCCTCGCTAAAACGCTTGGGCCCAACTTCCCCATCGCCAGCACCATCACCTTGGCCCGCCCCTCCACTCACCACACAACCGGCTGATGAGGCCTGCAGGCCTCCTGTGGGCTAACCCTAAGCCTAGGTCGGCCCTCGAGGGGCCCGTCCGATGGGGCCTGGCGCCACAACGCCTGGGATTGCTGACACCCGAGCCCCAGCGCTGGACTAACCGTGCCACCCTGCCGCCACCCGGGCCGCTAGTGGTGCCGCCGGTCATTTAGGGTCGGAGAACGGGCGGGGCCCTCCGAGCCCCCGGCGACTTTCGAAGGACCCCACGCCAAAACGCTTGGACCAATGCTGCCGCTCGCCAGCTCCCTCACCTCGGCCTGCCCCTCCGCTCTCCAAACAGCAGGCGGATCGGGCCTGCCAGACTCCTAGGGGCTAACCCTAACCATAGGTCAGCCCCCAAGGGGCATATCCCAAGGGGCCTGGCTCCGCAACCCAGGGCATTGGGGACCCTCGAGCCCCAGTGCCGGACTCACCGTGTCACCCCGCTGCTACCCGGGCCACTAGGGGTGCCGCCAGTCATTCAGGGCGGGAGAACGGGCAGGGCCCTCCGAGCCTCTGGGGACCTTTGAAGGGCCCCCGTGCCAAAACGTTTGGACACACGCTCCCACTCGCTAGCGCCCTCACCTCGGCCCACCCCTTCGCTGCACACCCGGCTGATAGGGACTGCCGACCTCCTGGGGCCTAAGCCTAACCCTAGGTCGGCCCTCGAGGGGCCCGTCCCAAGGGGCCTGGCGCCACAACCCCGGGTATTGGGGACCCCCAAACCCCAGCGCTGGACTCACTGTGTTGCCCCGCCGCCACCCGGGCCGCTAGGAGCACCGTTGGTCATTCAGGGAAGGAGTACGGGCAGATCACTCCGAGCCCCTGACGACCTTCGAAGGCCCCCCCATGCCAAAACGCTTGGGGCCATGCTCCCTCTCACCTGTGCCCTTACCTCGGTCCACCCTTCCGCTCACTGCACAGCTTGTGGATCAGGACTGCCAGCCTCCTGGGTGTTACCCTAACCTTTGGTGGCCCCCTTAGGGGCCCATCCCAGGTTCCTATTGCCACAATACCGGGGATAGAGGACTCCCGAGCCCCAGCGCCGGACTCACCCTCCCGCCCTACCGCCCCCTGGGCCGCTAGGGGCACCACCAGTCATTCAGGGAGGGAGAACAGGCAGGGCCCTCCGAGCCACCGGCGACTTTTGAAGGCCCCCTGCACCAAATCGCTTTGGGCCCACGCTCCCGCTCACCTGTGCCCTTACCTGAGTCCGCCACGCCGCGCGCCGCACAGCTGGCGGATCGGGCCTCCCAGACTCCTGGTGGCTAACCCTAACCCTAGGTAGGCCCCCTAGGGGCCCATCCCAAGGGGCATGGCGCCGCAACGCCAGGGATTGGGGACTCCCGAGCCCCAGCGCCGGACTCACCCTGCTGCCCCGCCACACCGGGGCCGCTAGGGGAGCCGATTGTCATTCAGGGCGGGAGAACGGATAGGGCCCTCTGAGCCCCTGGACACCTTTGAAGGACCCCCACGACAAAATGCTTCGGCCCACGCTCCCGCTCGCCAGCGCCCTCACTCGGCCCGCCCCTCCACTCGCCGCACAGCTGGCGGATGGGACCTGCCGGCCTCCTGGGGGCTAACCCTAACCCTAGGTCGTCCCCCGAGGGGCCAGTCCAATGGGGCCTGGCGCCACAACGCCTGGGATTGCTGACCCCTGAGCCACAGAGCCGGACTCACCGTGCCACCCCACCGCCACACGGGCCACTAGCGGCACCGTCGGTCATTCAGGGCGTGAGAACAGGCAGGGCCGTCCGAGCCCCCGGCAACCATCGAAGTCCCCCCACGCCAAAACACTTGGGCCCTCGCTCCCGCTCTCCAGAGCCCTCACCTCGGCCCACCCCTCCGCTCAACGCACAGCTGGCAGATAGGGCCTGCCAGCCTACCGGGGGCTAACCCTAACCTTAGTTTGGTCCTCAAAGGGCCCCTCCCAAGGGGCCTGGCGCCACAATGCCGGGGATTGGGGAACCCCGTGCCCCAGCGCCGGACTCACCCTGCCGCCCTGCCGCCACCCGGGCCGCTAGGGTTGCCACTGGATATTCAAGCCTGGAAAACGGGCAGGGCCCTTTGAGCCCCCAGCGACCTTCAAAGGTACCCCACACCAAAACGCTTGAACCCAGGCTCCCGCACGCCAGCGCCCTCACTTTGGCCTGCCCCTCCGCTCACCAGATAGCCAGCAGATCAGGCCCGCCGGCCTTCTGGTGGCTAAACCTAACCCTAGGTCAGCCCCCGAGGGGCCCCTCCGATGGGGCCTGGTGCCACAACGCCTGGGATTGCTGACCCCGAGCCCCAGTGCGGGACTAACCCTGCCACCCCGCCGCCACCCGGATTGCTAGGAGCACCATCAGTCATTCAGGGCAGGAAAACAGGCAGGGCCCTCCAAGGCCCTTGTGACCTTTGAAGACCCCCCGCACCAAAACGATTGGGCCCAAGCTCCTGCTCGCCTGTGCCCTCACCTCGGACCACCCCTCCGCTCGCCGCATAGCTGGCGGATCGGGCCTGTGGGCCCCCTGGGGGCTAACTTAACCCAAGGTCGACCCCCAAATGGCCTTTCCCAAGGTCCTGGCGCCGCAACCCTGGGCATTGGGGACCCCCGAGACCCAGTGCCAGACTCACCCTGCCGCCCCGCTGCCACCAGTGCTGCGAGGGGCGCCGTCGGTCATTCAGGGAGGGAGAATGGGCAGGACCCTCTGAGCCCCTGGCAACCTTCTAGGACCCTCGCTCTGAAACTTTGGTCCCACGTTCCCACTCGCCAATGCCCTCATCTCAACCCGCCCCTCCACTCGCCACACAGCCAGCAGACCGGGCTTACCGGCCTCCTGGGGGTAACCCTAACCCTAGGTTGGCACCCGAGGGGGCCCTCCCAAGAGGCCTGGGGCTGCAACGCCGGGGATTGGTGACCCCCAAACTGCAGCGCCGGACTCACTTTGCTGCTCCACTGCCACCGGGGCTGCTAGGGGCCCCTATGGTCATTTAGGGCGGGAGAACAGGCAGGGCCCTCCAAGTCCCCAGCGACCTTCAAAAGCCCCCCCAGGCAAAACGCTTCAGCCAACACTTCCGTTCGCCAGTGCCCTCACCTCAGTCCGCCCCTCCGCTCGCCGCACAGCCGGCGGATTGGGTCTGCCGGCCTCCTGTGGGCTAACAGTAATGCTTGGTCGGCCCCCTAGAGCCCTTCCGAAGGGGACTGGCACCTCAACGCCGAGGACTGGGGACCCCGAGCCCCAGCACCAGACTCACCCTACCACCCCTCCTCTAACCGGGCCGCTAGGGTAGCCGCCTGTCATTCAGGGCGGAAGAATGTGTACGGCACTTCGAGCACTCGGCGACCTTCGAAGGACCCCCCCCACGAAAACTCCTGGGCCCGGGCTCCTGCTTGCCAGTGGCCTCACCTCCGCCTGACACTCCGCTCGTCGCACAGCTGGCGAATCAGGCCTGCCGGCCTCCTGGGGGCTAACCCTAACACTAGGTCGCACCCCAGGGGCCCCTCCCAAGGGGCCTGGCACTGCAACAACGGGGATTGGGGACCCCTGAGCCCCAGCGCCGGACTCACACTGCTGCCCCCTGCAACCCGGGCCGCTAGGTGTGCCGTCGGGCATTCAGTGTGGTAGAAAGGGGAAGGACGCTCTGAGCCCCCGACTACTTTCGAATTCCCCCCCACGCCAAAACGCTTGTGCCCATGCTTCCGCTTGACAGCGCCCTCACCTCGGCCTGCCCCTCTGCTCGCCACACAGCCAGCAGATCGGGTCTGCCGGCCTTCTGGGGGCTAACAGTAACGCTTGGTCGGTCCCCTAGAGCCCTTCCGAAGGGGCTTGGCGCCCCAACGCCGAGGATTGGAGACCCTGAGCCCCAGCGCCCGACTCACCCTACCGCCCGTCCTCTACCCGGGCTGCTAGGGTAGCCGCCAGTCATTCAGGGCGGAAGAACTTGCAGGGCCCTCTGAGCCCCCGGCGACCTCTGAAGGCCCCCGAAACCAAAACGCTTGACCCAAGCACCTGCTCGCCAGCATCCTCATCTCGGACCACCCCTCTGCTCCTTGTGGAGTGGGCGGATCAGGACTGCTGGCCTCCTGGGGGCAAACTCTAACCCTAGGTCGGCCGCAGAGGGGGCCATCCCAAGGCGCCTATCGCCGCAACGCCTGGGATTGGGGACCCCCGAGCCCCAGTGCCAGACTCTACCCTCCTGCCCTGCCGCACTAAAAAGCTTGGGCTCAAGCTCAGTCTCGCCAGTGCCTTCACCTCATCCCAACCCTCCGGGTGCTGCACAGCCGCTTATCGGGTCCACCGGCCTCCTGGGTGCTAACCATAACCCTAGATCCATCCCTAAAGGTCCACTCCCAAGGGGCTTGGCGCAGCAACGCCGGGGATTGGGGATCCCGAACCTCAGCACCTGACTCACCCTGCCGCCCAGGCGCCACCCAGGGGCTTGGGGTGTTGCTGATCATTCAGGGCGGGAGAACAGGCAGGGCCCTCCGAGACACGGCGACCTTCGAAGGCCCCCCCGCGCAAAAACGGCAGACCCACCCTCCCACTCACCAGCGCCCTCACCTCCGTCCGCCACCCCACTCTCCACACAGCTGGCGAATAGGACCTGCCGGCCTCCTGGGGGCGAAACCTTACCCTAGGTTCCCCCCGAGGGGCCTCTCCCAAGGGGCCTGGCGCCGCATCGCCGGGGATTGGGGACGCCCAAGCCCAAGCGCCGGATGCACGCTGCCACCCCAACCCACACAGGCCAGTAGGGGCGCCGCCATTCATTCAGGGTGGGAGAACTGGCAGGGCCCTCCGAACCCCCGCCGACCTTCGAAGGCGCCCCGAACCATAACCCTTGGGCCCTGGCTCACGTTCACCAGCACCCTCACCTCAGCCCAACTCTCCACTCGATGCGCATGTGATGTATCGGGCCTGCGGGGCTCCTGGGGTCTAACCCTCACCATAGGTGGGCCCCCGAGGGGCCCTTCCCAAGGGTCCTGGTGACGCAGCACTGGGGATGGGGACCCCGTGCCCAAGTGCCGGACTCACCCTGCTGCCCTTCAGCCACCCAAGCCACTAGGGGACCACCGGTCAATCAAACAGGAGAACGGGCAGGGACCTCCGAGCCCCCGCTGACCTTCGAAGGCCCCCCACGCTAAAACGCTTGGGGTCATGCTCTGGCTCCCCAGCGCCCTCAACTCGGGGCAACCCTCCGCTTGTTGCACAGCCGCTGATCAGGTCCACTGGCCTTCTGGGGGCTAACCGCAACCCTAGATTGGCCCCTGAGCGGCCCCTCCCAATGGGCCTGGTGCCGCAACGCCGGGGATTGGGGACCCCTGAGCCCCAGCGCTGGACTCACCTTGCCGCCCAGCTGCCACCCGAGGTCTTGGTGTGCTGCCATTACTCAGGGAGGGAGAAAGGGCAGGGCCCTCTGAGACACGGTGACCTTCAAAGGCCCCCGGCGCCCAAACGCCCGGGCCCACGCTCCCGCTCACCAGCGCCCTCAACTCAGTCCACCACTCCGCTATTCACACAGCTGGTGAATAGGGCCTGCCAGCCTCCCAGGGGCTAAACCTAACCCTAGGTTGGCACCCGAGGGGCCGCTCCCAAGGGGCCTGGCGCCGCAACGCTGGGGATTGGAGATACCAGAGCCAAAGCGCCTGACTCACCCTACCGCCCCGCCACCACCAGGGCAGCTAGGTGCGCCACCGGTCCTTCAGGGAGGAGAATGGGTAGGGCCCGCCGAGTCCCCGAAGACATTTGAAGGCCCCCCGCGCCGAAACGCTTGGCCCCACGCTCCCGCTCCACAGAGACCTCACCTCGACCCACCACTCCTTTCGCTGCACAGCTGGCGGATTGAGCCTTCTGGCATCCTGGGGTCTGACCCTAACCCTAGGTCAGCCCCTGAGGGCACCCTCCCAAGGGGCCTGGTGCAGCAATGCGGTGGATTGGAGACCCCCGAGCCCCAGCGCCGGACTCAACTGCCGCCATGCCGCCACCCGGGCCGCTAGGCGCGCCACGGGTCATTCAGTTGGGAGAACTGGCAGGGCCTTTCATTTCCCCTGCGACCTTCAAAGGCCCCCCGCTCAAAAAAGTTGGCTCCCACGCTCATGCTCCCCAGCGCCCTCACCTCGGCCCGCCCCTCTGCTTGCTGGAGCCAGTTGATAGTTCCTGCCAGGCTCCTGGGGGCTAACCGAAACCCTAGGTCGACCCCATGGGGCACGCCCCGGGGGCCTGGCTCTGCAACGCTTGGGATGGGTGACTCAGAGCCCCAGAGCCGGACTCACCCTGCCACACTGTCGCCACCCGGGCCGCTAGGGTCGCTGCCGGTCATTCAGGGTGGTAGACTGGACAGGGCCCTGGAGAAACCTGCCACATTTGAAGCCTCCCGCGCCAAAATGCAGGGGCCCACGCTCCCGCTTGCCAGGGCCTTTACCTCAGCCTTCCCACCTCTCGCGGCCCAGCCAGAGGATTGGGCCTGCCGGCCTCCTGAGGGCTAACTCTAACCCTAGGTCAGCCCAGGAGGAGCCCCTTCCAAGGGGCCTGGCGCTGCAACGCTGGGGATTGGGGATCCCGGAGCCGCAGTGCGGGACTCACCCTGCCGCCCCACCACCAACAGATCCGCTAGGGTCGCAGCTGCTTATTCAGGGCAGGAGAATGGGCAGGGCACTATGAGCCATGGCAACATTCGAAGGCCCAGGGCGCCAAAGTGCTGGGGAACAAGCTCCCACTCACCATCGCCCTCAACTCGGCCCGCAACTCCGCTCCTCACACAGCCAGCAGGTCGGGCCTGCCAGCCTCCTGGGGCCTAACCCTAACCCTAGGTTGGCCCCCGAGGGGAACCTCCCAAGGGCCCTGGTGTAGCAACGCCAGGGATTGGGGACCCATGAGCCCCAGCGCCGTACTTACCATGCCGCCCCGCCACCCACTGGGCTGCTAGGGGCGCCGCTGGCCATTCAGGGAGGGAGAACTGGCAGGACCTTCCAAGGCCCCCGGCGAGAAAATGCTTGGGCCCATGCTCCAGCTCAGTGGCACCCTCACCTCGGCCTGGCCCTCCTCTACCGCACAGCTAGCGGATCATGCCTGCCGGACTCCTGGGTGCTAACACTAACCCTAGGACGGCCCCAGAGGGGCCCCTCCAAAGGGGCCTTGCACTGCAACGCATGGCATTGAGGACCCCCAAACCGAGGTGCCAGACTCACACTGCCACCCCGCCACCACGCGGGCCGCTAGGGGGGGCGCCGGTCATTCAGTGCAGGAGAACGAGCAGGGCCTTCCGAGTCTCTAGCGACATTCAAAGGCCCCATGCGCCAAAACGCTGGATACCATAATCCCGCTCGCCAGCGCCCTCACCTCGGCCCTCTCCTCCGCTCGCAGCACAGCCGGCGCATTGGTCCTGCTGGCCTACTGGGGTCTAACCCTAACCCTAACCCTAACCCCTAAACTTAAACCCTAAACCTTAACCCCTAATCCTAACCCTAACCCTAACCCTAACCCTACCCTAAACCTAACCCTAAACCCTAATCCTTAAACCCTAAACCCTAACATTAACACTAAACCCTAAACCCTAACCCCTAACCCAAATCCCGAAACCCTAAACACGAAACCCTAACCTTAACCACTAACCCCAAACCCCAAACCCTAACCCTAAACCCTAACCCTAGCCCGACCCCTACCATACCCCTAACCCTACCCCTAACCCTACCCCTTCAGCTAACCCTACCCCTAACCCGTAACCTATCCCTAAACCTAACCCTAACCCGTACCCTAACCCGTACTCTAACGCTAACTCTAACCCGTACCCTAACCCTATCCCTAACCTGTACCCTAACCCTAACCGTAACCCTAACATGTACTCTAACCCGTACCCTAACCCGTACCGTAACCCGAACCTTAAACTGTAACTTAACCTGTAACTTAAACCGTACCCTAAACCTAACCCTAACCCTAACAAGTACCCTAACCTGTACTATAACCTTAACCCTAAACACTAAACCCTGACCCTAACCCATACCATAACTCATACCATAACCCGTACCCTAACCCTAACCGTATCCTAACCCTAACCCTTACCCTAACCGTAACCCTAAACCCTAAACTGTAACCCGTACCCTACCCCTAACCAGTACCCTTACCTTAAACTTAACCCATACCCTAACCCGTACCCTAACCCATACCCTAACCCATACCCTATCCCTAACTCGGACCATAACCCATACCCTAACCCATACCTAAACCTAACCTGTACCCTAACCCATACCCTAACCCATACCCTAACCCTAAACCATACCCTATACCTATCCCTAACCCGATCCCTAACCCGTACCCTCACCCTAACCCTAAACCGTAACCTAACCTGTACCATAACCCTAAACTGTACCCTAACCCAAACCCGTACCCTAACCCTAACCTGTACCCTAAACCGTACCCATTTCCGTACGCCAACACTTACCCTAAACCGTACCCTAACCTGTACCCTAAACCGTACCCTAATGCGGACCATAACCCGTAACCTAACCCTAAACCATACCCTAAACCTAACCCGTACTCCAACCCTAACCCCAACCCTAAACCCAAACCCTAAACCCTAATCTGTACCCTAACCCATAACCTCTAACCTGTAACCCCTAAACGCAACCCTATCCTGTACCCTCTCCTTACCCTAACCCTAACCTCTACACTCACCCATACGCTAACCGTAACCCATACCCTAACCTTAACCCGCACCCTAATCTGTAACCTAACCCCGGGGATTGGGTACACATGAGCACCACCACGGGACTCAGCCTGCCACCCCTCAGGAAACCATGCCCCTTGGGGCGCCACAGAGCATCCCGTGCAGGAGAACTGGTAGGGCCCCCCTGAGCCCCCAGTGATCCTCGGCGGCCCCCTACACCCCAACCCTGAGGCCCACGCTCATCCTGCCCCATGCCTTCCCTTCAGCTTGCCACCGAGCTCGTCGCAGAGACGGCAGATCAGGCCTGCCGGATTCCTGAGGCCTAGACCTTACCCTAGGTCAGCTGGGTAGGGCCCCTCCCCTGGGGCCCGGTGCCGCAGCTGCAGGGACTGAGGACACCTGAGCCCCACTGCAGGACAAAGCCTGCCAGCCTGCAGGAAACCGTGCCCTTTGGGAGGCTGTAGAGCATTCAGGGCGGGAGAACAAGGAGGGCCCCCAGAGACCCCGGCGAACTTCGGCGATCCCTAAACCCAACCTTGAAGCCCATGCTCACCCCACCCTGCACCCTCACCTCAGCCCGCAGCTGAGCTCGCGACATAGTGGGCAGATCTGACCTGCGGGGTTCCTGGGCCCCAACCCTAACCCTAGTTCATCTGTGGAGGGGCCCCTGCCCAGGAGCCTGGAGCCACAGCTGCGGGGATTCAGGACACCTGAGCCCCACAGCAGGACTCAGTCTGCCACTGCGCAGGAAACCGTGCACCTTGTAGGCCATAGAGCATTCAGGGCGGGAGAACAAGGAGGAGCCTCCTGAGCCACCAGCGAACTTCGGCGGCCTCCCGCACCCCAACCCTGAGGCCCACGCTCACCCTCCCCACACCCTCACCTCAGCCCGTGTAGCTCGCCATACAGCCAGCAGATCGGGCCTGCGGGGCTCCTGGGCCTAACCCTAGCCCTAGGTCGGCCGCGGGTCTGGGGGCCTCCCCAGGAGCCTTACACCGCAGCTCCGGGGAATTGGGATACCTGTGCCCCACCGCAGGACTCAGCTTGCCACCTGACAGGAATCCGTGCCCCTTGGGGCTCTACAGAGCCTACAGGGCGCGAAACTTGGGGAGGCCCCCGGAGCCCATCCCCACTTTTGACATCCCCCCATGCCCCAACCCTGAGGCCCATGCTCACCCTCCCCCATGGCCTCCTCTCAGCCCTCCACAGAGCTCCCTGCACAGCCTGCAGATTGTCCCTGCAAGGCTTCTGGACCCTAACCCTTACCCTAGGTTGGCGACAGAAGGGTCCCTCCCCAGGGTCCTGGCACCCCAATCTAGGGGATTGGGGACACCCAAGCCACACCGTAGGACTCAGCCTGCAGCCCTCAGTAAACTGTACCATTTTGGGGCACAACACAGCATTCAGGGCAAGAGAATTGGGCCACCCCTGAGAGCCCCTTCTGGTGAACCCCGACCTTTGTGGGCCCTTCCGGATGAAACCCTAAGGCTCACACTCACCCGCCCTTGTGCCCTCATCTCACTCGGCCTGGGAGTTCTCTGAGCACTGGGCAGTTCGGACCTGCTGTCTCTTGAGGCCTAACCTAACCCTGGGTCTTCTGCTGAGGGTCCCTCCCTGTTTACCTGCCTCCAAGGCAGCAGGCATTGGGCTCACCTCTGCACGACTAGAGGACTCAGCCTGCCCCACAGCAGGAAACTGTCCATTTGGGGTTGCAGCAAGGATTCATAGGAAAATTGGAGAGCCACCCTAAGCCCATCCCAGGCAACCCCCACTTTCAGAGATCTCCCCAGAACCAATTAGTAGTTTCACACTGACCTTTAAACTTGCTCTCCACGGAGATCTTTTGAAATTCTCCACAATTCCAACCGATGGCATCATCCAGCTTCAGTGCCTTACCCAGCTTTAGGTCTTGAGATGGATGAAAATGGGAAGTCATTTCACTGATGATGACGTACTGGTGAACAAAAGATACATGCATAAATGCTTCATATCACTTGGCTTCAGGGAAATGCAAATCTAAACCCCTATAGATGCCATATCACACGAGGCCGAATATCTAAAAATAAGAAGACATGAAACTATACATGTTGGAGAGGATGTGGAGAAACGGGAACCCTCTTACACCCCTGTACGAATGCAGTCCGGTGAAGCCACTCTTGAAAATGGTACGGAGTTTCCTCAAGAAGTTATAAATAAAGCTACCCTATGTCCCAACAATTACACTACTGGGTATTGACCCCAAAGAGACAGAGGTAGTGAAGACGGGACACATGCACCCCAGTGTTCATAGCAGCAATATCCATAATAGACAAAATGTGGAAGGAGTGTAGATGACCATGGATAGATGAATGGATAATGGCGATGTGGATCATATATATATATATATATATATATATATATATATATATATATATATATATACACACACATATGTATATATATAATGGAATATTACTCAGCTATCAGAAAGAATGAATACATACCATCACACCGACCTGGGTGGAGCTGGAGGGTATTATGCTGAGTGGAATAAGTCAATGAAAGAAAGACAATGATCATATGCTTTCACTCCTATGTGGAATATCAGAAACAACAGAAGAAGACCATAGGGGAAGGAAGGGAGAATAGAATGGGAAGTCATCAGAGAGGGAGAAAACCCATGATGGACTATCGCAAGAAACTGATGATTGTTGGAGGAGAAGTTAGGGGGGGATACTGGGTGAGTAGCATTAAGGAGGTCACACGATACAATGAGCACTGGGTGTTACACACAACTGAAAATTTATTGAAGACTACATCTGAAACTAATGATGTACTGTAAGTTGGCTAATTGAATTTAAATTAAAGAACAAAAGACCTCAAATAAATAATCCTAAACATTTGTATGGAAACACTAAAGATTCCAAACAGCCAGTGCAATGTGGAAAAGAGAAACAAAGCTGGAGGACTCACAATTTCAGATTTCAGGTTATACTACAAAGCTGCAGTCATCCTAACAAGAGAGTACGGCACAAAAATAGACACAGTGACCAAAGGAACAGGATACAAGTTTAGACAGAAACCCACAATTATGTGGTCCATGAATCTTCCACAAAGCAAGCAACGATATCAAAAGGGAAAAGGACAGTCTCTACAACAAATGGTGTTGGGAAAACTAGACAGCTACACACAAAAGAATGAAATTAGACTGCTTTCTTACACAATACAGACAAACACAAAACAGTTTCAAGACCTCAACATGAGACCTGAATCCATAAAAATCCTACAGGAGGGAAGACAGTAACTTCTTGACATGGACCATACCAACGTTTTTCTAGACTGTCTCCTGAGGCAAATGAAATGAAAGCAAAAATAAACTATTGGGAATACAGCAAAATAAAAAGTTTCCATATGGCAGAAGAACAATGAAAACGTAAAAATAATAAGACAACCTACTCAAAGGGAGAAGATATTTGCAAAGATCATATGCAATCAAGGGATAGTGTCCAAAACATATACAACTGATACTACTCGACCCCCAAAAGCAAATAATCCAGTTAAAAAATAGGCAGAAGACATGGACAGACATTTCTCCAAAGAAGAAATACAAATGGCCAACAGTCCCGTGAAAAGATGTTCACCATCACCCATCATCAGGAAAATGTAAATCCAAAGGACAATGAGGTAATACCTCAAACCTGTCAGAATGGCTAACATCAAAAGCAAAACAAAGAGCAGGTGTTGGGAGGATGTGGATAAAGGGGAATCCTCGTGAACTGTGGGTGGGAATGCAAACTCTGGTGGCCACCGTGGAAAACAGTGTGAAGGATCCTCAAAAAATTAAATATAGAACTACCCTACGATCCAACAATCACACTACTCGTATTTACCCAAAGAATAGGAAAACAGTAACGTAAAAGGATACGTGCACACCTATGTTTTTTGCACCATTATTTACAATATCACAATATGGAAGCAACCCAAGTGTCTGTAGAAAAATTGACAAATAAGATGATAGATGTGTGTATTCACACACACACACACACACACACACACACACACACACACACACAATGGAGTATTACTCGGCTTGAAAAAGAATGAAACCTTGCCATTTGCAGACACATGGATGGAGCTAGAGAGTATTATCCTAACTAAAATCAGTCAGTCAGAGAAAGACAAATCCCATACGAAGTCACTCTACTGGGGAATTTAAAAAACAAACAAAGATAAATAACTGAAAGAGAAAAAGGAGACACACCAAAATACAAACTCTTAACAAGAGAGAACAAACAGATGGTTACCAGAGAGGAGGTGGATAGAGGGATGAGTGAAATAGATGAAGGGGATTAATAGGATGCTTTTCTTGATGACCACTGAGTAATATAGAGAATTACTGAATCACTCTTGTACACCTGAAACAAATGTAACACTGTATGTTAGCTCTACTGGAATTAAAATAAATTTTTTAAAAAGAATTTTCTTTCAGGAACCTCTTTGAAAAACTTTTCCTGTGCAATGTGCATAAGCCCTACTTGGGAGGATTCATTCTACAATAATTATTCACTCTATGCCTCGAATTCAGATTTCACTGAGTTCTTACTGTGGATCCCAGGCCACGGGAGCCATGGTCCTTTTCTGTCCAGGCTCAGCACCTATGCATTCAAGATTGGAAGTAGAGACACATGTCACTTCACAGTCCAGAAAGCTATTATTGTTTCTGTTTCAGTGTGAGAGAGTCACAGACTTTGGGACAGGTTTCAGAGCAGGTATATTATGGATCCTGGATCTCTACTTCAATGTTCATTGCCTGGATCCATTTGGCTAATAGGTTCCCTGTGGATGGGCTTGCTTCCAAGCACATACATGGAAGATGCAAAGGTGGGTGGGCTTGGTGCGGGACAGGAAGACCAAAAGCAGACAAGAGTCCGACCCCTCCCCTGATCCAGGAACTGCTACGGGAGAGGGTACAGGAGGCAGAATCCATGCGAAACTCCAAGGTCACCAGCTGAACACAGGAGGCATAGGTCAAGGGATCTGGAGATGCAGCGGTTGAAGGCTGCTCTGAGCTACCTCTGGGAGGAAGGGAGGGAAGGAATGAGAAGGAGACACTGCCTGCCCCTGACCCATGCCAGCTGCCCACCACTCCGACACGCATCCATCTACACAGCTGACACAGTCTGGGCTCAGGATGGGCTGGCTCGGGTCCCTTAATGCTCAGTGGGACAGCTGGTCCCAGGGCTCAGAGACATGCTGAGGGAGATGAGAAGGAAAGCTGCCCCACCCAGGGCATCCCCTCCTTGAGCAGACAGCCCTTTAGAACTGCTAAAAAAACCCCACTAACGGGGTTGAAAGACATGCCATGGATGAACTAAGGCATAGAGATGTGTAAAATAACATTCATTTTTACGTTCAGAGCTGTCATCTCAGGAAGTGGGGAGAGCTTCCCTGAAGAAGACTGAGGGGAGGGCAGGCCATGATGAAAAGCGAGACATGGCTCTCCTGATTGGGGGCCTGCAGCCCCCTTCCAGTGCAAGGCATCATCCTCGCAACATATGAGATCGATTGAAGTGTTCCATCAGGGCCAGATGTTTGTCTCGAGAAGGCTACCCTGGCATCGGACTGCACAGGGCACCGGGGACGAGGGACAGATAGAGGACGGACAATACCCCGGAGGCCATGGGGCAAGAGCAGAGACACATGACCTTGAAGATGATGATGAAAAGCAGGAGGTGGCAGCATGGAACTGGCCCGAAAGTACCATGGGAGCAGTGCCCACAGCAACACTCACTGGGTGCCTTCTGTGCCAGGTGTGGCTGACTTCAGTGGGCTCCAGACTAGTCCTGACCACAACTCTAGGAAGTGTGTACCACCCCCAGCCACCTCTCCCCTTGCAGCTGCTAGGAATCACGTTCAAAGACCCTGGTCAGCTTTCGTGGAAACCAAGCAGTGGCTCCCCCGCACGCTGCACCTCTGGTGGTGGTCCAGTTCGACCCTTGTGCCTGGCCAGACACTGATGTCTACCTGTCTCCACACAAATCCACAGACAGGAGTGTGTCCCTGAATTCCACAGCACCTGATGAGACAGATCCACAGAACCCAACACCCAGTGGGTCACTCGGGACCTCACCTATGGTCATGGAGCTCACCATACCTTATTTCTGTCACTTCCCACAGAAAGCCTGGTTCTGATCCCCCACAATACCATACATCCTGGTTGCTGACCTGGGGTCATGCCATGAACTCACATGGCACCTTTCTTTAAGTGAATGCCATGGCTACACCTCCTAGAAAATATTTCTCATGAAGTACAAGTCCACCAGGACTTTGGTGTGAATGGTAGCACACAGCTTGCATGGTAGTAGTCAGTAATTCTAACAAGGGTTAACCCCACCCCCCATCTCACAAAACCTTCCTCCATCCCCACTGAACTCATGGTCTGCCCTCAGAAAACCCTCCAGGAAACAAACCTTTCATCTGAATGCTCTCTTCACCTTCTGCTTCAAATCTTGTCCAACCACAATGATATGAAACTAGAAATCAGTCTCAAGAAAAAAATGGGACAGTCAAAAATAGGTGGAGATTGGGGGGCCTGGGTGGATCAGTTGTTAAGGATCTGCCTTCAGCTCAGGTTGTGATCCCAGGATCCTGGGATCTAGCCCCAAATCAGGCTCCTTGCTCAGTGGGAAGCCCGCTTCTCCCTCTCCCACCCCCATGCTTGCGTTCATCTCTCGCTGTCTCACTCTCTGTCACATACATAAATAATCTTAAAAAATATGTGGAGATTTAACAACATGCTACTGAACAACAGTCAAAGAAGAAATCAAAAAAAAAATTAGAAGTACCTTGACACTGATGAAAAAGAAAACCTACCAAAACTTATGGGATGCAGCAAAAGTAGCTTTATGGGGGACATTCATAGAAATTCAAGTCTTCATCAATCCATGAGAATGCTCTCCAATAAACAACCTGATTTCTGTGGTAAAGAAGTAGAAAATAAAACAACAAACAAAGCCCCAAATTTGTAGAAATAAGGAAATAACAAAATGGAATGCATAAATAAATCCAACGGAGACTAAAAAGACCAAAAAAAAGAAAAAAAAAACAATGAAAATGAGAGCTGCCTTTTTTGGAAAGATAAACAAAACTGACAAACTTAGCTAGACGCACCAAGAGAGACAGAGGACTCGAATACAATCAGGAAGGAAAGATAATGGATTCCTGTCTCATATCAAAATCAAAAGAACTCTTCAACCTTGGACACAACAACTTCTTGCAAGAAAGGTCTCTAAAGGCAAAGGAAATAAAAGCAAAAATGAACTATTGGCAATTCATCAGGATAAAAAGCTTCTGCTCGGCAAAGTAAAAGATCAACAAAACAAGAAGGCAACCTATGGAATCGAAGCAGATATCTGCAAATGATATTACAGATAAAGGGCTGGTATCCAAGATCTATAAAGAACTCCTCAAACTCGACACCCAAAAATGGGCTGAAGACACAAAGAGATACTTCTTCAGAGAAGACATACAAATGGCCAACAGACACATGAAGAAATGCTCCACATCACTTGCCATCAGGCAAATACAAATCAAAACGACAATGAGATACCACCTTACACCAGTTAGAATGGTTAAAATTAACAAGACAGGGGGCACCTGGGTGGCACAGTGGTTAAGCATCTGCCTTCGGCTCAGGGCGTGATCCTGGCATTATGCGATCGAGCCCCACATCAGGCTCCTCCGCTATGAGCCTGCTTCTTCCTCTCCCACTTCCCCTGCTTGTGTTCCCTCTCTCGATGGCTGTCTCAATCTCTGTGGAAAAAATAAATAAAATCTTGAAAAAAAATTAACAACACAGGAAATAAAAAAAAGTCAGAGAGGATGTGGAGAAAGCGGAGCCCTCTTACACCACTCGTGAGAATTCAAGCTGGTACAGCCACTTTTGAAAACAATATGGAGGATACACAAGACGTTAAACACAGAGCTATCCTATGACCCACCAATTGCACTACTGGGTATTTACCCCATAGACGCAGAGTAATGAAAAGAAGGGCACCTGTATCCCAATGTTCATAGCAGCAATGTCCATAATAGACAAACTGTGGAAGGAGCCAAGATGTCCTTCAGCAGATAAATGGACAAAGAAGATGTGGTTCATCTATACAATGGAATATTACTCAGTCATCAAAAAGGATGAATACCCACCATTTGCACCAAGGTGGATGGACCAGGAGGGGATTATGCTAAGTGAAATTAAGTCAAGCAGAGAAAGACAATTATCATATGGCTTCACTCCTATGTGGAATGGAAGGAATAGCATGGAGGACATTAGAAGAAGGAAGGGAAAAGTGAAGGGGGGAATGAGAGTGGGAATGAACCATGAGAGACTACTGACACTGGGAAACAATCTGAAGGTTGCAGAAAGGGAGGGGAAGGTAAATGGGTTATCCTGGTGATGGGTATTAAGGAGGGCACGTGTTGGGGTGCCTGGGTGGCACAGCGGTTAAGCGTCTGCCTTCGGCTCAGGGCGTGATGCCGGCGTTATGGGATCGAGCCCCACAACAGGCTCCTCCACTGTGAGCCTGCTTCTTCTTCTCCCACTCCCCCTACTTGTGTTCCCTCATTCGCTGGCTGTGTCTTTCTCTGTCGAATAAATAAATAAATTCTTTGAAAAAAAAGGAGGGCACGTGTCATAATGAGCACTGGGTGTTATATGCAAACAATGAATCATGGAGCACTACATCAAAAACAAAGGAAGTACTGTAGGGTGAATAACAATTTTAAAAAAAGAGAAAGATATGAAATCCATACAGGAAAACTGTCACAATTTGCAAATGACATGAAATCCCGAAAGATTCCATAAAAAAAAAAAACTGTTAGAATAAAAAAATTCAAGAAAGCTGCAGGATATAAAGTCAATATACAGAGACCTCTTGTCTTTATTTTTTTCAGATTTTATTTATTTATTTGACAGGAAGAGAAAAAGCACGAGCAGGGGGAGTGCCAGAAAGAGGGAAAAGCAGACCCTCGCTTAGCAGGCAGCCCAACACGGGGCTCGATCCCAGAACTCTGGGATCATGACCTGAGCTAAAGGTAGACGCTTCACTTATGGAGCCACCCAGATGACCCAACTTCTTGCATTTCTGTATACTGATGACACACTTTCGCACAGAGAAATTAAAAAAACAACGCCATTTAAAATTGCATAAAAAATCTAGAAATAAAAGTAACCAAGAATGAGAAAGACAGAGTACACTCAACACATGGCAGAAAAGAAATGAAAAATAACTGTCGAGGGGGGCAGAATGTATGGGTCAAAGATTTGGAAGGTAACACAAACAAATGGAAGCATACGCCATGCTCCTTAACTGGAAGAGTTAAGTATGTGAACATGTCCATCATACCCAAAGCAATCGACAGATGTGATTAAATGCCTATATGAATTCCAGTGGCATTATTCGAGGAAATAGAAAAAAGTCCTCAAACTTGTATGGAATCACAAAAGACCCCAAATACCCAAAGCAACCTGGAGAAAGAGGTGCAGTCAACACACTCCTGGATTTCAAGCTAGATTACAAAGCTGTTGTCATCAAAACAGGATGGTACTGGCATAAACACAGACACCAGGTCAGTGGAACAGAACAGAAAGCTCAGAAACTTACCCACACGTAGATGATCCTAACTTACGACACAGTAGCAGAAGATATGCCATGAGGGAAGGACTGTCTCTTCAGTGAGCGGTAACAGGCAAACAGGACACTAAATGCAGAAGAATATAACTGGGCCACTTTCTTACACCACACACAAAATTTTTAATGGATGAATGATTTGAACATAAGACCTGAATCCATAAACCTCCAAGAAGACACAGGTACCAAGTCTCTCGACATTGCTTTTGGCAAAGAGTCTTCAGATGGGACACCAAATGCAAAGGCAACAAAAGCAAAAATAAACAAGTGGAACAACATCAAACTGAAATCTTCCACATGGCAAAAGAAACCAGCAAAAACTTAAAAGGCCACTGACCCAATAAGAAAAAAAATATCTGCGAATCATATGTGTGAGAAGACGCTAATATCCAAAATACACACAACACTCATACAAATGAAATTAAAAAAAACTATATAAAAAATGGGAGGAATATGTGAATAGATACTTTCCAAAGATGGCACACAGGTGCCAACAGACAGAAAACGTTGTTCGACATCACTAATCATCGTCAGGGAAACATCAGTCAAACCCACAATCGGCTATCCCCTCACAACTGTTGGAACAGCAATTGTCCCAGAGACAGACACCACGTGGGGTCAAGGGTGTGCAGACGAGGAGACACTGTGCACTGTTGGTGGGAATGGAAATTGGTGCAGCCACTGTGACAAACGGTATGGAGGTTCCTGAAAAAATAAATAAACTAACCCATGACCCAATAATGGCTCAACTGAGTATTGATTTAAGAACACAAAAATGCTGCCTCAAAAAGACAGATACACTCCCACATTCACTGCAGCATTATTCACAAGAACCAGACATGGAAACACAGACATTGGGGGCCTTATGCCAAGTAACTCAGACACAGAAAGACCAATACCAGATGCTCTCAGGTACATTCCACGAGGAATAAACAAATACTGAACGCATAGATACTGAGAGCAGATTGGTAGGTGCCAGATTCGGGGATGGGGTGGTAGAAACAGGTGAAGGAGGTCAAAGTCTCAATGTTTGAGTGAGAAAATCCGACAGTCATGAAATGTTCTGTCCAGCATGGAGACTAAAACTAACCCCGCAGCATGGGGTATAGTTTTCCCTGCTCTTTGAAAGTACAGAGCTTCTGAGAAACCTTGCACAGCAGAAATGGTGTCAAGAAGGAATGGCCATTAATTTACACGAACAATTAGACAGTGTGCTCAGACTCCAAAATTCCTTCTCTTTGGCTTTTCTTAGGCCTCAGGACACAAGTTTCTAAGGGAGGCCCAGCATAAATGAAGATAAAGCACAGCAGAGGCCCACAGACACCATTCAATGTGCTGGTGGCTGGATGCGGAGAGCGGTTCCCAGTGGAAGGAGGTGGTTGGGGTGCACGCCGCATCTGTCGTGCTTCTCCCCAAAACAGATGCTGAACGCCATTCTCACTGTTCACCTTTTTTCATAAGAGGGAAATCCTCTTCAGGTCTCTTCCTCTTACTGAAGCTGGGTAATAACGTAGTTCTTTCAAGAAAACCCAGTGTCTTACTGTGAACATTTAAAAAGTGGGGGATACTTGTACCTGAGCATTGATGAGGGAGGAGATGTGAAAGGTCCTCCCAGACACAAACCTCAGCAGATCCACTGGGAAAGGCACCTTCCTCAGCATGCAGAACACAGACTACCTCCTACCCCCTGAGAAACCCTCTCCTTTCCCTTGATCAGGACAACCCACAACAGCTGGGATTTACCCCAATTCCTCCATTCTCCTGCTCCTAATAGCTAACCCATCAGCAAATCCTGTGAGCTCCATCTTCAAAATGGACCCAGAATAGGTCTAACCACTCCATCCAAGGCCACCTGTCTGGTCCACAGTGCCCGAGTTCCTGGACAAGCTTCGTCATGGACCTGCCTTGCCATCTTCAACCCTCTGTCAACTGTTCTCAACACTGTAGCCAGGATGGCCCAGTGAAACAGGGTCTCATGGGGTTATAGCACTGGAATGGCTTTCTGTCACCCTCTGTCACCTCTCTGAGCTCATGTCCTAAGCTATCTCCTGTGGCCACAGGGCCTTCTTGCTGCTCCTGGACATACCTGGAATTCTCCTGCCCCAGAGCCTTTGCACATGCTTTCCCTTCTGTTCAGAATGCTCTTGATGTGTTCTCACTCACCTTCGGAGAAGTCTTAATTGGAGTGACAGGGACAGAAGATGAGGCTGTGTGTGTTGGGTGAGGCTGGTGGCTCAGAAGAAGGTTCTCTGCCAGCTCTCCGCCTGTGCCTCCCTTGTCCTCAGCCAGGAACTTGCACACAGCCCTCACCTGTCACAACTCTCACCCAGGAGACCCACAGCCACCCCTGGAGCCCACCCTGAAAACACCCTACTGCAGAATGCATTCATCTCTCCTCTGGGACCCCTGTCAGCTTTACCCAGTCCTGGAACTCCCCCGTCTCCTGAAAAGCTCCCGGATTCCCCCTCTGCTTCCAAAATCACACTGGTGCAAGTCTTTCATGAGAAAGCTATAACGCTAACTAATGAAAGGTTCACACCTACTTTCCCCTTCTGTTGCCTTTCTCTCCACCTTCTTTCCTACCTGTGCAAACTGTAACATATCAGTGGAACATGAACATGCTCTGAGACCTGAATCTTTCATTGCAGCTTTCTGAGGACTCCTTATGTGATAAGACTCTATTGTATCCTACAACAGGGTGTTTTACATCTATCCTCTATAGAATAGTACAGCCCAAATCACTACAATTTTACCTCACTCTTCATGAAGCAGAACACTTTTTCCTTTCTTCTTTTACTTAAATTCCAGTTAGTTCAGATGCCATGGAATATTCTCTTCAGGGGTAGGATTTAGTGATTCCTCACCTGCATACAGTACCCGGTGCTCATCACAAGTGCCCTCCTTAATACCCCTCACCCATTTAACACTACCCCCCACACCCTTGTCCTGCAGCAACACTCAGTTTGTTCTCCAATGTTGAGGCTATTTCCTTGTTTTCCTCTCTCATCACCCCTCCACTCTCTTCATCTGTTTTTTTTCTGAAATTCCAAAACCGTGAGAGTATGGGATATTTGTCTTTCCTCACTGATTTTGCTTAGCTTAATACACTCTAGATCCATCCACATCCTTGCAAATGGTAAGATTTCATTCTTTTTGAAGCTGGGTCATATTCCATATATATATATATATATATATATATATATATATATATATATATATATATATATATATATATCCCACATCTGCTTTATCCATTCATCAGTGCATGGACTTTGGGATTATCTCCATAGTTTGGCTACTGTGGACATTACTGCCATAATCATCATGGTGCATGGACGCCCTTCGAATCTGCATTTCTGTATCCTTTGGGTAAATACCTAGGAGAGCAATTGCTGGATCATGGGGTTGTTCAATGTTTAACTTTTTGAGGAACCCCCACACTGTTTCCCAGACTGGCTGCAACACTTTGCATTCCCACCAAGAATTTGGGAGGGTTCCCCTTTTAGCAGAACATTATCTGCGGGCAATTTAATAAGAGGAAACAAAACCTCTGTGAGATGCACCCAGGGTCAGGTAAGCAGTTGCAGACTTCACCCCAAGGCTCCTGACGCCAAGCCCCTTGAAGCCACCAGCATGCCACTATCCAAAAGAATTCCCAGACTCTCCTTCTGACTCCACCACCGAAGAAACTACAGAGAGAATATGGCACCTCAAAATATCGAGATAATAGATTTAGTAAAAGTAGAAAGTCAAGCTCAACTTTTAAACAGGAACAGGCCGCTTTGGATAATTTTCAATTTCCCCTCCACCCTGATTTTAACTCTTCTGATGAATAAACTAAGCAAAGATGAAACATCACCTTTGTCAAATGACATCATCCAAGTCTGTATCAGATGAAAAAAACCACCTAACCCTAGATGCTTGCCACTCAACCATATCTTAGGCCCAATTGAATAAACACTGTTAGATGAAGGAACAAATTAGATGTTACAAACAGGCACAGAGTGAATCTCACATTCCCTTTCTAATAAAAGAGGGTTCCTAGGAAACAGATGGTCAAAATACATTTGTAAGCAATAAATGGACAGAGAAATTGTGATCCCCTGCAAAGTTCTACCTGCAGGGAAACTAAGTAATTCTTGCACCAAACCCAGAATGCTGGCAGCTACTTCAATTTTACTTTGTGGCCCAACTAGAGAAAAGAGAAAAGCCCAGGAGGTTTTGGGATAATGAGAGGTTTTACCTCCAGCCCTGACATAGATAGGACATTTTGCCAAACATACCTGTGCTTTCTCTGAACACTGGCATCCTGTGACAAGCTGCCTCGCTGACTGCGATGCTGACATTCAAAACCTCGGGTGTCTTGGAGCCAGAGCAGAGAAGTGCCGTCAGCTGGGGAGAAGAAGTCACCTCTGACCTAAAGCCTGCACACCTGCTTCGGTTTCTGGGCGAAGGGGCAACACATACTTGTAGTTTAGCAGTAATTATCTTCATTCTCAATAGACCAATGACCTTGCCTTTTCTGGAAAGCAGACTTACTCTTCTAAAGAAAACCTCAATTCGTCTATTCCCAATGCAACTAGAGTGGAACATTTATTTCTCACTTAAATAGAAAACACTGTTATTGTTGACAATGCGTGAATGAACTTTCAAAAACATTTTAGAGAGAAAGGAAGAGACCTGTATTCAAACCCAAGTCAAGACAGCTGCCTGGGAGACACAATCTTCACCAAGAAGCGAGTGCCCCCGGGGAAAGAACATTTGGGGCAGGCTTATATATTTTTTTCTGTTTTGTTTTACGTACAGAGTTACACACCACAATGAGGATCTTCTTAGATTCCAGAAAGTGACAGACTCTTTCTTATGTTTTCAGTATGTACACGTCAGTATGACTTTAATCTTATGGGAGCCAAAGAGGTTCCTTATTTTTTCTTATATTTATGTTGGCATTTTTTGGTTATTGTTTTCTTCTCGAAGCAGATGTACAACATGTGCTTGGGGCAGAAATAGGGCACATGTTTTGAGGTGTTGCCCAGTCATTTTGAGCCAGGTAAAATGTTAAAGGATAGCTTCCCTGGGAGCCCAGGATCAGGGCCCACAGATGATATAAGATAAAAATTACTTTCATCATTATAATTACTCCTAAATGGAGGAATTTGAGACAAAAGCACCTTTCACAAGAGTACCAAGAAATCAAAATGATGCCCACAGAAGGCTGCCTGTCCATGGTCAGCACAGGTAACAGAAGTGTTCACAGTCTCTGGACTCCTGCCCTTCTCCTGCCCAAATCTCTGAAGCACACAGACCTCTTAAAATCAGAATTGTAGAACTGCTAGACACCTTAGAGATGTCTGGCACCATTCCCTTGGACTGCAGAATAAAACACAGTAGCTCGTTGTCACAAACTAATTTCAACATGAAGTGCCCCCTGAATGCACTAAGTTCTTTTTCTGCAAATGTTGACTAATGTAAGTCACAGTCATACCATATAAACACTACGATGGCTGGGAAGTCATCGTAGGTAAGTCAATATTTTAGCCATGTTTATAAGCATTGGCTCACTTTGTAGAAGAGGCTGAGCTGAGTGTTTTTAAATACTAATTCAGACTTGTTTTACAGCACCCTCTGAACATACCAGAGCCTGAATCGACAAAAAAGATATTTGGTTTCAGTAACTTTAATACCAGAAAAATATTATACTGTCTGTATTCCTTAGGAACTTTGAGTATCTTACCTAGAGGTCCTCCACTGAGATAATGATCTTAATGATCACCATGGACAGATGTGAAAAGGCCCGCTGAATTCATTCCAGTTGTCCACATGACAAGAAAATCCTGATACTTCATAGGTTTCCAGATCGAGAAGACCAGAGATAAGAGGGAAATAGTACCCTGTATGGAACAACAAGGGATTTGGAGTCAAATTGGGGATCCCACTTAGGTTTCTGACACTAAAATCCTCTGTGACTCATATCATCCGAGTCCCTTTCTAACCGTCTGAAAATGTGCCTAAAAATATCTACATCCTAGTTTGAAGTTTAAGAGGGAAAATGCTACAAAGAGCCAGTATGATGTCCCTCAAGAACAGGTGCTCAGGAAGCCATAATTGCTATTAGGTCTATTTCTTTTCCAGAAGAAAGAACACATGTTGAATCCATATTTCTCATAGATGACTCACCAGATGATTTTCAAACCTGAAGGAAGGCCAAGAAGTCGCTGTTGTGTCATATTTCACTCAGAAATCATATTGTTGGACTGGTGAGGACGATACGATAGCAACGTCATCACTAAGAGTGGGGAGCTTCCCATTTCCATATGGCCATGATGACCCCCTTAGCTCAGGGCCACCAGAAAGGACAGCTGAGGGGGACCACAGGCCAAGGCTGCCAGGTGTGGATGGGGCAGGCAGAACTCTGACTTAAGGCTCAACTCCTGTCTAGCTTATTATAATGCTCTTCACAAAGAAAGTGCCATTGTGTGTGAGCCATCATGTAAAGAAGGTTCAGAATTTCCATTGAGATTCCCTCTCTGACCTTTAGGATATGTAGCAAAGTTCCATTTAATTTTTAAACATTGAAGGACTTCCTGGTTTTCTTTTTGCTAAGACTGTGGCTCAATTCCCCTGTGGTCTAAGAATAGAATCTAGTTAATTTCAGGGTTTAACATTTGTAGCCTTGATTCGTGGCCCCACCTATCATCTATTTGGGTAAAGAGTCTATGACCACTTGAAAATAATATATTCTGCACTTATTATGGAATGTTCCCTATGTGTCAATTAGGTCACATTTGTTACCAATGTTTTGTCTGCTTTTTCTGTCAGATATTGAGAAAGGTATATTAAAATCTTCAAACAATGCTGCTCTATTCATCGTGGCATCGGAGAGTCTACCAGTGTTAGAAGGCAAGAGAAACAAAAAGTATAAGAATTGAGGGGATAATTGTGACTATTCACAGATAATACGATTGTGTACATAGAAAATCCAAAACAGTCTATAAATACCCTATTAGAATTAAAAATGCAATTTATAAATTTGAGATGGATTGTAGCTTCCCATTGGACAGTTTCTGAAAGAAAACGTAGAACCTGTCAATCTTGGGGTAGGACATAGGGTGCACTAACCATTTAAAAGAATTCAGTGGTACTTCATAAAAATGTGACATTTCTCCTTATCTTATGACCATAAGAAAATGAAAAAGTGAACCGCAGGCTGGGAAGTAAAGATTTGCAATACACACACTGACAAAGACTTGTCAATAAAGAATTCCTGCTCATCAACCATAAAAAGACAATTTATAAACAAATACTTCACAAAAGATTGACTGATGACCAATATGAACAGGAAAGGGTGCTCTACAGTATAATTTTCAGGCACAGCAAGGCCTTTCCTAAAATGAAAACATACACACAAACCAGTATTCCCTAGATGGATGACATCCTTATTTCTGAGGACAGCTTGAAGAACAGACTAGCATCAAAGTAAAGTGATGGAATTCCTGACACTCAGAGGATGGATGGACAATTGACCTCAAACTACAGTACAATTTCTAGGCATCATTCGGTCCTATGAAGGCAGACAACTACCACACCCCTTCCTACACCACACAGGTTGCTTCCCAACCCCTACCATAAACGAAGAAGATGAGAAACAGATAGGACTAGTAGGAAATAGCAAAAATCACATGTGGGGATTATCCTGAAACACACTGATCACATAACTAGTGTAAGGAAGTGTAAGGAACTGACAAGGACAGAGACTAAAGAGGTACTTCTTTGGGAAATGTTGTCTGAAATCATCACACGTTGGTACCAGCTAATGAGGGCTCTGAGCATATCCTAGGATTTGCTCACAAGGGTCTGCAACACCATCGCTGAGGACTGAAACTCTTCAAGACCTCAAAGCTTTCCTGATTGACTATTGGACTAAGAGATTCCCATGTTCTGAAAACAGATACCAACTAATTGAAAGGTTCACCTGGGCTCTCTCGGAGGCCCTACAAGTAGCTGAACCATTCACTGAAAATCAATTAAACACACACACACACACACACACACACACACACACACACACACACACACCTGTCATTTCACCAATTACTTAAACATTCAAGGTTCTTCCTACCTTTTCTTTTTCACATTGATATTTATACTCACATGAAATGTCATCATTTCTAATGAACACTGATGTCAAAATAGAGATCCATTGACACAATATTCACAAAATGGAACTTCCCTGCTGTCATTTTCAATATAGCATTTTTTAAAGTTCATACATATTTTAGGTTTTTGGTAACTTATACAGGAGAAGATTAGCATTGACAAACTCTAAATACTGACCTTGAGGTTTAAGCCTAGAGAACAAGAATTGTCCAATTTCATAGATAATAAGGAACCAAAGGGAAAGCATGGAAGCTGTAGTCGAATAATTTTACACATATGCATCCCCTATTATTCTACTACTGAGGGGCGTGTTTTATTACCACTCTGCATGCATCAAGTGTCTTCCACGTGACACCTGCACAGGTATAATGAATTACTACAGTAGAATGAAATGTCTGGGAACTACGTGGTGGCATCTATAATGAACAATTCAATTTCGATCTTATATTTGGTGAACTTCCACTGTCTGTCCCTTTAGACAATGGACCCTAAACAGAAGGGGGAATGAACCACGAGAGACTCTGGACTCTGGGAAACAAACTGAGGGCTTCAGAGGGGAGAGGGGTGGGGGATTGGGATGGGCCAGTGATGGGTATTAAGGAAGGTACATATTGCATGGAGCACTGGGTATTATATGCAAATAATGAATCACAGAACACTACATCAAAAACTAAGGAAATACTGTATAGTGACTAACATATCATAATAAAAAATTATTATTAGAAAAAAACTAAAGGTAAAAAAAAACAATACAGCTTTTCTGTTTCAAGAACAATCACAATTGAGAAAAAACTAACTTCCAATCCCTAAAGCAAAACACAGACCAAGTTCCATCTCACTCCCCTTTATTCACATTCTCTGTGGGTTCTAAGCTATTTCCCTACCTCTTTTCCTGCTGTGCAGGGAGCCCGGGCTCGATCCCAGAACCCTGGGATCATAACCTGAGCCAAAGGCACATGTTTAACTGGCTGAGCCAGCCAGGAGCCCCAGCCATGTTTTCCTTAAGCAAAAGGACACTTTCTCACAATGCCTTCACATGACTTCACATGGTACCAGAGATCTGCATTTGCCTCTAGGAGGTTGCAGATGAAGGCAATTGCAAACTCTCACAGTGGTTTATCAAATACAATGACCTGCCTGGTGACAGTGAAACTCTTATGAGCCCACGAGAGGGTGCTGTGACACTCAGCTGTGGCTGGGCTGGCACAGAGAACCAAATCCATTTCCCTGCCTGATGTCTGTGAGGAACAGATGCCCCCACTGTGAATGAGACCCTGCCACTGAGCTGTCCAGAGATGGCCATCCTCACGGAGGATGAGGATAAAGGACAATGCCTGAGGAGACCTCATCTGTCTCTTTTATCTTTTCATATTTTTGACAGTGGACAAATCACTGCCTAGGAGTCCCCAACTACCTTAGTCTCATCTGTGAATGGCCAAGAAGTTTTACAAAACACTTAAGATTTTGACCTCACAAATGCCCACAACCACTTACCATAGGGATTCAACATTAAACAAAGATACTGTTCGTTGGAAGAGAGGTCCTGCCCACTGTTGTTTCTCACTTATATGCTCATCTTCTTTACCTCATGGTAACATAACCACCTTGATTCCTGCTTCCGCCTTCAGGAAGGCTGAGGTGACTTGAAGGGCATTACCCTGACATCGTTCTTTCTTAGCAATAAGATGTGGACATTTCCCTAGTCCTACACACCCAAAGTTGAATCGGAATCAGGATTGAGGAGGTGATGAGAGTTGAAGGTGTTTTCCTGTACACGGTGGTTTATTACCAATAAGGATGGGTCAGAGTCCTCGAAATTCCAGAACCTTTTCATTAATGCTTCCTAATCGTGAAAGATGATGTACATTGGTCTTTCCCTGTATAGTGTGGTGACTCAGAGAAAAGTGCTTAACCCTTTCGTCAGACTTCCGCGACCACTTTGGGGCTGGCTTCCATATTCACAAAGGATGATGTTAGGGCTATGAGGGTTCCTATACACTGTTATTTCTTACAGATAAGTGTATGGCATTTTTGTTACATTGCCAGAACCACTTAGCGTTGGGCTTGCCGGCCTCCTGGGGATGAACCCTATCCCTAGTCGGCCCCCGAGGGGCCCCTCCAAGGGGCCTGGTGCCACAACGCCGGGGATTGGGGACCCCTGAGCCCAGCGCTGGAGTCACCCTGCCGCCCCGCAGCAACCCAGGCTGCTAGGGGCGCCGCCAGTCTTTCAGGGCGAGAGAATGGGCAGGGCCCTCCAAGCCCCCGGTGACCTTCGAAGGCCCCCCACGCCAAAATGCTTGGGCCCACACTCCCTCTCGCCAGCGCCCTCACCTCGGCGTGCCCCTCCGCCTGCGGCAGAGCTGGCAGAAGGGGCCTGCTGGACTCCTGGGGCCTAACACTTAAACTAGGTCGGCCCCCGAGGGGCCCCTCCCAAGGATCCTGGCACCGCAATGCCGGGGATTTTGAACCCCCGTGCCCCAGTGCTGGACTCACTCTGCCACCCCACAAGCACCCAGGGTGCTAGGGGTGTTGCCAGTCATTCAAGAAGGGAGAACGGGCAGGGCCCTCTGATCCCCCTGCTACCTTCAAAGGCCCCCCACGCAAAAACTCTGGCTCCCACGCTCCTGCTCCCCAGCGCCCTAACCTCGGCCCACCCCTCCTCTCGCTGCAGAGCTGGTGGATCGGGCCTGCTGGCTTCCTGGGGGCTAAAACTATCCCTAGGTCGCCCCTAAGGGGACTCTCCCAAGTGGCCTGGCGCCGCTTGCCAGGGATTGGGGACCCCCAAGTCCCAGCACTGGAAGCACCCTGCCGCCCGGCCGCCACATGGGGCGCTAGGGGTGTCACCAGTCCTTCAGGGCGACAGAACTGGCAGGACGCTCCAAGCCACCTGCAACCTTCAAATGCACCCCGAGCCAAAGCCAAAATACTCTGGCCCACGTCCCTGCTCGCCAGCTACCTCACCTCGACCCACACCTCCATTCACCGCACATGGGCGGCACGAGCCTGCCAGCCTACTGGGGGCTAACCCTAACCCTAAGTCGGCCCCCAAGGGGCCCGTCCCAACGGGCCTGAGGCCACAACACTGGGTATTAGGGAGCCCCGATCCCCAGCGCCGTACTCACCCTGCCGCCCCGCTGCCACCCGGGACGCTAGGGGTGCCACTGGTCATTCAGGGCGGGAGAACGGGCAGGGGCCTCCAAGCCCGCGGGACCTTCGAAGGCCCCCCCATCCAAAATGCTTGATCCCATGCTCCCGCTCCTCAGCACCCTCACCTCAGCCCTCCCCTCCACTCGCCGCAGAGCCTGCGGATGAGGCCTGCCCTCCTCCTGGGGGCTACCCAGAACCCTAGGTTGTCCCCTGAGGGGCCCCTCCGAAGGGGCCTGGCACTGCAATGCCTGGGATTGGGGACACTCGAGCCCCAGCGCCGGACTCACCTTATCGCCCCGCTGCCACCCGGGCCGCCAGGAGCACCGTCTGTCATTCAGGGAGGGAAAATGGGCAGATCCCTCCGAGCCCCTGGTGACCGTCGAAGGCCCCCCGCGCCAAAACGCTTGGGCCCATGCTCCTGCTCACCTGCGCCCTCATCTCGGTCCGCCCCTCCGCTCGCTGTAGAGCCAGTGGATCGGGACTGCAGGCTTCCTGGGTGTTACCCTAACCTTTGGTGGGCCCCCACGGGGCCCATCCCAGGTTCCTATTGCTGCATCACTGGGGACTGGGGACTCCGGAGCCTCAGCGCCGGACTCACCCTCCCTCCCTACCGCCACCTGGGCTGCTAGGGGCACCGCCGTTCATTCAGGAAGGGAGAATGGGCAGGGCCCTCCCAGCGACCAGCGACTTCTAAGGACCCCTGCACCAAAATGCTTGGGCCCACGCTCCTGCTGGCCAGCGCCCTTACCTCGGCCCTCCCCTCCGCTCGCCGCACAGCTGACGGATCGGGCCTGGGGGCCTTCTGGGGGCTAACCCTAAAGGTAGGTCGGCCCCCTCGTGGCCCCTCCCAAGGGGCCTGGCGCTGCAACAACGGGGAAAGGGGACTCCTGAGCCCCAGCGCTGGACTCACCATGCCCCCCGCTGCCACCCGGGCCACTAGGGGCACCGCCGGTCGTTCAGGGCGGGAGAATGGGCAGGACCCTCCCAGTGAACGGCGACCTTCGAAGGCCCCCCGCACCAAAGCACTAGGGCCCATGCTCCCGCTCCCATCGCCCTTACCTCCGCCTGCCCCTCCGCTCGCCACACAGCCGGCGAATCAGGCATCCTAGCCTCCTGGTGGCTAACCCTAACCCTAGGTAGGCCCCCTAGGGGCCCATCCCAAAGGGCCTGGAGCTGCAACACCGGGGATTGGGGACCCCCGAGCCCCAACTCCAGACTCTCCCTGCCACCCCGCTGCTAAACGGGCCGCGAGGGGCGCGGTCGGTCATTCAGGGCAGGAGAACAGGCAGGGCCCTCCGAGCCCCTGGCAACCTTTGAAGGCCCCTTACACCAAAATGCTTGGGCCCACCTTCCCGCTTGCCAGCGCCCTCATCTCATCCCACCCCTCTGCTCGTGCACGGCTGGAGGATCGGGCCTGCCGGCCTCCTGGGGGCTAACCCTAACCCTAGGTCAGACCCGAGGGGCCCCTGCCAAGGGGCCTGGCGCCGCAACGCGGGGATTGGGGACACCCGAGCTGCAGCGCCGGACTCACCCTGCCGCCCCGCCGCCATTCGGGCTGCTAGGGGTACAGCCTGTCATTCAGGGCGGGAGAATGGGCAGGGCCCTCCTAGCCCCCGGCGACATTCGAAGGCCCCCTGCACCAAAACATTTGGGCCCACGCTCCCGGGCCTGCCGGCCTCCTGGGGGCTAACACTAACCCTAGGTCGGCCCCCGTGGGGCCCCTACCAAGGGGCCTGGCCCAACAACGCCGGGGATTGGGGACCCCAGAGCCCCAGCCAGGACTCATTTTGTCGTCCCACCGCCACCCGGGCTTCTAGGGGAGCCGCCGTTCATTCAGTGTGGGAGAACAGGCAGGGCCCTTAGAGCCCAAGGCGACATTCGAAAGTGCCCCGCCCCAAAATGCTCCCATGGTCCCCCTCGCCAGCGCCCTCACCTCAGAACGCCGATCCGCTCGCAGCACAGCTGACATTTCGGGATTGCCAGCCTCCTGAGGTCTAACCCTAACCCTAGGACAGCCCCCGAAGCATACATCCCAAGGGGCCTGGCGCCTCACGCTGGAGATTGGTGACCCCCGAGCCGCAGCGCCAGACTCACCTTGCCGCCCCACTGCCACCCGGGCCGCTAGGGGCGCTGCCAGTCATTCAGTGCTGGATAATGGGCAGGGCCCTCTGAGCCCCTGGAGACCTTTGAAGGCCCCCAGCGACAAAACGCTTCGGCCCACGCTCCCACTTGCCAGCGCCCTTACCTCGGCCCACCCCTCCACTCACCTCACAGCTGGCGGATCAGGCCTGCCAGCCTCCTGGGGGCTAACCCTAACCGTAGGTCAGCACCCGAGGGGCCCGTCCGATGGGGCTGGTGCCACAACGCCTGGGATTGCTGACACCCGAGCCCCAGCGCCGGACTCACCCTGCTGCCCCGCCGCCAACCGGGCCGCCAGGGGCGCCGCTGGTCATTCAGGGCAGGAGAACAGGCAGGGCCCTCCGAGCCCATGGCGATCTTCGAAGGCCCCCCATCCTAAACGCTTGAGCCCTCGCTCCGGCTCCTCAGCGCCCTCACCTCGGCCCGCCCCTCCGCTCGCCGCAGAGCCGGCGGATGAGGCCTGCGCTCCTAGGGTGTCCCCTGAGGGGCCTAGGTTGTCCCCTGAGGGGCCCCTCCGAAGGGGCCTGGCACCGCAATGCTGGGGATTTGGGACCCCCGAACCCCAGTGCTGGACTCACTCTGCCACCCCGCAAGCACCCAGGGCGCTAGGGGCGTTGCCAGTCATTCAGGAAGGGAGAACGGGGAGGGCCCTCCGATCGCCCTGCGACCTTCAAAGGCCCCCCGTGCAAAAACTCTGGCTCCCATGCTCCTGCTCGCCAGCGCCCTAACCTCGGCCCATGCCTAAGCTCGCTGCAGAGCTGGCGGATCAGGCCTGCTGGCTTGCTGGGGGCTAACCCTATCCCTAGGTCGCCCCCAAGGGGCCCCTCCCAAGTGGCCTGGCACTGCATGCCATTGATTGGGGACCCACAAGTCCCAGCGCCGGACGCACCCTGCCGCCCCGCCGCCATGTGGGGTGCTAGGGGCATCGCCAGTCCTTCAGGGCGACAGAATGGGCAGGACCCTCTGAGCCACCTGCAACCTTCGAAGGCACCCCGAGCCAAAGCCAAATGCTATGGCCCACGCTCCCGATCGCCAGCTACCTCACCTCGACCCACACCTCCATTCACTGCACATGGGCGGAACGAGCCTGCCAGTCTCCTGGGGGCTAACCCTAACCCTAGGTCAGTGCCCGAGGGGCCGGTCCCAAGGGGCCTGGCGCCGCAGCCCTGGGTATCAGGGACTGCCGAGCCCCAGCGCCGGAGTCACCGTGCTGCCCCACCACCACCCGGGCCGCTAGGGTGTCCCTGGTCATTCAGTGCGGGAGAACAGCAGGGCCCTCTGAGCCCACGGCGACCTTCGAAGGCCCCCACATCCAAAACGCTTGAGCCTATGCTCCCCATCCTCAGCACCCTCACCTTGGCCCACTCCTCCACTCCCTGCAGAGCTGGTGGATGAGGACTGCCTTCCTCCTGGGGCTACCCATAACCCTAGGTTGGCCCCTGAGGGGCCCCTCCGAAGGGGCCTGGCACCACAATGCCTGGGATTGGGGACTCTCGAGCCCCAGCGCCGGACTCACTATGTTGCCCCGCCACCACCCGGGCCGCTAGGAGCACCGTCAGTCATTCAGGGAGGGAGAATGGGCAGATCCCTCCGAGCCCTGGCGACCTTCGAAGGCCCCCCGTGCCAAAGCTCTTGGGCCCATGCTCCCGCTCGCCTGCACCCTCACCTCGGTCTGCCCCTCCACTCGCTGCACAGCTGGTGGATCTGGACTGCCAGCCTCCTGGGTGTTACCCTAACCGTTGGTGGGCCCCCGAGGGGCCCATCCCAGGTTCCTATTGCCGCAACACTGGGGATTGGGGACTCCCGAGCCCCAGCGCCCAACTCACCCTCCTGCCCTACCGCCACCTGGGCCGCTAGGGGCGCCGCTTTCATTCAGGGAGGGAGAATGGCAAGGGCCCTCCAAGTCACTGGCGACCTTCGAAGGCCCCCCGCACCAAAACGCTTGGGCCCATGCTCCTGCTGGCCAGCGCCCTTACCTCGGCCCTCCCCTCCGCTCACCGCACAGCTGGCTGATCGGGCCTGTGGGCCTTCTGGGGACTAATCCAAATCCTAGGTCGGCCCCCTAGTGACCCCTCCCAAGGTGCCTGGCGCCTCAGCGACGGGGATTGGGGACTCCTGAGCCCCAGCGCCAGACTCACCATGCCCCCCACCGCCACCTGGGCCACAAGGGGCACTCCCGGTCATTCAGGGTGGGAGAACAGGCAGGACCCTCTGAGCCCCTGGTGACATTCGATGGCCCCTCGCTCCAAAACTTTGGGCCCACTTTCCCGCTCGCCAATACCCTCATCTCAACCCGCCCCTCCGCTCACCGCACAGCCAGGAGATTGGGCCTCCTGGCCTCCTGGGGGTAACCCTAACCCTAGGTCGGCACCTGAGGGGGCCCTCCTAAGGGGCCTCGTGCCACAACGCCAGGGATTGGGGACCCCGAGCCCCAGCACCTGACTCACCTGCCGCCCAGCCGCCACTCGGAGGCTTGGGGTGCTGCCGTTCATTCAGGGCGGGAGAACGGGCAGGGCCCTCCAAGACACGGTGACCTTCGAAGACCTCCCGCGCCAAAACGCCCAGGCCCACCCTCCCACTCACCAGCGCCCTCACGTAGGTCTGCCACTCCTCTCTCCACACAGCTGGCGAATAGGGCCTGCTGGCCTCCTAGGGGCTAAACCTAACCCTAGGTTGGGCCCCGAAGGGCCCCTCCCAAGGGGCCTGGTGCCACAACGCCGGGGATTGGGGACCCCCAAGCCCCAGTGCCGGGTGCACCCTGCCGCCCCTCCCCACCCAGGACACTAGGGGCGCCGCCATTCATTCACCATGGGAGGATGGACAGGGCCCTCCGAATCCCCGCCAACTTTTGAAGGCGCCCCCAAAAAAAATGCTTGGGCCCAGGCTCATATTCACCAGAACCCTCACCTCAGCCCAACTCTCTGCTCGATGCCCAGGTGGTGTATCGGGCCTGCCAGCCTCCTGGGGGCTAACCCTAACCATAGTTCAGCCCCCGAGGGGCACTTCCCAGGGGCCTGGCGTCACAACGCTGGGGATGGGGACCCCGAGTCCAAGTGCTGGACTCACCCTGCTGCCCTTCAGCCACCTGAGCTGCTAGAGACCACTGGTCAATCAGGGCGGGAGAATGGGCAGGGCCCTCGGAGCCCCTGCTGACCTTCGAAGGCCCCCCGTGCAAACATTGGCTCCCATCCTCCTGCTGCCAGTGCCCTCACCTCAGCCCGCCCCTCTGCTTGCTGCAGAGCCAGTGGATAGTGCCTGCCAGGATCCTGGGGGCTAACTGAAATCCTAGGTCGGCCCCGTGGGGTACAACCCAAGGGGCCTGGCTCTGCAACGCTGGGGATTGGTGACTCAGAGCCCCAGAGCCAGACTCACCCTGCCACACTGTTCCCACCCAGGCCGCTAGGGGCGCCGCCGCTCATTCAGGGCGGGAGAACGGACAGGGCCCTGGAGAAACCATCGACATTTGAAGCCTCCTGCGCCAAAATGCAGGGGCCCACGCTCCTGCTCGCCAGAGCCTTTACCTCGGCCCATGCACCTCTCCCGGTCCAGCCAGAGGATTGGGCCTGCCGGCCTCCTGGGTGCTAACTCTAACCCTAGGTCCGCCCATGAGGAGCCCCTCCCAAGGGGCCTGGCCCCACAACGCTGGGGATTGGGGATCCCTGAGCCGCAGTGTGGAACTCACCCTGCCGCCCCACCGCCAAGGAGCCGCAAAGCGCGCCGCTGGTTATTCAGGGCAGGAGAACGGGCAGGTCCCTTTGAGACATGGCAACATTCAAAAGCCCAGGGTGCAAAAACGCTGGGGACCACGCTCCCGCTCTGCATCACCCTCAACTTGGCCCGCACCTCCGCTCTTCGCAGAGCCAGCGACTCGGGCCTGCCAGCCTCCTGGGCACTAACACTAACCCTAGGATAGCCCCTGAAGGTCCCTTCCTAAGGGGCCTGGCGAAGCAACGCCAGGGATTGGGGACCCCCAAGCCCCAGCGCCAGATGCACGCTGCCGCCCGCCCCACACGTGCCGCTAGGGGCGCCGCCATTCATTCAGGGTGGGAGAACTGGAGGGCCCTCCGAACCCCTGCCTACATTCGAAGGTGCACCAAACCAAAAAGCTTGGACCCAGGCTTATGTTCACCACCACCCTCACCTCGCCTCAATTCTCTGCTCGATGCACAGGTGGTGTATCGGGCCTGTGGGGCTCCTTGAGGCTAACCCTAACCATAGGTCGGCCCCCGAGGGGCTCTACCCAAGGGGCCTGGCATCACAACGCTGGGGATGGGGATCCTGAGCCCATGTGCCGCACTCACCCTACTGCCCTTCAGCCACTGGAGCCGCTAGAGGCCCCGCTGGTCAATCAGGGCAGATCGGGCAGGGCCCTCCGAGCCCACGCTGACCTTTGAAGGCTCCCCGCGCAAAAACGTTGGCTCCCAGGACCCTGCTCACCAGCGCCCTCGCCTCGGCCCGCCCCTCCGCTTGCTTCAGAGCTGGTGGATAGGGCCTGCCGGGCTTCTGGCAGCTAACCAAAACCCTAGGTTGGCCCTGTGGTGACATCCCCAGCGGCCTGGCTCTGCAATGCTGGGGATTGGTGACTCAGAGCCCCAGGGCCAGACTCACCCTGCCGCACTGTCCCCACCCAGGCCGCTAGGGGCACCGCTGGTCATAGAGGGCGAGAGAAGGGCAGGGCCTTCTGAGCCACCAGTGACATTCAAAGGCTCCCCGCGCCAAAACACTGGTGCCCACGCTCCCCCTCCCCAGCGCCCTCACCTCGGCCCGCACCTCCGCTCACTGCACAGTGTGCGGATTGGGCCTGAAGGTCTCCTTGGGGCTAACCCTAACCCTAGGTCGGCGCCCCAGGGGCCCCTCCCAAGGGTCCTGGTGCCACTACACTGGGGATCTGGGACCCCAAGCCCCAAAGCCAGACTCACCCTCCCACAACGCTGCCACCCGGGCCGCTAGGGGTGCCGCCGGTCATTCAGGGCGGGAGAATGGACAGAGCCCTGGATAAACCGGGACATTTGAAGACTCCAGCGCCAAAATGCAGGGGCCCACAATCCCGCTCCCCAGCGCCTTTACCTCGGCCCACCCACCTCTTGCCGCCCAGCCAGAGGATCGGGCCTGCCAGCCTCATGGGGGCTAACTCTAACCCTAGGTCGGCCCAGGAGGAGCCCCTCCCAAGGGGCCTGGCACCGCAACACCGGGGATTGGGGATCCCCGAGCCACAGCGTGGGATTCACCCTGCCGCCCCACTGCCAACGGAGCCGCTAGGGGCGTCACTGGTTATTCAGAGCAGGAGAATGGGCAGGTCCCTCCGAGACATGGCACATTCAAAGGCCCAGGGCGCCAAAACGCTGGGGCCCACGCTCCCGCTCTGCATCCCCCTCAACTCAGCCCACACCTCCGCTCCTCGCACAGCCGGCGACTCGGGCCTGCCGGCCTCCTGGGCGCTAACCCTAACCCTAGGACGGCCCCTGAGGGTCCCTTCCTAAGGAGCCTTGCGGTGCAACGCCGGGGATTGGTGACCCCCAAGCCCCAGCGCTGTGTGCACACTGCCGCCCGGCCCCACATGGGCCACTAGGGGCGCCGCCATTCATTCTCAGTGGGAGAACTGGCAGGGGCCTCCGAACCCCCGCCCACCTTCAATGGCGCCCAGAACCAACATGCTTGTGCCCAGGCTCATGTTCACCAGCACCCTCACCTCGGCCCAACTCTCCGCTCCACGCACAGGCGGTGTATAGGGCCTGCCGGCCTCCTGGGGGTAACCCTAACTGTAGGTCGGCCCCCGAGGGGCCCTTCCCAAGTGGCCTGGCGCCCCAACGCCGGGGATGGGGCAACCGAGCCCAAGTGCCAGACTCACCCTGCTGCCCTTCAGCCACCTGAGCCACTAGGGACCCCGCTGGTCATTCAGAGCGGGAGAACGGACAGGTCCCTCCGAGCCCCCGCTGACCTTCGAAGGCCCCCCACCCTAAAATGCTTGGGCTCATGCTCAGGCTCGCCAGCGCCCTCACCTCGGCCCACCCTGCTGCGTGCCGCACAGACGCTGATCGGGTCCACCGGCATCCGGGGGGCTAACCGTAACCCTAGATCGACCCCCGAGGGGCCCCTCCCAAGGGGCCTGGCGCTGCAACGCAGGGGATTGGGGACCCTGAGCCTCAGCACCTGACTCCCCCTGCCACCCAGCCGCTACCCAGGGGCTTGGGGTGCTGCTGTTCATTCAGGGCGGGAGAACGGGCAGGGCCCTCCAATACACGGTGTCCTTCGAATCCCCCCCGCGCCAAAACGCCCGGGCCCACGCTCCCAAACACCAGCACCCTCACCTAGGTCTGCCACTCCACTCTCCACACAGCTGGCGAATAGGAACTGCCGAGTTCCTAGGGGCTAAACCTAACCCTACGTTGTCATCCAAGGGGCCCCTCCCAAGGGGCCTGGCGCCGCATCACTGGGGATTGGAGATACCTGAGCCTCAGGGCCTGACTCACCCTGCCACCCCTCACCACCTGGGCCGCTAGGGGCACCGCCGTTCATGCAGGGTGGGAGAACAGGCAGGGCCTTTGAGACCCCGGTGACCTTTGAAAGCCCCAAGTCAAAACGCTGGTGCCCAGGCTCCTGCTCGCCAGCACCTTTACTTTGGCCCGCCCCTCCTCTCACAGTCTAGCTGGCATATCGGGCCTGCCGGCCTCCTGGGGGCTAACCCTAACCCTAGGTTGGCCCAGAGGGGCCCCTCCCAAGGGGACTAGTGACCAAAGCCGGGGATTGGGGACAGCCGAGCCGCAGCGCCAGACTCACCCTGCCGTCCTGTCGACATCAGGCTCTCTGGGGCATCGCTGGTCCTTCAGGGTGGGAGAATGGGCAGGGCCCTTGAGACTCCTGTGAATTTTGAAGGCCATCCGCGCCAAAACGCTGGGGCCCACGCTGGAGCTCGCCAGCGCCTTCACCTCAGCCTGCCCCTCTGCCCTCTGCACAGCTGGCGGATCAGGCCTGCCGGCCTCCTGGGGGCTAACTCTAATCCTAGGTCGGCCCCAGAGGGGCCCCTCTGAAGGGGCCTGCCACCACAACGCTGGGGATTGGGGACCCTCGAGTCGTAATGCCGGACTCACCCTGCTGCCCCGCTGTCACCAGTGGTGCTAGGGCGCCACAGATCATTTTGGGCGGGAGAACAGGCAGGGCCCTCTGAGCCCCGGTGAACTTTGAAGGCCGCAGCACCAAAACGCTGGGGCCCATGCTCCGCTCGCCAGCGGCCTCACCTCGGACCGCGACTCCATTCACCTCAAGATGGTGGATCGAGCCTGACGGCCTCCTGAGGGCTAACTCTTACCCTACCTTGGCCCCAGAGGGGCCCTTCCCAAAGGGCCTCGTACTGCAACGTCGGGTATAGGGAAGCCCGAGCCTCAGCACTGGACTCACCCTGCCGCCCTGCCATCACCCGGGCCACTAGGGGCGCCGCCGGTCATCCAGGTGAGAGAACGGGCAGGGCCCTCCAAGCCCCCAGTGACTTTCGAAGGCCCCCTGCTCCAAAATGCTTGGGACCACGCTCCCGCTCGCCAGCGCACTCACCTCGGCCCGCCCCACTGCTCGCCACTCAGCAGGCGGATCGGGCCTGCCGGGCTCGTGGAGGCTAACCCTAACCCTAGGTTGGCCCCCAAGGGGCCCCTCCCAAGGGGCCTGTCGCCGCAACACCGGGGATTGATGACCCCTAAGCCCCAGCGCTGGACTCACCCTGCTGCCCCGCTGGCACCCAGGCCACTAGGGGCGCCACTGGTCATTCAGGGCGGGAGAATGGGCAGGACCCTCTGAGTCCTGGTGAACTTCTAAGGGCCCATGCACCAAAATGCTTGGGCCCATGCTCCCGCTCAGCAGCGCCCTCACTTCGACCTGCCCCTCTGCTCGACGCACAGCCAGCTGATCAGGTCTGCCAGCCTCCTGGGGGCTAACCCTAACCTTAGGTTGGCCCCCAAGGGGAACCTCCCAAGGGGCCGGGCGCAGCAACGCCAGGGATTGGGGACCCCCGAGCCCCAGCGCCATACTCTCCGTGCCGCCCCGCTGACACCGGGCACGCTGGGGCATCACTGTTCATTCAGGGTGGGAGAACAGGAAGGGCCCTCGGGACCCCGGCGACCTTCCAAGGCCCCCCTCGACAAAATGCTTGGGCCCACGCTCCAGTTCGCTGGCGCCCTCACCTCGGCCTGGCCCTCCACTACCGCACAGCTGGTGGATCATGTCTACTGGAATCCTGGGTGCTAACAGTAACCCTAGGATGGCCCCAGAGGGGCCCCTCCCAAGGGGCCTTGCGCTGCAACGCATGGCATTGGGGACCCCCAAACCGCAAAGCCAGACTCACACTGCCAACCTGCCACCTCCAGGGCGCTAGGGGCACCGCCGGTCATTCAGGGCGGGAGAACGGGCAGGGCCCTCCGAGCCTCTAGCAACTTTCAAAGGCCCCCTGCGCCTAAACGCTAGATACCATACTCCTGCTCGCCAGCGCACTCACCTCATCCCACTACTCCACTCCCCGCACAACTGGCACATGGGTCCTGCTGGCCTACTGGGTCTAACCCTAACCCTAAACCCTAACCCCTAACCTTAAACCCTAAACCTTAACCCCTAATCCTAACCCTAACTCTAACCTCTAACCCTTACCCTAACCCTAACCCTACCCTAAACCTAACAATAAACCCTAATCGTTAAACCCTAAACCCGAACATTAACACTAAACCCTAAACCCTAACCCCTAACCCTAATCACGAAACCTTAAACACTAAACCCTAACCTTAACCACTAACTCCAAACCCCAAACCCTAACCCTAAACCCTAACCCTACCCCGACCCCTACCATACCCCTAACCCTATCCCTAAACCTACCCCTTCAGCTAACCCTACCCCTAACCCGTAACCTAACCCTAAACGTAACCCTAACCCTACCCTAACCTGTACCCTAACCCTAAACGTAATCCTAACACATACTCTAATCTGTACCTTAACCCGTACCCTAACCCTAACCCTAACCCGTACCCTAAGCCATACCCAAATCCGTACACCAACACTTACCCTAAACCATACCCTAACCCGTACCCTAAACTGTACCCTAATGTGTACCCTAACCCATACCCTAACCCTAACCCGTATCCTGAACCTAACCCGTACTCCAACCCTAACCCTAACCCTAAACCCTAACCCTTACCCTAAACCCTAATCTGTACCCTAACTCGTAACCTCTAAACTGTAACCCCTAAACCCAATCCTAACCCGTACCCTCTCCTTACCCTAACCCTAACCCCTACCCTCAATCATACCCTAACCGTAACCCATACCCTAACCTTAACCCATACCCTAAACCGTACCCTAACCCCGGGGATTGGTAAACCTGAGCCCCACCACGGGACTCAGCCTGCCACCCCTCAGGAAACCATGCCCCTTGGGGCACCGCAGAGCATCCCGTGCAGGAAAACTGGTAGGGCCCCCCTGAGCCCCCAGCGATCCTCGGCGGCCCCATACACCCCAACCCTGAGGCCCACGCTCATCCTGCCCCACGCCTTCCCTTCAGCTTGCCACCGAGCTCGTCGCAGAGCCAGCAGATCAGGCCTGCCGGGCTCCTGGGGCCTAGACCTGACCCTAGGTCAGCTGGGTAGGGCCCCTCCCCTGGGGACTGGTGCAGCAGCCCCAGGGACTGGGGACACCTGAGCTCCACTGCAGGACAAAGCCTGCCAGCCCGCAGGAAACCGTGCCCCTTGGGAGGCTGTAGAGCATTCAGGGCGGGAGAACAAGGAGGGCCCCCAGAGCCCCCAGCGACCTTCGGCAATCCCTAAACCCAAACTTGAAGCCCATGCTCACCCCACCCCACACCCTCACCTCAGCCCGTGGCGGAGCTCGCCACATAGTGGGCAGATCTGGCCTGCGGGGTTCCTGGGCCCCAACCCTAACCCTAGTTCATCTGTGGAGGGGCCGCTCCCCAGGAGCCTGGAGCCGCAGCTGCGGGAATTCGGGACACCTGAGCCCCACAGCAGCACTCAGTCTGCCACCCCGCAGGAAACTGTGTGCATTGGGAGGCCATAGAGCATTCAGGGCGGGAGAACCAGGAGGGCCCCCCTGAGCCACCAGCGAACTTCGGCGGCCTCCCGCACCCCAACCCTGAGGCCCATGCTCACCCTCCCCACACCCTCACCTCAGCCCGTGTAGCTCGCCATACAGCCAGCAGATCGGGCCTGCGGGGCTCCTGGGCCTAAACCTAGCCCTAGGTCGGCCGTGGGTATGGGGGCCTCCCCAGGAGCCTTACACCACAGCCCCGGGGAATTGGGATACCTGTGCCCCACCGCAGGACTCAGCTTGCCACCTGACAGGAAACCATGCCCCTTGGGGCTCTAAGGAGCCTACAGGGCACAAGAACTTGGGGAGGCCCCCGGAGCCCGTCCCCATCCTTTGGCAGCCCCCCGTGCCCCAACCCTGAGGCCCATGCTCACCCTCCCCCATGGCCTCCTCTCAGCCCTCCACAGAGCTCGCCTAACAGCCTGCAGATTGTCCCTGCCAGTCTCCGGGACCCTAACCCTTACCCTAGGTTGGCCACAGAGGGGCCCCTCCCCAGGTCCTGACAACCAACTCCAGGGGATTGGGGACACCCAAGCCCCACCGCAGGACTCAGCCTGCAACCGACAGTAAACTGTACCATTTTGGGACACAACAGAGCATTCAGGGCAAGAGAATTGTGGCACCCCCTGAGAGCCCCTTCTGGTGAACCCCGACCTTTGTGGGCCCTTCCGGATGAAACCCCAAGGCTCACACTCACCCGCCCTTGTGCCCTCATCTCACTCGGCCTGGGAGTTCTCTGAGCACTGGGCAGTTCAGATCTGCTGTCTCTTGAGGCCTAACCTAACCCTGGGTCTTCTGCTGAGGGTCCCTCCCCGTTTGCCTGCCTCCAAGGCACCAAGCATTGGGCTCACCTCTGCACGACTAGAGGACTCAGCCTGCCCCACAGCAGGAAACTGTCCATTTGGGGCTGCAGCAAGAATTCATAGGAAAATCGGAGGACCCCCTTCAGCCCATCCCAGGCAACCCCCACTTTCAGAGATCTCCCCGTATCCAATTAGTAGCTTCACACTGACCTTTAAACTTGCTCTCCACGGAGATCTTTTGAAATTCTCCACACTTCAAACCGATGGCATCATCCAGCTTCAGTGCCTTACCCAGCTTTAGGTCTTGAGATGGATTAAAATGGGAAGTCACTTCACTGATGACGACGTACTGGTGACCAAAAGATACATGCATAAATGCTTCATATCACTTGGCTTCAGGGAAATGCAAATCTAAACCCCTATAGATGCCATATCACACGAGGCTGAATATCTAAAAATAAGAAGATATGAAACTATACATGTTGGAGAGGATGTGGTGAAACGGGAACCCTCTTACACCCCTGTACGAATGCAGTCCGGTACAGCCACTCTTGAAAATGGTATGGAGTTTCCTCAAGAAGTTATAAATAAAGTTACCCTATGTCCCAGCAATTGCACTACTGGCTATTTACCCCCAAAGAGACAGAGGTAGTGAAGATGGGACACATGCACCCCAGTGTTCATAGCAGCAATAACGATAATAGACAAGCTGCGGAAGGAGTGCAGATGACCATGGATAGATGAATGGATAAAGAAGATGTGGATCATATATATAATGGAATATTACTCAGCCATCAGAAAGGATGAGTACTTACCATCACACCGACCTGGGTGGAGCTGGAGGCTATTATGCTGAGTGGAATAAGTCAATGAAAGAAAGACAATGATCATATGCTTTCACTCCTATGTGGAATATCAGAAACAAGGAAGAAGACCATAGGGGAAGGAAGGGAAAATAGAATGGGAAGTCATCAGAGAGGGAGAAAACCCATAATGGACTCTTAACTATCGCAAGAAACTGATGATTGTTGGATGAGAATTTGGGGGGGGTAACTGGGTGAGTAGCATTAAGGAGGTCACACGATACAATGAGCACTGGGTGTTACACACGACTGAAAATTTATTGAAGACTACATCTGAAACTAATGGTGTACTGTAAGTTGGCTAATTGAATTTAAATTAAAGAACAAAAGACCTCGAATAAACAATCCTACACATTTGTATGGAACCACTAAAGATTCCGAACAGCCAGTGCAATGTGGAAAAGAAAAACAAAGCTGGAGGACTGACAATTTCAGATTTCAGGTTATACTACAAAGCTGCAGTCATCCTAACAAGACAGTACGGCACAAAAATAGACACAGTGACCAAAGGAACTGGATACAAGTTCAGACAGAAACCCACAATTATGTGGTCCATGAATCTTCCACAAAGCAAGCAACGATATCAAAAGGGAAAAGGACAGTCTCTACAACAAATGGTGTTGGGTAAACTAGACAGCTATGCACAAAAGAATGAAATTAGACTGCTTTCTTACACAATACAGACAAACACAAAACAGTTTCAAGACCTCAATATGAGACCTGAATCCATAAAAATCCTACAGGAGGGAAGACAGTAACTTCTTGACATGGACCATACCAACGTTTTTCTAGACTGTGTCCTGAGGCAAAGGAAATGAAAGCAAAAATAAATTATTGGGAATACAGCAAAATAAAAAGTTTCCCCACGGCAGAAGAACAATGAAAACGTAAAAATAATAAGACAACCTACTCAAAGGGAGAAGATATTTGCAAAGATCATATGCAATCAAGGGATAGTGTCCAAAACATATACAACTGATACTACTTGACCACCCAAAAAACAAATAATCCAGTTAAAAAATAGGCAGAAGACATGGACAGACATTTCTCCAAAGAAGAAATACAAATGGCCAAGAGTCCCGTCAAAAGATGTTCACCATCACCCATCATCAGGAAAATGTAAATCCAAAGGACAATGAGGTAATACCTCAAACCTGTCAGAATGGCTAACATCAAAAGCACAACAAAGAGCAGGTGTTGGGAGGATGTGGATAAAGGGGAATCCTCGTGAACTGTGGGTGGGAATGCAAACTGTGGTGGCCACCGTGGAAAACAGTATGAAGGTTCCTCAAGAAATTAAATATAGAACTACCCTACGATCCAACAATCACACTACTCGTATTTACCCAAAGAATAGGAAAACAGTAAAGTAAAAGGATACGTGCACCCCTATGTTTCTTGCACCATTATTTACAATATCACAATATGGCAGCAACCCAAGTGTCTGTAGAAAAATTGACAAATGAGATGATAGATGTGTGTATTCACACACACACACACACACACACACACACACACACACACACACACACAATGGAGTATTACTCGGCTTGAAAAAGAATGAAACCTTGCCATTTGCAGACACATGGATGGAGCTAGAGAGTATTATCCTAACTAAAATCAGTCAGTCAGAGAAAGACAAATCCCATACGATGTCATTTTAATGGGGAATTTAAAAAACAAACAAAATAAATAACTAAAAGAGAAAAAGGAGACACACCAAAATACAAACTCTTAACAAGAGAGAACAAACGGATGGTTACCAGAGAGGAGGTGGATAGAGGGATGAGTGAAATAGATGAAGGGGATTAAGAGGACGCTTTTCTTGATGACCACTGAGTAATATATAGAATTACTAAATCACTCTCTTGTACACCTGAAATGAATGTAACACTGTATGTTAGCTCTACTGGGATTAAAATAAATTTTTTAAAAAAGATTTTTCTTTCAGGAACCTATTTGAAAAAGCTTTTCCTGTGCACTGTGCATAAGCCCTACTTGGGAGGATTCACTCTACAATAATTATTCACTCCATGCCTCAAATTCATATTTCACTGAGTTCTTACCGTGGATTCCAGCCCATGGGAGCCATGGTCCTTTTCTGTCAAGGCTCAGCACCTATGCATTCAAGATTGGAAGCAGAGACACATGTCACTTCACAGTCCAGAAAGCTATTATTGTTTCTGTTTCAGTGTGAGAGAGTCACAGACTTTGGGACAGGTTTCAGATCAGGTTTATTATGGATCCTGGATCTCTACTTCAATGTTCATTGCCTGGATCCATTTGGCTAATAGGTTCCCTGTGGATGGGCTTGCTTCCAAGCACTTACATGGAAGATGCAAAGGTGGGTGGGCTTGGTGCAGGACAGGAAGAAGACCAAAAACAGACAAGGGTCCGACCCCTCCCCTGATCCAGGAACTGCTACGGGAGAGGGTACAGGTGAGAGAATTCATGCGAAATTCCAAGGTCACCAGCTGAACACATGAGGCACAGGTCAAGGGATCTGGAGATGCAGCGGTTGAAGGCTGCTCTGAGCTACCTCTGGGAGGAAGGGAAGGATGGAATGAGAAGGAGACACTGCCTGCTCCTGGCCCATGCCAGCTGCCCACCGCTCCGACACGCATCAGTCGACACAGCTGACACAGCCTGGGCTCAGGATGGGCTGGCTCGCATCCCTCAATCTTCAGTGGGACAGCTGTCCCCAGGGCTCAGAGACATGCTGAGGGAGATGAGAGGGAAAGCTGCCCCACCCTGGTCACCCCCTCTTTGAGCAGACAGCCCTTCAGAACTGCTAAAAAAAACCACTAACGGGGTTGAAAGACTTGCCATGGATGAACTAAAGCATAGAGATATGTAAAATAACATTCATTTTTAAGTTCAGAGCTGTCATCTCAGGAAGTGGGGAGAGCTTCCCTGAAGAAGACTGACGGGAGGGCAGTCCATGCTGAAAAGGGAGACTTGGCTCTCCTGATTGGGGACCTGCAGCCCCCTTCCAGGGCAGGGCATCATCCTCACATCAAAAGAGATCCATGGAAGTGTTCCATCAGGACCAGATGTTTGTCTCGAGAAGGCTACCCTGGCATCGGACTGCACAGGGCACCAGGGACGAGGGCCAGATGGAGGACGGACAATACCCCGGAGGCCATGGGGCAAGAGCAGAAGCACAGGACCTTGAAGATGATGATGAAAAGCAGGAGGTGGCAGCATGGAGCCGGCCCGAAAGTATCATGGGAGCAGTGCCCACAGCTACACTGAATGGGTGCCGTCTGTGCCAGGTGTGGCTGACGTCAGTGGGCTCCAGACTAATCCTGACCACAACTCTAGGAAGTGTGCACCACCCCCGCCCTCCTCTCCCCTTGCAGCTGCTAGGAATCACGGTCACAGACCCTGGTCAGCTTTCGTGGAAACCAAGCAGTGGCTCCCCCGCACGCTGCACTTCTGTAGTAGTCCAGTGCGACCCTCGTGCCTGGCCAGACACTGATGTCTACCTGTCTCCATACAAATCCACAGACAGGAGGGTGTCCCTGAATTCCACAGGACCTGATGAGACAGATCCACAGAAACCAACACCCAGTGGATCACTCGGGACCTCACCTATGGTCATGGAGCTCACCATAAACTATTTCTGTCACTTACTACAGAAAGCCTGGTTATGATCCCCCACAATACCATACATCCTGGTTGCTGACCTGGGGTCATGCCATGAACCCACATAGCACCTTTCTTTAAGTGAAGGCTATGCCTACACCTCCTAGAAAATATTTCTAATGAAGTACAAGTCCATCAGGACTATGGTGTGAACAGTAGCACACAGCTTTCATGGTAGTAGTCAGTAATTCTAACAAGGGTTAACCCCACTCCCTGTCTCACAAAAACTTCCTCCATCCCCACTTAACTCATGGTCTGCCCTCAGAAAGCCCTCCAGGAAACAAACCTTTCATCTGAATGCTCTCTTCACCTTCTGCTTCAAATCTTGTCCAACCACAATGATATGAAACTAGAAATCAGTCTCAAGAAAAAAATGGGACAGTCAAAAATAGGTGGAGATTTTTGGGGCCTGGGTGGCTCAGTCGTTAAGGATCTGCTTTCAGCTCTGGTCTTGATCCCAGGATCCTGGGATCTAGCCCCAAATCAGGCTCCTTGCTCAGTGGGAAGCCCACTTTTCCCTCTCCCACCCCCCTGCTTGTGTTCACTCTCTCGCTGTCTCACTCTCTGTCAGATACTTAAATAATATTAAAAAAATATGTGGAGATTTAACAACATGCTACTGAACAACCAACAGTCAAAGAAGAAATCAAAAAAATTTTAGAAGTACCTTGACACTGATGAAAAAGACAACCTACAAAAACTTATGGGATGCAGCAGAAGTAGCTTTATGGGGGACATTCATAGAAATTCAAGTCTTCATCATTCCATGAGAATGGTCTCCAATAAACAACCTGATTTATGTGGTAAAGAAGTAGAAAAAAAACAACAAACAAAGCCCCAAATTGGTAGAAATAAGGAAATAACAAAAAGGAATGCATAAATAAATCCAATGGATACTAAAAAGACAAAAAAAAAAAACAATGAAAATGAGAGCGGCCTTTTTTGGAAAGATAAACAAAACTGACAAACTTAGCTAGACTCACCAAGAAAGACAGAGGACTCAAATACAATCAGGAAAATAAGATAATGAATTCCTGTCTCATATCAAAATCAAAAGAACTCTTCAACCTTGGACACAACAACTTCTTGCAAGCCACATCTCTAAAGGCAAAGGAAATAAAAGCAAAAATGAACTATTGGCACTTCATCAGGATAAAAAGCTTCTGCTTGGCAAAGCAAATGATCAAAAAACAAAAAGGCAACCTATGGAATCGAAGAAGATATCTGCAAATGATATTACAGATAAAGGGCTGGTTTCCAAGATCTATAAAGAACTCCTCAAACTCGACACCCAAAAATGGGCAGAAGACACAAAGAGATACTTTTCCAGAGAAGACATACAAATGGCCAACAGACACATGAAAAAAAATGCTCCACATCACTTGCCATCAGGAAATACAAATCAAAACGACAATGAGATACCACCTTACACCGGTTAGAATGGTTAAAATTAACAAGGCAGGGGGCACCTGGGTGGCACAGTGGTTAAGTGTCTGACTTCGGCTCAGGGCGTGATCCTGGCATTATGGGATCGAGCCCGACATCAGGCTCCTCCGTTATGATCCTGCTACTTCCTCTCCCACTCCCCCTGCTTGTGTTCCCTCTCTCGCTGGCTGTCTCTATCTCTGTGGAATAAATAAATAAAATCTTGAAAAAAAAATTAACAAGACAGAAATAAAAAAAAGTCAGAGAGGATGTGGAGAAAGGGGAGCCCTCTTACACTACTCGTGAGAATTCAAGCTGGTACAGCCACTTTTGAAAACAATATGGAGGTTCCTCACGACGTTAACCACAGAGATATCCTATGACCCACCAATTGCACTACTGGGTATTTACCCCATAGACACAGAGTAATGAAAAGAAGGGGCACCTGTATCCCAATGTTCATAGCAGCAATGTCCATAATAGCCAAACTGTGGAAGGAGCCAAGATGTCCTTCAGCAGATGAATGGACAAAGAAGATGTGGTTAATCTATACAATGGAATATTACTCAGTCATCAGAAGGATGAATACCCACCACTTGCACCAACGTGCATGGACCAGGAGGGGATTATGCTAAGGAAATTAAAGCAAGCAGAGAAAGACAATTATCATATGGTTTCACTCCTATGTGGAATGGAAGGAATAGCATGGAGGACATTAGAAGAAGGAAGGGAAAAGTGAAGTGAGGGAATGAGAGGGGAAATGAAACATGAGAGACTACTGACACTGGGAAACAAACTGAAGGTTGCAGAAAGGGAGGGTAGGGGAATGGGTTATCCTGGTGATGGGTATTAAGGAGGGCACGTGTTGGGGCGCCTGGGTGGCACAGCGGTTAAGTGTCTGCCTTCGGCTCAAGGCGTGATCCTGGCATTAGGGGATCGAGCCCCACAACAGGCTCCTCCACTGTCAGCCAGCTTCTTCCTCTCCCACTCCCCCTGCTTGAGTTCCCTCTCTCGCTGGCTGTCTCTATATCTTTCGAATAAATAAATAAATTCTTTTTAAAAAGAAGGAGGGCACGTGTCATAATGAGCACTAGGTGTTATATGCAAACAATGAATCATGGAACACTTCATCAAAAACAAATGAAGTACTGTAGGGTGACTAACATCATTTTAAAAAATGAGAAAGATATGAAATCCATACAGGAAAACTGTCACTATTTGCAAATGACATGAAATCCCGAAAGATTCCACAAAAAAAAAAAAAAACCTGTTAGAATAAACAAATTCAAGAAATCTGCAGGATATAAAGTCAATATACAGAGACCTGTTCTCTTTTTTTTTTCATATTTTATTTATTTATTTGAGAGGAAGAGAAAAAGCACCGGCAAGGGAGTGTCCGAAAGGGGGAGAAGCAGACCCTCGCTAAGCGGGGAGCCCAACACAGGGCTCAATGCCAGAACTCTGAGTTCATGACCTGAGGTGAAGGCAGATGCTTCACCTATGGGGCCACCCAGATGACCCAACTTCTTGCATTTCTGCATACTGATGACGCACTTTCGCAAAGAGAAATTAAAAAAGCAATGCCATTTACAATTGCATCAAAAAAAAAATCTAGGAATAAAAGTAACCAAAAATGAGAAAGACATAGTACACTAAACACATGGCAGAAAAGAAATGAAAAACATGTGTGTCGAGGGGCAGGATGTATGGGTCAAAGATTTGGAAGGCAACACAAACAAATGGAAGCATACGCCATGCTCCTTAACTGGAAGAGTTAATTATGTGAACATGTCCATCGTACCCAAAGCAATCGACAGATGTGATGAAATCCCTATCTGAATTCCAGCGGCATTATTCGAGCAAATAGAAAACAGTCCACAAACTTGTATGGAATCACAAAAGACCCCAAATACCCAAAGCAACCTGGAGAAAGAAAGGTGCAGTCAACACACTCCTGGATTTCAAGCTAGATTATAGAGCTGTTGTCATCAAAACAGGATGGTACTGGCATAAACACAGACACCAGGTCAGTGGAACAGAACAGAAAGCTCAGAAACTTACCCACACGTAGATGATCCTAACTTACGACACAGCAGCAGAAGATATGCCATGAGGGAAGAACTGTCTCTTCAGTGAGCGGTAACAGGCAAACTGGACACTACATGCAGAAGAATATAACTGGTCCACTTTCTTACACCACACACAAAATTTTTAATGGATGAATGATTTGAACATAAGACCTGAATCCATAAACCTCCAAGAAGACACAGGTACTAAGTCTCTCGACATTAGTTTTGGCAAAGAGTCTTCAGATCGGACACCAAATGCAAAGGCAACAAAAGCAAAAATAAACAAGTGGAACAACTTCAAACTGAAATCTTCCACACGGCAAAAGAAACCAGCAAAAACTTAAAAGGCCACTGACCCAATAAGAAAAAAATATCTGCGAATCATATGTGTGAGAAGAGGCTAATATCCAAAATACACACAACACTCATAGAAATCAAAACAAAAAAAATGTATAAAAAATGTGGGGAATATGTGAATAGATACTTTCTAAAGATGGCACACAGGTGCCAACAGACAGAGAAAGTTGTTAGACATCACTCATCATCATCAGGGAAACATCAGTCAAACCCACAATCGGCTATCGACTCACAACAGTTGGAACAGCAATTGTCCCAGAGACAGACACCAGGAGGGGTCAAGGGTGTGCAGACGAGGAGACACTGTGCACTGTTGGTGGGAATGGAAATTGGTGCAGCCACTGTGACAGACGGTATGGAGGATCCTGAAAAAATAAATGCGACTACCACATGACCCAGTAATGGCTCTACTGAGTATTGATTTGGAGAACACAAAAATACTGCCTCAAAAAGACAGATACACTCCCACGTTCACTGCAGCATTATTCACAAGAACCAGACATGGAAACACAGACCTTGGGGGCCTTATTCCAAGTAACTCAGACACAGAAAGACCAATCCCAGATGCTCTCATGTACATTCCACGTGGAATAAACAAATACTGAACGCATAGATACTGAGAGCAGATTGGTAGGTGCCAGATTCGGGGATGGGGTGGTAGAAACAGGTGAAGGTGGTCAAAGTCTCAATGTTTGAGTGAGAAAATCTGACAGTCATGAAATGTTCCGTCCAGTATGGAGACTAACACTAACCCCGCAGCATGGGGTATAGGTTTCCCTGCTCTTTGAAAGTACAGGGCTTCTGAGAAACCTTGCACAGCAGAAATGGTGTCAATAAGGAATGGCCATTAATTTACACGGAACAATTAGACAGTGTGCTCAGACTCCAAAATTCCTTCTCTTTGGCTTTTCTTAGGCCTCAGGACACAAGTGTCTAACGGAGGCCCAGCATAAATGAAGATAAAGCACAGCAGAGGCTCACAGACACCATTCAAAGTGCTGGTGGCTGGATGTGGAGAGCGGTTCCCAGCGGAAGGACCTGGTTGGGGTGCACGCCGCCTCTGTTGTGCTTCTCCCCAAAACAGATGCTGAACGTGATTCTCACTGTTCACCTTTTTTCATAAGAGCGAAATCCTCTTCAGGTCTCTTCCTCTTAATGAAGCTAGGTAATAACGTATTTCTTTCAAGAAAGCCCAGTGTCTTACTGTGAACGTTTACAAAGTAGGGGATACTTGTACTTGAGCACTGCTGAGGGAGGAGATGTGAAAGGTTCTCCCACACACAAACCTCAGCAGATCCACCGGGAAAGGCACCTTCCTCAGCATGCGGAACACGGACTACCTCCTACCCCCAGAAACCCTCTCCTTCCCCTCGATCAGGACAACCCACAACAGCTGGGAGTTACCCCAATTCCTCTGTTCTCCTGATCCTAATAGCTAACCCATCAGCAAATCCTGTGAGCTCCATCTTCAAAATGGACCCAGAATAGGTCTAACCACTACATCCAAGGCCACCTGTCTGGACCATAGTGCCTGAGTTCCTGGAAAAGCTTTGTCATTGACCTGCCTTGCCATCTTCAACCCACTGTCATCTGTTCTCAACACTGTAGCCAGGATGGCCCAGTGAAACAGGGTCTCATGGGGTTATAGCCCTGGAATGGCTTTCTGTCACCTCTCTGAGGTCATGTCCTAAGCTGTCTCCTGTGGCCACAGGGCCTTCTTGCTGCTCCTGGACATACCTGGAATTCTCCTGGCCCAGAGCTATGCACATGCTTTCCCTTCTGTTCAGAATGCTCTTGATGTGTTCTCACTCACCTTCGGAGAAGTCTGAATTGGAGTGACAGGGACAGAAGATGAGGCTGTGTGTGTTGGGTGAGGCTGGTGGCTCAGAAGAAGGTTCTCTGCCAGGTCTCCACCTGTGCCTCACTTGTCCTCAGCCAGGAACTTGCACACAGCCCTCACCTGTCACAACTCTCACCCAGGAGACCCACAGCCACCCCTGGAGCCCACCCTGCCCACACCCTGCTGCAGAATGCATTCAGCTCTCCTCTGGGACCCCTGTCAGCTTTACCCAGTCCTGGAACTCCCCCATCTCCTGCAAAGCTCCCAGATTAGCTCTCTGCTTCCAAAATCACACTGGCGCAAGGCTTTCATGAGAAAGCTATAATGCTAACTAATGAAAGGTTCACACCTACTTTCCCCTTCTGTTGCCTTTCTCTCCACCTTCTTTCCTACCTGTGCAAACTGTAACATATCAGTGGAACATGAACATGCTCTGAGACCTGAATCTTTCATTGCAGCTTTCTGAGGACTCCTTATGTGATAAGAAACTAGTGTATCCAAAACAGGGTGATTTACAACTCTCATCTATAGAATAGTACAGCCCAAATCAGTACAATTTTACCTCACTCTTCATGAATCAGAACACTTTTTCCTTTCTTCTCTTACTTAAATTCCAGTTAGTTCACATGCCATGGAATATTCGCTTCAGGGGTAGGATTTAGTGATTCCTCACCTGCATACAGAACTCGGTGCTCATCACAAGTGCCCTCCTTAATACCCCTCACCCATTTAACTCTTCCCCCCATGCCCCTGTCCTGCAGCAACACTCAGTTTGTTCTCCAAGGTTGAGTCTATTTCCTTGTTTGCCTCTCTCATCACTCCTCAACTCTGTTCATCTGTTTTCTTTCTGAAGTTCCACAGGCGTGAGAGCATAGGGTATTTGTCTTTCCTCAATGATTTTGCTTAGCTTAATACACTCTAGGTCCATCCACATCCTTGCAAATGGTAAGTTTTCATTCTTTTTGAAGCTGGGTCATATTCCAGTATATATATATATGTGTCCCACATCTGCTTTACCCATTCATCAGTGCATGGACGTTGGGATTCTCTCCATAGTTTGGCTACTGTGGACATTGCTGCTATAAACATCATGGTGCATGTACCCATTTCGAATCCACATTTTTGTATCCTTTGGGTAAATACCTAGGAGAGCAATTGCTGGATCATGTGGCTGTTCAATGTTTAACTTTTTGAGGAACCCCCACACTGTTTCCCAGACTGGCTGCACCACTTTGCATTCCCACCAACAGGATGGGAGGCTTCCCCTTTAAGCAGAACATTATCTGCCGGCAATTTCATAAGAGGAAACAAAACCTCTGGGAGATGCCCCTAGGGTCAGACAAGCAGTTGCAGAGTTCACCCCAAGGCACCTGACGCCAAGCCCCTTGAAGCCACCAGCATGCCACTATCCAAAAGAATTCCCAGACTCTCCTTCTGACTCCACCACCAAAGAAACTACAGAGAGAATATGGCAGCTCAAAATATCGAGATAATACATTTAGTAAAACTAGAAAGTCAAGCTCAACTTTTAAACAGGAACAGGCCGCTTTGGATAATTTTCAATTTTTCCTCCACCCTAATTTTAACTCTTCTGATGAATAAACTAATCAATGATGAAACAACACCTTTGTCAAATGACATCAACCAAGTCTGTATCAGATGAAAGAAAGCCACCTAACTCTAGATGCTGGCCACTCAACCATATCTTAGGCCCAATTGAATAAACACTGTTAGATGAAGGAACAAATTAGATGTTACAAACAGGCACAGAGTGAATCTCACCTTCCCTTTCTAATAAAAGAGGGTTCCTAGGAAACAGATGGTCAAAATACATTTGTAAGCAATAAATGGACAGAGAAATTGTGATCCCCTGCAACGTTCTACCTGCAGGGAAACTAAGTAATTCTTGCACCAAACCCAGAATGCTGACAGCTACTTCAATTTTACTTTGTGGCTCAACTAGAGAAAAGAGAACAGCCCAGGAGGTTTTGGGATAATGAGAGGTTTTACCTCCAGCCCTGACGTAGATAGGACATTTTGCCAAACATACCTGTGCTTTCTCTGAACACTGGCGTCCTCTGACAAACTGCCTCGCTGACTCCGATGCTGACGTTCAAAACCTCGGGTGTCTTGGAGCCAGAGCAGAGAAGTGCTGTCAGCTGGGGAGAAGAAGGCACTTCTGACCTAAAGCCTGCACACCTGCTTCAGTTTCTGGGTGAAGGGGCAACACATACTTGTTATTTATCAGTAATTATCTTCATTCTCAATAGACCAATGACCTTGCCTTTTCTGGAAAGCAGACTTACTCTTCTAAAGAAACCCTCAATTCGTCTATTCCCAATGCAACTAGAGTGGGGTCTGGTTTATGCCTGCCTCCAGGCCCCCACCTGGAGGATTTTCCTGCATGATTCTAATAGCCAATTACCACTACCCAGGGGCACACGGGGCATAATGCTGAAGTTGGGGGATGGCTCTGGGGCTTGCTACTGCCACACCTGTGCCTGGGGGACCAGGGCACACCCTGCTGAACTCGGGGTACTGCTCAAGAGGCATCACCTGCACTGTGTCAGAGAACTGAATGTTGGGATTGTGTGAGGTCCTTACCCGCACTCTTCCAGGTGAACAGGGGAAACCCTGAAATTCTGCAACCAATCCCACAAAAGCTCAGGTGAGCGGGCGCCCTGGAGTTCACGGGTATGGAGAATAAGGCCAGTTGAGGACATGGGGCAGAAGAGACTTTAAAGGGGAAAAGAAAACTCACCTGAGTCCCCACAATGAACCCTCTCCACGTGCCCTTCCAGAACCCTGCCTCCCACCTGGGGCGCACCCTACCCCCGGACCCCCCCCCCCCACGCACGGTGCATGCTGCTCACTAACCAGCTGGGACCTCCGCAGGGCAACTCTCTCTCTACCAGTTCCCCTTCTTCTGTCCCAGGTTTGCACCCCAGTGCAACTCTGGAACAGCCCACAGAGACTTAGCTCCACCCCCAAGTGGTGATTTGTCAGGGAGAGTGGTGCCCCAGGCCCTGGGAAGCCAGGCAAAACGCCCTCAAGCCCCTGGAACCCTGAAAGTGCAGGGGGTCCAAGAGGTGCCTCCTCTACACAACACCCAGCACAGGCATAGGTGGAGTCCTGGGCCGGGCTCCCCCCACACACCTGGCCCATTCCAGGGACCCCTCTAGCTGCAGACCACCCTCAGAGTCCTGCCCCTTCCCTTTCTGCACCAGCCCTCCCTGCTGGGGTGTGCCTGGTTCTGGGCAAGGTCAGTGGCTCTCAGACCCTCCAAGACTTGGGCTTTAGGAAATGCAATGATTTCATGCATTTTCAGTATGTACATGTCAGTATGACTTTAATCTTATGGGAGCCAAAGAGGTTCTTTATATTTTCTTAACTTCATGTTGGCATTTTTGGTTATTGTTTTCTTCTCGAAGCAGATGTACAACATGTGCTTGGGGCAGAAAGAGGGCCCATGCTTTCAGGTTTTGCCCAATCATTTTGAGCCGGGTAAAATGTTAAAGGATAGCTTCCCTGGGATCCCAGGATCAGGGCCCACAGATGATATAAGATAAAAATTACTTTCATCATTATAATTACTCTAAAATGGAGGAATGTGAGACAAAAGCACCTTTCACAAGAGTACCAAGAAATCAAAATGATGCCCACAGAAGGCTACCTGCTCCATGGTCAGCACAGGTAACAGAAGTGTTCACAGTCTCTGGACTCCTGCCCTTCTCCTGCCCAAATCTCTGAAGCACACAGACCACTTAAAATCAGAATTGTAGAACTGCTAGACACCTTAGAGATGTCTGGCACCATTCCCTTGGACTGCAGAATAAAACACAGTAGCTCATTGTCACAAACTAATTTCAACATGAAGTGCCCCCTGGATGCAGTAAGTTCTTTCTCTGCAAATGTTGACTAATGTAAGTCACAGTCATACCATATAAACACTAGGATGGCTGGGAAGTCATCGTAGGTAAGGGAATATTTTAGCCATGTGTATAAGCATTGGCTCACTTTGTAGAAGAGGCTGAGCTGAGTGTTTTTAAATACTATTTCAGACCTGTTTTACAGCACCCTCTGAACATACCAGAGCCTGAATGGACTAAAAATGATAGTTGGTTTCAGTAACTTTAATACCAGAAAAATATTATACTGTCTCTATTCCTAAGGATCTTTGAGTATCTTAACCAGAGGTCCTCCACTGAGATAATGATCATTATGATCACCATGGGCAGAGGTGAAAAGGCCCACTGAATTCGTTCCAGTTGTCCACATGACAAGAAAATCCTGATACTTGATAGGTTTCCAGATCGAGAAGACCAGAGATAAGAGGGAAATAGTACCCTGTATGGAACAACAAGGGATTTGGAGTCAATTTGGGGATCCCACTTAGGTTTCTGACACTAAAATCCTCTGTGACTCATATTATCTGAGTCCCTGTCTAACCACCTGCACATGTGCCTAAAAATATCTACACCCTAGTTGAGAAGTTTAAGAGGCAGAATGCTACAAAGAGCCAGTATGATGTCTCTCAGGAACAGGTGCTCAGGAACACATAATTGCTATTGGGTCTATTTCTTTTCCAGAAGAAAGAATACATGTTAAATCCATATTTCTAATAGATGACTCACCAGATGATTTTCAAACCTGAAGGAAGGACAAGAAGTCGCTCTTGTGTCATATTTCACTCAGAAATCATATTGTTGGACTGGTGAGGACGATACGATAGCAACGTCATCACTGAGAGTGGGGAGCTTCTAATTTCCATACGGCCATGTTGACCCCCTTAGCTCAGAGCCACAAGAAAGGGCAGCTGGGGAGGGGGCTCCGTCATCACTATGAGAGGGGAGCTTCCCATTTCCATATGGCCATGTTGACCCCCTTAGCTCAGGGCCACCAGAAAGGACAGCTGAGGGGGACCACAGGCCAAGGCTGCCAGGTGTGGCTGGGGCAGGCAGAACTCTGACTTAAGGCTCAACTCCTGTCTAGGTTATTATAATGCTCTTCACAAAGAAAGTGCCATTGTGTGTGAGCCCTCATGTAGAAAAGGTTCAGAATTTCCATTGAGAATCCCTCTCTGACCTTTAGGATATGTAGCAAAGTTCTATTTAATTTTTAAACATTGACGGACTTCCTGGTTTTCTTTTCGCTATGACTGTGGCTCAATTCCCCTGTGGTCTAAGAATAGAATCTAGTTAATTTCAGGGTTTAACATTTGTAGCCTTGATTCGTGGCCCCACCTATCATCTATTTGGGTAAAGAGTCTATGACCACTTGAAAATAACGTATTCTGCACTTATTATGGAATGTTCCCTGTATGTCAATAGGTCACATTTTTTTTTTAAAGATTTTATTTATGTGACAGAGATACAGCCAGAGAGAGAGGGAACACAGCAGGGGGAGTAGGAGAGGAAGAAGCAGGCTCACAGCGGATGAGCCCGATGTGGGACTCGATCCCGGTACGCCAGGATCACGCCCTGAGCCGAAGGCAGACGCTTTAACGACTGCGCCACCCAGGCGCCCAATAGGTCACATTTTTACCAATGTTTTGTCTGCTTTTTCTGTCAGATATTGAGAAAGGTATATTAAAATCTTCAAACAATGTTGCTCTATTCAACATGGCTTCAGAGAATCTACCAGTGTTAGAAGGCAAGAGAAACAAAAAGTATAAGAATTGAGGGGATAATTGTGACTATTCACAGATAATACGATTGTGTACATAGAAAATCCAAAACAGTCTATAAATACCCTATTAGAATTAAAAACGCAATTTATAAATTTGAGATGGATTGTAGCTTCCCATTGGACAGTTTCTGAAAGAAAACGTAGAACCTGTCAATCTTGGGGTAGGACATAGTGTGCACTAACCATTTAAAAGTATTCAGTGGGACTTCATAAAAATGTGACATTTCTCCTTATCTTATGACCATAAGAAAATGAGAAAGTGAACTGCAGGCTGGGAAGTAAAGATTTGCAATACACACACTGACAAAGACTTGTCAATAAAGAATTCCTGCTCATCAACATAAAAAGTCTATTTATAAACGAATACTTAACAAAAGATCGACTGATGGCCAATAAAGCAGGAAAGGGTACTCTACAGTATTATTTTCAGGAACAACAAGGCTTTTCCTAAAATGAAAACATACACACAAACCAGTATTCCCTAGATGGATGACACTCCTTATTTGTGAGTAGAGCTTGAAGAACAGACTAGCATCAAAGTAAAGTGATGGAATTCCTGACACTCAGAGGATGGACAATTGACCTCAAACTACAGTACAATTTCTAGGCATCATTCGGTCCTCTGAAGGCAGACAACTACCACACCCCTTCCTACACCACACAGGTTGCTTCCCAACCCCTACCATAAAAGAAGAAGTTGAGAAACATTTAGGACTAGAAGGAAATAGCAAAAATCACATGTGGGGATTATCCTGAAACACACTGATCCCATAACTAGTGTAAGGAAGTGTAGGGAACTGACAAGGACAGAGACTCAAGAGGTACTTCTTTGGGAAATGCTGTCTGAAATCGTCACACGTTGGTACCAGCTAATGAGGGCTCTGAGATTACCCTAGGGTTTGCTCACAAGGGTCTGCAACACCATCGCTGAGGACTGAAACTCTTCAAGACCTCAAAGCTTGCCTGATTGACTATTGGACTAAGAGATTCCCACGTTCAGAAAACAGATACCAACTCATTGAAAGGTTCACCTGGGCTCTCTCGGAGTCCCTACAAGAAGCTGAACCATTCACTGAAAATCAATTACACACACACACACACACACACATGCACGCGTGCACACACACACACACACACACACACACACACACACACACACACACAAACCCCTGTCATTTCAGCAATTACTTAAACATTCAAGGTTCTTCCTACCTTTTCTTTTTCACATTGATATTTATACTCACATGAAATGTCATCATTTCTAATGAACACTGATGTCAAAATAGAGATCCATTGACACAATATTCACAAAATGGAACTTCCCTGCTGTAATTTTCAATATAGCGTTTTTTAAAGTTCATACATATTTTAGGTTTTTGGTAACTTATACAGGAGAAGATTAGCATTGAAAAACTCTAAATACTGACAATGAGTTTTAAGCCTAGAGAACAAAAATTGTCCAATTTCATAGATAATAAGGAACCAAAGGGAAAGCATGGAAGCTGTAGTCGAATAATTTTACACATATGCATCCTCTATTATTCTATTACTGAGGGGCATGTTTATTACCACTATGCATGCATCAATTGTCTTCCACGTGCACCTTCACAGGTATAATGAATTACTACAGTAGAATGAAATGTCTGGGAACTACTTGGCGGCATCTATAATGAACAATGAAATTTCAATCTTATATTTGGTGAACTTCCACTGTCTGTCCCTTTAGACAATGGACCCTAAAGAGAAGGGGGAATGAACCACAAGAGACTATGGACTCTGGGAAACAAACTGAGGGCTTCAGAGGGGAGAGGGGTGGGGTATTGGGATGGGCCAGTGATGGGTATTAAGAAAGGTACATATTGCATGGAGCACTGGGTGTTATATGCAAATAATGAATCACGGAACACTACATCAAAAACTAAGGAAATACTGTATAGTGACTAACATATCATAATAAAAAAATATTATTAGAAAAAAAATTAAAGGTAAAAAAAATACAGCTTTTCTGTTTCAAGAACAATCACAATGGAGAAATAACTAACTTCCAATCCCTAAAGCAAAACACAGACCAAGTTCCATTTCACTCCCCTTTATTCACATTCTCTGTGGGTTCTAAGCTATTTCCCTACCTCCTTTCCAGCTGAGCAGGGAGCCTGGGCTGGATCCCAGAACCCTGGGATCATAACCTGAGCCAAAGGCACATGCTTAACTGGCTGAGCCAGCCAGGAGCCCCAGCCATGTTTTTCTTAAGCAAAAGGACACTTTCTCACGATGCCTTCACATGACTTCACATGGTACCAGACACCTGCATTTGCCTCTAGGAGGTTGCAGATGAAGGCAATTGCGAACTCTCACAGTGGTTTATCAAATACAATGACCTGCCTGGTGACAGTGAAACTCTTATGAGCCCATGAGACGTGCTGTGACACTCAGGTGTGGCTGGGCTGGCACAGAGAACCAAATCCATTTCCCTGCCTGATGTCTGTGAGGAACAGATGCCCCCACTGTGAATGAGACCCTGCCACTGAGCTGTCCAGAGATGGCCATCCTCACGGAGGATGAGGATAAAGGACAATGCCTGAGGAGACCTCATCTGTCTCTTTTATCTTTTCATATTTTTGACAGTGGACAAATCACTGCCTAGGAGTCCCCAACTACCTTAGTCTCATGTGTGAATGGCCAAGAGGTTTTACAAAACACTTAAGATTTTGACCTCACAAATGCCCACAACCACTTACCATAGGGATTCAACTTAAGCAAAGATACTGTTCATTGAAAGAGAGGTCCTGCCCACTGTTGTTTCTCACTTATATGCTCATCTTCCTTACCTCATGGTAACATAACCACCTTGATTCCTGCTTCCGTCTTCAGGAAGGCTGAGGTGACTTGAAGGGCATTACCCTGACATCCTTCTTTCTTAGCAATAAGATGTGGACATTTCCCTAGTCCTACACACCCAAAGTTGAATCGGAATCAGGATTGAGGAGGCTGATGAGAGTTGAAGGTGTTTTCCTGTTCACGGTGGTTTATTACCAATAAGGATGGGTCAGAGTCCTCGAAATTCCAGAACCTTTTCATTAATGCTTCCTACTCGTGAAAGATGATGTACATTGGTCTTTCCCTGTATAGTGTGGTGACTCAGAGAAAAGTGCTTAGCCCTTTCGTCAGACTTCCACGACCACTTTGGGGCTGGCTTCCATATTCACAAAGGATGATGTTAGGGCTAAGAGGGTTCCTGTACACTGTTATTTCTTACAGATAAGTGTATGGCATTTTTGTTACAATGCCAGAGCCACTTAGTGCCCGGCTTGCCGGCCTCCTGGGGACGAACCCTAAACCTAGGTCGGCCCCCGAGGGGCCCCTCCCAAGAGGCCTTGCACCACAGCGCCGGGGATTAGGGCCCCCGATCCCAGCACCGGAGTCAGCCTGCCGCCCCGCAGCAACCCGGGCTGCTAGGGGCGCTGCCAGTCTTTCAGGGTGAGAAAACGTGCTGGGCCCTCCAAGCCCCTGGCGACCTTCGAAGGCCCCTGCGCAAAAACGCTTGGGCCCACACTCCCTCTCACCAGCGCCCTCACCTTGGCCTGTCCCTCCGCCTGCCCCAGAGCTGGCGGAACGGGCCTGCTGGACTCCTAGGGGCTAACACTTACCCTAGGTCGGCCCCGAGGGGCCCCTCCCAAGGAGCCTGGCACTGCATTGCCATGGATTTGGGACCCCCGAGCCCCAGTGCTGTACTCACTCTGCCACTCCATAGGCACCGAGGGCACTAGGGGCGTTGCCAGTCATTCAGGAAGGGAGAACGGGCAGGGCCCTCCGATCCCCCTGCGACCTTCGAAGGCCACCCGCGCAAAAACTCTGGCTCCCACGCTCCTGTCCGCCAGCGCCCTAACCTCGGCCCACCCCTCCACTCACTGCAGAGCTGGCGGATAGGGCCTGCTGGCTTCCTGGGGGCTAACCCTATCCCTAGGTCGCCCCCGAGGGGCCCCTCCCAAGTGGCCTGGTGCCGCATGCCAGGGATTGGGGACCCCCAAGTCCAGCGCCAGACGCACCCTGCCGCCCTACAGCCACATGGGGAACTAGGGGCGTCGCCACTCCTTCAGGGCGACAGAACGGGCAGCACCCTCCTAGTCACCTGGGACCTTCGAAGGCACCCCGAGCCAAAGCCAAAATGCTCTGGCCCACGCTCCCACTCGCCAGCTACCTCACCTCGACCCACACCTCCATTCACCGCACATGGTGAAATGAGCCTGCCAGCCTCCTGCGGGCTAACCCTAACCCTAGGTCTGCCCCTGAGGGGCCCGCCCAAGGGGCCTGGCGCCGCAACGCCGGGTAGTAGGGACCCCCGGGCCCCAGCGCCGGACTCACCCTGCCGCCCTGCTGCCACCCGGGCCGCTAGGGGTGCCACTGGTCATTCAGGGCAGGAGAACGGGCAGGGCCCTCCGAGCCCATGGCGACCTTCAAAGTCCCCCCCATCCAAAACGTTTGAGCCCATGCTCCTGCTCCTCAGCGTCCTCACCTTGGCCTGCCCCTCCGCTCGCTGCAGAGCTGGTGGATGAGGCCTGCCTTCCTCCTGGAGGCTACCCATAACCCTAGGTTGGCCCCTGAAGGGCCCCTCTGAAGGGGCCTGACACCACAATGCCTGAGATTGGGGACCCCCGAGCCCCAGCGCCGGACTCACCGTGTCGCCCCGCCGCCACCCGGGCCGCTAGGAGCACTGTAGGTCATTTAGGGAGGGAGAACGGGCAGATCCCTCCAAGCCCCTGGCAACATTCGAAGCCCCCTGTGTCAAAACGCTTGGGCCCATGCTCCCGCTCGACAGCGCCCTCACCTCGGCCTGCCCCTCTGCTTGACACACAGCCAGTAGATCGAGTCTGCCAGCCTCCTGGGGGCTAACAGTAATGCTTGGTCAGCCCCCTAGAGCCCTTCCGAAGGGGCCTGGCACCCCAATGCCAAGGACTGGGGACCCCGAGCCCCAGCGCCAGACTCACCCTACCGCCCCTCCTCTAACCGGGCCGCTAGGGTAGTCGCCTATCATTCAGGGCGGAAGAACATGCACGGCCCTCCGAGCACCTGGCAACCTTCGAAGGACCCCCCCACGAAAACTCCTGGGCCCATGATCATGCTCGCCAGCGGCCTCACCTCCGCCCGACCCTCCGCTCGCCGCACAGCTGGCGAATCGGGCCTGCCGGCCTCCTGGGGGCTAACCCTAACACTAGGTCGCATCCGAGGGGCCCCTCCCAAGGGGCCTGGCGCTGCAACACCGGGGATTGGGGACCCCCGAGCCCTAGCGCCGGACTCACACTGCTGCCCCTCTGAAACCTGGGCGGCTAGGTGCGCCGTCGGGCATTCAGGGCGGAAGAACGTGCATGGCCCTCTGAGCCCCCGGCGACCTTCGAAGGCCCCCCGCACCAAAAATGCTTGGGCCCACCCTCCTGCTCACCAGCGCCCTCATCTTGGCCCACCCCTCCGCTCCTTGCAGAGTGGTTGGATCGGGACTGCCGGCCTCCTGGGGGCAAACTCTAACCCTAGGTCGGCCACTGAGGGGCCCATCCCAAGTCGCCTATCGCCGCAACGCCTGGGATTGGGGACCCCCGAACCCCAGCACCAGACTCTACCCTGCTGCCCTGCCACAACCCGGGCCACTAGGCGTGCTGTCAGTCTTTCAGGGTGGGAGAACGGGCAGGGCCCTCCGAGCCCCCGGCGACCTTCGAAGGCCGCCCGCGCCGGAACGCTTGGGCCCACGCTCCCGCTCGCCATCGCCCTCACCTCGGCCCGCCCCTCCGGTCGCCTCACACCAGCACATCAGGCCTGCATGCCTCCTGGGGGCTAACACTACCCCTATGGCGGCCTATGAGGGGCCCTTCCCAAGGGGCCTGGCGCCTCAGTGCCAGGGATTGGCGACCCCCGAGCCCAAGCCAGTACTCACTTTGCCCTCCCACCGCCACCCGGGCTGCTAGGTGCGCCGCTGGTCATTCATTCTCCCGCTGGCGGGAGAACGGGCAGGGCCCTCCGAATCCCAGTGAACTTCCAAGGCCCCCCCGCACCAAAATGCTTGGGCCCATGCTCCAACTCGCCGGCGCCTTCACCTAGGCCTGGCCCTGCACTACCGCACAGCTGGCGGATCATGCCTGCCGGACTCCTGGGTGCTAACACTAACCCTAGGACGGCCCCAGAGGGGCCCTACCAAGGGGTCTTGCGCTGCAACGCACGGCATTGGGGACCCCTAAACCGCCGTGCCAGACTCACGCAGCCAGCCCGCCACCACACGGGTCGCTAGGGGCGCCTCCGGTCATTCAGGACGGGAGAACGGGCAGGGCCCTCCGAGCCTCTAGCGACGTTAAAAGTCCCCCCGCGCCAAAACGCTGCATACTATTCCCTCGCTTGCCAGCGCCCTCACCTCGGCCCACTCCTCCGCTCGCCGCACAGCCAGCGCATGGGTCCTGCTGGCCTACTGGGGTCTAACACTAACCCTAAACCCTAACCCATAACCTTAAACCCTAAACCTTAAACCGTAATCCTAACCCTAACTCTAACCCCTGACCCTTACCCTAACCCTAACCCTACCCTAAACCTTAATCCTTAAACCCTAAACCCTAACATTAACACTAAACCCTAAACCCTAAGCCCTAAACCTAATCTCGAAACCCTAAACATGAAACCCTAACCTTAACCACTAACCCCAAACCCCAAACACTAACCCTAAACCCTAACCCTACCCCGACCCCTACCATAAACCTAACCCTACGCCTAACCCTACCCCTTCAGTTAACCCTACCCCTAACCCGTAACCTAACCCTAAACCTAACCCTAACCCGTACCCTCACCCGTACTCTAACCCTAACTCTAACCCGTACCCTAACCCTAACCCTAACCTGTACCCTAACCCTAACTGTAACCCTAACACGTACTCTAACCCATACCTTAACCCGTACCCTAACCTTAACCCTAAACTGTACCCTAACCCATAACTTAAACCGTACCCTAACCCTAACCATAACCCTAACAAGTACCCTAACCTGTACCCTAACCTTAACCCTAAACCCTAAACCCGGACTCTAACCCATACCCTAAACCGTGCCCTATCCCTAACCCGGACCCTAACCCATACCTAACCCTAACCTGTACCCTAACCCGTACCCTAACCCATACCCTAACTATAAACCATACCCTATCCGTATCCCTAACCCGTTCCCTAAACCATAACCTAACCTGTACCATAACCCTAAACTGTACCCTAACCCTAACCCGTACCGTAACCCTAACCCGTACCCTAAACCGTACCCAAATCCGTACGCCAACACTTACCCTAAATCGTACACTAACCCGTACCCTAAACCATAGCCTAACGCGTACCCTAACCCGTACCCACACCCATACCCTAACCCTAAACTGTAGCCTATCCCTATCCCTAACCCGTTACCTAACCCGTACCCTAACCCTAACCCTAAACCGTAACCTAACCTGTATCATAACCCTAAACTGTACCCTAACCCTAACCCGTACACTAACCCTAACCTGTACCCTAAACCGTACCCTAATCCGAATGCCAACACTAACCCTAAACCGTACCCTAAACCGTACCCTAATGCGTACCCTAACCCGTAACCTAACCCTAACCCGTACCCTAAACCTAACACGTACTCCAACCCTAACCCTAACCCTAAACCCAAACCCTAAACCCTAACCCGTACCCTAAACCCTAATCTGTACCCTAACCCATAACCTCTAACCTGTAAACCATAAACCCAACCCTAACCCGTACCCTCTCCTTACCCTAACCCTAACCCCTACCCTCACCCATACCGTAACAGTAACCCATACCCTAACCTTAACCCGTACCCTAGTCCGTACCCTAACCCCGGGGATTGGGTACACCTGAGCCCCACCACGGGACTCAGCCTGCCACCCCTCAGGAAACCATGCCCCTTGGGGAGCCACAGAGCATCCCATGCAAGAAAACTGGTAGGTCTCCCTGAGCCCCCAGCGATCCTCGGCGGCTCCCTACACCCCAACCCTGAGGCCCACGCTCATCCCGCCCCATGCCTTCCCTTTAGCTTGCCACCGAGCACGTCGCAAAGCCGGCAGATCAGGCCTGCCGGGTTCCTGGGGCCTAGACCTGACCCTAGGTCTGCTGGGTAGGACCCCTCCCCTGGGGCCCGGTGCCGCAGCCCCAGGGACTGGGGACACCTGAGCCCCACTGCAGGACAAAGCCTGCCAGCCTGCAGAAAACCGTGCGCCTTGGGAGGATGTAGAGCATTCAGGGCGGGAGAACCAGGAGGGCCCCCAGAACCCCAGGCGAACTTCGGCGATCCCTAAACCCAACCTTGAAGCCCATGCTCACCCCACCCCCCACCCTCAACTCAGCCTGCGGTGGAGCTCGCCACATAGTGGGCACATCTGGCCTGCGAGGTTCCTGGGCCCCAACCCTAACCCTAGTTCATCTGTGGAGGGGCCCCTCCCCAGGAGCCTGGAGTCGCAGCCGTGGGGATTCGGGACACCTGAGCCCCACAGCAGAACTCAGTCTGCCACCGCGCAGGAAACCATGCACCTTGGGAGGCCATAGAGCATTCAGGGTGGGAGAACCAGGAGGGCCCTCCTGAGCCACCAGCGAACTTCGGCAGCCTCCCGCACCCCAACCCTGAGGCCCATGCTCACCCTCCCCACACCCTCACCTTAGCCCGTGTAGCTCGCCATACAGCCAGCAGATCGGGCATGCGGGGCTCCTAGGGTCTAACCCTAGCCCTAGGTCGGCCGTGGGTGTGGGGGCCTCCCCAGGAGCCTTACACCGTAGCCCCGGGGAATTGGGATACCTGTGCCCCACCGCAGGACTCAGCTTGACACCCGACAGGAAACCGTGCCCCTTGGGGCTCTACGGAGTCTACAGGGACGAGAACATGGGAAGGCCCCCAGAGCCTGTCCCCACCATTGGCAGTCCCCCGTGCCCCAACCCTGAGGCCCATGCTCATCCTCCCCCATGGCCTCCTCTCAGCCCTCCACAGAGCTTGCCACACAGCCTTCAGTATGTCCCTGCCGGGCTCCTGGCCCCTAACCCTTACCCTAGGATGGCCACAGAGGAGCCCCTCCCCAGGGCCCTGGCACCCCACTCCGGGGAATTGGGGACACCCAAGCCCCACCGTAGGACTCTGCCTGTAGCCCACAGTAAACTGTACCATTTTGGGGCACAACAGAGCATTCAGGGCAAGAGAATTGGGGCCCCCCTTAGAGCCCCTTCTGGTGAACCCCGACATTTGTGGGTCCTTCCGGATGAAACCCCAAGGCTCACACTCACCCGCCCTTGTGCCCTCATCTCACTCGGCCTGGGAGTTCTCTGAGCACTGGGCAGTTCGAACCTGCTGTCTCTTGAGGCCTAACCTAACCCTGGGTCCTCTGCTGAGGGTCCCTCCCTGTTTGCCTGCCTCCAAGGTACCAGGCATTGGGCTCACCTCTGCACGACTAGAGGACTCAGCCTGCCCCACAGCAGGAAACTGTCCATTTGGGGCTGCAGCAAGGATTCATAGGAAAATCGGAGGGCCCCCCTCAGCCCATCCCAGGCAACCCCCACTTTCAGAGATCTCCCCGGATCCAATTAGTCGCTTCACACTGACCTTTAAACTTGCTCTCCACAGAGATCTTTTGAAATTCTCCACACTTCCAACCGATGGCATCATCCAGCTTCAGTGCCTTACCCAGCTTTAGCTCTTGAGATGGATTAAAATGGGAAGTCACTTCACTGATGACGACGTACTGGTGACCAAAAGATACATGCATAAATGCTTCATATCAATTGGCTTCAGGTAAATGCAAATCTAAACCCCTATAGATGCCATATCACACGAGGCTGAATATCTAAAAATAAGAAGACATGAAACTATACATGTTGGAGAGGATGTGGAGAAACGGGAACTCTCTTACACCCCTGTACGAATGCAGTCTGGAACAGCCACTCTTGAAGACAGTGCGGAGTTTCCTCAAGAAGTTATAAATAAAGCTACCCTATGTCCCAGCAATTGCACTACTGGGTATTTACCCCAAAGAGACAGAGGTAGTGAAGATGGGACACATGCACCCCAGTGTTCATAGCAGCAATATCCATAATAGACAAGCTGTGGAAGGAGCGCAGATGACCATGGATAGATGAATGGATAAAGAAGATGTGGATCATATATATAATGGAATATTACTCAGCCATCAGAAAGGATGAATACTTACCATCACACCGACCTGGGTGCAGCTGGAGGGTATTATGCTGAGTGGAATAAGTCAATGAAAGAAAGACAATGATCATATGCTTTCACTCCTATGTGGAATATCAGAAACAAGGAAGAAGACCATAGGGGAAGGACGGGAAAATAGAATGGGAAGTCATCAGAGAGGGAGAAAACCCATGATGGACTCTTAACTATCGCAAGAAACTGATGATTGTTGGAGAAGTTGGGGGGGTAACAGGGTGAGTAGCATTAAGGAGGTCACACGATACAATGAGCACTGGGTGTTATACACGACTGAAAATTTATTGAAGACTACATCTGAAACTAATGATGTACTGTAAGTTGGCTAATTGAATTTAAATTAAAGAACAAAAGACCTCGAATAAACAATCCTAAATATTTGTATGGAACCACTAAAGATTCCAAACAGCCAGTGCAATGTGGAAAAGAAAAACAAAGCTGGAGGACTCACAATTTCAGATTTCAGGTTATACTACAAAGCTGCAGTCATCCTAACAAGACAGTACGGCACAAAAATAGACACAGCGACCAAAGGAACAGGATACAAGTTCAGACAGAAACCCACAATTATGTGGTCCATGAATCTTCCACAAAGCAAGCAACGATATCAAAAGGGAAAAGGACAGTCTCTACAACAAATGGTGTTGGGAAAACTAGACAGCTACGCACAAAAGAATGAAATTAGACTGCTTTCGTACACAATACAGACAAACACAAAACAGTTTCAAGACCTCAATATGAGACCTGAATCCATAAAAATCCTACAGGAGGGAAGACAGTAACTTCTTGACATGGACCATACCAACGTTTCTCTGGACTGTCTCCTGAGGCAAATGAAATGAAAGCAAAAATAAACTATTGGGAATACAGCAAAATAAATACTTTCCACATGGCAGAAGAACAATGAAAACGTAAAAATAATAAGACAACCTACTCAAAGGGAGAGGATAGTTGCAAATAAAGGGATAGTGTCCAAAACATATAGAACTGATACTACTCGACCCCCAAAAAACAAATAATCCATTTTAAAAGTAGGCAGAAGACATGGACAGACATTTCTCCAAAGAAGAAATACAAATGGCCAACAGTCCCGTGAAAAGATGTTCACCATCACCCATCATCAGGAAAATGTAAATCCAAAGGACAATGAGGTAATACCTCAAACCTGTCAGAATGGCTAACATCAAAAGCACAACAAAGAGCAGGTGTTGGGAGGATGTGGATAAAGGGGAATCCTCGCGAACTGTGGGTGGGAAATGCAAACTGTGGTTGCCACCGTGGAAAACAGTATGAATGTTCTTCAAAAATTAAATATAGAACTACACTACGATCCAACAATCACACTAATCGTCTTTACCCAAAGACTAGGAAAACAGTAACTTAAAAGGATACGTGCACCCCTATGTTTCTTGCACCATTATTTACAATATCACAATATGGAAGCAACCCAAGTGTCTGTAGAAAAATTGACAAATGAGATGATAGATGTGTGTATTCACACACACACACACACACACACACACACACACACACACACACACACAATGGAATATTACTCGGCTTGAAAAAGAATGACACCTTGCCATTTGCAGCCATATGGATGGAGCTAGAGAGTATTATCCTAACTAAAATAAGTCAGTCAGAGAAAGACAAATCCTATACGATGTCACTCTAATGGGGAATTTAAGAAACAAACAAAAATAAATAACTAAAAGAGAAAAAGGAGACACACCAAAATACAAACTCTTAACAAGAGAGAACAAACGGATGGTACCACAGAGGAGGTGGATAGAGGGATGAGTAAAATAGATGAAGGGGATTAAGAGGACACTTTTCTTGATGACCACTGAGTAATATATAGAATTACTGAATCACTCTATTGTACACCTGAAACAAATGTAACACTGTATGTTAGCTCTAATGGAATTAAAATAAATTTTTAAAAAAGATTTTTCTTTCAGGTACCTCTTTGAAAAAGCTTTTCCTGTGCAATGTGCATAAGCCCTACTTGGGAGGATTCACTCTACAATAATTATTCACTCCATGCCTCAAATTCAGATTTCCCTGAGTTCTTACCGTGGATCCCAGCCCACGGGAGCCATGGTTCTTTTCAGTCCAGGCTCACCACCTATGCATTCAAGATTGGAAGTAGAGACACATGTAACTTCACAGTCCAGAAAGCTATTATTGTTTCTTTTTCAGTGTGAGAGAGTCACAGATTTTGGGACAGGTTACAGAGCAGATTCATTATGGATCCTGGATCTCTACTTCAATGTTCATTGCCTGGATCCATTTGGCTAATAGTTTCCCTGTGGATGGGCTTGCTTCCAAGCACATACATGGAAGATGCAAAGGTGGGTGGGCTTGGTGCGGGACAGGAAGAAGATCAAAAACAGACAAGGGTCCGAACCCTCCCCTGATCCAGGAACTGCTATGGGAGAGGGTACGGGAGGTAGAATCCATGTGAAACTCCAAGGTCACCAGCTGAACACAGGAGGCACAGGTCAAGGGATCTGGAGATGTAGGGGTTGAAGGCTGCTCTGAGCTACCTCTGGGAGGAAGGGAGGGAAGGAATGAGAAGGAGACACTGCCTGCCCCTGGCCCTTGCCAGCTGCCCACTGCTCCAACACGCATCCATTTATGAGCTGACACAGCTTGGGCTCAGGAAGGGCTGGCTCAGGTCCCTCAATCCTCAGTGGGACAGCTGGCTCCAGGGCTCAGAGACATGCTGAGGGAGATGAGAGGGAAAGCTGCCCTGCCCAGGTCATCCCCTCCTTGAGCAGACAGCCCTTCAGAACTGCTAAAAAATACCCACTAACGGGGTTGAAAGACATGCCATGGATGAACTAAGGCATAGAGATATGTAAAATAACATTCATTTTTAAGTTCAGAGCTGTCATCTCAGGAAGTGGGGAGAGCTTCCCTGAAGAAGACTGAGGGGCGGGCAGGCCATGCTGAAAAGGGAGACATGGCTCTCCTGATTGGGGACCTGCAGCCCCCTTCCAGGGCAGGGCATCATCCTCGCATCACACGAGATCCATGGAAGTGTTCCATCAGGGCCAGATGTTTGTCTCGAGAAGGCTACCCTGGGATCGGACTGCACAGGGCACCAGGGACGAGGACCAGATGGAGGACGGACAATACCCCGGAGGCCATGGGGCAAGAGCAGAGGCACATGACCTTGAAGATGATGATGAAAAGCAGGAGGTGGCAGCATGAATCCGGCCTGAAGTACCATGGGAGCAGTGCCCACAGCTACACTGACTGGGTGCATTCTGTGCCCAGTGTGACTGACTTCAGTGTGCTCCAGACTAGTCCTGACCACAAGTCTAGGAAGTGTGCACCACCCCTGGCCTCCTCTCCCCTTGCAGCTGCTAGGAATCATGGTCACAGACCCTGGTCAGCTATCGTGGAAACCAAGCAGTGGCTCCCCCGCACACTGCACTTCTCGTGGTGGTTCATTGCGACCCTCGTGCCTGGCCAGACACTGATGTCTACCTGTCTCCACACAAATCCACAGACAGGAGGGTGTCCCTGAATTCCACAGCACCTGATGAGACAGATCCACAGAACCCAACACCCAGTGGGTCACTCGGGACCTCACCTATGGTCATGGAGCTCACCATACCCTATTTCTGTCACTTCGCACAGCCTGGTTCTGATCCCCCACAATACCATACATCCTGGTTGCTGACTTCGGGTCATGCCATGAACCCACATGGCAGCTTTCTTTAAGAGAAGGCTATGCCTACACCTCCTAGAAAATATTCCTAATGAAGTACAAGTCCATCAGGTCTATGGTGTGAACGGTAGCACACAGCCTGCATGGTAGTAGTCAGTAATTCTAACAAGGGTTAACCCCACCCCCCATCTCACAAAACCTTCCTCCGTCCCACGGAACTCATGGTCTGCCCTCAGAAAACACTCTAGGAAACAAACCTTTCATCTGAATGCTCTCTTCACCTTCTGATTCAAACTTGTCCAACCACAATGATATGAAACTAGACATCAGTCTCAAGAAAAAAATGGGACAGTCAAAAATAGGTGGAGATTGGGGGGACTGGGTGGATCAGTTGTTAAGGATCTGCCTTCAGCTCAGGTCCTGATCCCAGGATCCTGGGATTTAGCCTGGAATCAGGCTCCTTGCTCAACGGGAAGCCCGCTTCTCCCTCTTCCACCCCCCTGCTTGCATTCCCTCTCTCACTGTCTCACTCTCTGTCAGATACTTAAATAATCTTAAATAAATATGTGGAGATTTAACAACATGCTACTGAACAACCAACAGTCAAAGAAGAAATAAAAAAAAATTAGAAGTACCTTGACACTGATGAAAAAGACAACTTACAAAAACTTATGGGATGCAGCAAAAGTAGCTTTATGGGGGACATTCATAGAAATTCAAGCCTTCATCAATCCATGAGAATGCTCTCCAATAAACAACCTGATTTATGTGGTAAAGAAGTAGAAAATAAAACAACAAACAAAGCCCCAAATTAGTAGAAATAAGGAAATAACAAAAAGGAATGCATAAATAAATCCAACAGAGACTAAAAAGACCAAAAAACCAAAAACAATGAAAATGAGAGCTGCCTTTTTTGGAAAGATAAGCAAAACTGACAAACTTAGCTAGACTCACCAAAAAGACAGAGGACTCGAATACAATCAGGAAAGAAAGATAATGGATTCCTGTCTCATATCAAAATCAACAGAACCCTTCAAACTTGGTCACAACAACTTCTTGCAAGCCACGTCTCTAAAGGCAAAGGAAATAAAAGCAAAAATGAACTATTGGCACTTCATCAGGATAAAAATCTTCTGCACGGCAAAGCAAACGATCAACAAAACAAAAAGGCAACCTATGGAATCGAAGAAGATATCTGCAAATGATATTACAGATAAAGGGCTGGTATCCAAGATCTATAAAGAACTCCTCAAACTCGACACCCAAAAAATGGGCAGAAGACACAAAGAGATACTTCTCCAGAGAAGACATACAAATGGCCAACAGACACATGAAAAAATGCTCCACATCACTTGCCATCAGGCAAATACAAATCAAAACGACAATGAGATACCACTTTACACCAGTTAGAATGGTTAAAATTAACAAGGCAGGGGGCACCTGGGTGGCACAGAGGTTAAGCATCTGCCTTCGGCTCAGGGCGTGATCCTGGCCTTATGGGATCGAGCCCCACATCAGGCTCCTCCGCTATGAGCCTGCGTCTTCCTCTCCCACTCCCCCTGCTTGTGTTCCCTCTCTCGCTGGCTGTCTCAATCTCTGTGGAATAAATAAATGAAATCTAGAAAAAAAATTAACAAGACAGGAAATTACAAAAAGTCAGAGAGGATGTGAAGAAAGGGGAGCCCTCTTACACTACTCGTGAGAATTCAAGCTGGTATAGCCACTTTTGAACAATATGGAGGTTCCTCAAGACATTAAACACAGAGCTATCCTACGACCCACCAATTGCACTCCTGGGTATTTACCCCATAGACACAGAGTAATGAAAAGAAGGGGCTCCTATATCCCAATGTTCATAGCAGCAATGTCCATAATAGCCAAACTGTGGAAGGAGCCAAGATGTCCTTCAGCAGATGAATGGACAAAGAAGATGTGGTTCATCTATACAATGGAATATTACTCAGTCATCAGAAAGGATGAATACCCCCCATTTGCACCAACGTGGATGGACCAGGAGGGGATTATGCTAAGTGAAATTAAGGCAAGCAGAGAAAGACAATTATCATAAGGTTTGAGTCCTATGTGGAATGGAAGGAGTAGCATGGAGGACATTAGAAGAAGGAAGGGAAAAGTGAAGGGGGGGAACGAGAGGGGAAGATGAACCATGAGAGACTATTGACACTGGGAAACAAAATGAAGCGTGCAGAAAGGGAGGGGTAGGGGAATGGGTAATCCTGGTGATGGGTATTAAGGAGGACACGTGTCATAATGAGCACTAGGTGTTATATGCAAACAATGAATCATGGAACACTACATCAAAAACAAATGAAGTACTGTAGGGTGACTAACATCATTTTAAAAAAAGAGAAAGATATGAAATCCATACAGGAAAACTGTCACTATTTGCAAATGACATGAAATCCCGAAAAATTCCACAAAAAAAACCTGTTAGTTTAAACAAATTCAAGAAAGCTGCAGGATATAAAGTCAATATACAGAGACCTGTTGTCTTTACTTTTTTTCAGATTTTATTTATTTATTTGACAGGAAGAGAAAAAGCACGGGCAGGGGGAGTGTCCGAAAGGGGGAGAAGCAGACCCTCGCTAAGCGGGGAGCCCAACACGGGGCTCGATCCCAGAACTCTGGGATCATGACCTGAGCTGAATGCAGACACTTCACCTATGGGGCCACCAGGATGACCCAACTTCTTGCATTTCTGTATACTGATGACACACTTTCGCAAAGAGAAATTTAAACAGCAATGCTATTAACAATTGCACCAAAAAAAAAAAATCTAGGAATAAAAGTAACCAAGAATGAGAAAGACATAGTACACTCAACACATGGCAGAAAAGAAATGAAAAACATGTGTGTCGAGGGGGGCAGAATGTATGGGTCAAAGATTTGGAAGTCAACACAAACAAATGGATGCATAGGCCATGCTCCTTAACTGGAAGAGTTAATTATGTGAACATGTCCATCGTACCCAAAGCAATCGACAGATGTGATGAAATCCCTCTGAATTCCAGTGGCATTATTCAAGCAAATACAAAACAGTCCTCAAACTTGGATGGAATCACAAAAGACCCCAAATACCCAAAGCAACCTGGAGAAAGAAAGGTGCAGTCAACACACTCCTGGATTTCAAGCTAGATTACAAAGCTGTTGTCATCAAAACAGGATGGTACTGGCATAAACACAGACAGCAGGTCAGTGGAACAGAACAGAAAGCTCAGAAACTTACCCACACGTAGATGATCCTAACTTACGACACAGCAGCAGAAGATATGCCATGAGGGAAGGACTCTGTCTTCAGTGAGTGGTAACAGGCAAACTGGACACTAAATGCAGAAGAATATAACTGGGTCACTTTCTTACACCACACACAAAATTTTTAATGGATGAATGATTTGAACATAAGACCTGAATCCATAAACCTCCAAGAAGACACAGGTACTAAGTCTCTCGACATTAGTTTTGGCAAAGTGTCTTCAGATCGGACACCAAATGCAAAGGCAACAAAAGCAAAAATAAACAAGTGGAACAACATCAAACTGAAATCTTCCACACAGCAAAAGAAACCAGCAAAAACTTAAAAGGCCACTGACCCAATAAGAAAGAAATATCTGCGAATCATATGTGTGAGAAGAGGCTAATATCCAAAATACACACAATACTCATACAAATCAAAACAAAACAAAACAAAAAAACTGTATAAAAAAATGGGGGGAATATGTGAATAGATACTTTCCAAAGATGGCACACAGGTGCCAACTTACAGAAAAAGTTGTTCGACATCACTCATCATCGTCAGGGAAACATCAGTCAACCCCACAATAGGCTATCCCCTCACAACTGTTGGAACAGCAAATGTCCCAGAGACAGACACCAAGTGGGGTCAAGGGTGTGCAGATGAGGAGACACTGTGCACTGTTGGTGGGAATGGAAATTGGTGCAGCCACTGTGACAAACGGTATGGAGGTTCCTGAAAAAATAAATACACTACCCCATGACCCAGTAATGGCTCTACTGAGTATTGATTCAGAGAACACAAAAATGCTGCCTCAAAAAGACATATGCACTCCCACATTCACTGCAGCATTATTCACAAGAACCAGACATGGAAACACAGACCTTGGGGGCCTTAGGCCAAGTAACTCAGACACAGAAAGACCAATACCAGGTGCTCTCATGTACATTCCACGTGGAATAAACAAATACTGAACGCATAGATACTGAGAGCAGGTTGGTAGTGCCAGATTCGGGGATGGGGTGGTAGAAATGGGTGAAGGTGGTCAAAGTCTCAATGTTTGAGTGAGAAAATTCGACAGTCATCAAATGTTCTGTCCAGCATGGAGACTAAAACTAACCCCGCAGCATGGGGTATAGGTTTCCCTGCTCTTTGAAAGTACAGGGCTTCTGAGAAACCTTGCACAGCAGAAATGGTGTCAATAAGGAATGGCCATTAATTTACACAGAACAATTAGACAGTGTGCTCAGACTCCAAAATTCCTTCTCTTTGGCTTTTCTTAGGCCTCAGGACACAAGTGTCTAACGGAGGCCCAGCATAAATGAAGATAAAGCACAGCAGAGGCTCACAGACACCATTCAAAGTGCTGGTGGCTGGATGTGGAGAGCGGTTCCCAGCGGAAGGAGCTGGTTGGGGTGCACGCCGCCTCTGTTGTGCTTCTCCCCAAAACAGATGCTGAACGCGATTCTCACTGTTCACCTTTTTCATAAGAGCGAAATCCTCTTCAGGTCTCTTCCTCTTAATGAAGCTAGGTAATAACGTAGTTCTTTCAAGAAAGCCCAGTGTCTTACTGTGAACGTTTACAAAGTAGGGGATACTTGTACTTGAGCACTGCTGAGGGAGGAGATGTGAAAGGTTCTCCCACACACAAACCTCAGCAGATCCACCAGGAAAGGCACCTTCCTCAGCATGCGGAAAACAGACTACCTCCTACCCCCCGAGAAACCCTCTCCTTCCCCTCGATCAGGACAACCCACAACAGCTGGATTTACCCCAATTCCTCCATTCTCCTGCTCTAATAGCTAAACCATCAGCAAATCCTGTGAGCTCCATCTTCAAAATGGACCCAGAATAGGTCTAACCACACCATCCAAGGCCACCTGTCTGGTCCACAGTGCCTGAGTTCCTGGAAAAGCTTCGTCATTGACCTGCCTTGCCATCTTCAACCCTCTGTCATCTGTTCTCAACACTGTAGCCAGGATGGCCCAGTGAAACAGTGTCTCATGGGGTTATAGCCCTGGAATGGCTTTCTGTCACCCTCTGTCACCTCTCTGAGCTCATGTGCTAAACTGTCTCCTGTGGCCACAGGGCCTTCTTGCTGCTCCTGGACATAGCTGGAATTCTCCTGCCCCAGAGCCTTTGCACATGCTTTCCCTTCTGTTCAGAATGCTCTTGATGTGTTCTCACTCACCTTCGGAGAAGTCTGAATTGGAGTGACAGGGACAGAAGATGAGGCTGTGTGGGTTGGGTGAGGCTGGTGGCCAAGAAGAAGGTTCTCTGCCAGCTCTCCACCTGTGCCTCACTTGTCCTCAGCTAGGAACTTGCACACAGCCCTCACCTGTCACAACTCTCACCCAGGAGACCCACAGCCACCCCTGGAGCCCACCCTGCCCACAGCCTGCTGCTGAATGCATTCAGCTCTCCTCTGGGAGCCCTGTCAGCTTTACCCATACCTGGAACTCCCCCGTGTACTGAAAAGCTCCCGGATTCCTCCTCTTCTTCCAAAATCACACTGGCACAAGGCTTTCATGAGAAAGCTATAACGCTAACTAATGAAAGGTTCACACCTACTTTCTCCTTCTGTTGCCTTTCTCTCCACCTTCTTTCCTACGTGTGCAAACTGTAACATATCAGTGGAATATGAACATGATCTGAGACCTGAATCTTTCACTGTAGCTTTCTGAGGACTCCTTATGTGATAAGTAACTAGTGTATCCTACAACAGGGTGATTTACAACTCTCATCTATAGAATAGTACAGCCGAAATCACTACAATTTTACCTCACTCTTCATGAAGCAGAACACTTTTTCCTTTCTTCTTTTACTTAATTAAATTCCAGTTAGTTCACATGCCATGGAATATTCGCTTCAGGGTTAGGATTAGTGATTCCTCACCTGCATACAGAACCAGGTGCTCATCACAAGTGCCCTCCTTAATACCCCTCACCCATTTAACTCTTCGCCCCACGCCCCTGTCCTGCAGCAACACTCAGTTTGTTCTCCAAGGTTGAGTCTATTTCCTTGTTTGCCTCTCTCATCACCCCAACACTCTGTTCATCTGTTTTCTTTCTGAAATTCCACAAGCATGAGAGAATAGGATATTTGTCTTTCCTCACTGATTTTGCTTAGCATAATACACTCTAGGTCCATCCACATCCTTGCAAATGGTAAGATTTCATTCTTTTAGAAGCTGGGTCATATTTCATTATATATATATGTATCCCACATCTGCTTTATCCATTCATCAGTGCATGGACGTTGGGATTCTCTCCATAGTTTGGCTACTGTGGATATTGCTACTATAAACATCATGGTGCATGGACCCCCTTTGAATCTGCATTTTTGTATCCTTTGGGTAATTCCCTAGGAGAGCAATTGCTGGATCATGTGGTTGTTCAATGTTTAACTTTTTGAGGAACCCCCCACTGTTTCCCAGACTGGCTGCCCCACTTTGCATTGCCACCAACAGGATGGGAGGGTTCCCCTTTAAGCAGAACATTATCTGCCGGCAATTTCATAAGAGGAAACAAAACCTCTGGGAGATGCACCCAGGGTCAGGCAAGCAGTTGCAGACTTCACTCCAAGGCTCCTGACGCCAAGCCCCTTGACGCCACCAGCATGCCACTATCCAAAAGAATTCCCAGACTCTCCTTCTGACTCCACCACAAAAGAAACTACAGACAGAATATGGCACCACAAAATATCGAGATAATACATTTAGTAAAACTAGAAAGTCAAGCTCAACTTTTAAACAGGAACACGCCGCTTTGGATAATTTTGAATTTTCCCTCCACCCTAATTTTAACTCTTCTGATGAATAAACTAATCAATGATGAAACATCACCTTTGTCAAATGACATCATCCAAGTCTGTATCAGATGAAAAAAGCCACCTAACTCTAGATGTTGGCCACTCAACCATATCTTAGGCCCAATTGAATAAACACTGTTAGATGAAGGAACAAATTAGATGTTACAAACAGGCACAGAGTGAATCTCACCTTCCCTTTCTAATAAAAGAGGGTTCCTAGGAAACAGATGGTCAAAATACATTTTTAAGCAATAAATGGACAGAGAAATTGTGATCCCCTGGAAAGTTCTACCTGCAGGGAAACTAAGTAATTCTTGCACCAAACCCAGAATGCTGAAAGCTACTTCAATTTTACTTTGTGGCTCAACTAGAGAAAAGAGAAAAGCACAGGAGGTTTTTGGATAATGAGAGGTTTTACCTCCAGCCCTGACATAGTTAGGACATTTTGCCAAACATACCTGTGCTTTCTCTGAACACTGGCGTCCTGTGACAAGCTTCCTTGCTGACTCAGATGCTGACGTTCAAAACCTCGGGTGTCTTGGAGCCAGAGCAGAGAAGTGCTGTCAGCTGGGGAGAAGAAGGCTCCTCTGACCTAAAGCCTGCACACCTGCTTCAGTTTCTGGGCGAAGGGGCAACACATACTTGTTGTTTTGCAGTAATTATCTTCATTCTCAATAGACCAATGACCTTGCCTTTTCTGGAAAGCAGACTTACTCTTCTAAAGAAACCCTCAATTTGTGTATTTCCAATGCAACTAGAGTGGGGTCTGGTTTACGCCCACCTCCAGGCCCCCACCTGGAGGATTTTCCTGCATGATTCTAACAGCCAATTACCACTAACCCGGGGGCACAAGGGGCATAATGCTGAAGTTGGGGGACGGCTCTGGGGCTTGCTACTGCCACACCTGTGCCTGGGGGACCAGGGCACACCCTGCTGAACTTGGGGTATTGCTCAAGATGCATCACCTGCACTGTGTCTGAGAACCGGGGGACAATCACCGAAGGTGGGGACTCTGTGAAGTCCTTACTCGCACTCTTCCCGGGGAACAGGGGAAACCCTGAAATTCTGCAACCCATCCCACAAAAGCTCAGGTGAGTGGGCGCCCTGGAGTTCACGGGTATGGGGAATAAGGCCAGTTGAGGACACGGGACAGAAGAGACTTTAAAGGGGAAAAGAAAACTCACCTGAGTCCCCACAATGAACCCTCTCCAGGTGCCCTTCCAGAACCATGGCTCTCACCTGGGGTGCACCCTACCCCCGGACCCCCCCACCCCTGGTGCATGCTGTTCACTCACCAGCCAGGACCTCCGCAGGGCAACTCTCTCTTTCCCAGTGCCCCTTCCTCTGCCCCAGGTCTGCACCCCACTGCAACTGTGGAACAGCCCACAGAGATGTAGCTCCAAGTGGTGATTGGTCAGGGAGGGTGGTGTCCCAGCCCCTGGGATGCCAGGCAACCCAGCCTCAAGCCCCTGGAGCCCTGAAAGTGCAGGGGGTCCAAGAGGTGCCTCCTCTACACAACACCCAGCACAGGCATGGGTGGGGTCCTGGGCTGGGCTCCCCCCACACACCTGGCCCCTTCCAGGGACCCCTCTAGCTGCAGACCACCCTCAGAGTCCTGCCCCTTCCTTTTCTGCACCAGCCCTCCCTGCTGGGGTGTGCCTGGTTCTGGGCAAGGTCAGTGGCTCTCAGACCCTGCAAGGCTTGGGCTCTAGGAAATGCAATGATTTCATGCATTTTCAGTATGTACATGTCAGTATGACTTTAATCTTATGGGAGCCAAAGAGGTTCTTTATATTTTCTTAACTTCATGTTGGCATTTTTGGTTATTGTTTTCTTCTCGAAGCAGATGTACAACATGTGCTTGGGGCAGAAAGAGGGCCCATGCTTTCAGGTTTTGCCCAGTCATTTTGAGCCGGGTAAAATGTTAAAGGATAGCTTCCCTGGGAGCCCAGGATCAGGGCCCACAGATGATATAAGATAAAAATTCCTTTCATCATTATAATTACTCCTAAATGGAGGAATGTGAGACAAAAGCACCTTTCACAAGAGTACCCAGAAATCAAAATGATGTCCACAGAAGGCTACCTGCTCCATGGTCAGCACAGGTAACAGAAGTGTTCACAGTCTCTGGACTCCTGCCCTTCTCCTGCCCAAATCGCTGAAGCACACAGACCACTTAAAATCAGAATTGTAGAACTACTAGACACCTTAGAGATGTCTGGCACCATTCCCTTGGACTGCAGAATAAAACACAGTAGCTCATTGTCACAAACTAATTTCAACATGAAGTGCCCCCTGGATGCACTAAGTTCTTTCTCTGCAAATGTTGACTAATGTAAGTCACAGTCATACCATTTAAACACTAGGATGGCTGGGAAGTCATCGTAGGTAAGGGAATATTTTAGCCATGTTTATAAGCATTGGCTCACTTTGTAGAAGAGGCTGAGCTGAGTGTTTTTAAATACTATTTCAGGTACAAGAGAGGAGTTATGATGGCAGAGGAGTAGGGGACCCCTTTTTCAGCAGGTCCCCTGAGTCCAGCTGGATAGGTATCAGACCAGCCTAAACAACCACGGAATCAGCCTGAGAGGCAGGAAGATATATCTGGATCTCTACAAATGAACATCTCCAGCGCTAAGTATTGAGGTAGGAAGCGGGGAGTCCTGAAACCTGGCACAGATACTGGAAGATAAAAGGAAGGGGGAGGGAGCCACTGTGTTCGGGCGCCAGGAAGTAGCAGCCACCTGCACAGGGGAGCTGGGGGACTCCCGGAAGGCACCCCTAGAGAGAGGACTGAGACCAGTGAGACCAGAGAGCACACCACCAGGCATCTCATGGAACACCGGAATCCCAGTGTGCTCATGGGATCCAGAATGAGATTGGGAGCTCCTGCAGCGTGTGCAGGTCCACTGGAGGCTGGCAGGCCACCTGCACATGGGAGCGGGCAGATTCGATGTCAGAACCCGCGAAACAGCAGACTGAAACCCTGAACCAAGTGCGCCCACCACCCGGCTTCTCACGGAACTATGGAATCCCGGTGTGCTCACCGGGCATAGACAGCCCCAGAGACCCGGGAGCACGCGGGACGGCTGGCGGCTGGTGGCTGGTGGGCCACCTGCATGGGGGAGCGGGCGGACTCGCGGTTGTCACTCTGGAAACAGCAGACTGAGACCCTAAAAAGGTGGCCTGCCACCAGGTTTCTCAGGAAACTCCGTAATCCTGGTGTGCTCACGGGATCCAGACTGAGAGCTGGAGATCTGGGAGCTCGCGGGGACAGCTGGTGGCTGGTGACTGGTGGCTTTAGAAACACAAAGGACAGAGATGTGCCTGCCCTGGAAAAGAGGGCAAGGACGCAGGGTGTGGGGCGCACATCCAGGGATGCTATGAGGTTGAACAGCACGAATAGGAATGGAGTTAAAGTGGCCAGAACATCCGTGGAGAACAGGCTGCAAACCCTCTGTTCTGTGACAATTCAGCCTCTGCTGCTCTGACTTTCAGAAGAGGCACAGCAGACTGCCAGAGAAAGTCGCCAGGGAACAAAAGCCTGGAAATACCAGCTCACAGTGTGCCCACACCCATCCCCCCTCGCAGGGGACAGGGCAACTCTAGCCAAACAGGGTTGCCTGAGTATGGGTGCGGCAAAATACAAACTCTTAACAATAGAGAACAAACGGATCCTTACCAGAGAGGAGGTGGATAGAGGGATGAGTGAAATAGATGAAGCGGATTAAGAGGACACTTTTCTTGATGACCACTGAGTAATATATTGAATTACTGAATCACTCTATTGTACACCTGAAACGAATGTAACACTGTATGTTAGCTCTACTGGAATTAAAATAAATTTTAAAAAAAGATTTTTCTTTCAGGAACCTCTTTGAAAAAGCTTTTCCTGTGCAATGTTCATAAGCCCTACTTGAGAAGATTCACTCTACAATAATTATTCACTCTATGCCTTGAATTCAGATTTCCCTGAGTTCTTACTGTGGATCCCAGGCCACGGGAGCCATGGTCCTTTTCTGTCCAGGCTCAGCACCTATGCATTCAAGATTGGAAGTAGAGACACATGTCACTTCACAGTCCAGAAAGCTATTATTGTTTCTGTTTCAGTGTGAGAGAGTCACAGACTTTGGGACAGGTTTCAGAGCAGGTTTATTATGGATCCTGGATCACTACTTCAATGTTCATTGCCTGGATCCATTTGGCTAATAGGTTACCTGTGGATGGGCTTGCTTCCAAACACATACATGGAAGATGCAAAGGTGGGTGGGCTTGGTGCGGGACAGGAAGAAGACCAAAAGCAGACAAGAGTCCGACCCCTCCCCTGACCCAGTAACTGCTATGGGAGAGGGTAGAGGAGGTAGAATCCATGCGAAACTCCAAGGTCACCAGCTGAACACAGGAGGCATAAGTCAAGGGATCTGGAGATGCAGGGGTTGAAGGCTGCTCTGAGCTACCTCTGGGAGGAAGGGAGGGAAGGAATTACGAGACACTGCCTGCCCCTGGCCCATGCCAGCTGCCCACCGCTCCGACATGCATCCGTCTACACAGGTGACACAGCCTGGGCTCAGGATGGGTTGGCTTGCGTCCCTCAGTCCTCAGTGGGACAGCTGGCCCCAGGGCTCAGAGACATGCTGAGGGAGATGAGAGGGAAAGCTGCCCTGCCCAGGTCATCCCCTCCTTGAGCAGACAGCCCTTCAGAACTGCTAAAAAAAAAACCCCACTACGGGGTTGAAAGACATGCCATGGATGAACTAAGGCATAGAGATATGTAAAATAACATTCATTTTTAAGTTCAGAGCTATCATCTCAGGAATTGGGGAGAGCTTCCCTGAAGAAGACTGAGGGGCGGGCAGGCCATGCTGAAAAGGGAGACATGGCTTTCCTGATTGGGGACCTTAGCCCCCTTCCAGGGCAGGGCTTCATCCTCGCATCACACGAGATCCATGGAAGTGTTCCATCAGGGCCAGATGTTTGTCTCGAGAAGGCTACCCTGGCATCGGACTGCACAGGGCACCAGGGACGAGGGCCAGATGGAGGACGGACAATACCCCGGAGGCCATGGGGCAAGAGCAGAGGCACATGACCTTGAAGATGATGAGGAAAAGCAGGAGGTGGCAGCATGGACCAGGCCCGATAGTGCCATGGGAGCAGTGCCCACAGCTACACTGACTGGGGGCCTTCTGTGCCCGGTGTGGCTGACTTCAGTGTGCTCCAGACTAGTCCTGACCACAAGTCTAGGAAGTGAGCACGACCCCCGTCCTCCTCTCCCCTTGCAGCTGCTAGGAATCACGGTCACAGACCCTGGTCAGCTTTCGTGGAAACCAAGCAGTGGCTCCCCCGCACGCTGCACCTCTGGTGGTGGTTCATTGCGACCCTCGTGCCTGGCCAGACACTGATGTCTACCTGTCTCCACACAAATCCACAGACAGGAGGGTGTCCCTGAATTCCACAGCACCTGATGAGACAGATCCACAGAACCGAACACCCAGTGGGTCACTCGGGACCTCACCTATGGTCATGGAGCTCACCATACCCTATTTCTGTCACTTCCTACAGAAAGCCTGTTTCTGATCCCCCACAATACAATACATCCTGGTTGCTGACCTGGGGTCATGCCATGAACCCACATGGCACCTTTCTTTAAGAGAAGGCTATGCCTACACCTCCTAGAAAATATTCCTAATGAAGTACAAGTCCATCAGGTCTATGGTGTGAACGGTAGCACACAGCCTGCATGGTAGTAGTCAGTAATTCTAACAAGGGATAACCCCACCCCCTGTCTCACAAAACCTTCCTCCGTCCCACGGAACTCATGGTCTGCCCTCAGAAAACCCTCCAGGAAACAAACCTTTCATCTGAATGCTCTCTTCAACTTCTGCTTCAAATCTTGTCCAACCACAATGATATGAAACTAGAAATCAGTCTCAAGAAAAAAATGGGACAGTCAAAAATAGGTGGAGATTGGGGGGCCTGGGTGGCTCAGTTGTTAAGGATCTGCCTTCAGCTCAGGTCCTGATCCCAGGATCCTGGGATTTAGCCTGGAATCAGGCTCCTTGCTCAGCGGGAAGCCCGCTTCTTCCTCTCCCACCCCCCTGCTTGTGTTCCCTCTCTCACTGTCTCACTCTCTGTCAGATACTTAAATAATCTTAAATAAATATGTGGAGATTTAACAACATGCTACTGAACAACCAACAGTCAAAGAAGAAATCAAAAAAAAAATTAGAAGTACCTTGACACTGATGAAAAAGACAACTTACAAAAACTTATGGGATGCAGCAAAAGTAGCTTTATGGGGGACATTCATAGAAATTCAAGCCTTCATCAATCCATGAGAATGCTCTCCAATAAACAACCTGATTTATGTGGTAAAGAAGTAGAAAATAAAACAACAAACAAAGCCCCAAATTAGTAGAAATAAGGAAATAACAAAAAGGAATGCATAAATAAATCCAACAGAGACTAAAAAGACCAAAAAACCAAAAACAATGAAAATGAGAGCTGCCTTTTTTGGAAAGATAAACAAAATTGACAAACTTAGCTAGACTCACCAAAAAGACAGAGGACTCGAATACAATCAGGAAAGAAAGATAATGGATTCCTGTCTCATATCAAAATCAAAAGAGCTCTTCAAACTTGGACACAACAACTTCTTGCAAGCCATGTCTCTAAAGGCAAAGGAAATAAAAGCAAAAATGAATTATTGGCACATCATCAGGATAAAAAGCTTCTGCACGGCAAAGCAAACGATCAACAAAACAAAAAGGCAACCTATGGAATCGAAGAAGATATCTGCAAATGATATTACAGATAAAGGGCTGGTATCCAAGATCTATAAAGAACTCCTCAAACTCGACACCCAAAAAATGGGCAGAAGACACAAAGAGATACTTCTCCAGAGAAGACATACAAATGGCCAACAGACACATGAAAAAATGCTCCACATCACTTGCCATCAGGCAAATACAAATCAAAACGACAATGAGATACCACCTCACACCAGTTAGAATGGTTAAAATAAACAAGGCAGGGGGCACCTGGGTGGCACAGAGGTTAAGCATCTGCCTTCGGCTCAGGGCGTGATCCTGGCCTTATGGGATCGAGCCCCACATCAGGCTCCTCCGCTATGAGCCTGCTTCTTCCTCTCCCACTCCCCCTGCTTGTGTTCCCTCTCTCGCTGGCTGTCTCAATCTCTGTGGAATAAATAAATGAAATCTAGAAAAAAAATTAACAAGACAGGAAATTACAAAAAGTCAGAGAGGATGTGAAGAAAGGGGAGCCCTCTTACACTACTCGTGAGAATTCAAGCTGGTATAGCCACTTTTGAACAATATGGAGGTTCCTCAAGACATTAAACACAGAGCTATCCTACGACCCACCAATTGCACTCCTGGGTATTTACCCCATAGACACAGAGTAATGAAAAGAAGGGGCTCCTATATCCCAATGTTCATAGCAGCAATGTCCATAATAGCCAAACTGTGGAAGGAGCCAAGATGTCCTTCAGCAGATGAATGGACAAAGAAGATGTGGTTCATCTATACAATGGAATATTACTCAGTCATCAGAAAGGATGAATACCCCCCATTTGCACCAACGTGGATGGACCAGGAGGGGATTATGCTAAGTGAAATTAAGGCAAGCAGAGAAAGACAATTATCATAAGGTTTGAGTCCTATGTGGAATGGAAGGAGTAGCATGGAGGACATTAGAAGAAGGAAGGGAAAAGTGAAGGGGGGGAATGAGAGGGGAAGATGAACCATGAGAGACTATTGACACTGGGAAACAAAATGAAGCATGCAGAAAGGGAGGGGTAGGGGAATGGGTAATCCTGGTGATGGGTATTAAGGAGGACACGTGTCATAATGAGCACTAGGTGTTATATGCAAACAATGAATCATGGAACACTACATCAAAAACAAATGAAGTACTGTAGGGTGACTAACATCATTTTAAAAAAGAGAAAGATATGAAATCCATACAGAAAAACTGTCACTATTTGCAAATGACATGAAATCCCGAAAAATTCCACAAAAAAAACCTGTTAGTTTAAACAAATTCAAGAAAGCTGCAGGATATAAAGTCAATATACAGAGACCTGTTGTCTTTACTTTTTTTCAGATTTTATTTATTTATTTGACAGGAAGAGAAAAAGCACGGGCAGGGGGAGTGTCCGAAAGGGGGAGAAGCAGACCCAGAACTCTGGGATCATGACCTGAGCTGAATGCAGACGCTTCACCTATGGGGCCACCAGGATGACCCAACTTCTTGCATTTCTGTATACTGATGACACACTTTCGCAAAGAGAAATTTAAACAGCAATGCTATTAACAATTGCACCAAAAAAAAAAAATCTAGGAATAAAAGTAACCAAGAATGAGAAAGACATAGTACACTCAACACATGGCAGAAAAGAAATGAAAAACATGTGTGTCGAGGGGGGCAGAATGTATGGGTCAAAGATTTGGAAGTCAACACAAACAAATGGATGCATAGGCCATGCTCCTTAACTGGAAGAGTTAATTATGTGAACATGTCCATCGTACCCAAAGCAATCGACAGATGTGATGAAATCCCTCTGAATTCCAGTGGCATTATTCAAGCAAATACAAAACAGTCCTCAAACTTGGATGGAATCACAAAAGACCCCAAATACCCAAAGAAACCTGGAGAAAGAAAGGTGCAGTCAACACACACCTGGATTTCAAGCTAGATTACAAAGCTGTTGTCATCAAAACAGGATGGTACTGGCATAAACACAGACAGCAGGTCAGTGGAACAGAACAGAAAGCTCAGAAACTTACCCACACGTAGATGATCCTAACTTACAACACAGCAGCAGAAGATATGCCATGAGGGAAGGACTGTGTCTTCAGTGAGCGGTAACAGGCAAACTGGACACTAAATGCAGAAGAATATAACTGGGTCACTTTCTTACACCACACACAAAATTTTTAATGGATGAATGATAGGAACATAAGACCTGAATCCATAAACCTCCAAGAAGACACAGGTACTAAGTCTCTCGACATTGGTTTTGGCAAAGAGTCTTCAGATCGGACACCAAATGCAAAGGCAACAAAAGCAAAAATAAACAAGTGGAACAACATCAAACTGAAATCTTCCACACGGCAAAAGACACCAGCAAAAACTTAAAAGGCCACTGAACCATTAAGAAAAAATATCTGCGAATAATATGTGTGAGAAGAGGCTAATATCCAAAATACACACAATACTCATACAAATCAAAACAAAACAAAACAAAAAACTGTATAAAAAAATGGGGGGAATATGTGAATAGATACTTTCCAAAGATGGCACACAGGTGCCAACTTACAGAAAAAGTTGTTCGACATCACTCATCATCGTCAGGGAAACATCAGTCAACCCCACAATAGGCTATCCCCTCACAACTGTTGGAACAGCAAATGTCCCAGAGACAGACACCAAGTGGGGTCAAGGGTGTGCAGATGAGGAGACACTGTGCACTGTTGGTGGGAATGGAAATTGGTGCAGCCACTGTGACAAACGGTATGGAGGTTCCTGAAAAAATAAATACACTACCCCATGACCCAGTAATGGCTCTACTGAGTATTGATTCAGAGAACACAAAAATGCTGCCTCAAAAATACAGATGCACTCCCACGTTCACTGCAGCATTATTCACAAGAACCAGACATGGAAACACAGACCTTGGGGGCCTTAGGCCAAGTAACTCAGACACAGAAAGACCAATACCAGATGCTCTCATGTACATTCCACGTGGAATAAACAAATACTGAACGCATAGATACTGAGAGCAGGTTGGTAGGTGCCAGACTCGGGGATGGGGTGGTAGAAATGGGTGAAGATGGTCAAAGTCTCAATGTTTGAGTGAGAAAATCCTACAGTCATGAAATGTTCTGTCAGGCATGGAGTCTAAAACTAACCCCGCAGCATGGGGTATAGGTTTCCCTGCTCTTTGAAAGTACAGGGCTTCTGAGAAACCTTGCACAGCAGAAATGGTGTCAAGAAGGAATGACCATTAATTTACACGAACAATTAGACAGTGTGCTCAGACTCCAAAATTCCTTCTCTTTGGCTTTTCTTAGGCCTCAGCACACAAGTTTCTAGCGGAGGCCCAGCATAAATGAAGATGAAGCACAGCAGAGGCTCACAGACACAATTCAAAGTGCTAGTGGCTGGATGCAGAGAGCGGTTCCCAGCGGAAGGAGCTGGTTGGGGTGCACGCCGCCTCTGTCGTGCTTCTCCCCAAAACAGATGCTGAACACGATTCTCACTGTTCACCTTTATTCATAAGAGGGAAATCCTCCTCAGGTCTCTTCCTCTTACTGAACCTGGGTAATAATGTAGTTCTTTCAAGAAAGCCCAGTGTCTTACTGTGAACGTTTAAAAAGTGGGGGATACTTGTACTTCAGCATTGCTGAGGGAGGAGATGTGAAAGGTCCTCCCAGACACAAACCTCAGCAGATCCACCAGGAAAGGCACCTTCCTCAGCATGCAGAACACGGACTACCACCTACCCCCCGAGAAACCCTCTCCTTCCTCTCGATCAGGACAACCCACAACACCTGAGAGTTACCCCAATTCCTCCGTTCTCCTGCTCTAATAGCTAACCCATCAGCAAATCCTGTGAGCTCCATCTTCAAAATGGAACCAGAATAGGTCTAACCACACCATCCAAGGCCACCTGTCCGGTCCACGGTGCCTGAGTTCCTGGAAAAGCTTCGTCATTGACCTGCTTTGCCATCTTCAACCTTCTGTCATCTGTTCTCAACACTGTAGCCAATATGGCCCAGTGAAACAGCGTCTCATGGGGTTATAGCCCTGGAATAGCTTTCTGTCACCCTCTTTCACCTCTCTGAGTTCATGTCCTAAGCTGTCTCCTGTGGCCAGAGGGCCTTCTTGCTGATCCTGGAAATAACTGGAATTCTACTGGCCCAGAGCCTTTGCACATGCTTTCCCTTCTGTTCAGAATGCTCTTGATGTGTTCTCACTCACCTTCGGAGAAGTCTGAATTGGAGTGACAGGGACAGAAGATGAGGCTGTGTGTGTTGGGTGAGGCTGGTGGCCCAGAAGAAGGTTCTCTGCCAGCTCTCCATCTGTGCCTCACTTGTCCTCAGCCAGGAACTTGCACACAGCCCTCACCTGTCACAACTCTCACCCAGGAGACCCACAGCCACCCCTGGAGCCCACCCTGTCCACACCCTGCTGCAGAATGCATTCAGCTCTCCTATGGGACCACTGTCAGTTTACCCAGACCTGGAACTCCCCTGTCTCCTGCAAAGCTCCCGGATTCCTCCTCTTCTTCCAAAATCACACTGGCGCAAGGCTTTCATGAGAAAGCTATAACGCTAACTAATGAAAGGTTCACACCTACTTTCTCCTTCTGTTGCCTTTCTCTCCACCTTCTTTCCTACCTGTGCAAACTGTTAACATATCAGTGGAACATGAACATGCTCTGAGATCTGAATCTTTCATTGCAGCTTTCTGAGGACTCCTTATGTGATAAGAAATTAGTGTATCCTATAACAGGGTGTTTTACATCTATCCTCTATAGAATAGTACAGCCCAATTCACTACAATTTTACCTCACTCTTCATGAAGCAGAACACTTTTTCCTTTCTTCTTTTACTTAAATTCCAGTTAGTTCACATGCCATGGAATATTCACTTCAGGGGTAGGATTTAGTGATTCCTCATCTGCATACAATACCCGGTGCTCATCACAACTGCCCTCCTTAATACCCCTCACCCATTTAACTCTTCCCCCCATGCCCCTGTCCTGCAGCAACACTCAGTTTGTTCTCCAAGGTTGAGTCTATTTCCTTGTTTGCCTCTCTCATCACCCCTCAACTCTGTTCATCTATTTTCTTTCTGAAATTTCACAAGTGTGAGAGATAGGATATTTGTCTTTCCTCACTGATTTTGCTTAGCTTAATATACTCTAGATCCATCCACATCCTTGCAAATGGTAAGATTTCATTCTTTTTGAAGCTGGGTCATATTCCATTATATATATATGTATCCCACATCTGCTTTATCCATTCATCAGTGCATGGACGTTGGGATTCTCTCCATAGTTTGGCTACTCAGGACATTGCTGCTATAAACATCATGGTGCATGTTCCCCCTTTGAATCTGCATTTCTGTATCCTTTGGGTAAATACCTAGGAGAGCAATTGCTGGATCATGGGGTTGTTCAATGTTTAACTTTTTGAGGAACCCCCACACTGTTTCCCAGACTGGCTCACCACTTTGCATTCCCACCAACAGGATGGGAGGGTTCCCCTTTAAGCAGAACATTATCTGCCGGCAATTTCATAAGAGGAAACAAAACCTCTGTGAGATGTACCCAGGGTCAGGCAAGCAGTTGCAGAATTCACCCCAAGGCTCCTGACGGCAAGCCCTTGAAGCCACCAGCATGCCACTATCCAAAAGAATTCCCAGACTCTCCTTCTGACTCCACCACAAAAGAAACTACATACAGAATATGGCACCTCTAAATATCGAGATAATACATTTAGTAAAACTAGAAAGTCAAGCTCAACTTTTAAACAGGAACAGGCCGCTTTGGATAATTTTCAATTTTCCCTCCATCCTAATTTTAACTCTTCTGGTGAATTAACTAATCAATGATGAAACATCACCTTTGTCAAATGACATCATCCAAGTCTGTATCAGATGCAAAAAAGCCACCTAACCCTAGATTCTGGCCACTCAACCATATCTTAGGCCCAATTGAATAAACACTGTTAGATGAAGGAACAAATTAGATGTTACAAACAGGCACAGAGTGAATCTCACCTTCCCTTTCTAATAAAAGAGGGTTCTTAGGAAACAGATGGTCAAAATACATTTGTAAGCAATAAATGGGTAGAGAAATTGTGATCCCCTGCAAAGTTCTACCAGCAGGGAAACTGAGTAATTCTTGCACCAAACCCAGAATGCTGACAGCTACTTCAATTTTATTTTGTGGCTCAACTAGAGAAAAGAGAAAAGCCCAGCTGGTTTTGGGATAACTAGAGGTTTTACCTCCAGACCTGACATAGTTAGGACATTTTGCCAAACATACATGTGCTTTCTCTGAACACTGGCGTCCTGTGACAAACTGCCTCGCTGACTGCGATGCTGACGTTCAAAACCTCGGGTGTCTTGGAGCCAGAGCAAAGAAGTGCTGTCAGCTGGGAAGAAGAAGTCACCTCTGACCTAAAGCCTGCACACCTGCTTCGGTTTCTGGGCGAAGGGGCAACACATACTTGTTGTTTAGCAGTAATTATCTTCATTCTCAATAGACCAATGACCTTGCCTTTTCTGGATAGCAGACTTACTCTTCTAAAGAAACCCTCAATTCGTCTATTCCCAATGCAACTAGAGTGGAACATTAATTTCTCACTTAAATAGAAAACACTATTATTGTCGACACTGCATGAATGAACTTTTAAAAACATTTTAGAGAGAAAGGAAGAGACCTTTATTCAAACCCAAGTCAGGACAACTGTCTGGGAGACACAATCTTCACCAAGAAGGGAGTGCTCCAGGGAAGGAACATTTGGGGCAGGCTTATATATTTTTTTCTGTTTTGTTTTACATACAGAGTTACACACTACAATGAGGATCTTCTTAGATCCAGAAAGTGACAGATTCTTTCTTATGTTTTCAGTATGTACATGTCAGTATGATCTTAATCTTATGGGAGCCAAAGAGGTTCTCTATTTTTTCTTAACTTCATGTTGGCATTTTTTGGTTCTTGTTTTCTCCTGGAAGCAGATGTACAACATGTGCATGGGGCAGAAATAGGGCCCATGCTTTGAGGTTTTTGCCCAGTCATTTTGAGCTGGTAAAATGTTAAAGGATGGCTTCCCTGGGAGCCCAGGATCAGGGCCCACAGATGATATAAGATAAAAATTCCTTTTATCATTATAATTGCTCCTAAATGGAGGAATTTGAGACTAAAGCACCTTTCACAAGAGTACCAAGAAATCAAAATGATGTCCACAGAAGGCTGCCTGCTCCATGGTCAGCACAGGTAACAGAAGTGTTCACAGTCTTTGGACTCCTGCCCTTCTCCTGCCCAAATCTATGAAGCACACAGACCACTTAAAATCAGAATTGTAGAACTGCTAGACACCTTAGAGATGTCTGGCACCATTCCCTTGGACTGCAGAATAAAACACAGTAGCTCGTTGTCACCAACTAATTTCAACATGAAGTGCCCCCTGGATGCACTAAGTTCTTCCTCTGCAAATGTTGACTAATGTAAGTCACAGTCATACCATTTAAACACTAGGATGGCTGGGAAGTCATCGTAGGTAAGGCAATATTTTGGCCATATTTATAAGCATTGGCTCACTTTGTAGAAGAGGCTGAGCTGAGTGTTTTTAAACACTATTTCAGACCTGTTTTACAGCACCCTCTGAACATACCAGAGCCTGAATGGACTAAAAAAGATTGGTTTCAGTAACGTTAATACCAGAAAAATATTATACTGTCTGTATTCCTAAGGATCTTTGAGTATCTTACCCACAGGTCCTCCACTGAGATAATGATCTTAATGATCACCATGGGCAGAGGTGAAAAGGCCAGCTGAATTCGTTCCAATTGTCCACATGACGAGAAAATCCTGATACTTGATAGGTTTCCAGATCGAGAAGACCAGAGATAAGAGGAAGATAGTACCCTGTATGGAACAACAAGGGATTTGGAGTCAATTTGGGGATCTCACTTAGGTTTCTGACACTAAAATCCTCTGTGACTCATATCATCTGAGTCCCTGTCTAACCACCTGAAAATGTGCCTAAAAATATCTACACCCTAGTTGAGAAGTTTAAGAGGCAGAATGCTACAAAGAGCCAGTATGATATGTCTCAAGAACAGGTGCTCAGGAAGCCATAATTGCTATTGGGTCTATTTCTTTTCCAGAAGAAAGAACACATGTTGAATCCATATTTCGAACAGATGACTCACCAGATGATTTTAAAACCTGAAGGAGGGCCAAGAAGTCACTCTTGTATCATAGTTCACTCAGAAATCATGTTGTTGGACTGGTGAGGACGATACGATAGCAAAGTCATCACTAAGAGTGGGGAGCTTCTAATTTCCATACGGCCATGTTGACCCCCCCTAGCTCAGAGTCACCAGAAAGGGCAGCTGGGGAGGGGGCACCGTCATCACTATGAGTGGAGAGCTTCCCATTTCTGTATGGCCATGTTGACCCCCTTAGCTCAGGGCCACCAGAAAGGACAGCTGAGGGGGACCACAGGCCAAGGCTGCCAGGTGTGGCTGGGGCAGGCAGAACTCTGACTTAAGGCTCAACTCCTGTCTAGGTTATTATAATGCTCTTCACAAAGAAAGTGCCATTGTGTGTGAGCCCTCATGTAGAAAAGCTTCAGAATTTCCATGGAGATTCCCTCTCTGACCTTTAGGATATGTAGCAATGTTCTGTTTAATTTTAAACATTGAAGGACTTCCTGGTTTTCTTTTCGCTATGACTGTGGCTCAATTCCCCTGTGGTCTAAGAATAGAATCTAGTTAATTTCAGGGTTTAACATTTGTAGCCTTGATTCGTGGCCCCACCTATCATATATTTGGGTAAAGAGTCTATGACCACTTGAAAATAATGTATTCTGCACTTATTATGGAATGTTCCCTATATGTCAATTAGGTCACATTTGTTACCAATGTTTTGTCTGCTTTTTCTGTCAGATATTGAGAAAGGTATATTAAAATCTTCAAACAATGCTGCTCTATTTAACGTTGCTTTGGAGAATTTACCAGTGTTAGAAGGCAAGAGAATCAAAAAGTATAAGAATTGAGGGGATAAATGTGACTATTCACAGATAATACAATTGTGTACATAGAAAATCCAAACCAGTCTATAAATACCCTATTAAATTCAAAATTCAATTTATAAATTTGACGTGGATTGTAGCTTCCCATTGGACAGTTTCTGAAAGAAAACGTAGAACCTGTCAATCTTGGGGTAGGACGCAGGGTGCCCTAACCATTTAAAAGAATTCAGCGGGACTTCATAAAAATGTGACATTTCTCCTTATCTTATGACCATAAGAAAATGAAAAAGTTAACCGCAGGCTGGGAAGTAAAGATTTGCAATACACACACTGACAAAGACTTGTCAATAAAGAATTCCTGCTCATCAACCATAGAAAGTCTATTTATAAACGAATACTTCACAAAAGATTGACTGATGGCCAATAAGAACAGGAAAGGGTGCTCTACAGTATTATTTTCAGGAACAGCAAGGCCTTTCCTAAAATGAAAACATACACACAAACCAGTATTCCCTAGATGGATGACGTCCTTATTTCTGAAGACAGCTTGAAGAACAGACTAGCATCAAAGTAAAGTGATGGAATTCCTGACACTCAGAGGATGGACAATTGACCTCAAACTACAGTACAATTTTAGGCATCATTCGGTCCTCTGAAGGCAGACAACTACCACACCCCTTTCTACACCACACAGGTTGCTTCCCAACCCCTACCATAAAAGAAGAAGATGAGAAACAGATAGGACTAGTAGGAAATAGAAAAATCACATGTGGGGATTATCCTGAAACACACTGATCACATAACTAGTGTAAGGAAGTGTAGGGAACTGACAAGGACAGAGACTCAAGAGGTACTTCTTTGGGAAATGCTGTCTGAAATCGTCACACCTTGGTACCAGCTAATGAGGGCTATGAGCATACCCTAGGGTTTGCTCACAAGGGTCTGCAACACCATTGATGAGGACTGAAACTCTTCAAGACCTCAAAGCTTGCCTGATTGACTATTGGACTAAGAGATTCCCATGTTCTGAAAACAGGTATCAACTCATTGAAAGGTTCACCTGGGCTCTCTCGGAGGCCCTACAAGAAGCTGAACCATTCATTGAAAATCAATTACACACACACACACACACACACACACACACACACACACACACACACACACCTGTCATTTCACCAATTACGTAAACATTCAAGGTTCTTCCTACCTTTTCTTTTACACATTGATATTTATACTCACATAAAATGTCATCATTTCTAATGAACACAGATGTCAAAATAGAGATCCATTGACACAATATTTACAAAATGGAACTTCCCTGCTGTAATTTTTAATATAGTATTTTTTAAAGTTCATACATATTTTAGGTTTTTGGTAACTTTTTCAGGAGAAGATCAGCATTGAAAAACTCTAAATACTGACAATGAGTTTAAAGCCTAGAGAACAAAAATTGTTCAATTTGATAGATAATAAGGAACCAAAGGGAAAGCATGGAAGCTATAGTCGAATAATTTTACACATATGCATCCTCTATTATTCTACTACTGAGGGGCGTGTTTTATTACCACTATACATGCATCAATTATCTTCGACGTGCACCTGCACAGGTATAATGAATTACTACAGTAGAATGAAATGTCTGGGAACTACTTGGTGGCATCTGTAATGAACAATTCAATTTCGATCTTATATTTGGTGAACTTCCACTGTCTGTCCCTTTAGACAATGGACCCTAAACAGAAGGGGGAATGAACCACGAGAGACTATGGACTCTGGGAAACAAACTGAGGGCTTCAGAGGGGAGAGGGGTGGGGGATTGGGATGGGCCAGTGATGGGTATTAAGGAAGGTACATATTGCATGGAGCACTGGGTGTTATATGCAAATAATGAATCACGGAACACTACATCAAAATCTAAGGAAATACTGTGTAGTGACTAACATATCATAATAAAAAATTATTAGTAGAAAAAAATTAAAGAAAAAAAAACAATACAGCTTTTCTGTTTCAAGAACAATCACAATTGAGAAAAAACTAACTTCCAATCCCTAAAGCAAAACACAGACCAAGTTCCATTTCACTCCCCTTTATTCACATTCTCTGTGGGTTCTAAGCTATTTCGCTACCTCCTTTCGTGCTGAGCAGGGAGCCCGGGCTCGATCCCAGAACCCTGGGACCATAACCTGAGCCAAAGGCACATGCTTAACTGGCTGAGCCAGCCAGGAGCCCCAGCCATGTTTTTCTTAAGCAAAAGGACACTTTCTCACAATGCCTTCACATGACTTCACATGGTACCAGAGACCTGCATTTGCTTCTAGGAGGTTGCAGATGAAGGCAAATGCAAACTCTCACAGTGGTTTATCAAATACAATGACCTGCCTGGTGACAGTGAAACTCTTATGAGCCCACGAGAGGGTGCTGTGACACTCAGCTGTGGCTGGGCTTGCACAGAGAACCAAATCCATTTCCCTGCCTGATGTCTGTGAGGAACAGATGCCCCCACTGTGAATGAGACCCTGCCACTGAGCTGTCCAGAGATGGCCATCCTCACGGAGGATGAGGATAAAGGACAATGCCTGAGGAGACCTCATCTGTCTCTTTTATCTTCTCGTATTTTTGACAGTGGACAAATCACTGCCTAGGAGTCCCCAACTACCTTAGTCTCATCTGTGAATGGTCAAGAGGTTTTACAAAACACTTCAGATTTTGACCTCACAAATGCCCACAACCACTTACCATAGGGATTCAACATTAAGTAAAGATACTGTTCGTTGGAAGAGAGGTCCTGCCCACTGTTGTTTCTCACTTATATGCTCATCTTCCTTACCTCATGGTAACATAACCACCTTGATTCCTGCTTCCGTCTTCAGGAAGGCTGAGGTGACTTGAAGGGCATTACCCTGACATCGTTCTTTCTTAGCAATAAGATGTGGACATTTCCCTAGTCCTACACACCCAAAGTTGAATCGGAATCAGGATTGAGGAGGCTGATGAGAGTTGAAGGTGTTTTCCTGTACACGGTGGTTTATTACCAATAAGGATGGGTCAGAGTCCTCGAAATTCCAGAACCTTTTCATTAATGCTTCCTACTCGTGAAAGATGATATACATTGGTCTTTCCCTTTATAGTGTGGTGACTCAGAAAAAAGTGCTTAACCCTTTCGTCAGACTTCCACGACCACTTTGGGGCTGGCTTCCATATTCACAAAGGATGATGTTAGGGCTAAGAGGGTTCCTGTACACTGTTATTTCTTAGAGATAAGTGTATGGCATTTTTGTTACATTGCCAGAACCACTTAGCGCCGGGCTTGCCGGCCTCCTGGGGACGAACCCTAACCCTAGGTCGGCCCCCGAGGGGCCTCTCCCAAGGGGCCTGGCGCCACAACGCCGGAGATTGGGGACCCCCGAGCCCAGCGCCGGAGTCACCCTGCCCCCCCGCAGCAAACCGGGCTGCTAGGGGCGCTGCCATTCTTTCAGGGCGAGAGAACGTGCTGGGCCCTCCAAGCCCCCGGCGACCTTCGAAGGCCCCTGTGCCAAAACGCTTGGGCCCACACTCCCTCTCGCCATCGCCCTCACCTTGGCCTGCCCCTCCGCCTGCCGCAGAGCTGGCAGAAAGGGCCTGCTGGACTCCTGGGGGCTAACACTTACCCTAGGTCGGCCCCGAGGGGCCCCTCCCAAGGAGCCTGGCACCGCAATGCCATGGATTTGGGACCCCGAGCCCCAGTGCTGTACTCACTCTGCCACCCCATAGACACCGAGGGCACTAGGGGCGTTGCCAGTCATTCAGGAAGGGAGAATGGGCAGGGCCCTCCGATCCCCCTGCGACCTTCGAAGGCCCCCCACACAAAAACTCTAGCTCCCACGCCTCTGTCCACCAGCGCCCTAACCTCGGCCCACCCCTCCACTCGCTGCAGAGCTGGGGGATCGGGCCTGCTGGCTTCCTGGGGGCTAACCCTATCCCTAGGTCGCCCCCGAGGGGCCCCTCCCAAGTGGCCTGGTGCCGCATGCCAGGGATTGGGGACCCCCAAGTCCCAGCGCCAGACGCACCCTGCCGCCCCACCGCCACATGGGGAACTAGGGGCGTCGCCAGTCCTTCAGGGCGACAGAACGGGCAGGACCTCCGAGCCACCTGGGACCTTCGAAGGCACTCCGAGCCAAAGCCAAAATGCTCTGGCCCACGCTCCCACTCGCCAGCTACCTCACCTCGACCCACACCTCCATTCACCGCACATGGAGGAAGGAGCCTGCCAGCCTCCTGCGGGCTAACCCTAACCCTAGATCCGCCCCCGAGGGGCCCGCCCAAGGGGCCTGGCGCCTCAACGCCGGGTATTAGGGACCCCAGAGCCCCAGCGCCGGACTCACCCTGCCGCCCCGCTGCCACCCGGGCCGCTAGGGGTGCCGCTGGTCATTCAGGGCGGGAGGACAGGCAGGGCCCTCCGAGCCCATGGTGACCTTCGAAGGCCCCCCCATCCAAAACGCTTGAGCCCATACTCCTGCTCCTCAGCGCCCTCACCTTGGCCCGCCCCTCCGCTCGCTGCAGAGCTGGTGGATGAGGCCTGCCTTCCTCCTGGAGTCTACCCATAACAGTAGGTTGGCCCCTGAGGGGCCACTCTGAAGGGGCCTGACACCACAATGCCTGAGATTGGGGACCCCCGAGCCCCAGCGCCGGAATCACCGTGTCGCCCCGCCACCACCCGGGCCGCTAGGAGCACTGTCGGTCATTTAGGGAGGGAGAACGGGCAGATCCCTCCAAGCCCCTGGCAACATTCGAAGGCCCCCCGTGCCAAAACGCTTGGGCCCATGCTTCCGCTCGACAGCGCCCTCACCTTGGCCTGCCCCTCTGCTCGACACACAGCTGGCAGATTCGGTCTGCCAGCCTCCTGGGGGCTAACAGTAATGCTTGGTCGGCCCCCTAGAGCCCTTCCGAAGGGGCCTGGCACCCCAACGCCGAGGACTGGGGACCCCGAGCCCCAGCGCCAGACTCACCCTACCACCCCTCCTCTAACCGGGCCGCTAGGGTAGTCGCCTGTCATTCAGGGCGGAAGAACGTGCAGGGCCCTCCGAGCCACCGGCGACCTTCGAAGACCCCCCGCACCAAAACGCTTGGGCCCACCCTCCTGCTCGCCAGCACCCTCATCTCGGCCCACCCCTCCGCTCTTGCAGAGCGGGTGGATCGGGACTGCCGGCCTCCTGGGGGCAAACTCTAACCCTAGGTCTGCCACCGAGGGGCCCATCCCAAGTCGCCTATCAGCGCAACGCCTGGGATTGGGGACCCCCAAGCCCCAGCGCCAGACTCTACCCTGCTGCCCTGCTGCAACCCGGGCCACTAGGCGTGTTGCCGGCCTTTCAGGGTGGGAGAACGGGCAGGGTCCTCCGAGCCCCTGGCGACCTTCGAAGGCCGCCCATGCCAGAACGCTTGGGCCCACGCTCCCGCTCGCCAGTGCCCTCACCTCGGCCTGCCCCTCCGGTCGCCGCACAGCCGGCGCATCGGGCCTGCCTGCCTCCTGGGAGCTAACACTACCCCTAGGGCGGCCTATGAGGGGCCCTTCCCAAGGGGCCTGGCGCCTCAGTGCCAGGGATTGGCGAACCCGGAGCCGAAGCCAGGACTCACTTTGCCGTCCCACCGCCACCCGGGCTGCTAGGTGCGCCGCCGGTCATTCAGGGCGGGAGAACGGGCAGGGCCCTCCGAGTCCCAGTGAACTTCTAAGGCCCCATGTGCCAAAATGCTTGGGCCCATGCTCCTGCTCACCAGCGCCCTGACCTCGGCCTGCCCCTCTGCTCACGCACAGCCAGCGGATCGGGCCTGCCAGCCTCCTAAGGGCTAACCCTAACCCTAGGTTGGCCCCTGAGGGGAACCTCCCAAGGGGCCTGGCACAGCAACTCCAGTGATTGGGGACTCCCGAGCCCCAGCGCCCTACTCACCCTGCCGCCCTGCCACCACCCGGGCCGCTAAGGGCGCCTCTGGCCATTCAGGGCGGGAGAACCAGCAGGGCCCTCCAAGCCCCTGGCGACATTCCAAGGCCCCCCGGGCCAAAATGCTTGGGCCCACGCTCCAGCTTGCCGGCGCCTTCACCTCGGCCTGGCCCTCCGCTACCACACAGCTGGCGGATCATGCCTACCGGACTCCTGGGTGTTAACACTAACCCTAGGATGGCCCCAGAGGGGCCCCTCCCAAGGGGTCTTGCGCTGCAACGCACGGCATTGGGGACCCCTAAACCGCAGTGCCAGACACACTGCCAGCCCGCCACCACACGGGTCGCTAGGGGCGCCTCCGGTCATTCAGGCCGGGAGAACGGGCAGGGCCCTCTGAGCCTCTAGCGACGTTAAAAGGCCCCCCGCACCAAAACGCTGCATACTATTCCCTCGCTCGCCTGCGCCCTCACCTCGGCCCACTCCTCCGCTCGCCGAACAGCCAGCGCATGGGTCCTGCTGGCCTACTGGGGTCTAACACTAACCCTAAACCCTAACCCATAACCTTAAACCCTAAAACCTTAAACCCTAATCCTAACCCTAACTCTAACCCCTAACCCTACCCTAAACCTAACCCTAAACCTTAATCCTTAAACCCTAAACCCTAACATTAACACTAAATCCTAAACCCTAAGCCCTAAACCTAATCCCGAAACCCTAAACATGAAACCCTAACCTTAACCACTAACCCCAAACCCCAAACACTAACCCTAAACCCTAACCCTACCCCGACACCTACCATACCCACACCCCTACCCCTAACCCTACCCCTTCAGCTAACCCTACCCCTAGCCTGTAACCTAACCCTAAACCTAACCCTAACCCGTACCCTCACCCGTACTCTAACCCTAACTCTAACCCGTACCCTAACCCTAACCCTAACCTGTACCATAACCCTAACTGTAACCCTAACACGTACTGTAACCCACACCTTAACCCGTACCCTAACCTTAACCCTAAACTGTACACTAACCCGTAACTTAAACCGTACCCTAACCCTAACCGTAACCCTAACAAGTACCTTAACCTGTACCCTAACCTTAACCCTAAACTCTAAACCCGAACTCTAACCCATACCCTAACTCGTACCATAACCCGTACCCTAACCCTACCCGTACCCTAACCCTACCCGTACCCTAACCCTAACCCATACCCTAACCGTAACCCTAAACCCTAAACCGTAACGTGTACCTTAACCTTAACCAGTACCCTTACCTTAACCTTAACCCATACACTAACCCGTACCCAAACCCATACCCTAACCCGTGCCCTATCCCTAACCCGGACCCTAACCCATACCTGACCCTAACCTGTACCCTAACCCGTACCCTAACCCATACCCTAACCATAAACCATACCCTATCCCTATCCCTAACCCATTCCCTAACGCATAATCCAACCCTAACCCTAACCCTAAACCCAAACCCTAAACCCTAACCCATACCCTAAACCCTACTCTGTACCCTAACCCATAACCTCTAACCTGTAACCCCTAAACCCAACCCTAACCCGTACCCTCTCCTTACCCTAACCCTAACCCCTACCCTCACCCATACCCTAACCGTAACCCATACCCTAAACTTAACCTGTACCCTAATACGTACCCTAACCCCGGGGATTGGGTACACCCGAGCCCCACCACGGGACTCAGCCTGCCACCCCTCAGGAAACCATGCCCCTTGGGGAGCCACAGAGCATCCCATGCAAGAAAACTGATAGGGCCCCCCTGAGCCCCCAGCGATCGTCAGCGGCTCCCTAAACCCCAACCCTGAGGCCCACACTCATCCCGCCCCACGCCTTCCCTTCAGCTTGCCACCGAGCACGTCGCAGAGCCGGGATATCAGGCCTGCCGGGTTCCTGGGGCCTAGACCTGACCCTAGGTCTGCTGGGTAGGACCCCTCCCTGGGGCCCGGTGCCGCAGCCCCAGGGACTGGGGACACCTGAGCCCCACTGCAGGACAAAGCCTGCCAGCTCACAGGAAACCGTGCCCCTTGGGAGGCTGTAGAGCATTCAGGGCGGGAGAACCAGGAGGGCCCCCAGAGCCCCCGGCGAACTTCGGCGATCCCTAAACCCAACCTTGAAGCCCATGCTCACCCCACCCCCACCCTCAACTCATCCCGCGGCAGAGCTCGAAACATAGTGGGCAGATCTGGCCTGCGGGGTTCCTGGGCCCCAACCCTAACCCTAGTTCATCTGTGGAGGGGCCCCTCCCCAGGAGCCTGGAGCCACAGCCGCAGGGATTCGGGACACCTGAGCCCCACAGCAGGAATCAGTCTGCCACCGTGCAGGAAACCATGCACCTTGGGAGGCCATAGAGCATTCAGGCGGGAGAACCAGGAGGGCCCTCCTGAGCCACCAGTGAACTTCGGCGGCCTCCCACACCCCAACCCTGAGGCCCATGCTCACCCTCCCCACACCCTCACCTCAGCCCGTGTAGCTCGCCATACAGCCAGCAGATCGGCCTGCGGGGCTCCTGGGGCCTAACCCTAGCCCTAGGTCGGCCGTGGGTGTGGGGGCCTCCCCAGGAGGCTTACACTGCAGCCCCGGGGAATTGGGATACCTGTGCCCCACCGCAGGACTCAGCTTGCCACCCGACAGGAAACCATGCCCCTTGGGGCTCTACGAGCCTACAGGGCACGAGAACTTGGGGAGGCCCCCGGAGCCCATCCCCATCCTTTGGCAGTCCCCCGTGCCCCAACCCTGAGGCCCATGCTCATCCTCCCCATGGCCTCCTCTCAGCCCTCCACAGAGCTTGCCGCACAGCCTGCAGTATGTCCCTGCCGGGCTCCTGGACCCCAACCCTTACCCTAGGTTGGCCACAGAGGGGTCCCTCCCCAGGGTCCTGGCACCCCACTCTGGGGGATTGGGGACACCCAAGCCCCACCGTAGGACTCAGCCTGCAGCCCACAGTAAACTGCACCATTTTGGGGAACAGCACAGCATTCAGGGCAAGAGAATTGGGGCACCACCTGAGAGCCCCTTCTGGTGAACCCCAACATTTGTGGGCGCTTCCGGATGAAACCCCAAGGCTCACACTCACCCGCCCTTGTGCCCTCATCTCACTCAGCCTGGGAGTTCTCTGAGCACTGGGCAGTTCGGACCTGCTGTCTCTTGAGGCCTAACCTAACCCTGGGTCCTCTGCTGAGGGTCCCTCCCCGTTTGCCTGCCTCCAAGGCACCAGGCATTGGGCTCACCTCTGCACGACTAGAGGACTCAGCCTGCCCCACAGCAGGAAAATGTCCAGTTGGGGCTGCAGCAAGGATTCATAGGAAAATCAGAGGGCCCCCATCAACCCATCCCAGGAAATCCGCACTTTCAGAGATCTCCCCGGATCCAATTAGTAGCTTCACACTGACCTTTAAACTTGCCCACCATGGAGATCTTTTGAAATTCTCCACACTTCCAAACGATGGCAACATCCAGCTTCAGTGCCTTACCCAGCTTTAGGTCTTGAGATGGATTAATATGGGAAGTCACTTCACTGATGACGACATAGTGGTGACCAAAAGATACATGCATAAATGCTTCATATCACTTGGCTTCAGGGAAATGCAAATCTAAACCCCTATAGATGCCATATCACACGAGGCCGAATATCTAAAAATAAGAAGACATGAAACTGTACATGTTGGAGAGGATGTGGAGAAACGGGAACCCTCTTACACCCCTGTGTGAATGCAGTCCGGTACAGACACTCTTCAAAATGGTACGGAGTTTCCTCAAGACGTTAGAAATAAAGCTACCCTATGTCCCAGCAATTGCACTACTGGGTATTTACCCCAAAGAGACAGAGGTAGTGAAGACGGGACACATGCACCACAGTGTTCATAGCAGCAATATCCATATAGACAAAGTGTGGAAGGTGTGCAGATGATCATGGACAGATGAATGGATAAAGAAGATGTGGATCATATATATAATGGAATATTACTCAGACATCAGAAAGGATGGGTACTTACCATCACACCGACCTGGGTGGAGCTGGAGGGTATTATGCTGAGTGGAATAAGTCAATGAAAGAAAGGCAATGATCATATGCTTTCACTCCTATGTGGAATATCAGAAAAAGGGAAGAAGACCATAGGGGAAGGAAGGGAAAATAGAATGGGAAGTCATCAGAGAGGGAGAAAACCAATGATGGACTATTAACTATCGCAAGAAACTGATGATTGCTGGAAGAGAAGTTGGGGGGGTTAACTGGGTGAGTAGCATGAAGGAGGTCACACGATACAATGAGCACTGGGTGTTACACAAGACTGAAAATTTATTGAAGACTACATCTGAAACTAATGATGTACTGTAAGTTGGCTAATTGAATTTAAATTAAAGAACAAAAGACCTCAAATAAACAATCCTACACATTTGTATGGAACCACTAAAGATTCCGAACAGGCAGTGCAATGTGGAAAAGAAAAACAAAGCTGGAGGACTCACAATTTCAGATTTCAGGTTATACTACAAAGCTGCAGTCATCCTAACAAGACAGTACGGCACAAAAATAGACACAGCGACCAAAGGAACAGGATACAAGTTCAGACAGAAACCCACAATTATGTGGTCCATGAATCTTCCACAAAGCAAGCAACGATATCAAAAGGGAAAAGGACAGTCTCTACAACAAATGGTGTTGGGAAAACTACACAGCTACGCACAAAAGAATGAAATTAGCCTGCTTTCTTATACAATACAGACAAACACAAAACAGTTTCAAGACCTCAATATGAGACCTGAATCCATAAAAATCCTACAGGAGGGAAGACAGTAACTTCTTGACATGGACCATACCAACGTTTTTCTAGACTGTGTCCTGAGGCAAAGGAAATGAAAGCAAAAATAAACTATTGGGAATACAGCAAAATAAAAAGTTTCCACACGGCAGAAGAACAATGAAAACGTAAAAATAATAAGACAACCTACTCAAAGGAAGAAGATATTTGCAAAGATCATATGCAATAAAAGGATAGTGTCCAAAACATATAGAACTGATACTACTCGACCCCCAAAAACCAAATATTCCAGTTAAAAAATAGGCAGAAGACATGGACAGACATTTCTCCAAAGAAGAAATACAAATGGCCAACAGTCCCGTGAAAAGATGTTCACCATCACCCATCATCAGGAAAATGTAAATCCAAAGGACAATGAGGTAATACATCAAACCTGTCAGAATGGCTAACATCAAAAGCACAACAAAGAGCAGGTGTTGGGAGGATGTGGATAAAGGGGAATCCTCGCAAACTGTGGGTGGGAATGCAAACTGTGGTGGCCACTGTGGAAAACAGTATGAAGGTTCCTCAAAAAATTAAATATAGAACTACCCTACGATCCAACAATCACACTACTCATATTTACCCAAAGAATAGGAAAACAGTAACTTAAAAGGATATGTGCACCCCTATGTGCCTTGCACCATTATATACAATATCACAATATGGAAGCAACCCAAGTGTCTGTAGAAAAATTGACAAATGAGATGATAGATGTGTGTATTCACACACACACACACACACACAGACACACACACATACACACACACAATGGAGTATTACTCGGCTTGAAAAAGAATGAAACCTTGCCATTTGCAGCCACATGGATGCAGCTAGAGAGTATTATCCTAACTAAAATCAGTCAGTCAGAGAAAGACAAATCCCATACGATGTCACTCTAATGGGGAATTTAAGAAACAAACAAAAATAAATAACTAAAAGAGAAAAAGGAGACACACCAAAATACAAACTCTTAAGAATAGAGAACAAACGGATGGTTACAAGAGAGGACGTGGATAGAGGGATGAGTGAAATAGATGAAGGGGATTAAGAGGACGCTTTTCTTGATGACCACTGAGTAATATATAGAATTACTGAATCACTCTATTGTACACCTGAAACAAATGTAACACTGTATGTTAGCTCTAATGGAATTAAAATAAAGTTTTAAAAAAGATTTTTCTTTCAGGAACCTTTTTGAAAAAGCTTTTCCTGTGCAATGTGCATAAGCCCTACTTGGGAGGATTCACTCTACAATAATTATTCACTCCATACCTCAAATTCAGATTTCACTGAGTTCTTACCGTGGATTCCAGCCCACGGGAGCCATGGTCCTTTTCTGTCCAGGCTCAGCACCTATGTAATCAAGAATGGAAGTAGAGACATGTCACTTCACAGTCCAGAAAGGTATTATTGTTTCTGTTTCAGTGGGAGAGAGTCACAGACTTTGGGACAGGTTTCAGAGCAGGTTTATTATGGATCCCAGATCTCTACTTCAATGTTCATTGCCTGGATCCATTTGGCTAATAGTTTCCCTGTGGATGGGCTTGCTTCCAAGCCCATACATGGAAGATGCAAAGGTGGGTGTGCTTGGTGCGGGACAGGAAAAAGACCAAAAACAGACAAGGGTCCGAACCATCCCCTGATCCAGGAACTGCTACGGGAGAGGGTACGGGAGGTAGAATCCATGCGAAACTCCAAGGTCACCAGCTGAACACAGGAGGCACAGGTCAAGGGATCTGGAGATGCAGGGGTTGAAGGCTGCTCTGAGCTACCTCTGGGAGGAAGGGAGGGAAGGAATGAGAAGGAGACACTGCCTGCCCCTGGTCCATGCCAGCTGACCACCGACACGCATCAGTCTATGAGCTGACACAGCCTGGGCTCAGGATGGGCTGGCTCGGGTCCCTCAATCCTCACTGGGACAGCTCACCCCAGGGCTCAGAGACATGCTGAGGGAAATGAGAGGGAAAGCTGCCCTGCCCAGGTCATCCCCTCCTTGAGCAGACAGCCCTTCAGAACTGCTAAAAAATACCCACTAACGGGGTTGAAAGACATGCCATAGATGAACTAAGGCATAGATATGTAAAATAACATTCATTTTTAAGATCAGAGCTGTCATCTCAGGAAGTGGGGAGAGCTTCCCTGAAGAAGACTGAGGGGCGGGCAGGCCATGATGAAAAGGGAGACATGGCCCTCCTGATTGGGGACCTTAGCCCCCTTCCAGGGCAGGGCATCATCCTCGCAACATACGAGATCCATGGAAGTGTTCCATCAGGGCCAGATGTTTGTCTCGAGAAGGCTACCCTGGCATCGGATTGCACAGGGCACCAGGGACAAGGGCCAGATGGAGGATGGACAATACCCCAGAGGCCATGGGGCAAGAGCAGAGGCACATGACCTTGAAGATGATGATGAAAAGCAGGAGGTGGCAGCATGGAGCTGGCCCGAAAGTACCATGGGAGCAGTGCCCACAGCTACACTGACTGGGTGCATCCTGGCCAGGTGTGGCTGACTTCAGTGGGCTCCAGACTAGTCCTGACCACAAGTCTAGGAAGTGTGCACCACCCCTGGCCTCCTCTCCCCTTGCAGCTGCTAGGAATCACGGTCACAGACCCTGGTCAGCTTTCGTGGAAACCAAGCAGTGGCTCCTCCGCACGCTGCACCTCTGGTGGTGGTCCAGTGCGACCCTCGTGCCTGGCCAGACACTGATGTCTACCTGTCTCCACACAAATCCACAGACAGGAGGTTGTCCCTGAATTCCACAGCACCTGATGAGGCAGATCCACAGAACCCAACACCCAGTGGGTCACTCGGGACCCCACCTATGGTCATGTAACTCACCATACCTTATTTCTGTCACTTCCCACAGAAAGCCTGTTTCTGATCCCCCACAATACCATACATCCTGGTTGCTGACCTGGGGTCATGCCATGAACCCACATGGCACCTTTCTTTAAGTGAAGGCTATGCCTACACCTCCTAGAAAATATTTCTAATAAAGTATAAGTCCATGAGGACTATGGTGTGAACGGTAGCACACAGCCTGCATGGTAGTAGTCAGTAATTCTAACAAGGGTTAACCCCAACCCCCGTCTCACAAAACCTTCCTCCGTCCCACGGAACTCATGGTCTGCCCTCAGAAAACCCTCCAGGAAACAAACCTTTCATCTGAATGCTCTCTTCACCTTCTGCTTCAAATCTTGTCCAACCACAATGATATGAAACTAGAAATCAGTCTCAAGAAAAAAATGGGACAGTCAAAAATAGGTGGAGATTTTTGGGGCCTGGGTGGCTCATTCGTTAAGGATCTGCTTTCAGCTCAGGTCGTGATCCCAGGATCCTGGGATCTACCCCCGAATCAGGCTCTTTGCTCAGTGGGAAACCCGTTTCTCCCTCTCCCACCCCCCTGCTTGCGTTCCCTCTCTTGCTGTCTCACTCTCTGTCAGATACTTAAATAATCTTAAAAAAAATATGTGGAGATTTAACAACATGCTACAGAACAACCAACAGTCAAAGAAGAAATCAAAAAAATTTTAGAAGTACCTTGGCACTGATGAAAAAGACAACTTACAAAAACTTATGGGATGCAGCAAAAGTAACTTTATGGGGGACATTCATAGAAACTCAAGTTTTCATCAATCCATATGATGCTCTCCAATAAACAACCTGATTTATTTGGAAAATAAGTAGAAAATACAACAACAAACAAAGCCCCAAATTAGTAGAAATAAGGAAATAACAAAAAGGAATGCATAAATAAATCCAACGGAGACTAAAATGACAAAAAAAAATGAAAATGAGAGCTGCCTTTTTTGGAAAGATAAACAAAACTGACACTTAGCTAGACTCACCAATAAAGACAGAGGACTCGAATACAATCAGGAAAGAAAGATAATGGATTCCTGTATCATATCAAAATCAAAAGAGCTCTTCAAACTTGGACACAACAACTTCTTGCAAGCCACGTCTCTAAAGGCAAAGGAAATAAAAGCAAAAATGAAGTATTGGCACTTCATCAGGATAAAAAGATTCTGCTCGGCAAAGCAAATGATCAACAAAACAAAAAGGCAACCTATGGAATCGAAGAAGACATCTGCAAATGATATTACAGATAAAGGGCTGGTATCCAAGATCTATAAAGAACTCCTCAAACTCAACACCCAAAAAATGGGCAGAAGACACAAAGAGATACAAATCGCCAATAGACACATGAAAAAATGCTCCACATCACTTGCCATCAGGCAAATACAAATCAAAACGACAATGAGATACCACCTTACACCATTTAGAATGGTTAAAATTAACAAGGCAGGGGGCACCTGGGTGGCACAGTGGTTAAGCGTCTGCCTTCGGCTCAGGGCGTGATCCTGGCCTTATGGGATCAAGCCCCACATCAGGCTCCTCCGCTATGAGCCTGCTTCTTCCTCTCCCACTCCCCCTGCTTGTGTTCCCTCTCTCGCTGGCTGTCTCAATCTCTGTGGAATAAATAAATAAAATCTAGAAAAAAAATTAACAAGACAGGAAATTACAAAAAGTCAGAGAGGATGTGGAGAAAGGGGAGCCCTCTTACACTACTCGTGAGAATTCAAGCTGGTATAGCCACTTTTGAAAACAATATGGAGGTTCCTCAAGACATTAAACACAGAGCTATCCTACGACACACCAATTGCAATACTGGGTATTTACCCCATAGACACAGAGTAATGAAAAGAAGGGGCACCTGTATCCCAATGTTCATAGCAGCAATGTCCATAATAGCCAAACTGTGGAAGGAGCCAAGATGTCCTTCAGCAGATGAATGGACAAAGAAGATGTGGTTCATCTATACAATGGAATATTACTCAGTCATCAGAAAGGATGAATACCCACCATTTGCACCAACGTGGATGGACCAGGAGGGGATTATGCTAAGTGAAATTAAGTCAAGCAGAGAAAGACAATTATCATATGGTTTCAACGCTATGTGGAATGGAAGGAATAGCATGGAGGACATTAGAAGAAGGAAGGGAAAAGTGAAGGGGGGGGAATGAGAGGGGGAGATGAACCATGAGAGACTACTGACACTAGGAAACAATCTGAAGGTTGCAGAAAGGGAGGGTAAGGGGAATGGGTTATCCTGGTGATGGGTATTAAGGATGGCATGTGTTGGGGTGCCTGGGTGGCACAGCAGTTAAGCGTCTGCCTTCGGCTCAGGGCGTGATCCCGGCGTTATGGGATCGAGACCCACAACAGGCTCCTCTGCTGTGAGCCTGCTTCTTCCTCTCCCACTCCCCTGCTTGTGTTCCTTCTCTCGCTGGCTGTCTCTATCTCTGTCGAATAAATAAATAAATTCTTAAAAAAAAAAGGAGGGCACGTGTCATAATGAGCACTAGGTGTTATATGCAAACAATGAATCATGGAACAGTACATCAAAAACAAATGAAGTACTGTAGGGTGAATAACAATTTTAAAAAAAGAGAAAGATATGAAATGCATAAGGAAACTGTCACAATTTGCAAATGGCAGGAAATCCAGAAAGATTCCACACACACACACACACAAAAAACTGTTAGAAAAAACAAATTCAAGAAAGCTGCAGGATATAAAGTCAATATACAGAGATCTGTTGTCTTTATTTTTTTAGATTTTATTTATTTATTTGACAGGAAGAGAAAAAGCAGGAGCAGGGGGGGTGTCAGAAAGAGGGAACAGCAGACCCTCGCTAAGCTGGGAGCACAACACGGTGCTCGATCCCAGAACTCTGGGATCAAGACCTGAGCTGAAGGGAGACGCTTCACTTATGGAGCCACCCAGATGACCCAACTTCTTGCATTTCTGCATACTGATGACGCACTTTCGCAAAGAGAAATTAAAAAAGCAATGCCATTTACAATTGCATCAAAAAAAAAATCTAGGAATAAAAGTAACCAAGAATGAGAAAGACATAGTACACTCAACACATGGCAGAAAAGAAATGAAAAACATGAGTGTCGAGGGGGGCAGGATGTATGGGTCAAAGATTTGGAAGGCAACACAAACAAATGGTAGCAAAAGCCATGCTCCTTAACTGGAAGAGTTAATTATGTGAACGTGTCCATCGTACCCAAAGCAATCGACAGATGTGATGAAATGCCTGTCTGAATTCCAGTGGCATTATTCGAGGAAATAGAAAACAGTCCTCAAACTTGTATGGAATCACAAAAGACCCCAAATACCCAAAGCAACGTGAAGAAAGAAAGGTGCAGTCAATATACACCTGGATTTCAAGCTAGATTACAAAGCTGTTGTCATCAAAACAGGATGGTACTATCATAAACAAAGACACCAGGTCAGTGGAATAGTAGAGAAAGCTCAGAAACTTACCCACACGTAGATGATCCTAACTTAGGACACAGCAGCAGAAGATATGCCATGAGGGAAGGACTGTCTCTTCAGTGAGCGGTAACAGGCAAACTGGACACTAAATGCAGAAGAATATAACTGGGTCACTTTCTTACACCACACACAAAATTTTTAATGGATGAACGATTTGAACATAAGACCTGAATCCATAAACCTCCAAGAAGACACAGGTACTAAGTCTCTCGACATTGGTTTTGGCAAAGAGTCTTCAGATCGGACACCAAATGCAAAGGCAACAAAAGCACAAATAAACAAGTGGAACAACATCAAACTGAAATCTTCCACACGGCAAAAGAAACCAGCAAACCTTAAAAGGCCACTGACCCAATAAGAAGAAAATATCTGCGAATCATATGTGTGAGAAGAGGCTAATATCCAAAATACACACAACACTCATACAAATCAAAACAAAAAAAAGTATATAAAAAAATGGGAGGAATATGTGAATAGATACTTTCCAAAGATGGCACACAGGTGCCAACAGACAGAGGAGTTGTTTGACATCACTAATCATCATCAGGGAAACATCAGTCAAGCCCACAATCGGCTATCCTCTCACAACTGTTGGAACAGCAATTGTCCAAGAGACAGACACCAGGTGGGGTCAAGGGTGTGCAGACGAGGAGACACTGTGCACTGTTGGTGGGAATGGAAATTGGTGCAGCCACTGTGACAAACGGTATGGAGGTTCCTGAAAAAATAAATGCAACTACCCCATGACCCAGTAATGGCTCTACTGAGAATTGATTTGAAGAACACAAAAATGCTGCCTCAAAAAGACAGATGCAGTCCCACGTTCACTGCAGCATTATTCACAAGAACCAGACATGGAAACACAGACCTTGGGGGCCTTATGCTAAGTAACTCAGACACAAAAAGACCAATACCAGGTGCTCTCATGTACATTCCACGTGGAATAAATAAATACTGAACACATAGATACTGAGAGCAGATTGGTAGGTGCCAGATTCGGGGATGGGGTGGCAGAAACGGGTGAAGGTGGTCAAAGTCTCAATGTTTGAGTGAGAAAATCCGACAGTCATGAAATGTTCTGTCCAGCATGGAGACTAAAACTAACCCTGCAGCATGGGGTATAGGTTTCCCTGCTCTTTGAAAGTACAGGGCTTCTGAGAAACCATGCATAACAGAAATGGTGTCAAGAAGGAATGACCATTAATTAACACGAAGAATTAGACAGTGTGCTCAGACTCCAAAATTCCTTCTCTTTGGCTTTTCTTAGGCCTCAGCACACAAATTTCTAACTGAGGCCCAGCATAAATGAAGATAAAGCACTGCAGAGGCTCACAGACACAATTCAAAGTGCTGGTGGCTGGATGCGGAGAGCGGTTCCCAGAGGAAGGAGCTGGTTGGGGTGCACGCCACTTCTGTCGTGCTTCTCCCCAAAACAGATGCTGAACGCGATTCTCACTGTTCACCTTTTTTTCATAAGAGGGAAATCCTCTTCAGGTCTCTTCCTCTTACTAAAGCTGGGTAATAACATAGTTCTTTCAAGAAAGCCCAGTGTCTTACTGTGAACGTTTAAAAAGTGGGGGATACTTGTACTTGAGCATTGCTGAGGGAGGAGATGTGAAAGCTCCTCCCAGACACAAACCTCAGCAGATCCACTGGGAAAGGCACCTTCCTCAGCATGCAGAACACGGATTACCTCCTACCCCCCGAGAAACCCTCTCCTTCCCCTTGATCAGGACAACCCACAACAGCTGGGAGTTACCCCAATTCCTCTGTTCTCCTGATCCTAATAGCTAACCCATCAACAAATCCTGTGAGCTCCATCTTCAAAATGGAACCAGAATAGGTCTAACCACTCCATCCAAGGCCACCTGTCCGGTCCACAGTGCCTGAGTTCCTGGAAAAGCTTCGTCATTGACCTGCCTTGCCATCTTCAACACTCTGTCATCTGTTCTCAACACTGTAGCCAGTATGGTCCAGTGAAACAGTGTCTCATGGGGTTATAGCCCTGGAATAGTTTTCTGTCACCCTCTTTTACCTCTCTGAGCTCATGTCCAAACTGTCTCCTGTGGCCACAGGGCCTTCTTGCTGCTCCTGGACATACCTGGAATTCTCCTGGTCCAAAGCCTTTGCACATGCTTTCCCTTCTGTTCAGAATGCTCTTGATGTGTTCTCACTTACATTTGGAGAAGTCTGAATTGGAGTGACAGGGACAGAAGATGACGCTGTGTGTGTTGGGTGAGGCTGGTGGCCCAGAAGAAGGTTCTCTGCCAGCTCTCAGCCTGCGCCTCACTTGTCCTCAGCTAGGAACTTGCACACAGCCCTCACCTGTCACAACTCTCACTCAGGAAACCCACAGCCACCCCTGGAGCCACCCTGACCACAGCCTGCTGCAGAATGCATTCGGCTCTCCTCTGGGACCCCTGTCAGCTTTACCTAGACCTGGAACTCTCCTTTCTCCTGCAAAGCTCCCGGATTCCTCCTCTTCTTCCAAAATCACACTGGCGCAAGGCTTTCATGAGAAAGCTATAACGCTAACTAATGAAAGGTTCACACCTACTTTCCCCTTCTGTTGCCTTTCTCTCCACCTGCTTTCCTACCTGAGCAAACTGTAACATATTAGTGGAACATGAACATGCTCTGAGATCTGAATCTTTCATTGCAGCTTTCTGAGGACTCCTTATGTGATAAGAAACTAGTGTATCCTACAACAGGGTGTTTTACATCTATCCTCTATAGAATAGTACAGCTCAAATAACTACAATTTTACCTCATTCTTCATGAAGCAGAACACTTTTTCCTTTCTTCTTTTACTTAAAACCCAGTTAGTTCACATGCCATGGAATATTCGCTTCAAGGGTAGGATGTAGTGATTCCTCACCTGCATACAGTACCCAGTGCTCATCACAAGTGCCCTCCTTAATACCCCTCACCCATTTAACTCTTCCCCCTATGCTCCTGTCCTGCAGCAACACTCAGTTTATTCTCCAAGGTTGAGTCTATTTCCTTGTATGACTCTCTCATCCCTCCTCCACTCTGTTCATCTGTTTTCTTTCTGAAGTTCCACAAGCGTGAGAGCATAGGATAATTCTCTTTCCTCACTCATTTTCCTTAGCTTAATACACTCTAGATCCATCCACATCCTTGCAAATGGTAAGATTCCATTCTTTTTGAAGCTGGGTCATATTCCATTATATATATATGTATCCCACATCTACTTTATCCATTCATCAGTGAATGGACGTTTGGATTGTCTCCATAGTTTGGCTACTGAGGACATTGCTGCTATAAACATCATGGTGTATGTACCCCTTTGAATCTGCATTTTTGTATCCTTTGGGTAAATACCTAGGAGAGCAATTGCTGGATCATGGGGTTGTTCAATGTTTAACTTTTTGAGGAACCCCCACACTGTTTCCCAGACTGGCTGCACCACTTTGCATTGCCACCAACAGGATGGGAGGGTTCCCCTTTAAGCAGAACATTATCTGCCGGCAATTTCATAAGAGGAAAAAAAACCTGTTGGAGATGCACCCAGGGTCAGGCAAGCAGTTGCAGACTTCACCCCAAGGCTCCTGACGCCAAGCCCCTTGAAGCCACCAGCATGCCACTATCCAAAAGAATTCCCAGACTCTCCTTCTGACTCCACCACCAAAGAAACTACAGAGAGAATATGCCACCTCAAAATATCGAGATAATACATTCAGTAAAACTAGAAAGTCAAGCTCAACTTTTAAACAGGAACAGGCCACTTTGGATAATTTTGAATTTTCCCTCCACCCTAATTTTAACTCTTCTGATGAATAAACTATTCAATGATGAAACATCACCTTTGTCAAATGACGTCATCCAAGTCTGTATCAGATGAAAAAAAGCCACCTAACTCTAGATGCTGCCCACTCGACCATATCTTAGGCCCAATTGAATAAACACTGTTAGATGAAGGAACAAATTAGATGTTACAAACAGGCACAGAGTGAATCTCACCTCCCCTTTCTAATAAAAGAGGGTTCCTAGGAAACAGATGGTCAAAATACATCTGTAAGCAATAAATGGACAGAGAAATTGTGATCCCCTGCAAAGTTCTACCTGCAGGGAAACTAAGTAATTCTTGCACCAAACCTGGAATGCTGACAGCTACTTCAATTTTACTTTGTGGCTCAACTAGAGAAAAGAGAAAAGCCCAGGAGGTTTTGGGATAATGAGAGGTTTTACCTCCAGCCCTGACATAGATAGGACATTTTGCCAAACATACCTGTGCTTTCTCTTAACACTGGCGTCCTGTGACAAGCTGCCTCGCTGACTCCGATGCTGACGTTCAAAACCTCGGGTGTCTTGGAGCCAGAGCAGTGGTGCTGTCAGCTGGGGAGAAGAGTGCAACTCTGACCTTAAGCCTGGACACTTGCTTTGGTTTCTGGGTGAAGGGGCAACACATACTTGTTGTTTAGCAGTAATTATCTTCATTCTCAATAGACCAATGACCTTGCCTTTTCTGGAAAGCAGACTTACTCTTCTAAAGAAACCCTCAATTTGTCTATTCCCAATGCAACTAGAGTGGAACATTTATTTCTCACTTAAATAGAAAACACTGTTATTGTCGACATTGCGTGAATGAACTTTTAAAAACATTTTAGAGAGAAAGGAAGAGACTTTTATTCAAACCCAAGTCAGGATAGCTGCCTGGGAGACACAATCTTCACCAAGAAGGGAGTGCTCCGGGGAAGGAACATTTGGGACAGGCTTATATATTTTTTTCTGTTTTGTTTTACGTAGAGTTACACACCACAATGAGGATCTTCTTAGATTCCAGAAAGTGACACACTCTTTCTTATATTTTCAGTATGTACATGTCACTATGACTTTAATCTTATGGGAGCCAAAGAGGTTCTTTATGTTTTCTTATATTTATGTTGGCATTTTTTGGTTATTGTTTTCTCCTGGAACCAGATGTACAACATGTGCTTGGGGCAGAAATAGGGCCCATGCTTTGAGGTGTTGCCCAGTCATTTTGAGCTGGGTAAAATGTTAAAGGATAGCTTCCCTGGGAGCCCAGGATCAGGGCCCACAGATGATAAAAAATAAAAATTCCTTTCATCATTATAATTACTCCTAAATGGAGGAATTTGAGACAAAAGCACCTTCCACAAGAGAACCAAGAAATCAAAATGATGCCCATGGAAGGCTGCATGCTCCATGGTCAGCACAGGTAACAGAAGTGTTCACAGTCTCTGGACTCCTGCCCTTCTCCTGCCCAAATCTATGAAGCCCACAGACCACTTAAAATCAGAATTGTAGAACTGCTAGACACCTTAGAGATGTCTGACACCATTCCCTTGGACTGCAGAATAAAACACAGTAGCTCGTTGTCACAAACTAATTTCAACATGAAGTGCCCCCTGGATGCACTAAGTTCTTTCTCTGCAAATGTTGACTAATGTAAGTCACAGTCATACCATATAAACACTACGATGGCTGGGAAGTCATCGTAGGTAAGGCAATATTTTAGCCATGTTTTAAGCATTGGCTCACGTAGAAGAGGCTGAGCTGAGTGTTTTTAAATACTATTTCAGACCTGTTTTACAGCACCCTCTGAACATGCCCAAGCCTGAATCGACTAAAAAAGATAGTTGGTTTCAGGAACTTTAATACCAGAAAAATATTATACCGTCTGTATTCCTAAGGATCTTTGAATATCTTACCCAGAGGTCCTCCACTGAGATAATGATCTTAATGATCACCATGGGCAGATGTGAAAAGGCCTGCTGAAATCGTTCCATTTGTCCACATGACAAGAAAATCCTGATACTTGATAGGTTTCCAGATCGAGAAGACCAGAGATAAGAGGGAAATAGTACCCCGTATGGAACAAGAGATTTGGAGTCAATTTGGGGATCCCACTTAGGTTTCTGACACTAAAGTCCTCTGTGACTCATATCATTTGAGTCCCTGTCTAACCACCTGAACAGGTGCCTAAAAATATCTACACCCTAGTTGAGAAGTTTAAGAGGCAGAATGCTACAAAGAGCCAGTATGATGTCTCTCAGGAACAGGTGTTCAAAGCAATAATTGCTATTGCGTCTATTTCTTTTCCAGAAGAAAGAACACATGTTGAATCCATATTTCTAATAGATGACTCACCAGATGATTTTCAAACCTAAAGGAAGGCCAAGAAGTCGCTCTTGTGTCATATTTCACTGAGAAATCATGTTGTTGGACTGGTGAGGATGATATGATAGCAATGTCATCACTAAGAGTGGGGAGCTTCTAATTTCCATACGGCCATGGTGACCCCCTTAGCTCAGAGCCACCAGAAAGGGCAGCTGGGGAGGGGGCACCGCCATCACTATGAGTGAGGAGCTTCCCATTTCCATGTGGCCATGATGACCCCCTTAGCTCAGGGCCACCAGAAAGGACAGCTGAGGGGGACCACAGGCCAAGGCTGCCAGGTGTGGCTGGGGCAGGCAGAACTCTGACTTAAGGCTCAACTCCTGTCTAGGTTATTATAATGCTATTCACAAAGAAAGTGCCATTGTGTGTGAGCCCTCATGTAGAAAAGGTTCAGAATTTCCATTGAGATTCCCTCTCTGACCTTTAGGATATGCAGCAAAGTTCCATTTAATTTTTAAACATTGAAGGACTTCTTGGTTTTCTTTTCGCTATGACTGTGGCTCATTTCCCCTGTGGTCTAAGAATAGAATCTAGTTAATTTCAGGGTTTAATATTTGTAGACTTGATTCGTGGCCCCAACTATCATCTATTTGGGTAAAGAGTCTATGACCTCTTGAATATAATGTATTCTGCACTTATTATGGAATGTTCCCTATATGTCAATTAGGTCACATTTGTTACCAATGTTTTGTCTGCTTTTTCTGTCAGATATTGAGAAAGGTATATTAAAATCTTGAAACAATGCTGCTCTATTCAATGTTGCATCGGAGAATCTACCAGTGTTAGAAGGCAAGAGAAACAAAAAGTATAAGAATTGAGGGGATAATTGTGACTATTCACAGATAATACAATTGTGTACATAGAAAATCCAAAACAGTCTATAAATACCCTATTAGAATTAAAAATGCAATTTATAAATTTGAGATGGATTGTAGCTTTCCATTGGACAGTTTCTGAAAGAAAACTTAGAACCTGTCAATCTTGGGGTAAGACATAGGGTGCACTAACCATTTAAAATAATTCAGTGGGACTTCATAAAAATGTGACATTTCTCCTTATCTTATGACCATAAGAAAATGAAAAAGTGAACCGCAGGCTGGGAAGTAAAGATTTGCAATACACACACTGACAAAGACTTGTCAATGAAGAATTCCTGCTCATCAACCATAAAAAGTCTATTTATAAACAAATACTTCAGAAAAGATTGACTGATGACCAATAAGAACAGGAAAGGGTGCTCTACAGTATTATTTTCAGGAACAGCAAGGCCTTTCCTAAAATGAAAACATACACACAAACCAGTATTCCTGAGATGGATGACGTCCTTATTTCTGAGGACAGCTTGAAGAACAGACTAGTATCAAAGTAAAGTGATGGAATTCCTGACACTCAGAGGATGGACAATTGACCTCAAACTACAGTACAATTTCTAGGCATCATTCGGTCCTCTGAAGGCAGACAACTACCACACCCCTTCCTACACCACACAGGTTGCTTCCCAACCGCTACCATAAAAGAAGAAGATGAGAAACAGTTAGGACTAGTAGGAAATAGCAAAAATCACATGTGGGGATTATCCTGAAACACACTGATCACATAACTAGTGTAAGGAAGTGTAGGGAACTGACAAGGACAGAGACTCAAGCGGTACTTCTTTGGGGAATGCTGTCTGAAATTGTCACACTTTGGTACCTGCTAATGAGGGCTCTGAGCATACCCTAGGGTTTGCTCACAAGGGTCTGCAACACCATCGCTGAGGACTGAAACTCTTCAAGACCTCAAAGCTTGCCTGATTGACTATTGGACTAAGAGATTCCCATGTTCTGAAAACAGATACCAACTAATTGAAAGGTTCACCTGGGCTCTCTCGAAGGCCCTACAAGAAGCTGAACCATTCACTGAAAATCAATTACACACACACACACACACACACACACACACACACACACACACGTCATTTCACCAATTACTTAAACATTCAAGGTTCTTCCTACATTTTCTTTTTCACATTGATATTTTTTCTCACATGAAATGTCATCATTTCTAATGAACACTGATGTCAAAATAGAGATCCATTGACACGATATTCACAAAATGGAACTTCCCTTCTGTAATTTTCAATATAGCGTTTTTTAATGTTCATGCATATTTTAGGTGTTTGGTAAGTTATACAGGAGAAGATCAGCATTGAAAAACTCTGAATACTGACAATGAGTTTTAAGCCTAGAGAACAAAAATTGTCCAATTTCATAGATAATAAGGAAACAAAAGGAAAGCATGGAAGCTGTAGTCGAATAATTTTATACATATGCATCCTCTATTATTCTACTACTGAGGGGCGTGTTTTATTACCACTCTGCATGCATCAATTGTCTTCCACGTGCACCTGCACAAGTATAATGAATTACTGCAGTAGAATGAAATGTCTGGTAAGTACTTGGCGGCGTCTATAATGAACAATGAAATTTCGATCTTATATTTGGTGAACTTCCACTGTCTGTCCCTTTAGTCAATGGACCGCAAACAGAAGGGGGAATGAACCACGAGAGACTATGGACTCTGGGAAACAAACTGAGGGCTTCAGAGGGGAGAGGGGTGGGGGATTGGGATGGGCCAGTGATGGGTATTAAGGAAGGTACATATTGCATGGAGCACTGGGTGTTATATGCAAATAATGAATCACGGAACACTACATCAAAAACTAAGGAAATACTGTATAGTGACTAACATATCATAATAAAAAATTATTATTAGAAAAAAAATTAAAGGTAAAAAAAAACCAATACAGCTTTTCTGTTTCAAGAACAATCACAATTGAGAAAAAACTAACTTCCAATCCCTAAAGCAAAACACAGACCAAGTTCCATTTCACTCCCCTTTATTCACATTCTCTGTGGGTTCTAAGCTATTTCTCTACCTCCTTTCCTGCTGAGCAGGGAGCCCGGGCTCAATCCCACAACCCTGCGATCATAACCTGAGCCAAAGGCACATGCTTAACTGGCTGAGACAGCCGGGAGCCCCAGCCATGTTTTTCTTAAGCAAAAGGACACTTTCTCACGATGCCTTCACATGACTTCACATGGTACCAGAGATCTGCATTTACCTCTAGGAGGTTGCAGGTGAAGGCAATTGCAAACTCTCACAGTGGTTTATCAAATACAATGACCTGCCTAGTGACAGTGAAACTCTTATGAGCCCATGAGAGGGTGCTGTGACACTCAGCTGTGGCTGGGCTTGCACAGAGAACCAAATCCATTTCCCTGCCTGATGTCTGTGAGGAACAGATGCCCCCACTGTGAATGAGACCCTGCCACTGAGCTGTCCAGGGATGGCCACCCTCAGAGAATGAGGATAAAGGACAATGCCTGAGGAGACCTCATCTGTCTCTTTTATCTTCTCATATTTTCGACAGTGGGCAAATCACTGCCTAGGAGTCCCCAACTACCTTAGTATCATCTGTGAATGGCCAAGAGGTTTTACAAAACACTTCAGATTTTGACCTCACAAATGCCCACAACCACTTACCATAGGGATTCAACATTAAGCAAAGATACTGTTCGTTGGAAGAGAGGTCCTGCCCACTGTTGTTTCTCACTTATATGCTCATCTTCCTTACCTCATGGTAACATAACCACCTTGATTCCTGCTTCCGTCTTCAGGAAGGCTGATGTGACTTGAAGGGCATTACCCTGACATCGTTCTTTCTTAGCAATAAGATGTGGACATTTCCCTAGTCCTACACACCCAAAGTTGAATCGGAATCAGGATTGAGGAGGCTGATGAGAGTTGAAGGTGTTTTCCTGTACACGGTGGTTTATTACCAATAAGGATGGGTCAGAGTCCTCGAAATTCCAGAACCTTCTCATTAATGCTTCCTACTCGTGAAAGATGACGTACATTGGTTTTTCCCTGTATAGTGTGGTGACTCAGAGAAAAGTGTTTAACCCTTTCGTTAGACTTCCACGACCACTTTGGGGCTGGCTTCCATATTCACAAATGATGATATTAGGGCTAAGAGGGTTCCTGTACACTGTTATTTCTTACAGATAAGTGTATGGCATTTTGTTACATTGCCAGAGCCACTTAGCGCCGGGCTTGCCGGCCTCTTGGGGACGAACCCTAACCCTAGGTCGGCCCCCGAGGGGCCCCTCCCAAGGGCCCTGGCGCCACAACGCCAGGGATTGGGGACACCGGAGCCCAGCGCCAGAGTCACCCTGCCACCCCACAAAAACCCAGGCTGCTAGGTGCGCCACCAGTCTTTCAGGGCGAGAGAATGGGCAGGGCCCTCCAAGCCCCTGGTGACCTTCGAAGGCCCCCATGCCAAAATGCTTGGGCCCACACTCCCTCTCACCAGCGCCCTCACCTCGGCCTGCCCCTCCGCCTGCCGCAGAGCTGGCGGAATGGGCCTGCTGGACTCCTGGGGGCTAACACTTACCCTAGGTCGGCCCCGAGGGGCCCCTCCCAAGGAGCCTGGCACCGCAATGCTGGGGATTTGGGACCCCCATGCCCCAGTGCTGGACTCACTCTGCCACCCCGCAAGCACCCAGGGCGATAGGGGAATTGCCAGTCATTCAGGAAGGGAGAATGGGCAGGGCCCTCCGATCCCCCTGTGACCTTCGATGGCCCCCCACGCAAAAACTCTGGCTCCCACGCTCCTGCTCGCCAGCGCCCTAACCTTGGCCCACCCCTCCACTCGCTGCAGAGCTGGCGGATCAGGCCTGCTGGCTTCCTGGGGGCTAACCCTATCCCTAAGTTGCCCCGGAGGGGCCCCCCCCAAGTGGCCTGGCTTTGCATGCCATGGATTGGGGACCCTCAAGTCCCAGTGCCTGACGCACCCTGCCGCCCCACCGCCACATGAGGCGCTAGGGGCATTGCCAGTCCTTCAGAGCGACAGAATGGGCAGGACCCTCCGAGCCACCTGCAACATTCGAAGGCACCCTGAGCCAAAGCCAAAATGCTCTGGCCCATGCTCCCGCTCGCCAGCTACCTCACCTCGACCCACACCTCCATTCACCGCACATGTGCGGAACTACCTGGGGGCTAACCTGGCGGCTAACCCTAACTCTAGGTCGGCCCCCAAGGGGCCCGTCCCAAGGGGCCTGGCGCCACAACGCCAGGTATTAAGGTCCCCCGAGCCCCAGCGCCGAAATCACCCTGCCGCCCCGCCGCCATTCAGGGCGGGAGAACGGGCAGGGCCCTCCGAGCCCATGGCGACCTTCAAAGGCCCCCCCATCCGAAACGCTTGAGCCCACGCTCCCGCTCCTCAGCGCCCTGACCTCGGCCCGCCCCTCCACTCAATGCAGAGCCGGCGGATGAGGCCTGCTCTCCTCCTGGGGGCTACCCATAATCCTAGGTTGGCCCCTGAGGGGCCCCTCTGAAGGGGCCTGGCACCACAATGCCTGGGATTGGGGACCCCTGAGCCCCAGCGCCGGACTCACCATCTCGCCCCACCACCACCTGGGCCACTAGGAGCCCCGTCGTTCATTCAGGGAGGGAGAACAGGCAGATCACTCCCAGCCCCTGGTGACCTTCGAAGGCTCCCCGCACCAAAATGCTTGGTCCCATGCTCCCACTCGCCAGCACCCTCACCTCGCCCCACCCTCCACTCGCCGCACAGCTGGCGGATCGGGCCTGCCGGCCTCCTAGGGGCTAACTCTAACCCAAGGTCTGTCCTCGAGGGGCCCATCCCAAAGGGCTTGGCACCACACCGCAGGGGATTGGGGACCCCCGAGCCCCAGCACCAGACTCACCCTGTCGCCCCGCCGCCACCCGGGCCGCCTGGGGCGCTGCCGGGTATTCAGGGCGGGAGAATGGGCAGGGCCCTCCTAGGCACCAGGTACCTACGAAAGCCTCCTGCACCAAAATGCTTGGGCCCATGCTCCCGCTCGCCATCGCCTCACCTCGGCCTACCCCTTCGCTCACCGCACAGCTGGCGGATCGGGCCTGCCGGCCTCCTGTGGGATAACCGTAACCCTACGTCGCCCCAGAGGGGCTCCTCCCAAGGTGCCTGGCGCCGCAATGCTGGGGATTGGGGACCCCCGAGCCCCAGCCACGGACTCACCCAGTTGCCCTGCTGCCACCTGAGGTGCTAGTGGCGCCGCCGGTCATTCTTGGCGGGAGAACGGGCAGGGACCTCCGAGCCCCTGGGTCCTTCGACGGCTCCCCGCGCCAAAACGCTTGGTCCCCGGCTCCCGCTCGCCAGCAGCCTCACCTCGCACGCCCCTCCGCTCACCGCACAGCCGGCCAATCGGGCCTGACAGCCTCTTGGTTGGTAACAATAAAGCTAGTTCAGCACCCGAGGGTCCCCTCTCAAGGGGGCTGGCGCCGCCAAGCCGGGAATTGGGGACACCCGAGCCCCAGCGCTGGACTCACCCTGTCCCCCCACCGCCACCGGGGCCGCTAGGGGCCCCGAGGATCATTCAGGGCGGGAGAACAGGCAGGGCCCTTCAAGCCCCAGGCGACATTCGAAGGTCCCCTGCGCCATAACGCTTGGGACCACGCCCCGCTCCACAGTGCCCTCACCTCGGCCCGCCCCTCCACTCACTGCACATCAGGCGGATCAGGCCTGCTGGCCTCCTGGGGGATAATCCTAACCTTAGGTCAACCCCCGAGGGGCCCCGCCCAAGGGTCCTGGCACTGCAACGTGGGGATTGGGGACCCCCGAGCCCCAGCACCGGACTCACTGTGCAGCCCCACCACCACCCGGGCCGCCTGGGGCGCCGCTGGTCACTCAGGGCGGGAGAACCGGCAGGGCCCTCGGAGCCCCTGGCGACTTTCGAAGGCTTGGGCCCACGCTCCCAATCGCCAGTGCCCTCGACTCGGCCCGCCCCTCAACTTGCCGCACAGCCAGCGCATCAGGCTTGTCGGCCTACTGGGGGCTAACCCTAACCCAAGGTCGGTCCTGAGGGGCCCTTCCCAAGTGGCCTGTCGCCACCATGCCAGGGATTGGGGACCCCTGAGCCCCTGTGACCTTTGAAGGCCCAACACCCCAAAACTCTTGGGCCCATGCTCCTTCTCTCCAGCACCCTCACCTCTGCCCACGTCCCCACTCGCTTCACAGCCGGCGGATCGGGCCTGCCGGCCTCCTGGGGGCAAACCCTAACCCTAGGTCACTCCACGAGGGGCCCTCCCAAGGGGCCTGGCAATGCAACGTGGGGATTGGGGACCCAGAGCCCCAGCCAGGACTCATCTTGTCGTCCCGCCGCCACCCGGGCTGCTAGGGGAGCCGCCGTTCATTCAGTGTGGGAGAACAGGCAGGGCGCTCCGAGCCCAAGGCGACATTAGAAAGTGCCCCGCCCCAAAATGCTCTCACGGTCCCCCTCGCCAGTGCCCTCACCCCATCACACCGATCCGCTCGCCGCACAGCTGGCGTTTCAGGATTGTCAGCCTCCTGAGGTCTAACCCTAACCCTAGGACAACCCCCGAGGTGTACATCCCAAGGGGCCTGGCGCCGCACGCCGGAGATTGGTGACCCCCGAGCCCCAGCGCCGGACTCACCCTGCTGCCCCCCCGCCCCCCGGGCCTCTAGGGGCACTGCCGGTCATTCAGGGCGGGAGAACGGGTAGGGCCCTCCGAACCCCCAAAGACCTTTGAAGGCCCCCCGCGTCAAAACGCTTGGGCCCACGCTCTCGCTCTCAAGCACTCTCACCTGGGCCCAAACCTCTGCTTGCCGCACAGCTGGGTGATCGGGGCTGCCGCCCTCCTGGGGGCTAACCCTAACCCTAGGTCGGCCCCCGAGGTGCCCCGCCCAAGGGAACTGGAGCCGCAACACCTGTGACTGGGGAACCCTGAGCCCCAGCGCTGGACTCACCCAGGCGCCCCGCCACCACACGGGTCGCTAGGGGTGCCGCAAGACATTCAGTGTGGGAGAACGGGCAGGGCCCTCCGAGTCCCCTTGTCATTCGAAGGCCCACCATGCCAAAAGGCTTGGGCCCACGCTCCCGCTCGCCAGTGCCCTCACCTCGGCCCGCCCCTCCGCTCGCCGCACAGCCGGCACATGGGTCCTGCTGGCGTACTGGGGTCTAACCCTAACCCTAAACCCTAACCCCTAACCTTAAACCCTAAACCTTAACCCCTAACCCTAACCCTAATCCCTAACCGTTACCCTAACACTAACCCTACCCTAAACCTAACCCTAAACCCTAATCCTTAAACCCTAACATTAACACTAAACCCTAAACCCTAACCCCTAACCCTAATCCTGAAACCCTAAACACTAAACCCTAACCTTAACCACTAATCCCAAACCCCAAACCCTAACCCTAAACCCTAAACCTACCCCGACCCCTACCATACTCCTATCCCTACCCCAACCCTACCCTTCAGCTAACCCTACCCCTAAACTGTAACCTAACCATAAACATAACCCTAACCCATACCCTAACCCATACTCTAACCCTAAATCTAACCCGTACCCTAACCCTAAACCTAACCTGTACCCTAACCCTAACCATAACCCTAACACGAACTCTAACCCGTACTCTAACCCGTACCCTAACCTTAACCCTAAACCTAACCCTAAACCTAACTCGTACCATAACCCGTACCCTAACCCTACCCGTACCCTAACCCTAACCCGTACCCTAACCGTAACCTGAAACCCTAAACTGTAACCCGTACCGTAACCCTAACCAGTACCCTTACCTTAACCTTAACCCATACCCTAACCTATATCCTAACCCATACCCTAACCCGTACCCTATCCCTATCCCGGAACCTAACCCATACCCTAACGCATACCTAACCCTAACCCGTACCCTAACCCGTACCCTAACCCATACCCTAACCCTAAACTGTACCCTATCCCTATCCCTAACCCATTCCCTAACCCATACCCTAACCCTAACCCTAAACCGTAACCTAACCTGTACCATAACCCTAATCTGTACCCTAACCCTAACCCGTACCCTAACCCTAACCCATACCCTAAACCATAACCTAATCTGTACGCCAACACTTACCCTAAACCGTACCCTAATGCGTACCCTAACCCGTACTCCAACCCTAACCCTAGCCCTAAAACCAAACCCTAAACCCTAATCCGTACCCTAAACCCTAATCTGTACCCTAACCCATAACCTCTAACCTGTAACCCCTAAACCCAACCCTAACCTGTACCCTCTCCTTACCCTAACCCTAACCCCTACACTCACCCATACCCTAACCGTAACCCATACCCTAACCTTAACCCGTACCCTAATCCGTACCCTAACCCCGGGGATTGGGTACACCTGAGCCCCACCATGGGACTCAGCCTGCCACCCCTCAGGAAACCATGCCCCTTAGGGTGCCGAAGAGCATCCCGTGCAGAACTGGTAGGGCCCCCCTGAGCCCCCAGCGATCCTCGGCAGCCCCTACACCCCAACCCTGAGGCCCACGCTCATCCCGCCCCACGCCTTCCCTTCAGCTTGCCACCGAGCTCATCGCTGAGCCAGCAGATCAGGCCTGCCGGGTTACTGGGGCCTAGACATGACCCTAGGTTGGCTGGGTAGGGCCCCTCCCCTGGGGCCCGGTGCTGCAGCCCCAGGGACTGGGGACACCTGAGCCCCACTGCAGGACAAACCCTGCCAGCCTGCAGGAAACCGTGCCCCTTGGGAGGCTGTAGAGCATTCAGGGCGGGAGAACCAGGAGGGCCCCCAGAGCCCCCGGCAAACTTCGGCAATCCCTAAACCCAACCTTGAAGCCCATACTCACCCCACCCTGCACCCACACCTCAGCCCGCGGCGTAGCTCCCCACATAGTGGGCACATCTGTCCTGCGGGGTTCCTGGGCCCCAACCCTAACCCTAGTTCATCTGTGGAGGGGACCTTCCCCAGGAGCCTGGAGCCACAGCCACGGGGATTCGGGACACCTGAGCCCCACAGCAGGACTCAGTCCGCCACCCCGCAGGAAACCGTGTGCCTTGGGAGGCCATAGAGCATTCAGGGTGGAAGAACCAGGAGGGCCTTCCTGAGCCACCAGAAAACTTCGGCACCTCCCGCACCCCAACCCGGAAGCCCACGCTCACCCTCCCCACACCCTCACCTCAGCCCGTGTACCTCGCCATACAGCCAGCAGATCGGGCCTGCAGGGCTCCTGGGGCCTAACCCAAGCCCTAGGTCGGCTGCGGGTGTGGGGGCCTCCCCAGAAGCCCTACACTGCAGCCCTGGGGAATTAGGATACCTGTGCCCCACCGCAGGACTCAGCTTGCCACCTGACAGGAAACCGTGCCCCTTGGGGCTCTACGGAGCTTACAGGGCACGAGAACTTGGGGAGGCCCCCGGATCCCATCCCCACCTTGGCAGCCCCCCGTGCTCCAAACCTGAGGCCTATGCTCACCCTCCCCCATGGCCTCCTCTCAGCCCTCTACAGAGCTTGCTGCACAGCCTGCAGATTGTCCCTGCCGGGCTCCTGGACTCCAACCCTTACCCTAGGTTGGCAACAGAGGGGGCCCTCCCCAGGGTCCTGGCACCCCACTCCGGGGGATTGGGGACACCCAAGCCCCACCGTAGGACTCAGCCTGCAGCCCACAGGAAACTGTACCATTTTGGGCACAACATAGCATTCAGGGCAAGAGAATTGAGAGCCCCTTCTGGTGATCCCCGACATTTGTGGGCCCTTCCGGATGAAACCCCAAGGCTCACACTCACCCACCCTTGTGCCCTCATCTCACTCGGCCTGGGAGTTCTCTGAGCACCGGGCAGTCCAGACCTGCTGTCTCTTGAGGCGTAACCTAACCCTGGGTCTTCTGCTGAGGGTCCCTCCCCGTTTGCCTGCCTCCAAGGCACCAGGCATTGGGCTCACCTCTGCACGACTAGAGGACTCACCCTGCACCACAGCAGGAAACTGTCCATTTGGGGCTATATCAAGGATTCATAGGAAAATCAGAGGGCCCCCCTCAGCCCATCCCAGGCAAACCCCACTTTCAGAGATCTCCCCGGATCCAATTAGTAGCTTCACACTGACCTTTAAACTTGCTCTCCATGGAGATCTTTTGAAATTCTCCACACTTCCAACCGATGGCAGCATCCAGCTTCAGTGCCTTACCCAGCTTTAGGTCTTGAGATGGATTAATATGGGAAGCCATTTCACTGATGACAACGTACTGGTGACCAAAAGATACATGCATAAATGCTTCATATCACTGGGGTTCAGGGAAATGCAAATCTAAACCCCTATAGATGCCATATCACACGAGGCCGAATATCTAAAAATAAGAAGACATGAAACTATACATGTTGGAGAGGATGTGGAGAAACGGGAACCCTATTACACCCCTGTAGGTATGCAGTCCGGTACAGCCATTCTTGAAAATGGTACGGAGTTTCCTCAAGAAGTTATAAATAAAGTTACCCTATGTCCCAGCAATTGCACTACTGGCTATTTACCCCCAAAGAGACAGAGGTAGTGAGGACGGGACACATGCACCCCAGTGTTCATAGCAGCAATATCCATAATAGACAAAATGTGGAAGGAGTGTAGATGACCATGGATAGATGAATGGATAAAGAAGATGTGGATCATATATATAATGGAATATTACTCAGCCATCAGAAAGGATGAATACTTACCATCACACTGACCTGGGTGGAGCTGGAGGCTATTATGCTGAGTGGAATAAGTCAATGAAAGAAAGACAATGATCATATGCTTTCACTCCTATGTGGAATATCAGAAACAAGGAAGAATACCATAGGGGAAGGAAGGGAAAATAGAATGGGAAGTCATCAGAGAGGGAGAAAACCCATGATGGACTCTTAACTATCGCAAGAAACTGATGATTGTTGGAGGAGAAGTTGGGGGGGGGGTAACTCGGTGAGTAGCATTAAGGAGGTCACACGATACAATGAGCACTGGGTGTTACACACGACTGAAAATTTATTGAAGACTACATCTGAAACTAATGATGTACTGTAAGTTGGCTAATTGAATTGAAACTAAAGAACAAAAGACCTCGAATAAACAATCCTAAACATTTGTATGGAACCACTAAAGATTCCAAACAGCCATTGCAATGCGGAAAAGAAAAACAAAGCTGGAGGACTCACCATTTCAGATTTCAGGTTATACTACAAAGCTGCAGTCATCCTAACAAGACAGTACGGCACAAAAATAGACACAGCGACCAAAGGAACAGGATACAAGTTCAGACAGAAACCCACAATTATGTGGTCCATGAATTTTCCACAAAGCAAGCAACGATATCAAAAGGGAAAAGGACAGTCTCTACAACAAATGGTGTTGGGAAAACTACACAGCTACGCACAAAATAATGAAATTAGACTGCTTTCTTACACAATACAGACAAACACAAAACAGTTTCAAGACCTCAATATGAGACCTGAATCCATAAAAATCCTACAGGAGGGAAGACAGTAACTTCTTGACATGGACCATACCAACGTTTTTCTGGATTGTCTCCTGAGGCAAAGTAAATGAAAGCAAAAATAAACTATTGGGAATACAGCAAAATAAAAAGTTTCCACATGGCAGAAGAACAATGAAAATGTAAAAATAATAAGACAACCTACTCAAAGGAAGAAGATATTTGCAAAGATCATATGCAATAAAGGGATAGTGTCCAAAACATATAGAACTGATACTACTCGACCCCCAAAAAACAAATAATCCAGTTAAAAAATAGGCAGAAGACATGGACAGACATTTCTCCAAAGAAGAAATACAAATGGCCAACAGTCCCGTGAAAAGATGTTCACCATCACCCATCATCAGGAAAATGTAAATCCAAAGGACAATGAGGTAATACCTCAATCCTGTCAGAATGGCTAATATGAAAAGCACAACAAAGAGCAGGTGTTGGGAGGATGTGGATAAAGGGGAATCCTCGCGAACTGTGGGTGGGAATGCAAACTGTGGTGGCCACCATGGAAAAGAGTATGAAGGTTCCTCAACAAATTAAATATAGAACTACCCTATGATCCAACAATCACACTACTCGTCTTTACCCAAAGAATAGGAAAACAGTAACTTAAAAGGATACGTACACCCCTATGTGTCTTGCACCATTATTTACAATATCACAATATGGAAGCAACCCAAGTGTAGAAAAATTGACAAATGAGATGATAGATGTGTGTATTCACACACACACGCACACACACAGACACACATACACACACACAATGGAGTATTACTCGGCTTGAAAAAGAATGAAACCTTGCCATTTGCAGACACATGGATGCAGCTAGAGAGTATTATCCTAACTGAAATCAGTCAGTCAGAGAAAGACAAATCCTATACGATGTCACTCTAATGGAGAATTTAAGAAACAAACAAAAATAAATAACTAAAAGAGAAAAAGGAGACACACCAAAATACAAACTCTTAACAATAGAGAACAAACGGATGGTTACCAGAGAGGAGGTGGATAGAGGGATGAGTGAAATAGATGAAGGGGATTAAGAGGACGCTTTTCTTGAGGACCACTGAGTAATATATAGAATTACTGAATCACTCTATTGGACACCTGAAATGAATGTAACACTGTATGTTAGCTCTACTGGAATTAAAATAAATTTTAAAAAAAGATTTTTCTTTCAGGAACCGCTTTGAAAAAGCTTTTCCTGTGCAATGTGCTTAAGTCCTACTTGGGAGGATTCACTCTACAATAATTATTCACTCTATGCCTTGAATTCAGATTTCACTGAGTTCTTCCCATGGATCCCAGCCAACGGGAGCCATGGTCCTTTTCTGTCCAGGCTCAGCACCTATGCATTCAAGATTGGAAGTAGAGACACATGTCACTTCACAGTCCAGAAAGCTATTATTGTTTCTGTTTCAGTGTGAGAGAGTCACAGACTTTGGGACAGGTTTCAGAGCAGATTTATTATGGATCCTGGATCTCTACTTCAATGTTCATTGCCTGGATCCATTTGACTAATAGGTTCCCTGTGGATGGGCTTGCTTCCAAGCACATACATGGAAGATGCAAAGGTGGGTGGGCTTGGTGCGGGACAGGAAGAAGACCAAAAACAGAGAGGGTCCGACCCCTCCCCTGATCCGCGAACTGCTACAGGAGAGGGTACAGGAGGTAGAATCCATGCGAAACTCCAAGTTCAACAGCTGAACACAGGAGGCACAGGTCAAGGGAACTGGAGATGTAGGGGTTGAAGGCTGCTCTGAGCTACCTCTGGGAGGAAGGTAGGGAAGGAATGAGAAGGAGACACTGCCTGCCCCTGGCCCATGCCAGCTGCCCACTGCTCCAACACACATCCGTCTATGAGCTGACACAGCTTGGGCTCAGGATGGGCTGGCTTGGGTCCCTCAATCCTCAGTGGGACAGCTGGCCCCAGGGCTCAGAGACATGCTGAGGGAGATGAGAGGGAAAGCTGCCCTTCCCAGGTCATCCCCTCCTTGAGCAGACAGCCCTTCAGAACTGCTAAAAAAAAAAAAAAAACCACTAACGGGGTTGAAAGACATGCCATGGATGAACTAAGGCATAGAGATATGTAAAATAACATTCATTTTTAAGTTCAGAGCTGTCATCTCAGGAAGTGGGGAGAGCTTCCCTGAAGAAGACTGAGGGGCGGGCATGCCATGCTGAAAAGGGAGACATGGCTATCCTGATTAGGCACCTGCAGCCCCCTTCCAGGGCAGGGCATCATTATCGCATCACACGAGATCCATGGAAGTGTTCCATCAGGGCCAGATATTTATCTCGAGAAGACTATCCTGGCATCGGACTGCACAGGGCACCAGGGACGAGGGCCAGATGGAGGACGGACAATACCCCGGAGGCCATGGGGCAAGAGCAGAGGCACATGACCTTGAAGATGATGACGAAATGCAGGAGTTGGCAGCATGAATCCATCCCGAAAGTACCATGGGAGCAGTGCCCATAGCTACACTGACAGGGTGCCTTCTGTGCCCAGTGTGGCTGACTTCAGTGTGCTCCAGACTAGTCCTGACCACAAGTCTAGGAAGTGTGCACCACACCCGTCCTCCTCTCCCCTTGCAGCTGCTAGGAATCACGGTCACAGACCCTGGTCAGCTTTCGTGGAAACCAAGCAGTGGCTCCCCCGCACACTGCACCTCTGGTGGTGGTCCAGTGTGACCCTCGTGCCTGGCCAGACACTGATGTCTACCTGTCTCCACACAAATCCACAGACAGGAGGGTGTCCCTGAATTCCACAGCACCTGATGAGACAAATCCACAGAACCCAACACCCAGTGGGTCACTCGGGACCTCATCTATGGTCATGGAGCTCACCACACCCTATTTCTGTCACTTCCCACAGAAAGCCTGGTGGTCATCCCCCACAATCCCATACATCCTGGTTGCTGACCTGGGGTCATGCCATGAACCCACATGACACCTTTCTTTAAGTGAAGGCTATGCCTACACCTCCTAGAAAATATTTCTAATGAAGTACAAGTCCATCAGGTCTATGGTGTGAATGGTAGCACACAGCCTGCATGGTAGTAGTCAGTAATTCTAACAAGGGTTAACCCCACCCCCCTGTCTCACAAAACCTTCCTCCTGCCCACGGAACGCATGGTCTGCCCTCAGAAAACCCTCCAGGAAACAAACCTTTCATCTGAATGCTCTCTTCACCTTCTGCTTCAAATCTTATCCAACCACAATGATATGAAACTAGAAATCAGTCTCAAGAAAAAAATGGAACAGTCAAAAATAGGTGGAGATTGGGGGGCCTGGGTGGCTCAGTTGTTAACGAACTGCCTTCAGCTCAGGTCCTGATCCCAGGATCCTGGGATTTAGCCTGGAATCAGGCTCCTTGCTCAGCGGGAAGCCCGCTTCTTCCTCTCCCACCCCCCTGCTTGCGTTCCCTCTCTCACTGTCTCACTCTCTGTCAGATACTTAAATAATCTTAAATAAATATGTGGAGATTTAACAACATGCTACTGAACAACCAACAGTCAAAGAAGAAATCAAAAAAAAATTAGAAGTACCTTGACAGAGATGAAAAAGACAACTTAGAAAAACTTATGGGTTGCAGCAAAAGTAGCTTTATGGGGGACATTCATAGAAATTCAAGCCTTCATCAATCCATGAGAATGCTCTCCAATAAACAACCTGATTTATGTGGTAAAGAAGTAGAAAATAAAACAACAAACAAAGCCCCAAATTAGTAGAAATAAGGAAATAACAAAAAGGAATGCATAAATAAATCTAACAGAGACTAAAAAGACCAAAAAACCAAAAACAATAAAAATGAGAGCTGCCTTTTTTGGAAAGATAAACAAAACTGACAAACTTAGCCAGACTCACCAAGAAAGACAGAGGACTCGAATACAATCAGGAAAGAAAGATAATGGATTCCTGTATCATCTCAAAATCAAAAGAACTCGTCAAACTTGGACACAACAACTTCTTGCAAGCCACGTCTCTAAAGGCAAAGGAAAAAAAAGCAAAAATGAATTATTGGCACTTCATCAGGATAAAAAGCTTCTGCACGGCAAAGCAAACGATCAACAAAACGAAAAGATATGGGAGGAGTTAAGATGGCGGAGGAGTAGGAGACACCGTTTTCAGCCGGTCCTCCGAGTCGAGCTGGATAGGTACCAGACCAGCCTAAACAACCACGGAACCAGCCTGAGATGCAGCAAGACGCATCTGGATCTCTCCAAATGAACATCTCCAGCGCTGAGTATTGAGGTACGAAGCAGGGAGCCATGAAACTGTGCACAGATATCAGAAGATAAACGGAAGGGGGAGGGAGCCGCCGCGTTCGGGTGCCGGGAAGCGGTAGCCACTTGCACGGGAGAGCGGGTGGGGCTCGCGGACGGCACCCGCAAAACAGCAGACTGAGACCGTGAGCCGGGTGTGCGCGCCACCAGGCATCTCGCGGAACACCAGAATCCCGGTGTGCTCACTGGATCCAGACTGAGACCGGGAGATCTGGGAGCACACGTGGGGCGGCTGGCAGCTGGTGGCATTAGAAACACAAAGGACAGAGACGCGCCGGCCCTGGAAGTGAGGGCTGGGACGCCGGCTGTGGGACGCACATCCTGGGATGCTGCAGGGTTGAGCAGCACCACAGTAACAGAGTTAAAGTGGCCAGAACATTAGCAGAGAACGGGCCGCAATACTTCTGTTCCGTGACAGAGGCTGAAATTTGGCCGCTGCTGCTCTGACTCTCAGAAGAGGCACAGCAAACCGCCAGGGAAAGCCGCCAGAGAACAAAAGCCTGGAAATACCGGATCAGGGAGTGCCCATCCCCATTCCCCCTCGCAGGGGACGCTGAGACTCTACCCAAACAGGGCTGCCTGAGTATCAGCGCTGCAGGCCCCTCCCCCAGAAGGCAGGCTGAAAAATCAAGAAGCCCACAACCCGGGCGCCTGGGTGACGCAGTCATTGAGCACCTGTCTTCGGCTTAGGGCGTGATCCTGGCATTCCGGAAAGGAGTCCCTCATCGGGCTCCTCCGCTGGGAGCCTGCTTCTTCCTCTCCCACTCCCCTGCTTCTGTTCCCTCTCTCGCTGGTTGGCTGCCACATAAATAAATAAATAAAATCTTTAAAGAAGAAGCCCACATCCCTAAGATCCCTATAAAACAAGGGGCACGGCCTGGGACCCAGTCAATAATTTGGGCTCTGGAAACCCCACAACCTCTCTTCATCAGAATGACAAGAAGGAGAAGCCCCCCACAGCAAAGAAAAGACAGTGAGTCTGTGGCCTCTGCCACAGAAATAATGGATATGGATGTAACCAAATTATCAGAAATGGAATTCAGAGTAATGATGGTCAAAATGATGAGTAGAATTGAAAAAACTATTAACGAAAAGGTTACTGAGAATATAGAATCCCTAAGGACAGAAATGAGAGCGAATCTGACAGAAATTAAAAATTCTATGAGCCAAATGCAGGCAAAACTAGAGGCTCTGACGGCCAGGGTCACCGAAGCAGAGGAACGTGTTAGTGAATTGGAGGATGGGTTAATAGAGGAAAAAATGAAAATAGAAGATGGTCTAAAAAAAATCCACGCCCACGAATGTAGGTTACGGGAGATTACTGACTCAATGAAATGATCCAATGTTAGAATCATCGGCATCCCCGAGGGGGTGGAGAAAAACAGAGGTCTAGAAGAGATATTTGAATCAAATTGTAGCTGAAAACTTCCCTAATCTAGCAAGGGAAACAAACATTCGTGTCCAAGAGGCAGAGAGGACCCCTCCCAAGCTCAACCACGACAAACCTACACCACGTGACGTCATAGTGCAATTCGCAAATATTAGATGCAAGGATACAGTATTGAAAGTGGCCAGGGCAAAGAAATTTCTCATGTACCAAGGCAAAAGCATCAGAATTACGTCAGGCCTGTCTACACAGACCTGGAATGAGAGAAAGGGTTGGGGGAGCATATTTAAAGCTCTTTCAGAGAAAAACATGCAGCCAAGGATCCTCTATCCAGCGAGGCTGTCATTCAGAATTGATGGAGAAATAAAGACATTTCAGAATCGCCAGTCACTAACCAATTTTGTAACCATGAAACCAGCCCTACAGGAGATATTACGGGGGGTTCTATAAAAGTAAAAAGGCCCCAAGAGTGATACAGAACAGAAAGTCACAGCCAATACAAACAAAGACTTTACTGGCAACATGGCATCATTAAAATCATATCTCTCAGTAATCAGTCTTAATATAAATGGTTTGAACCATCCCATAAACGCCACAGGGTTGCAGATTGGATAAAAAGAAATGACCCATCCATTTGCTGTCTACAAGAGACTCATTTCAAACCCAAAGATGCATTCAGACTGAGAGTAAGGGGATGGAGTACCATCTTTCACGCAAATGGACCTCAAAAGAAAGCTGGGGTAGCAATTCTCATATCAGATAAATTGGATTTTAAACTACAGACTATAGTTAGAGACACAGAAGGGCACTATATTATTCTTAAGGGAAGTATTCAACAAGTGGATATGACAATTATAAATATATATGCCCCCAACAGGGGAGCAGCAAGATACACAAGCCAACTCTTAACCAGAATAAAGAGACATATAAATAAAAATACATTAATAGTAGGGGACCTCAACACTCCACTCTCAGAAATAGACAGAACACCCTGGCAAAAACTAAGCAAAGAATCAAAGGCTTTGAATGCCATACACGACGAGTTGGACCTCTTAGATATATATATAGAACACTACACCCCAGAACCAAAGAATACTCATTCTATTCTAATGCCCATGGAACATTCTCAAGAATAGACCATGTTCTGGGACACAAAACAGGTCTCAACCGATACCAAAAGATTGAAATTATCCCCTGCATATTCTCAGACCACAACGCTCTGAAATTGGAACTCAACCACAAGGAAAAATTTGGAAGAAACTCAAACACTTGGAGACTAAGAACCATACTGCTCAGGAATGACTCGATAAACCAGGAAATCAAAAATCAAATTAAACAATTTATCGAGACCAATGAGAATGAAAATACAACAGTCCAAAACCTATGGGATACTGCAAAGGCAGTCCTAAGGGGGAAATACATAGCCATCCAAGCCTCACTCAAAAGAATAGAAAAATCTAAAATGCACTTTTTATATTCTCACCTCAAGAAGCTGGAACAGCAACAGAGGGACAGGCCTAATCCACGCATGAGGAAGCAGTTGACCAAAATTAGAGCTGAAATCAATCAAGCAGAAACCAGAAGTACAGTAGAGCAGATCAACAGGACTAGAAGCTGGTTCTTGGAGAGAATCAATAAAATTGACAGACCACTGGCAAGACTTATCCAAAAGAAAAGAGAAAGGACCCAGATTATTGAAATTATGAATGAAAAAGGAGAGGTCACGACGAGCACCATTGAAATTGGAAGGATTATTAGAAATTTTTATCAACAGCTATATGCCAATAAACTAAGCAATCTGGAAGAGATGGAATCCTTCCTGGAAACCTATAAACTACCAAGATTGAAACCGGAAGAAATTGATTCCTTAAACAGGCCAATTAATTATGAAGAAATTGAGTCAGTGATAAACAACCTTCCAAATAACAAAACTCTAGGCCCGGACGGTTTTCCTGGGGAATTCTACCAAACATTCAAAGAAGAAATAATACCTATTCTCCTAAAGCTATTTCAAAAAATAGAAACAGAAGGAAAGCTACCAAACTCATCCTATGAGGCCAATATTACCTTGATCCCCAAACCAGGCAAAGACCCCATCAAAAAGGAGAATTACAGACCGATTTCCCTAATGAATATGGACGCCAAAATCCTCAACAAGATACTTGCTAATAGAATCCAACAGTACATTAAAAGGATTATCCATCACGATCAAGTGGGATTCATACCTGGGATGCAAGCGTGGTTCAATATTCGCAAATCAATCAGCGTGATACATTGTATCAACAAGAAAAGACTCAGGAACCATATGATCCTCTCAATCGATGCCGAAAAAGCATTTGACAAAATACAGCATCCTTTCCTGATTAAAACCCTTCAGAGTGTAGGAATAGAAGGTACATTTCTCAATCTCATAAAAGCCATCTGTGAAAAGCCTACTGCAAATATTATTCTCAATGGGGAAAAGCTGGAAGCCTTTCCCTTAAGATCAGGAACTCAACAAGGATGCCCACTCTCGCCACTATTATTCAACATAGTACTAGAAGTCCTTGCAACAGCAATCAGACGACAAAAAGGGATCAAAGGTATTCAAATTGGCAAAGAAGAAGTCAAAATGTCTCTCTTTGCAGATGACATGATACTCTATATGGAAAACCCAAAAGAAGCCACTCCCAAACTATTAGAAGTTATAGAGCAATTCAGTAACGTGGCAGGATACAAAATAAATGCTCAGAAATCAGTTGCATTTCTATACACGAATAATGAGACCGAAGAAAGAGAAATTAGGGAATCCATCCCATTTACAATAGCACCAAAAACCATACGTTACCTTGGAATTAACTTAACCAGAGACGTAAAGGACCTATATTCTAGAAACTATAAATCACTCTTGAAAGACATTGAGGAAGACATAAAAAGATGGAAAGATATTCCATGCTCATGGATCGGAAGAATTAACATAGTTAAAATGTCCATGCTACCCAGAGCAATCTACACTTTCAATGCTATCCCGATCAAAATACCAAGGACATTTTTCAAAGAACTGGAACAAACAGTCCTTAAATTTGTAGGGAAACAGAAAAGGCCCCGAATCTCCAAGGAACTGTTGAAAAGGAAAAACAAAGCTGGGGGCATCACAATGCCGGATTTCGAGCTGTACTACAAAGCTGTGATCACAAAGACAGCATGGTACTGGCACAAAAACAGACACATAGACCAATGGAACAGAATAGAGAGCCCAGAAATGGACCCTCGGCTCTTTGGGCAACTAATATTTGATAAAGCAGGAAAAAACATCTGGTGGGAAAAATACAGTCTCTTCAATAAATGGTGCTGGGAAAATTGGACAGCTACATGCAAGAGAATGAAACTTGACCACTATCTCACACCATACACAAAAATAAACTCCAAATGGATGAAAGACATCTATGTGAGACAGGAATCCATCAAAATTCTAGAGGAGAACATAGGCAACAACCTCTACGACATCGGCCAAAGCAACCTTTTTCATGACACATCCCCAAAGGCAAGAGAAACAAAAGATAAAATGAATTTATGGGACTTCATCAAGATTAAAAGTTTCTGCACATCCAAGGAAACAGTCAGAAAAACTAAGAGGCAGCCCACAGAATGGGAGAATATATTTGCAAATGACACTACAGATAAAGGACTGGTATCCAAGATCTACAAAGAACTTCTCAAACTCAATACACGAGAAACAAATAAACAAATCAAAAAAAATAAACAAATCAAAAAATGGGCAGAAGATATGAACAGACACTTTTCCAATGAAGACATACAAATGGCTAAAAGACACATGAAAAAATGTTCAAAATCATTAGCCATCAAGGAAATTCAAATCAAAACCACACTGAGATACCACCTTACGCCAGTTAGAATGGCAAAAATAGACAGGGCAAGAAACAACAATTGTTGGAGAGGATGTGGAGAAAGGGGATCCCTCCTACATTGTTGGTGGGAATGCAAGTTGGTACAGCCACTCTGGAAAACAGTGTGGAGGTCCCTTAAAAAGTTAAAAATTGAGCTACCCTATGATGCAGCCATTGCACTACTGGGTATTTACCCCCAAAGATACAGACGTAGTGAAGAGAAGGGCCATATGCACCCCAATGTTCACAGCAGCAATGTCCACAATAGCTAAATTGTGTAAGGTGCCGAGATGCCCTTCAACAGATGACTGGATTAAGAAGTTGTAGTCCATATATACAATGGAATATTACTCAGCAATCAGAAAGAACGAGTTCTCAACATTTGCTACAACATGGACAGCACTGGAGGAGATAATGCTAAGTGAAATAAGTCAAGCAGAGAAAGACAACTATCATATGATTTCTCTCATCTATGGAACATAAGAACTAGGATGATCGGTAGGGGAAGAAAGGGATAAAGAAAGGGGGGGGTAATCAGAAGGGGGAATGAAACATGAGAGACTATGGACTATGAGAAACAAACTGAGGACTTCAGAGGGGAGGGGGGTGGGGGAATGGGATAGACCGGTGATGGGTAGTAAGGAGGGCACGTATTGCATGGTGCACTGGGTGTTATACACAACTAATGAATCATCTAGACTTACCTCGGAAACTGGGAATGTACTGTATGGTGACTAACATAATATAATAAAAAATCATTAAAAAAAACGAAAAGGTAACCTATGGAATCGAAGAAGATATCTGCAACTGATATTACAGATAAAGGGCTGGTATCCAAGATCTATAAAGAACTCCTCAAACTCGACACCCCAAAAATGAGCAGAAGACACAAAAGATACTTCTCCAGAGAAGACATACAAATGGCCAACAGACACATGAAAAAATGCTCCACATCACTTGCCATCAGGCAAATACAAATCAAAACGACAATGAGATACCACCTCACACCAGTTAGAATGGTTAAAATAAACAAGGCAGGGGGCACCTGGGTGGCACAGTGGTTAAGCGTCTGCCTTCGGCTCAGGGCGTGATCCTGACATTATGGGATCGAGCCCCACATCAGGCTCCTCCGCTATGAGCCTGCTTCTTCCTCTCCCACTCCCCCTGCTTGTGTTCCCTCTCTCGCTGGCTGTCTCTATCTCTGTGGAATAAATAAATAAAATCTAGAAAAAAAATTAACAAGACAGGAAAGTACAAAAAGTCAGAGAGGATGTGAAGAAAGGGGAGCCCTCTTACACTACTCGTGAGAATTCAACTGGTATAGCCACTTTTGAACAATATGGAGGTTCCTCAAGACATTAAACACAGAGCTATCCTACGACCCACCAACTGCACTGCTGGGTATTTACCCCATAGACACAGAGTAATGAAAAGAAGGGGCACCTATATCCCAATGTTCATAGCAGCAATGTCCATAATAGCCAAACTGTGGAAGGAGCCAAGATGTCCTTCAGCAGATGAATGGACAAAGAAGATGTGGTTCATCTATACAATGGAATATTACTCAGTCATCAGAAAGGATGAATACCCACCATTTGCACCAACGTGGATGGACCAAGAGGGGATTGTGCTAAGTGAAATTAAGTCAAGCAGAGAAAGACAATTATCATATGGTTTCAATGCTATGTGGAATGGAAGGAATAGCATGGAGGACATTAGAAGAAGGAAGGGAAAAGTGAAGGGGGGGGAATGAGAGGGGGAGATGAACCATGAGAGACTATTGACACTGGGAAACAAACTGAAGGTTGCAGAAAGGGAGGGGTGGGGGAATGGGTTATCCTGGTGATGGGTATTAAGGAGGGCACGTGTCATAATGAGCACTAGGTGTTATATGCAAACAATGAATCATGGAACACTACATCAAAAACAAATGAAGTACTGTAGGGTGACTAACATCATTTAAAAAAAAAAAGAAAGATATGAAATCCATACAGGAAAACTGTCACTATTTGCAAATGACATGAAATCCCGAAAAATTCCAAAAAAAAAACTGTTAGTTTAAACAAATTCAAGAAAGCTGCAGGATATAAAGTCAATATACAGAGACCTGTTGTCTTTATTTTTTTTTCAGATTTTATTTATTTATTTGACAGGAAGAGAAAAGCACATGCAAGGGGAGTGTCAGAAAGAGGGAGAAGCAGACCCTCGCTAAGCAGGGAGCCCAACACGGGGCTCGATCCCAGAACTCTGGGATCATGACCTGAGCTGAATGCAGACGCTTCACCTATGGGGCCACCCAGATGACCCAACTTCTTGCATTTCTGTATACTTATGACACACTTTTGCAAAGAGAAATTTAAAAAGCAATGCCATTAACAATTGCACCAAAAAAATATATAGGAATAAAAGTAACCAAAAATGAGAAAGACATAGTACACTAAATACATGGCAGAAAAGAAATGAAAAGCATGTGTGTCGAGGGGGGCAGAATGTATGGGTCAAAGATTTGGAAGGCAACACAAACAAATGGATGCATACGCCATGCTCCTTAACTGGAAGAGTTAATTATGTGAACATGTCCATCGTACCCAAAGCAATCGACAGATGTGATGAAATCCCTATCTGAATTCCAGTGGCATTATTCGAGAAATAGAAAACAGTCCTCAAACTTGGATGGAATCACAAAAGACCCCAAATACCCAATGCAACCTGGAGAAAGAAAGGTGCAGTCAACACACACCTGGATTTCAAGCTATATTACACAGCTGTTGTCATCAAAACAGGATGGTACTGGCATAAACACAGACACCAGGTCAGTGGAACAGAACAGAAACCTCAGAAACTTACCCACACGTAGATGATCCTAACTTACGACACAGCAGCAGAAGACATGCCATGAGGGAAGGACTGTGTCTTCAGTGAGCGGTAACAGGCAAACGGGACACTAAATGCAGAAGAATATAACTGGTCCACTTTCTTACACCACACACAAAATTTTTAATGGATGAATGATTTGAACATAAGACCTGAATCCATAAACCTCCAAGAAGACACAGGTACTAAGTCTCTCGACATTGGTTTTGGCAAAGAGTCTTCAGATCGGACACCAAATGCAAAGGCAACAAAAGCAAAAATAAACAAGTGGAACAACATCAAACTGAAATCTTCCACACGGCAAAAGAAACCAGCAAAAACTTAAAAGGCCACTGACCCAATAAGAAAAAAATACCTGCGAATCATATGTGTGAGAAGAGGCTAATATCCAAAATACACACAACACTCATACAAATCAAAACAAAAAAAAAACTGTATAAAAAAATGGGGGGTATATGTGAATAGATACTTTCAAAGGTGCACACAGGTGCCAACAGACAGAAAAAGTTGTTCGACATCACTCATCATCGTCAGGGAAACATCAGTCAACCCCACAATCGGCTATCCCCTCACAACTGTTGGAACAGCAATTATCCCAGAGACAGACACCAGGTGGAGTCAAGGGTGTGCAGATGAGGAGACACTGTGCGCTGTTGGTGGGAATGGAAATTGGTGCAGCCACTGTGACAAACGGTATGGAGGTTCCTGAAAAAAATAAATACAACTACCACATGACCCAGTAATGGCTCTACTGAGTATTGATTTGGAGAACACAAAAATACTGCTTCAAAAAGACAGACGCACTCCCACGTTCACTGCAGCATTATTCACAAGAACCAGACATGGAAACACAGACCTTGGGGGCCTTATGCTAAGTAACTCAGACACAGAAAGACCAATCCCAGATGCTCTCATGTACATTCCACGTGGAATAAACAAATAGTGAACGCATAGATACTGAGAGCAGATTGGTAGGTGCCAGATTCAGGGATGAGGTGGTAGAAACAGGTGAAGATGGTCAAAGTCTCAATGTTTGAGTGAGAAAATCTGACAGTCATCAAATGTTCTGTCCAGCATGGAGACTAAAACAAATCCCGCCACATGGGGTATAGGTTTCCCTGCTCTTTGAAAGTACAGGGCTTCTTAGAAACCTTGCACAGCAGAAATGGTGTCAAGAAGGAATGGCCATTAATTTACATGGAACAATTAGACAGTGTGCTCAGACTCCAAAATTCCTTCTCTTTGGCTTTTCTTAGACCTCAAGATACAAGTTTCTAACAGAGGCCCAGCATAAATGAAGATAAAGCACAGCAGAAGCCCACAGACACCATTCAAAGTGCTGGTGGCTGGATGCAGAGAGCGGTTCCCAGAGAAAGGAGCTGGTTGGGGTGCACGCCGCCTCTGTCGTGCTTCTCCCCAAAACAGATGCTGAACGCGATTCTCACTGTTCACATTTTTCATAAGAGGGAAATCCTCTTCAGGTCTCTTCCTCTTACTGAAGCTGGGTAATAACGGGGTTCTTTCAAGAAAACCAAGTGTCTTACTGTGAACGTTTAAAAAGTGGGGGATACTTGTACTTCAGCATTGCTGAGGGAGGAGATGTGAAAGGTCCTCCCAGACACAAACCTCAGCAGATCCACTGGGAAAGGCACCTTCCTCAGCATGCAGAACACAGACTACCTCCTACTCTCTGAGAGACCCTCTCCTTCCCCTTGATCAGGACAACCCACAACAGCTGGGAGTTACCCCAATTCCTCCATTCTCCTGCTCCTAATAGCTAACCCATCAGCAAAAACTGTGAGCGCCATCTTCAAAATGGACCCAGAATAGGTCTAACCACTCCATCCAAGGCCACCTGTCTGGTCCACAGTGCCTGAGTTCCCGGAAAAGCTTCATCTTTGACCTGCCTTGCCATCTTCAACACTCTGTCATCTGTTCTCAACACTGTAGCCAGGATGGCCCAGTGAAACAGGGTCTCATGGGGTTATAGCCCTGGAATGGCTTTCTGTCACCCTCTGTCACCTCTCTGAGCTCATTTCCTAAGCTGTCTCCTGTGGCCACAGGACCTTCTTGCTGCTCCTGGACATACCTGGAATTCTCCTGCCCCAGAGCCTTTGCACATGGTTTCCCTTCTGTTCAGAATACTCTTGATGTGTTCTCACTCACCTTCGGAGAAATCTGAATTGGAGTGACAGGGACAGAAGATGAGGCTGTGTGTGTTGGGTGAGGCTGGTGGCCCAGAAGAAGTTTCTCTGCCAGTACTCCACCTGTGCCTCCCTTGTCCTCAGCCAGGAACTTGCACACAGCCCTCACCTGTCGTAACTCTCACCCAGGAGACCCACAGCCACCCCTGGAGCCCACCCCGCCCACACCCTGCTGCAGAATGCATTCAGCTCTCCTCTGGGACCCCTGTCAGCTTTACTCAGACCTGGAACTCCCCTTTCTCCTGAAAAGCTCCCGATTCCTCCTCTTCTTCCAAAATCACACTGGCGCAAGGCTTTCATGAGAAAGCTATAATGCTAACTAATGAAAGGTTCACACCTACTTTCCCCTTCTGTTGCCTTTCTCTCCACCTTCTTTCCTACCTGTGCAAATTGTAACATATCAGTGGAACATGAACATGCTCTGAGATCTGAATCTTTCATTGTAGCTTTCTGAGGACTCCTTATGTGATAAGAAATTAGTGTATCCTACAACAGGGTGTTTTACAACTATCATCTATAGAAGAGTATAGCCCAATTCACTACAATTTTACCTCACTCTTCATGGAGCAGAACACTTTTTCCTTTCTTCTCTTACTTAAATTCCAGTTAGTTCAGATGCCATGGAATATTTGCTTCAGGGGTAGGATTTAGTGATTCCTCACCTGTATACTAGACCCAGTGCTCATCACAAGTGCCCTCCTTAATACCCCTCACCCATTTAACTCTTCCCCCCACGCCCCTGTCCTGCAGCAACACTCAGTTTGTTCTCCAAGGTTGAGTCTATTTCCTTGTTTGCCTCTCTCATCACCCCAACACTCTGTTCATCTATTTTCTTTCTGAAATTCCACAAGCGTGAGAGCATAGGATATTTGTCTTTACTCACTGATTTTGCTTAGCTTAATACACTCTAGGTCCATCCACATCCTTGCAAATGGTAAGATTTCATTCTTTTTGAAGCTGGGTCATATTCCATTATATATATGTATCCCACATCTGCTTTATCCATTCGTCAGTGCATGGACTTTGGGATTCTCTCCATAGTTTGGCTACTGTGGACTTTCCTGCTATAAACATCATGGTGCATGTTCCCCCTTTGAATCTGCATTTTTGTATCCTTTGGGTAAATACCTAGGAGAGCAATTGCTGGATCATGGGGTTGTTCAATGTTTAACTTTTTGAGGAACCCCCACACTGTTTCCCAGACTGGCTGCACCACTTTGCATTGCCACCAACAGGATGGGAGGGTTCCCCTTTAAGCAGAACATTATCTGCTGGCAATTTCATAAGAGGAAAAAAAACCTGTTGGAGATGCACCCAGGGTCAGGCAAGCAGTTGCAGACTTCACCCGAAGACTCCTGAGGCCAAGCCCCTTGAAGCCACCAGCATGCCACTATCCAAAAGAATTCCCAGACTCTCCTTCTGACTCCACCACAAAAGAAACTACAGAGAGAATATGCCACCTCAAAATATCGAGATAATACATTTAGTAAAACTAGAAAGTCAAGCTCAACTTTTAAACAGGAACAGGCCGCTTTGGATAATTTTGAATTTTCCCTCCACCCTAATTTTAACTCTTCTGGTGAATAAACTAATCAATGATGAAACATCACCTTTGTCAAATGACATCATCCAAGTCTGTATCAGATGAAAAAAAGCCACCTAACTCTAGATGCTGGCCACTCAACCATATCTTAGGCCCAATTGAATAAACACTGTTAGATGAAGGAACAAATTAGATGTTACAAACAGGCACAGAGTGAATCTCACCTCCCCTTTCTAATAAAAGAGGGTTCCTAGGAAACAGATGGTCAAAATACATTTGTAAGCAATAAATGGACAGAAATTGTGATCCCCTGCAAAGTTCTACCTGCAGGGAAACTAAGTAATTCTTGCACCTCCCAGAATGCTGACAGCTACTTTAATTTTACTTTGTGGCTCAACTAGAGAAAAGAGAAAAGCCCAGGAGGTTTTGGGATAATGAGAGGTTTTACCTCCAGCCCTGACATAGATAGGACATTTTGCCAAACATACCTGTGCTTTCTCTGAACACTGGCGTCCTGTGACAAGCTTCCTTGCTGACTCCGATGCTGACGTTCAAAACCTCGGGTGTCTTGGAGCCAGAGTAGAGAAGTGCTGTCAGCTGGGGAGAAGAAGGCACCTCTGACTTAAAGCCTGCACACCTGCTTCAGTTTCTGGGCGAAGGGGCAACACATACTTATTGTTTAGCAGTAATTATCTTCGTTCTCAATAGACCAATGACCTTGCCTTTTCTGGAAAGCAGACTTACTCTTCTAAAGTAACCCTCAATTCCTCTATTCCCAATGCAACTAGAGTGGAACATTTATTTCTCACTTAAATAGAAAACACTGTTATTGTCGACATTGCGTGAATGAACTTTTAAAAACATTTTAGAGAGAAAGGAAGAGACCTTTATTCAAACCCAAGTCAGGACAGCTGCCTGGGAGACACAATCTTCACCAAGAAGGGAGTGCTCCAGGGAAGGAACATTTGGGGCAGGCTTATATATTTTTTTCTGTTTTGTTTCAGATACGAGTTACACACCACAATGAGGATCTTCTTAGATTCCAGAAAGTGACAGACTCTTTATTATGTTTTCAGTATGTACATGTCAGTATGACTTTAATCTTATGGGAGCCAAAGAGGTTCTTTATTTTTTCTTATCTTTATGTTGGCATTTTTGGTTATTGTTTTCTTCTCGAAGTGGATGTACAACGTGTGCTTGGGGCAGAAACAGGGCCCATGCTCTGAGGTTTTGCCCAGTCATTTTGAGCCGGGTACAATGTTAATGGATAGCTTCCCTGGGAGCCCAGGCTCAGGGCCCACGGATGATATAAGATAAAAATTCCGTTTATCATTATAATTACTCCTAAATGGAGGAATTTGAGACAAAAGCACCTTCCACAAGAGAACCAAGAAATCAAAATGATGCCCACACAAGGCTACCTGCTCCATGGTCAGCACAGGTAACAGAAGTGTTCACAGTCTCTGGACTCCTGCCCTTCTCCTGCCCAAATCGCTGAAGCACACAGACCACTTAAAATCAGAATTGTAGAACTGATAGACACCTTAGAGATGTCTGGCAGCATTCCCTCGGACTGCAGAATAAAACACAGTAGCTCGTTGTCACAAACTAATTTCAACATGAAGTGCCCCCTGGATGCACTAAGTTCTTTCTCTGCAAATATTGACTAATGTAAGTCACAGTCATACCATATAAACACTACGATGGCTGGGAAGTCATCGTAGGTAAGGCAATATTTTAGCCATGTTGATAAGCATTGGCTCACGTTGTAGAAGAGACTGAGCTGAGAGTTTTTAAGTACTATTTCAGACCTGTTTTACAGCACTCTCTGAACATACCAGAGCCTGAATCGACTCAAAAAGATAGTTGGTTTCAGTAATTTTAATACCAGGAATATATTATACTGCCTGTATTCATAAGGATCTTTGAGTATCTTACCCACAGGTCCTCCACTGAGATAATGATCTTAATGATCACCGTAGGCAGAGGTGAAAAGGCCAGCTGAATTCGTTCCAGTTGTCCACATGATAAGAAAATCCTGATACTTGATAGGTTTCCAGATCGAGAAGACCAGAGATAAGAGGGAAATAGTACCCTGTATGGAACAACAAGGGATTTGGAGTCAATTTGGGGATCCCACTTAGGTTTCTGACACTAAAATCCTCTGTGACTCATATCATCTGAGTCCCTGTCTAACCACCTGAAAATGTGCCTAAAAATATCTACACCCTAGTTGAGAAGTTTAAGAAGCAGAATGCTACAAAGAGCCAGTATGATGTGTCTCAAGAACAGGTGCTCAGGAAGCCATAATTGCTATTGGGTCTATTTCTTTTCCAGAAGAAAGAAAACATGTTGAATCCATATTCCTAATAGATGACTCACCAGATGTTTTTCAAACCTGAAGGAAGGCCAAGAAGTCGCTCTTGTGTCATATTTCACTCAGAAAATCATGTTGTTGGACTGGTGAGTATGATACGATAGCAACGTCATCACTGAGAGTGGGGAGCTTTTAATTTCCATATGGCCATGTTGACCCCCTTAGCTCAGAGCCACCAGAAAGGGCAGCTGGGGAGGGGGCACCGTCATCACTATGAGTGGGGAGCTTCCCATTTCCATATGGCCATAATGACCCCCTTAGCTCAGGGCCACCAGAAAGGACAGCTGAGGGGGACCACAGGCCAAGGCTGCCTGGTGTGGCTGGGGCAGGCAGAACTCTGACTTAAGGCTCAACTCCTGTCTAGGTTATTATAATGCTCTTCACAAAGAAAGTATCATTGTGTGTGAGCACTCATGTAGAAAAGGTTCAGAATTTCCATTGAGATTCCCTCTCTGACCTTTAGGATATGTAGCAAAGTTCCATTTAATTTTTAAACATTGAAGGACTTCCTGGTTTTCTTCTTGCTATGACTGTGGCTCAATTCCCCTGTGGTCTAAGAATAGAATCTAGTTAATTTCAGGGTTTAACATTTGTAGCCTTGATTCGTGGCCCCACCTATCATCTATTTGGGTAAAGAGTATATGACCAGTTGAAAATAATGTATTCTGCACTTATTATGGAATGTTCCCTATATGTCAATTAGGTCACATTTGTTACCAATGTCTTGTCTGCTTTTTCTGTCAGATATTGAGAAAGGTATATTAAAATCTTCAAACAATGCTGCTCTATTCAACGTGGCATCGGAGAATCTACCAGTGTTAGAAGGCAAGAGAAACAAAAAGTATAAGAATTGAGGGGATAATTGTGACTATTCACAGATAATATGATTGTGTACATAGAAAACCCAAAACAGTCTATAAATACCCTTTTAGAATTAAAAATGTAATTTATAAATTTGAGATGGATTGTAGCTTCCCATTGGACAGTTTCTGAAAGAAAACTTTGAACCTGTCAATCTTGGTGTAGGACATAGGGTACACTAACCATTTAAAAGAATTCAGTGGGACTTCATAAAAATGTGACATTTCTCCTTATCTTATGACCATAAGAAAATGAAAAAGTGAACCGCAAGCTGGGAAGTAAAGATTTCCAATACACACACAGACAAAGACTTGTCAATAAAGAATTCCTGCTCATCAACCATAGAAAGTCTATTTATAAACGAATACTTCACAAAAGATTGACTGATGGCCAATAAGAACAGGAAAGGGTGCTCTACAGTATTATTTTCAGGAACAGCAAGGCCTTTCCTAAAATGAAAACATACACACAAACCAGTATTCCCTAGATGGATGACGTCCTTATTTCTGAGGACAGCTTGAAGAACAGACTAGCATCAAAGTAAAGTGATGGAATTCCTGACACTCAGAGGATGGACAATTGACCTCAAACTACAGTACAATTTCTAGGCATCATTCGGTCCTCTGAAGGCAGACAACTACCACACCCCTTCCTACACCACACAGGTTGCTTCCCAACCCCTACCATAAAAGAAGAAGATGAGAAACAGATAGGACTAATAGAAAATAGCAAAAATCACATGTGGGGATTATCCTGAAACACACTGATCACATAACTAGTGTAAGGAAGTGTAGGGAACTGACAAGGACAGAGACTCAAGAGGTACTTCTTTGGGAAATGCTGTCTGAAATCGTCACACCTTGGTACCAGCTAATGAGGGCTCTGAGCATACCCTAGGGTTTGCTCACAAGGGTCTGCAACACCATCGCTGAGGACTGAAACTCTTCAAGACCTCAAAGCTTGCCTGATTGACTATTGGACTAAGAGATTCCCATGTTCTGAAAACAGATACCAACTCATTGAAAGGTTCACCTGGGCTCTCTCGGAGGCCCTACAAGAAGCTGAACCATTCACTGAAAATCAATTACACACACACACACACACACACACACACACACACACACACACACGTCATTTCACCAATTACTTAAATATTCAAGATTCTTCCTACCTTTTCTTTTTCACATTGATATTTATCCTCACATGAAATGTCATCATTTCTAATGAACACTGATGTCAAAATAGAGATCCATTGACACAATATTCACAAAATGGAACTTCCCTTCTGTAATTTTCAATATAGCGTTTTTTAAAGTTCATACATATTTTAGGTTTTTGGTAACTTATACAGGAGAAGATCAGCATTGAAAAGTTCTGAATACTGACAATGAGTTTTAAGCCTAGAGAACAAAAATTGTCCAATTTCATAGATAATAAGGAACCAAAGGGAAAGCATGGAAGCTGTAGTCAAATAATTTTACACATGTGCATCCTCTATTATTCTACTACTGAGGGGCGTGTTTTATTACCACTATACATGCATCAATTGTCTTCCACGTGCACCTGCACAGGTATAATGAATTACTACAGTAAAATGAAATGTCTGGGAACTACTTAGCAGCATCTATAATGAACAATGAATTTTCGATCTTATATTTGGTGAACTTCCACTGTCTGTCCCTTTAGACAATGGACCCTAAAGAGAAGGGGGAATGAACCACGAGAGACTATGGACTCTGGGAAACAAACTGAGGGCTTCAGAGGGGAGAGGGGTGGGGGATTGGGATGGGCCAGTGATGGGTATTAAGGAAGGTACATATTGCATGGAGCACTGGGTGTTGTATGCAAATAATGAATCACGGAACACTACATCAAAAACTAAGGAAATACTGTATAGTGACTAACATATCATAATAAAAAATTATTAGTAGAAAAAAATTAAAGGTAAAAAAAACCCAATACAGCTTTTCTGTTTCAAGAACAATCAGAATTGAGAAAAAACTAACTCCCAATCCCTAAAGCAAAACACAGACCAAGTTCCATCTCACTCCCCTTTATTCACATTCTCTGTGGGTTCTAAGCTATTTCCCTACCTCCTTTCCTGCTGAGCAGGGAGCCCGGGCTCGATCCCACAACCCTGCGATCATAACCTGAGCCAAAGGCACATGCTTAACTGGCTGAGCCAGCCAGGAGCCCCAGCGATGTTTTTCTTAAGCAAAAGGACACTTTCTCACAATGCCTTCACATGACTTCACATGGTACCAGAGATCTGCATTTGCCTCTAGGAGGTTGCAGGTGAAGGCAATTGCAAACTCTCACAGTGGTTTATCAAATACATTGACCTGCCTAGTGACAGTGAAACTCTTATGAGCCCACGAGAGGGTGCTGTGACACTCAGCTGTGGCTGGGCTGGCACAGAGAACCAAATCCATTTCCCTGCCTGATGTCTGTGAGGAACAGATGCCCCCATTGTGAATGAGACCCTGTCATTGAGCTGTCTAGAGATGGCCATCCTCACGGAGGATGAGGATAAAGGACAATGCCTGAGGAGACCTCATCTGTCTCTTTTATCTTTTCATATTTTTGACAGTGGACAAATCACTGCATAGGAGTCCCCAACTACCTTAGTCTCATCTGTGAATGGCCAAGAGGTTTTACAAAACACTCAAGATTTTGACCTCACAAATGCCCACAACCACTTACCATAGGGATTCAACATTAAGCAAAGATACTGTTCGTTGGAAGAGAGGTCCTGCCCACTGTTGTTTCTCACTTATATGCTCATCTTCCTTACCTCATGGTAACATAACCACCTTGATTCCTGCTTCCGTCTTCAGGAAGGCTGATGTGACTTGAAGGGCATTACCCTGACATCGTTCTTTCTTAGCAATAAGATGTGGACATTTCCCTAGTCCTACACACCCAAAGTTGAATCGGAATCAGGATTGTGGAGGCTGATGAGAGTTGAAGGTGTTTTCCTATACACAGTGGTTTATTACCAATAAGGATGGGTCAGAGTCCTCGAAATTCCAGAACCTTTTCATTAATGCTTCCTACTCGTGAAAGATGATGTACATTGGTCTTTCCCTGTATAGTGTGGTGATTCAGAGAAAAGTGCTTAGCGCTTTCGTCAGACTTCCACGACCACCTTGGGGCTGGCTTCCATATTCACAAAGGATGATGTTAGGGCTAAGAGGGTTCCTGTACACTGTTATTTCTTAGAGATAAGTGTATGGCATTTTTGTTACATTGCCAGAACCACTTAGCGCCGGGTTTGCCGGCCTCCTGGGGATGAACCGTAACCCTAGGTCGGCCCCCGAGGGGCGCCTCCCAAGAGGCCTTGTGCCACAACGCCGGGGATTGAGGCCCCTGAGCCCAGCACCGGAGTCAGCCTGCCCCCCCGCAGCAACCCGGGCTGCTAGGGTTGCCGCCATTCTTTCAGGGCGAGAGAACGTGCTGGGCCCTCCAAGCCCCCGGCGACCTTCGAAGACCCCCCCCGCGCAAAAACTCTGGCTCGCATGCTCCTGCTCGCCAGCGCCCTAACCTCGGCCCCCCCCTATGCTTGCTGCAGAGCTGGCGGATCGGGCCTGCTGGCTTCCTGGGGGCTATCCCTATCCCTAGGTCGCCCCTGAGGGGTCCCTCCCAAGTGGCCTGGCGCTGCATGCCAGGGATTGGGGACCCCCAAGTCCCAGCGCCAGAGGCACCCTGCCGCCCCACCACCACATGGGGTGCTAGGGGCGTCGCCAGTCCTTCAGGGCGACAGAACAGGCAGGACCCTCCAAGCCACCTGCGACCTTCGAAGGCACCCCGAGACAAAGCCAAAATGCTCTGTCCCACGCTCCCGCTCGCCAGCTACTTCACCTCGACCCACACCTCCATTCACTGCACATGGGCGGAACGAGCCTGCCAGTCTCCTGGGGGCTAACCCTAACCCTAGGTCAGCCCAAGAGGGGCCCATCCCAAGGGGCCTGGCGCTGCAACGCCGGGTATTAGGGACCCCCGATCCCCAGCGCCGGACTCACCCTGCTGCCCCGCCGCCACCTGGGCCGCTAGGCGTGCCACTGGTCATTCAGTGTGGGAGAACAGGCAGGGCCCTCCGAGCCCACGGCGACCTTCGAAGGCCCCCCCATCCAAAACGCTTGAGCCCACGCTCCTGCTCATCAGTGCCCTCACCTCGGCCCGTCCCTCCGCTTGCTGCAGAGCTGGTGGATGAGGCCTGCCCGCCTCCTGGGGCTACCCATAACCCTAGGTTGGCCCCTGAGGGGCCCCTCCAAAGGGGCCTGGCACCGCAATGCCTGGGATTGGGGACCCCCGAACCCCAGCGCCGGACTCACCGTGTTGCCCCACCACCACCCGGGCCGCTAGGAACACCATCGGTCATTCAGGGAGGGAGTACGGGCAGATCCCTCCGAGCCCCTGGCGACCTTCGAAGGCACCCTGCACCAAAATGCTTGGGCCCATGCTCCCGCTCGCCTGTGCCCTCACCTCGGTCCGCCCCTCCGCTCGCTGCACAGCCGGTGGATCAGGACTGCCAGCCTCCTGGGTGTTACCCTAACCTTTGGTGGGCCCCCGAGGGGCCCATCCCAGGTTCCTATTGCCTCAACACTAGGGATTGGGGACTCCTGAGCCCCAGCGCCCAGCTGACCCTCCCGCCCTACCACCACCTGGGCCGCTAGGGGCACCGCTGTTCATTCAGGGAGGGAGAATGGCCAGGGCCCTCCAAGCCACCGGTGACCTTCGAAGGACCCCCGCACCAAAACGCTTGGGCCCACGTTCCCGCTCGCCAGCGCCCTTACCTCGGCCCTCCCCTCCGCTCGCCTCACAGCTGGTGAATCGGGCCTGTGGGCCTTCTGGGGGCTAACCCAAACCCTAGGTCGGCCCCCTAGTGGCCCCTCCCAAGGGGCCTGGCGCTGCAACGACGGGGATTGGGGACTCCTGAGCCCCAGCGCCGGACTCACCATGCCCCCAAAGCCACCCGGGCCACAAGGGGCACCGCCGCTCATTCAGTGCGGGAGAATGGGCAGGGCCCTCCGAGACCACAGCGATCTTCGAAGGCCCCCATGTCAAAGCTCTTGGGAGCACGCTCCCGCTTGCCATCGCCCTTACCTCAGCCTGCCCCTCTGCTCCCTGCACAGCGAGCAGGCGGATAGGGCCTCCCTGCCTCCTGGGGGCTAACCCTAACCCTAGGTCGGCCGCCGAGGGGCCCCTCCCAAGGGGCCTGGGACTGCAACGCCGGGTTGGGGACCCCTGAGCCCCAGCGCTGGACTCAACCTGCTGCCCCACCGCCACCCGGGCTGCTTGGGGCGCCGCCCGTCATTCAGGGCAGGAGAAGAGACAGGGCCCTCCGAGTCTTCGGTGACCTTCAAAGGCCCCCCACGCCAAAATGCTTGGGCCCACGCTCCCGCTCGAAGCGCCCTCACCTCGGGCCGCCCTTCCACTCGCCGCAGAGTGGGCGGATCAGGCCTGCTGGCATCCTGGGTGCTAACCCTAAACCTAGGTCGACCCCCGAGGGGCCCCTCCTAAGTGGCCTTGCACCGCAACGCTGGGGATTGAGGACCCACGAAACCCAGCGTCGGACTCACCTTGCCTCCTCTTTGCCACCCGGGCCACTATGGGCGCCGTCGGTCTTTCAGGACGGGAGGATGGACAGGGCCCTCCGAGCCCCTGGAGACCTTGAAGTCCCCCCACGCTAATACGCTTGGGCACACGCTCTAGCTCACCAGGGACCTCACCTCGGCTCACCCCTGCACTCACCGCACAGCCAGCGCATCGGGCCTGCAGGCCTCCTGGGGGCTAACACTAACCCTAGGTCTGCCCCAGAGGGGCCTCTCCCAACAGGCCTGGCACCGGAACGCCCGTGATTTTGGACCCCCGAGCCCCAGCGCTGGACTCACCCTGCCGCCCCGCCTCCACCTGGGCTGCTAGGGGCGCCGCCGGTCATTCAGGGCGGGAGAACGGGCAGGGCCCTCCGAGCCCCCTGCGACATTCGAAGGCCCCCCGCCCCAAAACGCTTAGGCCCATGCTCCTCCCCAGCGCCCTCACCTCGGCCCCCGCCTCCCCTCGCAGCACAGCCAGTGGATCTGGCCTGCTGGCTTCCAGGGGGTTAACCCTAACCATAGGTCAGCACACAAGGGCCCTTCCCAAGGGGCTTGGTGCCGCATGTGGGGATTGGGGATCCCTAAGCCCCTGCGCTGGACTCAACGTGTCGCCCCGCCTCCACCCTGACCGATAGGGGCACCGCCGGTCATTCGGGGTGGGAGAATGGGCAGGTCCCTCAGAGCACCCAGAGTCCTTTGAAGGCTCCCCGCGCCAAAACACTTGGGCCCATGCTCCCATCTCCCAGCAGCCTCACCTCGACCCGCGCCCCTCCGATCACCGCACAGCTGGCTGATCAGGCCTGAGGGCCTCCTGGGAGCTAGCCCAAACCATACGTCGGCCCTGGAGGGGCCCCTCCCTAGGGGCCTGGCACTGCCACGCCGGGGCTTGGCGACCCCCGAGCACCAGCTCAAGACTCACCCTGCCGCCTCGCCATGACCCGGCCCACTAGGAGTGCCGTCCTCATTCAGGGCGGGAGAACGGGCGGGGACCCCGAGCCACCAGCGACCTTCGAAGTCCCCCCGTGCCAAAACGCTTGGGCCCACGCTCCCGATCGCCAGCACCCTCACCTCGGCCCACCACTCCGCTCGCCGCACAGCTGGCGGATCGGGCCTGCCGGCCTCCTGGGGGCTAACCCTAACACTAGGTCGCACCCGAGGGGCCCCTCCCAAGGGGCCTGGTGCTGCAACACCAGGGATTGGGGACCCCTGAGCCCCAGCGCCAGACTCACACTGCTGCCCCTCTGCAAACCGGGCCGCTAGGTGCGCCGTCGGGCATTCAGTGCAGTAGAATGGGAAGGGCGCTCTGAGCCCCCGGCAACTTTTGAATGCCCCCCACGCCAAAACGCTTGGGCCCACGCTTCCGCTCGACAGCGCCCTCACCTAGGCCCTCCCCTCTACTCGCCACACAGCCGGCATATCGGGTCTGCCGGCCTTCTGGGGGCTAACAGTAACCCTTGGTCATTCCCCTAGAGCCCTTCTGAAGGGGCCTGGCACCCCAACGCTGAGGATTGGGGACCCCGAGCCCCAGCGCTCGACTCACCCTACCACCTGTCCTCTACCCGGGCCACTAGGGTAGCCGCCGGTCATTCAGGGCAGAAGAACGTGCAGGGCCCTCCGAGCCCCCGGCGACCTTCGAAGGACCCCCACGCCAAAACGCCTGGGCCCATGCTCCCGCTCGCCAGCAACCTCACCTCCGCCCAACCCTCCACTCGCTGCACAGCTGGCGGATCAGGCCTGCTGGCCTCCTGGAGGCTAACCCAAACCCTAAGTCAGCCCCCGAGGGGCCCATCCCAAGGGGACTGGTGCCGAAACGCCAGGGATTGGGGATCCCCGAGCCCCAGCACCGGACTCACCCTGCCGCCCCTCTGCAACCCGAGCTGCTAGGTGCTCTGTCGGGCTTTCAGCGCGGTAGAACGGGAAGTGCGCTCTGAACCCCTGGCGACTTTTGAATCCCCCCACGCCAAAACGCTTGGGCCCATGCTCCCGCTCTACAGTGCCCTCACCTTGGCCTGCCCCACTGCTCGCTACACAGCTGGCGGATTAGGTCTGCCGGCCTCCTGGGGGCTAACACTAATGCTGGTTCGGACCCTGAGGGCCCTTCCCAAGGGGTCTGGAGACCCAATGCCGAGTATAGGGACCCCCATGCCCCAGCATCGGACTTACCATGCCGCCCCACCGCAACCCGGGCCACGAGGGGCACCGCCGGTCATTCAGGTCGGGAGAACGGGCAGGGCCGTCCGAGCCCCCGGCGACCTTCGAAGGCCCCCTCGCCAAAACGCTTGGACCCACGCTCCCGCTCACCAGCGCCCTGACCTCGGCCCGCTACTCCACTCACTGCACAGCCAGTGTATCCGGCCTGCCGGCCTCCTTTGAGCTAACCCTAACCCTAGGTCAGCCCCTGAGGTTCCCCTCCCAAGTGCCTGGAGCCGCCACGCCGGGGATTGAGGATGCCTGAGCCCCAGCTCCAGACTCACCCTGCCGCCCTGCCGCCACCATGGCCGCTATGGGCGCCGCCGGTCATTCAGGGCCGGAGAACTCCCAGGGCCCTCTGAGCCCCCGGCGAACATCCATGGCCTTCCACACCAAAATGCTTGGGCCAATGCTACCACTCACCAGCGCCCTCACGTCGGCCCGCCCCTCCACTCTCTGAACAGCTGCCGGATCGGGCCTGCAATCCTCCTGGGGGCTAACCCTAACCCTAGGTCAGCCCCAGAAGGGCCCGTCCCAAGGGGCCTGGCGCTGCCACGCCAGGGATTGGGGACCCCCGAGCTGCAACACCAGACGCACCCTGCCGCCCCGCCACCACCAGGGCCGCTAGGGGCGCCGCCGGTCATTCCGGGCTGGAGAACATGCAGAGCCTTCCAAGCCACCCTTGATCTTCGAAGGCCCCCGCGCCAAAACGCCTGGGCCCACGCTCCCGCTCTCCAGCACCTTTACCTCAGCCTGCCTCACTGCACGCCGCACAGCTGGCAGATCGGGCCTGCCGGCCTCCTGGGGGCTAACACAAACCCTATGTCAGCCCCCGATGGGCCCCTCCCAAGGGGCCTGGAGCCGCCACGCCCCTGCTTGGGGACACCCAAGCACCAGCGCCGAACTCACCCTGCCGCCCCGCAGCCACCCAGGCTGCTAGGAGCGCCGACGTTCATTCAGGGCGGGAGAAGGGGCAGGGCCCTTGGAGCCCCCGTTGACCTTCGAAGGCGCCACACGCCAAAACGCTTGGGCCCACGCTCCCGCTCGCCAGCGCATTCACATCGGCCTGCCCCTCCGCTCTATGCACAGCCAGCGGATCAGGCCGCTGGACTCCTGGAGTAACCCTAAAGCTAGGTAGGCCCCAGAGGGGCCCCTCCCAAGGGAACTGGCGCCACCAAGCCTGGGACTAGGACCACAGGCCCCATGGCCAGACTCACCCTGCCTCCCTGCTGCCACTTGGGCCACTAGGGGCGCCGCCGGTCATTCAGGGCGTGAGAACAGACAGGGTCCTCTGAGCCACCGGCGACCTTCGAAGGCTCCCCGTGCCAAAACACTGGTGCCCACGCTCCTGCTCCCCAGCGCCCTCACCTCGGCCCATCCCTCTGCTCCCTGCACAGAGGGCATATCGGGCCTGCCGGCCTTGTGTGGGCTAACCCAAACCGTAGGTCGGCCCCCCAGGGTCCCTCCCAAAGATCCTGGTGCCTCTACGCCGGGGATCTGGGACCCCAAGCCCCAGAACCAGACTCACCCTGCCACAACGCCGCCACCCTGGCCACTAGGGGCGCAGCCGCTCATTCAGGGCGGAAGAACGGACAGGGCCCTGGAGAAACCGGTGACATTTGAAGCCTCCCACGCCAAAATGCAGGGGCCCGGGCTCCCGCTCCCCAGTGCCTTTACTTCGGCCCACCCACCTCTCGCTGTCCAGCCAGAGGACTGGGCCTGCCAGCATCCTGGGTGCCAACTCTAACCCTAGGTCGGCCCATGAGGAGCCCCTCCCAAGGGGCCTGGCCCCACAATGCTGGGGATTGGGGATCCCCGAGCCGCAGCTCAGGACTCACCCTGCAGCCCCACCGCCAACGGAGCCGCTAAGGGCGCCGCTGGTTATTCAGGGCAGGAGAATGGGCAGGGCCCTCCGAGACATGGCAACATTCGAAGGCCCAGGGCGCCAAAATGCTGGGGCCCACGCTCCGGCTCGCCATTGCCCTCAACTCGGCCCACACCTCCGCTCCTCGCACAGCCGGTGGATAGGGCCCGCCGGCCTCCTGGGCGCTAACCCTAACCCTAGGACGGCCCCTTAGGGTCCCTTCCTAAGGAGCCTTGCGGTGCAATGCCAGGGATTGGCGACCCACTAGCCCCAGCGCAGGTGCACCCTGCCGCCCCGCCCCACACGGGCCGCTAGGGGCGCCAACATTCAATCTGGGTGGGAAAACTGGCAGGGGCCTCCGAATCCCCGCCCACCTTCGATGGCGCTCAGAACCAAAATGCTTGTGCCCACGCTCATGTTCACCAGCACCCTCATCTCAGCCTAACTCTCTGGCGATGCCCAGGTGGTGTATTGGGCCTGCCGGCCTCCTGGGGCTAACCCTAACCATAGTTCGGCACCCAAGGGGCACTTCCCAGGGGCCTGGCGTCACAACGCTGGGGATGGGGACCCCGAGCCCAAGTGCCGGACTCACCCTGCTGCCCTTCAGCCACCCGAGCCGCTAGAGACCACTGGTCAATCAGGGTGGGAGAATGGGCAGGGCCCTCGGAGCCCCCGCTGACCTTCGAAGGCCCCCCGCGCAAAAACATTGCCTCCCATCCTCCTGCTCGCCAGCGTCCTCACCTCGGCCCGCCCCTCCACTTGCTGCAGAGCCAGTGGATAGTGCCTGCCAGGCTCCTGGGGGCTAACTGAAATCCTAGGTCGGCCCCGTGGGGCACAACCCAAGGGGCCTGGCTCTGCAACGCTGTGGAGTGGTGACTCAGAGCCCCAGAGACAGACTCACCCTGCCGCACTGTCCCCACCCAGGCCGCTAGGGGCGCCACTGCTCACTCAGGGCGGGAGAACAGACAGGGCCCTGGAGAAACCAGCTACATTTGAAGCCTCCCATGCCAAAATGCAGGGGCCCACACTCCCACTCGCCAGCGCCTTTACCTCGGCCCGTGCACCTCTTGCCACCCAGCCAGTGGATTGGGCCTGCTGGCCTCCTGGGTGCTAACTCTAACCCTAGGTCTGCCCACGAGGAGCCCCTCCCAAGGGGCCTGGCCCCGCAACGCTGGGGATTGGGAATCCCTGAGCCGCAGTGCAGGACTCACCCTGCCGCCCCACCGCCAGCGGAGCCGCAAAGCATGCCGCTGGTTATTCAGGGCAGGAGAACGGGCAGGGCCCTTTGAGACATGGCAATATTCGAAGGCCCAGGGCGCCAAAACACTGGGGACCACTCTCCCGCTCTGCATCACCCTCAACTCGGCCCACACCTCTGCTCTTCGCAGAGCCGGGAACTCGGGTCTGCCGGCATCCTGGGCGCTAACCCTAACCCTAGGACAGCCCCTGAAGCTTCCTTCCTAAGGGGCCTGGTGCTGCAATGCCAGGGATTGGGGACCCCGATGCCCCAGCGCCGGATGCACGCTGCCGCCCCGCCCCAAACGGGCTGATAGGGGCGCCGCCATTCATTCAGGTTGGGAGAGCTGGAGGGCACTCTGAACCCCTGTCGACATTCAAAGGTGCACCGAACCAAAACGCTTGGGCCCTGGCTCATGTTCACCAGCACCCTCACCTCGGCCCAACTCTCCGCTCGATGCACAGGCAGTGTATCGGGCCTGCTGTCCTCCTGGGGGCTAACCCTAACCCTAGGTCGGCCCCGAGTGGACCCTCCCAGGTGGCCTGGCGCCGCAACGCCAGGGATTTCGAACCCCCAAGCCCCAGTGCTGCACTCACCCTGCTGCCCCGCCACACCCGGGCTGCGAGTGGCGCCGCCGGTCATTCAGGGCGGAAGAACGGGCCGGGCCCTCCGAGCCCCCGGCGACTTTCGTAGGCCCCCACACCGAAACACTTTGGCCCACGCTCCCGCTCGCCAACGCCCTTACCTCGGCCGCTGCTCCGCACACCGTACAGCCAGCCGATCGGGGCTGCCGGCCTCCTGGGGTCTAACCCTAACCCTAGGTCAGTCCCCAAGGGGCACCTCCCAAGGGTCCTGGCGCCGCAACTCCAGGGATTGGGGACCCCCGAGCACCGGCGCCGGACTCACCCTGCTACCCCCGCCACCTCCTGGGACGCTAGGGGCGCCGCCGGTCATTCAGGATGGGAGAATGGTCAGGGCCTTCCGAGCCCCGGTGACCTTTGAAGGCCCCCCGCGCCAAAACGCTTGGGCTAACGCTCCCGCTTGCCAGCGCCCTCACCTCGGCCCACCGATCAGCTCACTGAACAGCCGGCGAATAGTGCCTGCCAGCCTCCTAGGGGCTAAACCTAACCCTAGGTTGGCCCCCAAGGGTCCCCTCCCAAGGGGCCTGTTGCTGCAACGCCGAGGATTGGGGATACCCGAGCCGCAGCGCCTGACTCACCCTGCCGCCCTGCCGCCACCTGGGCGGCTAGGGGCGCTGTCGGTCAGTTAGAGAGGAGAATGGGCAGGGCCCATCGAGTCCCCGGAAACATTTGAAGGCCCCTGGAGCCAAAACGCTTGGGCCCAAGCTCCCGCTCCACAGAGACCTCACCTCAACCCACCACTCCATTTGCCGCACAGCTGGCGGATTGAGCCTGCTGGCGTCCTAGGGGCTGACCTTAACCCTAGGCCAGCCCTCGAGGGGCCCCTCCCAAGGGGCCTGGCAGTGTAACATGGTGGATTGGGGACCCCCAAGCCCCAGCACCGGACTCACCTGCCACCCCGCCACCACCCGGGCCGCTAGGGGTGCCGCGGGTCATTCAGGGTGGGAAAACTGGCAGGGCATTCCATTTCCCCTGTGACATTCTAAGGACCGCCGAGCAAAAAAGGTGGCTCCCACGCTCCTGCTCCCCAGCGCCCTCACCTTGGCCCGGCCCTCCGGTTGCTGCAGAACTGGTGCATAGGGCCTGCCAGGCTCCTGAGGGCTAACTGAAACCCTAGGTCGGCCCCATGGGGGACATCCCAAGGGGCCTGGCTCTGCAATGCTGGGGGTTGGTGACTCAGAGCCCCAGAGCCAGACTCACCCTGCCGCACTGTCGCCACCTGGGCTGCTAGGGGCGCTGCAGGTCATTCAGGGCGGGAGAAGGGGCAGGGACTTCCGAGCCCCCGGTGACCTTCAAAGGCTCCCAGCACCAAAACGCTGGTGCCCGGGCTCCCGCTCCCCACGCCCTCACCTCGGCTCGCCCCTCAACTCTCAGCACAGCGGGCGGATCAGGCCTGCTGGCCTCCTGTGTCTTAACCCTAACCCTAGGTCAGCCCCTCAGGGGCCCCTCCCAAGGATCCTGGTGCCACTACACCAGGGATTGGGGACCCCAAGTCCCAGAGCCAGACTCACCCTGCCGCAACGCCGCCACCCGGGCCTCTAGGGGTGCCGCTGGTCATTCAGGGCGGGAGAACGGACAGGGCCCTGGAGAAACCTGCGACATTTGAAGCCTCCCACGCCAAAATGCAGGGGCCCACGTTCCCGCTTGGCAGCGTCTTTACCTCTGGCAAACCACCTCTCTCTGCCAAGCCAGAGGATTGGGCCTGCCAGCCTCCTGGGTGCTAACTCTAACCCTAGGTCGGCCCATGAGGAGCCCCTCCCAAGGGGCCTGCCCCCGCAACGCTGGGGATTGGGGACCCCCGAGCCCCAGTGCCAGACTCACCCTGCCTCCCCGCTGACACCGGGCACGCTGGGGCATCGCTGTTCATTCAGGGTGGGAGAACGGGCAGGGCCCTCGAGACCCCGGCGACCGTTGAAAGCCCCAAGTCAAAACGCTGGTGCCCAGGCTCCCGCTCGCCAGCACCTTTACTACGGCCCGCCCCTCCTCTCGCAGTCTAGCTGGCATATCGGGCCTGCCAGCGTCCTGGGAGCTAACTCTAACCCTAGATCGGCCCACGAGGGGCCCATCCGAAGGGGCTTGATCCCACAACGCCGGGGATTGGGGACTCCCGATTCCTAACGCCGGACTCACCCTGCCGTCCCACGTCACCCGGGCTGCTAGGGGCGCTGCCGGTCATACAGGTCGGTTGAAGTGGCAGGGCTTTCTGAGCCACGGGACATTCGAAGGCCCCCGGAGCCAAACCGCTATGGCCACGCTCCCACTCACCAGCACCCTCACCTCAGCCCACCCCTCCGCTCGCCCCACAGTGGCTTATCAGGCCTGCCGGCCTCCTGGGGGCTGACCCTACCCTAGGTCGGCCCCCGAGGGGCCACTCCCAAGGGGACTGGCGCCGCAATGCCTGGGATTGGGGACCCCCTAGCTGCAGCACCGGAATCACCCTGCCACCCCGCCGACACAGGACCCACTGGGGTATCGCAGGTCATTCAGGGTGGAAGAACGGGCAGGGCTCTCGAGAACCCAGTGACTTTCGAAGGCCATCTCCGCCAAAACACTGGGGCCCATGATCCCACTCACCTGGGCCCTCACCTCAGTCCGCCCCTCCACTTGTCACACAGCTGGCAAATCGGGCCTGCAGGCCTCCTAGGGGCTAAACCTAACCCTAGGTCGGCACCAAGGGGCCCATCCTAGGGGCCTGGCACCCCAACGCCTGGGATTGGGGATTCCCGAGCCTCAGCGCCAGACTCACCATGCCTCTCTGCCACCACCCAGGGTGCTAAGGGTGCCGCCAGTCATTCAGGGTGGGAGAAAGGGCAGGATCCTCAGACCCCTGGCGACATTCGAAGGCCCCCATGCCAAAACGTTGGGTACCACGCTTTCACTCGCCAGCGCCCTCACCTCGGCCCACCCCTCCGCTCGCCCCACAGCCATCATATCGGGCCTGCCGGCCTCCTGGGGGCTAACCCTAACCCTACGTCCGCCCCCGAAGGGCACTCCCAAAGGGCCTGGCGCCACGACGCCGGAGATTGAGGACCCCCAAGCCCCAGCAATGTACTCAACCTGCCCCTCCGCCACCACCCGGGCCACTTGGGGCGCCACCGGTCATTCAGGGTGGGGGAACGGGCAGTGCCCTCCGATCCCCCGGCGACATTCATAGGTCCCCCGCGTCAAATCACTGAGGCCCATGCTCCCGCTCTACAGCACCCTCACCTCGGCCCGCCCCCCCTCTAGCCACACAGCTGGTGGATCAGGCCTCCCGGGCTCCTCAGGGCTAACCCTAACCCTAGGTGGGCCCCAGAGTGGCCCCTCCCAAGAGGCTTGGTGCCGCAAAGGCAGGGATTGGGGACCCGCAAGCCCCAGCACCGGGCTCACCCTGCCGCCCCGCCACCACGCAGGCCGCTAGGAGCGCCGCTGGGCATTCAGGGCGTGATAACCGGCAGGGCCCTCCAAGCCTCTGGTGAAATAAGAAGGCCCCCACGCCAAAACGCTGGGTACCACGCTACCGCTCGACTGCGCCCTACCACGGTCAATCCCTCTGCTCACTGCACAGCCGGCGGAGCGGGACTGCTGGCCTCCTGGGGGTTAACCTAACCCTAGGACAGTCCCCGAGGGGCCCCTCCCAAGGGGCCTGGCACCGCAACGCTGGGGATTGGAGAAACCCAAGCACCAGTGCTGGACTGACCCTGCCACCCCCTGCCACTCGGGGAGCTAGGGGCGTCGCCGGTCCTTCATGGCGGGAGAATGAGCAGGGCCCTCCGAGCCCCCTGCAACATTCGAAGGCCCACTGCGCCAAAATGTTGGGGCCCACGCTTCCGTTCGCCAGCGACCTCACCTTGACCCATCCCTCCATTCGCCACAGAGCCGGTGGATCGAGCCTGCCGGCCTCCTGGGGTTAACCCTAACCCTAGGTCGGCCCCCAAGGGGCCCTTCCCAAAGGGACTGCCGTGGAACACCAGGGATTGGGGACCCCCGAGTTGCAACGCTGGACTCACCGTTCCGCCCCGCCCACATCCGGGCCGCTATGGTACCGCCGATCATTCAGGGCGGGAGAACGGGCAGGGCCCTCCCTGCCCCGGTGACCTTCGAAGGCCCCCAGTGCCAAAACGCTGGGGTCCACTCTCCTACTCGCTAGCGCCCTGATCTTCGACCGCGCCTCCATTCGCCCCAGAATGTGGATCATGCCTGCCGGCCTCCAATAGCTAACCTTTACCCTAGGTCGGCCCCCAAGGGGCCCCTCCCAAGGGGCCTGGTGCTGCAACACCTGGCATTGGGGACGCCTGAGCCTCAGCGCCAGACCCAACCTGCCACCCCGCCATCACTCAGGTTGCTAGGGGAGCCGCCACTCATTCAGGGTGGGAGAACGGACAGGGCCCTCTGAGTCCCCGGCGACATTCCAGGGCCCCCGGGGCCAAAACTTTGGGTACCACCTTCCAGCTCGCCAGTGCCCTAACCATGGCCCGCCCCTCCGCTCGCTGCACAGCTGGCTTATGGGGACTGCCGGCCTCCTGGGGGCTAACCCTAACACTAGGTTGGCCCCAGAGGGGCCCCTCCCAAGGGGACTGGTGACCAAAGCCGGGGATTGGTGACTCAGAGCCCCAGAGCCGGACTCATCCTGCCGCACTATCGCCACCTGGGCCTCTAGGGGCACCGCCGGTCATTCAGGGAGAGAGAAGGGGCAGGGACTTCTGAGCCCATGGTGACCTTCAAAGGCTCCCGGCACCAAAACGCTGGTGCCCACATTCCCACTCCCCAGCGCCCTCACCTCAGCCCGCCGTACTACTCGCCGCACAGCGGGCAGATAGGGCCTGCCGGCCTCCTGGGGGCTAACCCTTCCCTAGGTCGGCCCCACAGGGGCCCCTCCCAAGGGTCCTGGTGCCGCTACGCCAGGGATCTGGGACCCCAAGCCCTAGAGCCAGACTCACCCTGCCGCAACTCCGCCACCCAGGCTGCTAGGGGCGCCGCCAGTCATTCAGGGCGGGAGAATGGACAGGGCCCTGGAGAAACCAGAAACATTTGAAGCCTCCCGTGCCAAAATGCAGGGGCCCAGGCTCCCGTTCACCAGCGCCTTTACCTCCGCCCACCCACCTCTCGCCGCCCAGCCAAAGGATTGGGGCTGCCGGCCTCCTGGGTGCTAACTCTAACCCTAGGTCGGCCCACGAGGAGCCCCTCCCAAGGGGCCTGGCCCCGCAACGCTGGGAATTGGGGATCCCCGAGCCACAGCGCGGGACTCACCCTGCCGCCCCACTGCCAACGGAGCCGCTAGGGGCATCACTGGTTATTCAGGGCAGGAGAAAGGGCAGGGCTCTCCGAGCCATGGCAACATTCGAAGGCCGAGGGAGCCAAAATGCTGGGGACCACGCTCCTGCTGGGCATCGCCCTCAACCTGGCCCGCACCTCCGCTCCTCGCACAGCCGGCGAGTTGGGCCTGCCTGCCTCCTGGGTGCTAACCCTAACCCTAGGACAGCCCCTGAAGCTCCCTTCCTAAGGGGCCTGGAGCCGCAATGCCAGGGATTGGGGACCCCCAGGCCCCAGCGCCTGATGCACGCTGCCGCCCCGCCCAACACGGGCCGCTAGGGGCGCCGCCATTCATTCAGGGTGGGAGAACTGGAGGGCCCTCCGAACCCCTACTGACATTCGAAGGCGCACCGAACCAAAACGCTTGGGACCAGGCTCATGTTCACCAGCACCCTCACCTCGGCCCAACTCTCCGCTCGACGCACAGGTGGTGTATCGGGCCTGCGGGGCTCCTGGAGGCTAACCCTAACCATAGGTCGGCCCCCGAGGGGCCCTTCCCAAGGGGCCTGGCGTCACAATGCTGGGGATGGGGACCCCGAGCCCATGTGCCGGACTCACCCTGCTGCCCTTCAGCAACCCGAGCCGATAGAGGCGCCGCCGGTCAATCAGGGCAGGAGATCGGGCAGGGCCCTCCGACCCATGGCAACATTCGAAGGCCCAGGACGCCAAAACGCTGGGGACCATGCTCCTGCTTGCCATTGGCCTCAACTGGGCCCGCATCTCCACTCCTCGCACAGCTGGCAGATCGGGCCTGCCGGCCTCCTGGGCTCTAATCCTAACCCTAGGACGGCCCCTGAGGGTCCTTTCCTAAGGGGCCTGGTGCCGCATCGCCGGGGATTGGGGACCCCCAAGCCCCAGCGCAGGATGCACCCTGTCGCCCTTCCCCACCCGGGCCGCTAGGGGCGCCTCCGTTCATTCAGGGTGGGAGAATGGGCAGGGCCCTCCGAACCCCTGCCTATGCTCGAAGGCGCGGGGAATCAAAACGCTTGGGCCCACACTCACGTTCACCAGCACCCTCAACTCGGCCCGCACCTCCGCTCCTTGCGCAGCCGGCGACTCGGGCCTGCCAGCCTCCTGGGCGCTAACCCTAACCCTAGGATGGCCCCTGAGGATCCCTTCCCAAGGGGCCTGGCGTCGCAACGCCGGGGACTGGGGACCCCCAAGACCCAGTGCCGCATGCACCCTGGCGTCCCGCCTCACACGGGCCACTAGGAGCGCCGCCATTCATTCAGGGTGGGAGAACTAGCAGGGCCCTCCGAACCCCCGCCGACCTTCGAAGGTGCCCCGAACCGAAACGCTTGCTCCCAGGCTCATGTTCACCAGCACCCTCACCTCGGCCCAACTCTCCGCTCAACGCACAGGTGGTGTATAGGGCCTGCCGGCCTCCTGGGGGCTAACCCTAACTGTACGTCGGCCCCCCGAGGGGCCCTTCCCAAGTGGCCTGGTGCCGCAATGCCGGGGATGGGGACCCCGACCCCAAGTGCTGGACTCACCCTGCTGCCCTTCAGCCACCCGAGCCACTAGGGGACCCGCCGGTCATTCAGAGCGGGAGAACTGGCAGGTCCCTCCGAGGCCCCGCCGACCTTTGAAGGTCCCCCGCACTAAAAAGCTTGGGCGCATGCTCAGTCTCGCCAGTGCCCTCGCCTCGTCCCAACCCTCCGCGTGCCACACAGCCGCTGATCGGGTCCACCGGCCTCCTGGAGGCAAACCATAACCCTAGATCGATCCCCAAAGGTCCACTCCCAAGGGGCTTGGTGCAGCAACGCCGGGGATTGGGGACCCCGAACCTCAGCACCTGACACCCTGCCGCCCAGCCGCCACCCGGGGGCCTGGGGTGTTGCCGATCATTCAGGGCGGGAGAACAGGCAGGGCCCTCCGAGACACGGCGACCTTCGAAGGCCCCCCCGCGCAAAAACGGCAGACCCACCCTCCCACTCACTAGCGCCCTCACCTACGTCCACCACTCCACTCTCCACACAGCTGGCGAATAGGGCCTGCTGGCCTCCTGGGGGCTAAACCTAACCCTAGGTTGCCCCCGAGGGGCCTCTCCCAAGGGGCCTGGCGCCGCATCCCCGGGGATTGGGGACCCCCAAGCCCCAGGGCCGGATGCACCCAGTCGCCCCTCCCCACCCGGGCCGCTAGGGGCGCCGCCATTCATTCAGGGCGGGAGAATGGGCAGGGCCCTCCGAACCCCTGCCTATGCTCGAAGGCTCCCCGAATCAAAACACTTGCGACCACGCTCATTTTCACCAGCACCCTCAACTCAGCCTGCACCTCTGCTCCTCGCACAGCCGGCGACTTGGGCCTGCCGGCCTCCTGGGCACTAACCCTAACCCTAGGACGCCCCCTGAGGAAACCCTTCCTAAGGGGCCTGGTTCCGCAAATCCAGGGATTGTGGACCCCCAAGCCCCAGCGCCAGACGCACGCTGCCGCCCTGCCCCACACAAGCTGCTAGGGGCGCCGCCATTCATTCAGGGTGGGAGAACTGCCAGGGCCCTCCGAACCCCCGCCGACCTTCGAAGGCACCCCGAACCAAAACCCTTGGGCCCTGGCTCACGTTCACCAGCACCCTCACCTCGGCCCAACTGTCCTCTCGATGCACAGGTGGTGTATCGGGCATGCGGGGCTCCTGGTGGCTAACCCTAACCATAGGTCAGCCCCCGAGGGGCCCTTCCCAAGGGGCCTGGCGTCACAATGCTGGGGATGGGGACCCCGAGCCCATGTGCCGGACTCACCCTGCTGCCCTTCAGCAACCCGAGCCGATAGAGGCGCCGCCGGTCAATCAGGGCAGGAGATCGGGCAGGGCCCTCCGACCCATGGCAACATTCGAAGGCCCAGGACGCCAAAACGCTGGGGACCATGCTCCTGCTTGCCATTGGCCTCAACTGGGCCCGCATCTCCACTCCTCGCACAGCTGGCAGATCGGGCCTGCCGGCCTCCTGGGCTCTAATCCTAACCCTAGGACGGCCCCTGAGGGTCCTTTCCTAAGGGGCCTGGTGCCGCATCGCCGGGGATTGGGGACCCCCAAGCCCCAGCGCAGGATGCACCCTGTCGCCCTTCCCCACCCGGGCCGCTAGGGGCGCCTCCGTTCATTCAGGGTGGGAGAATGGGCAGGGCCCTCCGAACCCCTGCCTATGCTCGAAGGCGCGGGGAATCAAAACGCTTGGGCCCACACTCACGTTCACCAGCACCCTCAACTCGGCCCGCACCTCCGCTCCTTGCGCAGCCGGCGACTCGGGCCTGCCAGCCTCCTGGGCGCTAACCCTAACCCTAGGATGGCCCCTGAGGATCCCTTCCCAAGGGGCCTGGCGTCGCAACGCCGGGGACTGGGGACCCCCAAGACCCAGTGCCGCATGCACCCTGGCGTCCCGCCTCACACGGGCCACTAGGAGCGCCGCCATTCATTCAGGGTGGGAGAACTAGCAGGGCCCTCCGAACCCCCGCCGACCTTCGAAGGTGCCCCGAACCGAAACGCTTGCTCCCAGGCTCATGTTCACCAGCACCCTCACCTCGGCCCAACTCTCCGCTCAACGCACAGGTGGTGTATAGGGCCTGCCGGCCTCCTGGGGGCTAACCCTAACTGTACGTCGGCCCCCCGAGGGGCCCTTCCCAAGTGGCCTGGTGCCGCAATGCCGGGGATGGGGACCCCGACCCCAAGTGCTGGACTCACCCTGCTGCCCTTCAGCCACCCGAGCCACTAGGGGACCCGCCGGTCATTCAGAGCGGGAGAACTGGCAGGTCCCTCCGAGGCCCCGCCGACCTTTGAAGGTCCCCCGCACTAAAAAGCTTGGGCGCATGCTCAGTCTCGCCAGTGCCCTCGCCTCGTCCCAACCCTCCGCGTGCCACACAGCCGCTGATCGGGTCCACCGGCCTCCTGGAGGCAAACCATAACCCTAGATCGATCCCCAAAGGTCCACTCCCAAGGGGCTTGGTGCAGCAACGCCGGGGATTGGGGACCCCGAACCTCAGCACCTGACTCACCCTGCCGCCCAGCCGCCACCCGGGGGCCTGGGGTGTTGCCGATCATTCAGGGCGGGAGAACAGGCAGGGCCCTCCGAGACACGGCGACCTTCGAAGGCCCCCCCGCGCAAAAACGGCAGACCCACCCTCCCACTCACTAGCGCCCTCACCTACGTCCACCACTCCACTCTCCACACAGCTGGCGAATAGGGCCTGCTGGCCTCCTGGGGGCTAAACCTAACCCTAGGTTGCCCCCGAGGGGCCTCTCCCAAGGGGCCTGGCGCCGCATCCCCGGGGATTGGGGACCCCCAAGCCCCAGGGCCGGATGCACCCAGTCGCCCCTCCCCACCCGGGCCGCTAGGGGCGCCGCCATTCATTCAGGGCGGGAGAATGGGCAGGGCCCTCCGAACCCCTGCCTATGCTCGAAGTCTCCCCGAATCAAAACACTTGCGACCACGCTCATTTTCACCAGCACCCTCAACTCAGCCTGCACCTCTGCTCCTCGCACAGCCGGCGACTTGGGCCTGCCGGCCTCCTGGGCACTAACCCTAACCCTAGGACGCCCCCTGAGGAAACCCTTCCTAAGGGGCCTGGTTCCGCAAATCCAGGGATTGTGGACCCCCAAGCCCCAGCGCCGGACGCACGCTGCCGCCCTGCCCCACACAAGCCGCTAGGGGCGCCGCCATTCATTCAGGGTGGGAGAACTGCCAGGGCCCTCCGAACCCCCGCCGACCTTCGAAGGCACCCCGAACCAAAACCCTTGGGCCCTGGCTCACGTTCACCAGCACCCTCACCTCGGCCCAACTGTCCTCTCGATGCACAGGTGGTGTATCGGGCATGCGGGGCTCCTGGTGGCTAACCCTAACCATAGGTCAGCCCCCGAGGGGCCCTTCCCAAGGGGCCTGGCGTCACAATGCTGGGGATGGGGACCCCGAGCCCATGTGCCGGACTCACCCTGCTGCCCTTCAGCAACCCGAGCCGATAGAGGCGCCGCCGGTCAATCAGGGCAGGAGATCGGGCAGGGCCCTCCGACCCATGGCAACATTCGAAGGCCCAGGACGCCAAAACGCTGGGGACCATGCTCCTGCTTGCCATTGGCCTCAACTGGGCCCGCATCTCCACTCCTCGCACAGCTGGCAGATCGGGCCTGCCGGCCTCCTGGGCTCTAATCCTAACCCTAGGACGGCCCCTGAGGGTCCTTTCCTAAGGGGCCTGGTGCCGCATCGCCGGGGATTGGGGACCCCCAAGCCCCAGCGCAGGATGCACCCTGTCGCCCTTCCCCACCCGGGCCGCTAGGGGCGCCTCCGTTCATTCAGGGTGGGAGAATGGGCAGGGCCCTCCGAACCCCTGCCTATGCTCGAAGGCGCGGGGAATCAAAACGCTTGGGCCCACACTCACGTTCACCAGCACCCTCAACTCGGCCCGCACCTCCGCTCCTTGCGCAGCCGGCGACTCGGGCCTGCCAGCCTCCTGGGCGCTAACCCTAACCCTAGGATGGCCCCTGAGGATCCCTTCCCAAGGGGCCTGGCGTCGCAACGCCGGGGACTGGGGACCCCCAAGACCCAGTGCCGCATGCACCCTGGCGTCCCGCCTCACACGGGCCACTAGGAGCGCCGCCATTCATTCAGGGTGGGAGAACTAGCAGGGCCCTCCGAACCCCCGCCGACCTTCGAAGGTGCCCCGAACCGAAACGCTTGCTCCCAGGCTCATGTTCACCAGCACCCTCACCTCGGCCCAACTCTCCGCTCAACGCACAGGTGGTGTATAGGGCCTGCCGGCCTCCTGGGGGCTAACCCTAACTGTACGTCGGCCCCCCGAGGGGCCCTTCCCAAGTGGCCTGGTGCCGCAATGCCGGGGATGGGGACCCCGACCCCAAGTGCTGGACTCACCCTGCTGCCCTTCAGCCACCCGAGCCACTAGGGGACCCGCCGGTCATTCAGAGCGGGAGAACTGGCAGGTCCCTCCGAGGCCCCGCCGACCTTTGAAGGTCCCCCGCACTAAAAAGCTTGGGCGCATGCTCAGTCTCGCCAGTGCCCTCGCCTCGTCCCAACCCTCCGCGTGCCACACAGCCGCTGATCGGGTCCACCGGCCTCCTGGAGGCAAACCATAACCCTAGATCGATCCCCAAAGGTCCACTCCCAAGGGGCTTGGTGCAGCAACGCCGGGGATTGGGGACCCCGAACCTCAGCACCTGACTCACCCTGCCGCCCAGCCGCCACCCGGGGGCCTGGGGTGTTGCCGATCATTCAGGGCGGGAGAACAGGCAGGGCCCTCCGAGACACGGCGACCTTCGAAGGCCCCCCCGCGCAAAAACGGCAGACCCACCCTCCCACTCACTAGCGCCCTCACCTACGTCCACCACTCCACTCTCCACACAGCTGGCGAATAGGGCCTGCTGGCCTCCTGGGGGCTAAACCTAACCCTAGGTTGCCCCCGAGGGGCCTCTCCCAAGGGGCCTGGCGCCGCATCCCCGGGGATTGGGGACCCCCAAGCCCCAGGGCCGGATGCACCCAGTCGCCCCTCCCCACCCGGGCCGCTAGGGGCGCCGCCATTCATTCAGGGCGGGAGAATGGGCAGGGCCCTCCGAACCCCTGCCTATGTTCGAAGGCTCCCCGAATCAAAACACTTGCGACCACGCTCATTTTCACCAGCACCCTCAACTCAGCCTGCACCTCTGCTCCTCGCACAGCCGGCGACTTGGGCCTGCCGGCCTCCTGGGCACTAACCCTAACCCTAGGACGCCCCCTGAGGAAACCCTTCCTAAGGGGCCTGGTTCCGCAAATCCAGGGATTGTGGACCCCCAAGCCCCAGCGCCGGACGCACGCTGCCGCCCTGCCCCACACAAGCCGCTAGGGGCACCGCCATTCATTCAGGGTGGGAGAACTGCCAGGGCCCTCCGAACCCCCGCCGACCTTCGAAGGCACCCCGAACCAAAACCCTTGGGCCCTGGCTCACGTTCACCAGCACCCTCACCTCGGCCCAACTGTCCTCTCGATGCACAGGTGGTGTATCGGGCATGCGGGGCTCCTGGTGGCTAACCCTAACCATAGGTCAGCCCCCGAGGGGCCCTTCCCAAGGGGCCTGGCGTCACAATGCTGGGGATGGGGACCCCGAGCCCATGTGCCGGACTCACCCTGCTGCCCTTCAGCAACCCGAGCCGATAGAGGCGCCGCCGGTCAATCAGGGCAGGAGATCGGGCAGGGCCCTCCGACCCATGGCAACATTCGAAGGCCCAGGACGCCAAAACGCTGGGGACCATGCTCCTGCTTGCCATTGGCCTCAACTGGGCCCGCATCTCCACTCCTCGCACAGCTGGCAGATCGGGCCTGCCGGCCTCCTGGGCTCTAATCCTAACCCTAGGACGGCCCCTGAGGGTCCTTTCCTAAGGGGCCTGGTGCCGCATCGCCGGGGATTGGGGACCCCCAAGCCCCAGCGCAGGATGCACCCTGTCGCCCTTCCCCACCCGGGCCGCTAGGGGCGCCTCCGTTCATTCAGGGTGGGAGAATGGGCAGGGCCCTCCGAACCCCTGCCTATGCTCGAAGGCGCGGGGAATCAAAACGCTTGGGCCCACACTCACGTTCACCAGCACCCTCAACTCGGCCCGCACCTCCGCTCCTTGCGCAGCCGGCGACTCGGGCCTGCCAGCCTCCTGGGCGCTAACCCTAACCCTAGGATGGCCCCTGAGGATCCCTTCCCAAGGGGCCTGGCGTCGCAACGCCGGGGACTGGGGACCCCCAAGACCCAGTGCCGCATGCACCCTGGCGTCCCGCCTCACACGGGCCACTAGGAGCGCCGCCATTCATTCAGGGTGGGAGAACTAGCAGGGCCCTCCGAACCCCCGCCGACCTTCGAAGGTGCCCCGAACCGAAACGCTTGCTCCCAGGCTCATGTTCACCAGCACCCTCACCTCGGCCCAACTCTCCGCTCAACGCACAGGTGGTGTATAGGGCCTGCCGGCCTCCTGGGGGCTAACCCTAACTGTACGTCGGCCCCCCGAGGGGCCCTTCCCAAGTGGCCTGGTGCCGCAATGCCGGGGATGGGGACCCCGACCCCAAGTGCTGGACTCACCCTGCTGCCCTTCAGCCACCCGAGCCACTAGGGGACCCGCCGGTCATTCAGAGCGGGAGAACTGGCAGGTCCCTCCGAGGCCCCGCCGACCTTTGAAGGTCCCCCGCACTAAAAAGCTTGGGCGCATGCTCAGTCTCGCCAGTGCCCTCGCCTCGTCCCAACCCTCCGCGTGCCACACAGCCGCTGATCGGGTCCACCGGCCTCCTGGAGGCAAACCATAACCCTAGATCGATCCCCAAAGGTCCACTCCCAAGGGGCTTGGTGCAGCAACGCCGGGGATTGGGGACCCCGAACCTCAGCACCTGACTCACCCTGCCGCCCAGCCGCCACCCGGGGGCCTGGGGTGTTGCCGATCATTCAGGGCGGGAGAACAGGCAGGGCCCTCCGAGACACGGCGACCTTCGAAGGCCCCCCCGCGCAAAAACGGCAGACCCACCCTCCCACTCACTAGCGCCCTCACCTACGTCCACCACTCCACTCTCCACACAGCTGGCGAATAGGGCCTGCTGGCCTCCTGGGGGCTAAACCTAACCCTAGGTTGCCCCCGAGGGGCCTCTCCCAAGGGGCCTGGCGCCGCATCCCCGGGGATTGGGGACCCCCAAGCCCCAGGGCCGGATGCACCCAGTCGCCCCTCCCCACCCGGGCCGCTAGGGGCGCCGCCATTCATTCAGGGCGGGAGAATGGGCAGGGCCCTCCGAACCCCTGCCTATGTTCGAAGGCTCCCCGAATCAAAACACTTGCGACCACGCTCATTTTCACCAGCACCCTCAACTCAGCCTGCACCTCTGCTCCTCGCACAGCCGGCGACTTGGGCCTGCCGGCCTCCTGGGCACTAACCCTAACCCTAGGACGCCCCCTGAGGAAACCCTTCCTAAGGGGCCTGGTTCCGCAAATCCAGGGATTGTGGACCCCCAAGCCCCAGCGCCGGACGCACGCTGCCGCCCTGCCCCACACAAGCCGCTAGGGGCACCGCCATTCATTCAGGGTGGGAGAACTGCCAGGGCCCTCCGAACCCCCGCCGACCTTCGAAGGCACCCCGAACCAAAACCCTTGGGCCCTGGCTCACGTTCACCAGCACCCTCACCTCGGCCCAACTGTCCTCTCGATGCACAGGTGGTGTATCGGGCATGCGGGGCTCCTGGTGGCTAACCCTAACCATAGGTCAGCCCCCGAGGGGCCCTTCCCAAGGGGCCTGGCGTCACAATGCTGGGGATGGGGACCCCGAGCCCATGTGCCGGACTCACCCTGCTGCCCTTCAGCAACCCGAGCCGATAGAGGCGCCGCCGGTCAATCAGGGCAGGAGATCGGGCAGGGCCCTCCGACCCATGGCAACATTCGAAGGCCCAGGACGCCAAAACGCTGGGGACCATGCTCCTGCTTGCCATTGGCCTCAACTGGGCCCGCATCTCCACTCCTCGCACAGCTGGCAGATCGGGCCTGCCGGCCTCCTGGGCTCTAATCCTAACCCTAGGACGGCCCCTGAGGGTCCTTTCCTAAGGGGCCTGGTGCCGCATCGCCGGGGATTGGGGACCCCCAAGCCCCAGCGCAGGATGCACCCTGTCGCCCTTCCCCACCCGGGCCGCTAGGGGCGCCTCCGTTCATTCAGGGTGGGAGAATGGGCAGGGCCCTCCGAACCCCTGCCTATGCTCGAAGGCGCGGGGAATCAAAACGCTTGGGCCCACACTCACGTTCACCAGCACCCTCAACTCGGCCCGCACCTCCGCTCCTTGCGCAGCCGGCGACTCGGGCCTGCCAGCCTCCTGGGCGCTAACCCTAACCCTAGGATGGCCCCTGAGGATCCCTTCCCAAGGGGCCTGGCGTCGCAACGCCGGGGACTGGGGACCCCCAAGACCCAGTGCCGCATGCACCCTGGCGTCCCGCCTCACACGGGCCACTAGGAGCGCCGCCATTCATTCAGGGTGGGAGAACTAGCAGGGCCCTCCGAACCCCCGCCGACCTTCGAAGGTGCCCCGAACCGAAACGCTTGCTCCCAGGCTCATGTTCACCAGCACCCTCACCTCGGCCCAACTCTCCGCTCAACGCACAGGTGGTGTATAGGGCCTGCCGGCCTCCTGGGGGCTAACCCTAACTGTACGTCGGCCCCCCGAGGGGCCCTTCCCAAGTGGCCTGGTGCCGCAATGCCGGGGATGGGGACCCCGACCCCAAGTGCTGGACTCACCCTGCTGCCCTTCAGCCACCCGAGCCACTAGGGGACCCGCCGGTCATTCAGAGCGGGAGAACTGGCAGGTCCCTCCGAGGCCCCGCCGACCTTTGAAGGCCCCCCGCACTAAAAAGCTTGGGCGCATGCTCAGTCTCGCCAGTGCCCTCGCCTCGTCCCAACCCTCCGCGTGCCACACAGCCGCTGATCGGGTCCACCGGCCTCCTGGAGGCAAACCATAACCCTAGATCGATCCCCAAAGGTCCACTCCCAAGGGGCTTGGTGCAGCAACGCCGGGGATTGGGGACCCCGAACCTCAGCACCTGACTCACCCTGCCGCCCAGCCGCCACCCGGGGGCCTGGGGTGTTGCCGATCATTCAGGGCGGGAGAACAGGCAGGGCCCTCCGAGACACGGCGACCTTCGAAGGCCCCCCCGCGCAAAAACGGCAGACCCACCCTCCCACTCACTAGCGCCCTCACCTACGTCCACCACTCCACTCTCCACACAGCTGGCGAATAGGGCCTGCTGGCCTCCTGGGGGCTAAACCTAACCCTAGGTTGCCCCCGAGGGGCCTCTCCCAAGGGGCCTGGCGCCGCATCCCCGGGGATTGGGGACCCCCAAGCCCCAGGGCCGGATGCACCCAGTCGCCCCTCCCCACCCGGGCCGCTAGGGGCGCCGCCATTCATTCAGGGCGGGAGAATGGGCAGGGCCCTCCGAACCCCTGCCTATGTTCGAAGGCTCCCCGAATCAAAACACTTGCGACCACGCTCATTTTCACCAGCACCCTCAACTCAGCCTGCACCTCTGCTCCTCGCACAGCCGGCGACTTGGGCCTGCCGGCCTCCTGGGCACTAACCCTAACCCTAGGACGCCCCCTGAGGAAACCCTTCCTAAGGGGCCTGGTTCCGCAAATCCAGGGATTGTGGACCCCCAAGCCCCAGCGCCGGACGCACGCTGCCGCCCTGCCCCACACAAGCCGCTAGGGGCACCGCCATTCATTCAGGGTGGGAGAACTGCCAGGGCCCTCCGAACCCCCGCCGACCTTCGAAGGCACCCCGAACCAAAACCCTTGGGCCCTGGCTCACGTTCACCAGCACCCTCACCTCGGCCCAACTGTCCTCTCGATGCACAGGTGGTGTATCGGGCATGCGGGGCTCCTGGTGGCTAACCCTAACCATAGGTCAGCCCCCGAGGGGCCCTTCCCAAGGGGCCTGGCGTCACAATGCTGGGGATGGGGACCCCGAGCCCATGTGCCGGACTCACCCTGCTGCCCTTCAGCAACCCGAGCCGATAGAGGCGCCGCCGGTCAATCAGGGCAGGAGATCGGGCAGGGCCCTCCGACCCATGGCAACATTCGAAGGCCCAGGACGCCAAAACGCTGGGGACCATGCTCCTGCTTGCCATTGGCCTCAACTGGGCCCGCATCTCCACTCCTCGCACAGCTGGCAGATCGGGCCTGCCGGCCTCCTGGGCTCTAATCCTAACCCTAGGACGGCCCCTGAGGGTCCTTTCCTAAGGGGCCTGGTGCCGCATCGCCGGGGATTGGGGACCCCCAAGCCCCAGCGCAGGATGCACCCTGTCGCCCTTCCCCACCCGGGCCGCTAGGGGCGCCTCCGTTCATTCAGGGTGGGAGAATGGGCAGGGCCCTCCGAACCCCTGCCTATGCTCGAAGGCGCGGGGAATCAAAACGCTTGGGCCCACACTCACGTTCACCAGCACCCTCAACTCGGCCCGCACCTCCGCTCCTTGCGCAGCCGGCGACTCGGGCCTGCCAGCCTCCTGGGCGCTAACCCTAACCCTAGGATGGCCCCTGAGGATCCCTTCCCAAGGGGCCTGGCGTCGCAACGCCGGGGACTGGGGACCCCCAAGACCCAGTGCCGCATGCACCCTGGCGTCCCGCCTCACACGGGCCACTAGGAGCGCCGCCATTCATTCAGGGTGGGAGAACTAGCAGGGCCCTCCGAACCCCCGCCGACCTTCGAAGGTGCCCCGAACCGAAACGCTTGCTCCCAGGCTCATGTTCACCAGCACCCTCACCTCGGCCCAACTCTCCGCTCAACGCACAGGTGGTGTATAGGGCCTGCCGGCCTCCTGGGGGCTAACCCTAACTGTACGTCGGCCCCCCGAGGGGCCCTTCCCAAGTGGCCTGGTGCCGCAATGCCGGGGATGGGGACCCCGACCCCAAGTGCTGGACTCACCCTGCTGCCCTTCAGCCACCCGAGCCACTAGGGGACCCGCCGGTCATTCAGAGCGGGAGAACTGGCAGGTCCCTCCGAGGCCCCGCCGACCTTTGAAGGCCCCCCGCACTAAAAAGCTTGGGCGCATGCTCAGTCTCGCCAGTGCCCTCGCCTCGTCCCAACCCTCCGCGTGCCACACAGCCGCTGATCGGGTCCACCGGCCTCCTGGAGGCAAACCATAACCCTAGATCGATCCCCAAAGGTCCACTCCCAAGGGGCTTGGTGCAGCAACGCCGGGGATTGGGGACCCCGAACCTCAGCACCTGACTCACCCTGCCGCCCAGCCGCCACCCGGGGGCCTGGGGTGTTGCCGATCATTCAGGGCGGGAGAACAGGCAGGGCCCTCCGAGACACGGCGACCTTCGAAGGCCCCCCCGCGCAAAAACGGCAGACCCACCCTCCCACTCACTAGCGCCCTCACCTACGTCCACCACTCCACTCTCCACACAGCTGGCGAATAGGGCCTGCTGGCCTCCTGGGGGCTAAACCTAACCCTAGGTTGCCCCCGAGGGGCCTCTCCCAAGGGGCCTGGCGCCGCATCCCCGGGGATTGGGGACCCCCAAGCCCCAGGGCCGGATGCACCCAGTCGCCCCTCCCCACCCGGGCCGCTAGGGGCGCCGCCATTCATTCAGGGCGGGAGAATGGGCAGGGCCCTCCGAACCCCTGCCTATGTTCGAAGGCTCCCCGAATCAAAACACTTGCGACCACGCTCATTTTCACCAGCACCCTCAACTCAGCCTGCACCTCTGCTCCTCGCACAGCCGGCGACTTGGGCCTGCCGGCCTCCTGGGCACTAACCCTAACCCTAGGACGCCCCCTGAGGAAACCCTTCCTAAGGGGCCTGGTTCCGCAAATCCAGGGATTGTGGACCCCCAAGCCCCAGCGCCGGACGCACGCTGCCGCCCTGCCCCACACAAGCCGCTAGGGGCACCGCCATTCATTCAGGGTGGGAGAACTGCCAGGGCCCTCCGAACCCCCGCCGACCTTCGAAGGCACCCCGAACCAAAACCCTTGGGCCCTGGCTCACGTTCACCAGCACCCTCACCTCGGCCCAACTGTCCTCTCGATGCACAGGTGGTGTATCGGGCATGCGGGGCTCCTGGTGGCTAACCCTAACCATAGGTCAGCCCCCGAGGGGCCCTTCCCAAGGGGCCTGGCGTCACAATGCTGGGGATGGGGACCCCGAGCCCATGTGCCGGACTCACCCTGCTGCCCTTCAGCAACCCGAGCCGATAGAGGCGCCGCCGGTCAATCAGGGCAGGAGATCGGGCAGGGCCCTCCGACCCATGGCAACATTCGAAGGCCCAGGACGCCAAAACGCTGGGGACCATGCTCCTGCTTGCCATTGGCCTCAACTGGGCCCGCATCTCCACTCCTCGCACAGCTGGCAGATCGGGCCTGCCGGCCTCCTGGGCTCTAATCCTAACCCTAGGACGGCCCCTGAGGGTCCTTTCCTAAGGGGCCTGGTGCCGCATCGCCGGGGATTGGGGACCCCCAAGCCCCAGCGCAGGATGCACCCTGTCGCCCTTCCCCACCCGGGCCGCTAGGGGCGCCTCCGTTCATTCAGGGTGGGAGAATGGGCAGGGCCCTCCGAACCCCTGCCTATGCTCGAAGGCGCGGGGAATCAAAACGCTTGGGCCCACACTCACGTTCACCAGCACCCTCAACTCGGCCCGCACCTCCGCTCCTTGCGCAGCCGGCGACTCGGGCCTGCCAGCCTCCTGGGCGCTAACCCTAACCCTAGGATGGCCCCTGAGGATCCCTTCCCAAGGGGCCTGGCGTCGCAACGCCGGGGACTGGGGACCCCCAAGACCCAGTGCCGCATGCACCCTGGCGTCCCGCCTCACACGGGCCACTAGGAGCGCCGCCATTCATTCAGGGTGGGAGAACTAGCAGGGCCCTCCGAACCCCCGCCGACCTTCGAAGGTGCCCCGAACCGAAACGCTTGCTCCCAGGCTCATGTTCACCAGCACCCTCACCTCGGCCCAACTCTCCGCTCAACGCACAGGTGGTGTATAGGGCCTGCCGGCCTCCTGGGGGCTAACCCTAACTGTACGTCGGCCCCCCGAGGGGCCCTTCCCAAGTGGCCTGGTGCCGCAATGCCGGGGATGGGGACCCCGACCCCAAGTGCTGGACTCACCCTGCTGCCCTTCAGCCACCCGAGCCACTAGGGGACCCGCCGGTCATTCAGAGCGGGAGAACTGGCAGGTCCCTCCGAGGCCCCGCCGACCTTTGAAGGCCCCCCGCACTAAAAAGCTTGGGCGCATGCTCAGTCTCGCCAGTGCCCTCGCCTCGTCCCAACCCTCCGCGTGCCACACAGCCGCTGATTGGGTCCACCGGCCTCCTGGAGGCAAACCATAACCCTAGATCGATCCCCAAAGGTCCACTCCCAAGGGGCTTGGTGCAGCAACGCCGGGGATTGGGGACCCCGAACCTCAGCACCTGACTCACCCTGCCGCCCAGCCGCCACCCGGGGGCCTGGGGTGTTGCCGATCATTCAGGGCGGGAGAACAGGCAGGGCCCTCCGAGACACGGCGACCTTCGAAGGCCCCCCCGCGCAAAAACGGCAGACCCACCCTCCCACTCACTAGCGCCCTCACCTACGTCCACCACTCCACTCTCCACACAGCTGGCGAATAGGGCCTGCTGGCCTCCTGGGGGCTAAACCTAACCCTAGGTTGCCCCCGAGGGGCCTCTCCCAAGGGGCCTGGCGCCGCATCCCCGGGGATTGGGGACCCCCAAGCCCCAGGGCCGGATGCACCCAGTCGCCCCTCCCCACCCGGGCCGCTAGGGGCGCCGCCATTCATTCAGGGCGGGAGAATGGGCAGGGCCCTCCGAACCCCTGCCTATGCTCGAAGGCTCCCCGAATCAAAACACTTGCGACCACGCTCATTTTCACCAGCACCCTCAACTCAGCCTGCACCTCTGCTCCTCGCACAGCCGGCGACTTGGGCCTGCCGGCCTCCTGGGCACTAACCCTAACCCTAGGACGCCCCCTGAGGAAACCCTTCCTAAGGGGCCTGGTTCCGCAAATCCAGGGATTGTGGACCCCCAAGCCCCAGCGCCGGACGCACGCTGCCGCCCTGCCCCACACAAGCCGCTAGGGGCGCCGCCATTCATTCAGGGTGGGAGAACTGCCAGGGCCCTCCGAACCCCCGCCGACCTTCGAAGGCACCCCGAACCAAAACCCTTGGGCCCTGGCTCACGTTCACCAGCACCCTCACCTCGGCCCAACTGTCCTCTCGATGCACAGGTGGTGTATCGGGCATGCGGGGCTCCTGGTGGCTAACCCTAACCATAGGTCAGCCCCTGAGGGGCCCTTCCCAAGGGTCCTGGCGACGCAAAGCTGGGGATGGGGACCCCGTGCCCAAGTCCCGGACTCACCCTGCTGCCCTTCAGCCACCCAAGCTGTTAGGGGACCACCGGACAATCAGGACAGGAGTACGGGCAGGGACCTCCGAACCCCCGCTGACCTTCGAAGGCCCCCCGCGCAAGAACGTTGGCTCCCATGCTCCTGCTCCCAGCGCCCTCACCTCGGCCTGCCCCTCCGCTTGATTCAGAGCCGGTGGATAGGGCCTGCCAAGCTCCTGGGGCTAACCAAAACCCTAGGTCTGCCCCATGGTGCACATCCCAAGGGGCCTGGCTCTGCAACGCTGGGGATTGGTGACTCAGAGCCCCAGAACCAGACTCACCCTGCAGCACTGTCACCACCCGGGCCTCTAGGGGTGCCGCTGGTCATTCAGGGCGGTAGAACGGACAGGGCCCTGGAGAAACTGGCGACATTTGAAGCCTCCCGCCAAATTGCAGGGGCCCACGCTCCCGCTCGCCAGAGCCTTTACATCGGTCCGGGCACCTCTCGCCGCCCAGCCAGAGGATTGGGCCTGCCGCCTCCTGGGTGCTAACTCTAACCCTAGGTCGGCCCCCTACGAGCCCCTCCCAAGGGGCCTGGCCCTGCAACACTGGGGATTGGGGATCCCCGAGCCGCAGCGCAGGACTCCCCCTGCCACCCCACCGCCAACGGAGCCTCTAAGGGCGCCGCTGGTTATTCAGGGCAGGAGAACGGGCAGGGCCCTTCGAGCCATGGCAAAATTCGAAGGCCTGGGCCTGCCGGCCTCCTGGGAGCTAACCCTAACCATAGGTCGGCCCTGGAGGGGCCCCCCCAAGGGGCCTGGCTTCGCAACGCCGGGAATTGGGGACCCCCAAGACCCAGTGCCGGATGCACCCTGGCGCCCCGCCTCACACGGGCCGCTAGGGGCGCCGCCGTTCATTCAGGGTGGGAGAATGGGCAGGGCCCTCCGAACCCCCGCCTATGTTCGAAGGCACCCAGAATCAAAACGCTTGAGCCCACGCTCATGTTCACCAGCACCCTCAACTCGGCCCGCACCTCTTGCCGCCCAGCCAGAGGATTGGGCCTGCCGCCTCTTGGGTGCTAACTCTAACCCTAGGTCGGCCCCCTACGAGCCCCTCCCAAGTGGCCTGGCGTCGCAACACTGGGGATGGGGACCCCGAGCCACAGCACGGGACTCATCCTCCCCCCCCACCGCCAACAGAGCCGCTAGGGTGCCGCTGTTTATTCAGGGCAGGAGAAGGGGCAAGGCCCTCCAAGCCATGGCAACATTCCATGGCCCAGCGTGCCAAAACGCTGGGGACGAAGCTCTCGCTCGCCATCGCCCTCAACTCTGCCCATACCACCGCTCCTTGCACAGCAGGCGGATCGGGCATGCCGGCGTCCTGGGCGCTAACCCTAACCCTAGGACGGCCCCTGAGGTTCCCTTCCTAAGGGGCCTGGCGCTGCAACACCGGGGATTGGGGACCCCCAAGCCCAAGCGCCAGATGCACCCTGCCGCCCCGCCCCACATGGGCCTCTAGGGGTGCCGCCATTTATTCAGTGTAGGAGAAAAGGCAGGGCCCTCCGAGCTCCCGCTGACCTTTGAAGGCCCCCCGCGCTAAAGCGCTTGGGGTCATGCTCAGGCTCGCCAGCGCCCTCAACTCGGGGCAACCCTCCGATTGTTGTACAGCCGCTGATCGGGTTCACTGGCCTTCTGGGGGTAACCGCAACCCTAGATTAGCCCCCGAGCGGCCCCTCCCAATGGGCCTGGGGACGCAACGCCTGGGATTGGGGACCCCTGAGCCCCAGCACCGGACTCACCTTGCCGTCCAGCTGCCACCCGGGGTCTTGGGGTGCTGCCATTATTCAGGGAGGGAGAAAGGGCAGAGCCCTCCGAGACACGGTGACCTTCAAAGGCCCCCGGCGTGAAAACGCCTGGACCCACGCTCCCGCTCACCAGCGCCCTCAACTCAGTCCGCCACTCCGCTATCCACACAGCTGGTGAATAGGGCCTGCCAGCCTCCTAGGGGCTAAACCTAACCCTAGGTTGGCAACCGAGGGGCCGCTCCCAAGGGGCCTGGCGCCGCAACGCTGGGGATTGGAGATACCAGAGCCAAAGCGCCTGACTCACCCTGCCACTCCGCCACCACCAGGTCAGCTAGGTGCGCCACCGGTCATTCAGGGAGGAGAATGGGTAGGGCCCGCCGAGTCCCTGAAGACATTCGAAGGCCCCCCGCGCCAAAACGCTTGGGCCCACGCTCCCGCTCCACAGAGACCTCACCTCGACCCACTACTCCTTTCGCCGCACAGCTGGCGGATTGAGCCTTCTGGTATCCTGGGGTCTGACCCTAACCCTAGGTCAGCACCCGAGGACACCCTCCCAAGGGGCATGGTGCAGCAACGCGGTGGATTGGAGACCCCCAAGCCCCAGCGCCGGACTCACCTGCTGCCCTGCCGCCACCCAGGCCGCTAAGGGCGCCGCGGGTCATTCAGTTGGGAGAACTGGCAAGGCCTTCCATTTCCCCTGCGACCTTCAAATGCCCCCACTCAAAAAAGTTGGCTCCCACGCTCCTGCTCCCCAGTGCCCTCACCTCGGCCCGCCCCTCCGCTTGCTGGAGCCAGTGGATAGTGCCTGCCAGGCTCCTGGGGGCTAACCAAAACCTAGGTCGACCCCATGGGGCACATCCCAAGGGGCCTGGCTCTGCAACGCTTGGGACTGGTGACTCAGAGCCCCAGAGCCAGACTCACCCTGCCACACTGTCGCCACCCGGGCCGCTAGGGGCGCTGCCGGTCATTCAGGGTGGTAGAACAGTCAGGGCCCTGGAGAAACCTGCCACATTTGAAGCCTCCCGCGCGAAAATGCAGGGGCCCACGCTCCCGCTTCCCAGGGCCTTTACCTCGGCCTTCCCACCTCTCGCTGCCCAGCCAGAGGATTGGGCCTGCCGGCCTCCTGGGGACTAATTCTAACCCTAGGTCAGCCCAGGAGGAGCCCCTTCCAAGGGGCCTGGCGCCGCAACGCTGGGGATTGGGGATCCCGGAGCCGCAGTGCGGGACTCACCCTGCCGCCCCACCACCAACGGACCCGCTAGGGTCGCAGCTGCTTATTCAGGGCAGGAGAATGGGCAGGGCACTATGAACCATGGCAACATTCGAAGGCCCAGGGCGCCAAAGTGCTGGGAACCAAGCTCCCACTCGCCATCGCCCAAAACTCGGCCAGCAACTCCGCTCCTCACACAGCCAGCAGATCGGGCCTGCCAGCCTCCTGGGGGCTAAACCTAACCCTAGGTTGGCCCCTGAGGGGAACCTCCCAAGGGGCCTGGTGCAGCAACGCCAGGGATTGGGGACCCACGAGCCCCAGCGCCGTACTCACCATGCCTTCCCGCCACCCACCAGGCCGCTAGGGGCACCACTGGCCATTCAGGGAGGGAGAACTGGCAGGGCCCTCCAAACCCCAGTGACCTTCCAAGGCCCCCCGCGCCAAAATGCTTGGGCCCATGCTCCAGCTCGGTGGCGCCCTCACCTCGGCCTGGCCCTCCTCTACCGCACAGCTGGCGGATCATGCCTGCCGGACTCCTGGGTGCTAACACTACCTCTAGGACGGCCCCAGAGGGGCCCCTCCCAAGGGGCCTAGCACTGCAATGCATGGCATTGGGGACCCCCAAACGGCAGTGCCAGACTCACACTGCCAACCCGCCACCACGCGGGCCGCTAGGGGCGCCGCCGGTCATTCAGGGCAGGAGAACGGGCAGGGCCCTCCGAGTCTCTAGCGACATTCAAAGGCCCCATGCGCCAAAACGCTGGATACCATAATCCCACTCGCCAGCGCACTCACCTCGGCCCCCTCCTCCATTTGCCGCACAGCTGGCACATCAGTCCTGCTGGCATACTGGGGTCTAAACCTAACCCTAACCCCTAACCTTAAACCCTAAACCTTAACCCCTAATCCTAACCCTAACCCTAACCCTACCCTATACCTAACCCTAAACCCTAATCCTTAAACACTAAACCCTAACATTAACACTAAACCCTAAACCCTAACCCCTAACCTTAATCCCAAAACCCTAAACACTAAACGCTAACCTTAACCATTAACCCCAAACCCCAACACTAACCCTACACCCTAACCCTACCCAGACCCCTACCATACTCCTAACCCTACCCCTAACCCTACCCCTTCAGCTAACTGACCCCTAACCCGTAACCTATCCCTAAACCTAACCCTAACCCGTACCCTAACCCGTACTCTAACCCTAACTCTAACCCGTACCCTAACCCTAACCCTAACCTCTACCCTAACCCTAACCGAAACCCTAACATGTACTCTAACCCGTACACTAACCCGTACTGTAACCCTAACCTTAAAATGTACCTTAACCCGTAACTTAAACCGTACCCTAAACCTAACTACAACCCTAAAAGTACCCTAACCCGTACTATAACCTTAACCCTAAACCCTAAACCCTGACCCTAACCCACACCATAACTCATACCATAACGCGTACCCTAACCCTACCCGTATCCTAACCCTAACCCGTACCCTAACCGTAACCCTAAACCCTAAACTGTAACCCGTACCCTACCCCTAACCAGTACCCTTACCTTAATCTTAACCCATACCCTAACCTGTACCCTAACCCATACCCTAACCCGTACCCTATCCCTAACCCGGACCTAACCCATACCCTAACTCATACCTAAAACTAACCTGTACCCTAACCAGTACCCTAACCCATACCCTAACCCTAAACCATACCCTATACCTATCCCTAACCCGATCCCTAACCCATTCCCTCACCCTAACCCTAAACCGTAACCTAACCTGTACCATAACCCTAAACTGTACCCTAACCCTAACCCGTACCCTAACCCTAACCTGTACCCTAAACCGTACCCATTTCCGGATGCCAACACTTACCCTAAACTGTACCCTAACCCATACCCTAAACCATACCCTAATGCGTACCCTAACCCATAAAATAACCCTAACCCGTACCCTAAACCTAACCCGTACTCCAACCGTAACCCTAACCCTAAACCCAAACCCTAAACCCTAACCCGTACCCTAAACCCTAATCTGTACCCTAACCCATAACCTCTAACCTGTAACCCCTAAACCCAACCCCACCCTGTACCTCTCCTTACCCTAACCCTAACCCCTACACTCACCCATATCCTAACCGTAACCCATACCCTAACCTTAACCCATACCCTAATCCGTAACCTAACCCCAGGGATTCGGTACACATGAGCCCCACCACGGGACTCAGCCTGCCACCCCTCAGGAAACCATACCCCTTGGGGCGCCACAGAGCATCCCCTGCAGGAGAACTGGTAGGGCCCCCCTGAGCCCCCAGTGATCCTCGGCGGCCCCTACACCTCAACCCTGAGGCCCACGCTCATCCCGCCCCACGCCTTCCCTTCAGCTTGCCACCAAGCTCGTTGCAGAGCCGGCAGATCAGGCCTGCCGGGTTCCTGGGGCCTAGACCTGACCCTAGGTCTGCTGGGTAGGGCCCCTCCCCTGGGGCCAGGTGCCACAGCCCCAGGGACTGGGGACACCTGAGCCCCACTGGACAAAGCCTGCCAGCCTGCAGGAAACCGTGCCCCTTGGGAGGCTGTAGAGCATTCAGGGCGGGAGAACCAGGAAGGCCGCCAGAGACCCCGGTAAACTTCGGTGATCCCTAAACCCAACCTTGAAGCCCATGCTCACCCCACCCCACACCCTCACCTCAGCCCGCGGCGGAGCTCGCCACATAGTGGGCAGATCTGGCCTGCGGGGTTCCTGGGCCCCAACCCTAACCCTAGTTCATCTGTGGAGGGGCCCCTCCCCAGGAGCCTGGAGCCACAGCTGCGGGGATTTGGGACACCTGAGCCCCACTGCAGGACTCAGTCTGCCACCCCGCAGGAAATCGTGCACCTTGGGAGGCCATAGAGCATTCAGGGCGGGAGAACCAGGAGGAGCCTCCTGAGCCACCAGCGAACTTTGGCGGCCTCCCGCACCCCAACCCTGAGGCCCACGCTCACCCTCCCCACACCCTCACCTCAGCCCGTGTAGCTCGCCATACAGCCAACAGATTGGGCCTGCGGGGCTCCTGGGGACTAACCCTAGCCCTAGGTCGGCCGCGGGTGTGGGGGCCTCCCCAGGAGTCTTACACCACAGCCCCGGGGAATTGGGATACCTGTGCCCCACCGCAGGACTCAGCTTGCCACACGACAGGAAACCATGCCCCTTGGGGCTCTACGGAGCCTACAGGACATGAGAACTTGGGGAGACCCCCGGAGCCCATCCCCACTTTTGGCAGCCCCCCGTGCCCCAACCCTGAGGCCCACGCTCACCCTCCCCCATGGCCTCCTCTCAGCCCTCCACAGAGCTCGCTGCACAGCCTGCAGACTGTCCCTGCCAGGCTTCTGGACCCTAACACTTACCCTAGGTTGGCCACAGAAGGGTCCCTCCCCAGGGTCCTGGCACCCCACTCTAGGGGATTGGGGACACCCAAGCCCAACCGTAGGACTCAGCCTGAAGCCCACAGTAAACTGTACCATTTTGGGGCACAACAGAGCATTCAGGGCAAGAGAATTGGGGCACCCCTGAGAGCCCCTTCTGGTGAAACCCGACCTTTGTGGGCCATTCCAGATGAAACCCCAAGGCTCACACTCACCCGCCCTTGTGCCCTCATCTCACACAGCCTGGGAGTTCTCTGAGCACTGGGTAGTTCGGACCTGCTGTCTCTTGAGGCCTAACCTAAACCTGAGTCTTCTGCTGAGGGTCCCTCCCTGTTTGCCTGCCTCCGAGACAGCAGGCATTGGGCTCACCTCTGCACGACTAGAGGACTCAGCCTGCCCCACAGCAGGAAACTGTCCATTTGGGGCTGCAGCAAGGATTCATAGGAAAATCAGAGGGCCACCCTCAGCCCATCCCAGGCAATCCCCACTTTGAGAGATCTCCCCAGAACCAATTAGTAGCTTCACACTGACCTTTAAACTTGCTCTCCACGGAGATCTTTTGAAATTCTCCACACTTCCAACCAATGGCATCATCCAGCTTCAGTGCCTTACCCAGATTTGGGTCTTGAGATGGATTAAAATGGGAAGTCATTTCACTGATGATGACGTACTGGTGACCAAAAGATACATGCATAAATGCTTCATATCACTTGGCTTCAGGGAAATGCAAATCTAAACCCCTATAGATGCCATATCACACGAGGCCGAATATCTAAAAATAAGAAGACATGAAACTATACATGTTGGAGAGGATGTGGAGAAACGGGAACCCTCTTACACCCCTGTACAAATGCAGTCCGGTGAAGCCACTCTTGAAAATGGTACGGAGTTTCCTCAAGAAGTTATAAATAAAGTTATCCTATGTCCCAGCAATTGCACTACTGAGTATTTACCCCAAAGAGACAGAGGTAGTGAAGACAGGACATATGCACCCCAGTGTTCATAGCAGCAATATCCATAATAGACAAACTGTGGAAGGAGTGTAGATGACCATGGATAGAAGAATGGATAAAGAAGATGTGGATCATATATATATATATATATATATATATATATATATATATATATATATATATAATGGAATATTACTCAGCCATCAGAAAGGATGTGTACTTACCATCACACCGACCTGGGGGGAGCTGGAGAGTATTATACTGAGTGGAATAAGTCAATGAAAGAAAGACAATGATCATATGCTTTCACTCCTATGTGGAATATCAGAAACAAGGAAGAAGACCATAGGGGAAGGAAGGGAGAATAGAATGGGAAGTCATCAGAGAGGGAGAAAACCCATGATGGACTCAACTATCACAAGAAACTGATGATTGTTGGAGGAGAAGTTGGGGGGGTAACTGGGTGAGTAGCATGAAGGAGGTCACACGATAGAATGAGCACTGGTTGTTACACACGACGGAAAATTTATTGAAGACTACATCTGAAACTAATGATGTACTGTAAGTTGGCTAATTGAATTTAAATTAAAGAACAAAAGACCTCGAATAAACAATCCTAAATATTTGTATGGAACCACTAAAGATTCCAAACAGCCAGTGCAATGTGGAAAAGAAAAACAAAGCTGGAGGACTCACAATTTCAGATTTCAGGTTATACTACAAAGCTGCAGTCATCCTAACAAGACAGTACGGCAGAAAAATAGACACAGCAACCAAAGGAACAAGATACAAGTTCAGACAGAAACCCATAATTATGTGGTCCATGATCTTCCACAAAGCAAGCAACGATATCAAAAGGGAAACGGACAGTCTCTACAACAAATGGTGTTGGCAAAACTACACAGCTACGCACAAAAGAATGAAATTAGACTGTTTTCTTACACAATAAAGACAAACGCAAAACAGTTTCAAGACCTCAATATGAGACCTGAATCCATAAAAATCCTACAGGAGGGAAGACAGTAACTTCTTGACATGGACCATACCAACGTTTTTCTAGACTGTCTCCTGAGGCAAAGGAAATGAAAGCAAAAATAAACTATTGGGAATACAGCAAAATAAAAAGTTTCCACACAGCAGAAGAACAATGAAAACGTAAAAATAATAAGACAACTTACTCAAAGGGAGAAGATATTTGCAAAGATCATATGCAATAAAGGGATAGTGTCCAAATCATATACAACTGATACTACTCAGCCCCCAAAAAACAAATAATCCAGTTAAAAAATAGGCAGAAGACATGGACAGACATTTCTCCAAAGAAAAAATACAAATGGCCAACAGTCCCGTGAAAAGATGTTCACCATCACCCATCATCAGGAAAATGTAAATCCAAAGGACAATGAGGTAATACCTCAAACCTGTCAGAATGGCTAACATCAAAAGCACAACAAAGAGCAGGTGTTGGGAGGATGTGGATAAAGGGGAATCCTCGTGAACTCTGGGTGGGAATGCAAACTGTGGAGGCCACCGTGGAAAACAGTATGAAGGTTCCTCAAAAAATTAAATATAGAACTACCCTATGATCCAAAAATCACACTACTCGTATTTACCCAAAGAATAGGAAAACAGTAACGTAAAAGGATACGTGAACCCCTATGTTTCTTGCACCATTATTTACAATATCACAATATGGAAGCAACCCAAGTGTCTGTAGAAAAATTGACAAATGAGATGATAGGTGTGTGTATTCACACACACACACACACACACACACACACACACACACACTGGAGTATTACTCGGCTTGAAAAAGAATGAAACCTTGACATTTGCAGACACATGGATGGAGTTAGAGAGTATTATCCTAACTAAAATCAGTCAGTCAGAGAAAGACAAATCCCATACGATGTCACTCTAATGGGGAATTTAAAAAAACAAACAAAAATAAATAACTAAAAGAGAAAAAGGAGACACACCAAAATACAAACTCTTAACAATAGAGAACAAACGGATGGTTACCAGAGAGGAGGTGGATAGAGGAATGAGTGAAATAGATGAAGGGGATTAATAGGATGCTTTTCTTGATGACCACTGAGTAATATATAGAATTACTGAATCACTCTATTGTACACCTGAAACGAATGTAACACTGTATGTTAGCTCTAATGGAATTAAAATAAATTTTTAAAAAAGAATTTTCTTTCAGGAACCTCTTTGAAAAAGCTTTTCCTGTGCAATGTGCATAAGCCCTACTTGGGAGGATTCACTCTACAATAATTATTCACTCTATGCTTTGAATTCAGATTTCACTGAGTTCTTACTGTGGATCCCAGCCCACGGGAGCCATGGTCCTTTTCTGTCCAGGCTCAGCACCTATGCATTCAAGATTGGAAGTAGAGACACATGTCACTTCACAGTCCAGAAAGCTATTATTGTTTCTGTTTCAGTGTGAGAGAGTCACAGACTTTGGGACAGGTTTCAGAGCAGGTATACTATGGATCCTGGATCTCTACTTCAATGTTCATTGCCTGGATCCATTTGACTAATAGGTTCCCTGTGGATGGACTTGCTTCCAAGCACATACATGGAAGATGCAAAGGTGGGTGGGCTTGGTGAGGGACAGGAAGAAGACCAAAAGCAGACAAGAGTCCGACCCCTCCCCTGATCCAGGAACTGCTACGGGAGAGGGTACAGGAGGTAGAATCCATGCGAAACTCCAAGGTCACCAGCTGAACTCAGGAGGCATAGGTCAAGGGATCTGGAGATGCAGGGGTTGAAGGCTGCTCTGAGCTACCTCTGGGAGGAAGGGAGGGAAGGAATGAGGAGACACTGCCTGCCCCTGGCCCATGCCAGCTGCCCACCACTCCGACAAGCATCCGTCTACACAGCTGACACAGCCTGCGCTCAGGATGGGCTGGCTCGGGTCCCTCAATCCTCAGTGGGACAGCTGGTCCCAGGGCTCAGAGACATGCTGAGGGAGATGAGAGGGAAAGCTGTCCCACCCAGGTCATCCCCTCCTTGAGCAGACAGCCCTTCAGAACTGCTAAAAAAAAAACCCACTAACGGGGTTGAAAGACATGCCATGGATGAATTAAGGCATAGAGTTGTGTAAAATAACATTCATTTTTAAGTTCAGAGCTGTCATTTCAGGAAGTGGGGAGAGCTTCCCTGAAGAAGACTGAGGGGAGGACAGGCCATGCTGAAAAGGGAGACATGGCTCTCCTGATTGGGGACCTGCAGCCCCCTTCCAGGGCAGGGCATCATCCTCGCAACATACGAGATCCATGGAAGTGTTCCATCAGGGCCAGATGTTTGTCTCAAGAAGGCTACCCTGGCATCGGACTGCACAAGACACCAGGGACGAGGGCCAGATGGAGGACGGACAATACACCGGAGGCCATGGGGCAAGAGCAGAGGCACACGACATTGAAGATGATGATGAGAAGCAGGAGGTGGCAGCATGGAGCCGTCCCGAAAGTACCATGGGAGCAGTGCCCACAGCAACACTGACTGGGTGCCTTCTGTGCCCGGTGTGGCTGACTTCAGTGGGCTGCAGACTAGTCCTGACCACAAGTCTTGGAAGTGTGTACCACCCCTGGCCTCCTCTCCCCTTGCAGCTGCTAGGAATCACGATCAAAGACCCTGGTCAGCTTTCGTGGAAACCAAGCAGTGGCTCCCCCGCACGCTGCACCTCTGGTGGTGGTCCAGTGCGACCCTCGTGCCTGGCCAGACACTGATGTCTACCTGTCTCCACACAAATCCACAGACAGGAGGGTGTCCCTGAATTCCACAGCACCTGATGAGACAGATCCACAGAACCCAACACCCAGTGGGTCACCTGGGACCTCAAGTATGGTCATGGAGCTCACCATGCCCTATTTCTGTCACTTCCCACAGAAAGCCTGGTTCTGATCCCCCACAATACCATACATCCTGGTTGCTGACCTGGGGTCATGCCATGAACTCACATGGCAACTTTCTTTAAGTGAAGGCTATGCCTACATCTCCTAGAAAATATTTCTAATGAAGTACAAGTCCATCAGGACTACGGAGTGAATGGTAGCACACAGCCTGCATGGTAGTAGTCAGTAATTCTAACAAGGGTTAACCCTACCCCCCGTCTCACAAAACCTTCCTCCATCCCCACTGAACTCATGGTCTGCGCTCAGAAAACCCTCCAGGAAACAAACCTTTCATCTGAATGCTCTCTTCACCTTCTGCTTCAAATCTTGTCCAACCACAATGATATGAAACTAGAAATCAGTCTCAAGAAAAAAATGGGACAGTCAAAAATAGGTGGTGATTTTTGGGGCCTGGGTAGCTTAGTCATTATGGATCTGCTTTCAGCTCAGGTCGTGATCCCAGGATCCTGGGATCTAGCCCAGAATCAGGCTCCTTGCTCAGTGGGAAGCCCGCTTCTCCCTCTCCCACCCCCATGCTTGCGTTCATCTCTCGCTGTCTGACTCTCTGTCAGATACTTAAATAATCTTAAAAAAATATGTGGAGATTTAACAACATGCTACTGAACAACCAACAGTCAAAGAAATAATCAAAGAAAAATTTAGAAGTACCTTGACACTGATGAAAAACACAACCTACAAAAACTTATGGGATGCAGCAAAAGTAGCTTTATGGGGGACATTCATAGAAATTCAAGTCTTCATTAATCCATGAGAATGCTCTCCAATAAACAACCTGATTTATGTGGTAAAGAAGTAGAAAATAAAACAACAAACAAAGGCCAAATTAGTAGAAATAAGGAAATAACAAAATGGAATGCATAAATAAATCCAACGGAGACTAAAAAGACAAAAAAAGTAAAAAAACAATGAAAATGAGAGCTGCCTTTTTTGGAAAGATAAACAAAACTGACAAACTTAGCTAGACTCACCAAGAAAGACAGAGGACTCGAATACAATCAGGAAGGAAAGAGAATGGATTCCTGTATCATATCAAAATCAAAAGAACTCTTCAAACTTAGACACAACAACTTCTTGCAAGATAGGTCTCTAAAGGCAAAGGAAATAAAAGCAAAAATGAACTATTGGCACTTCATCAGGATAAAAAGCTTCTGCTTGGCAAAGTAAAAGATCAACAAAACAAGAAGGCAACCTATGGAATCTAAGAAGATATCTGCAAATGATATTACAGATAAAGGGCTGGTATCCAAGATCTATAAAGAACTCCTCAAACTCGACACCCAAAAATGGGCAGAAGACACAGATACTTCTCCAGAGAAGACATACAAATGGCCAACAGACACATGAAAAAATGCTCCACATCACTTGCCATCAGGCAAATACAAATCAAAATGACAATGAGATACCACCTTACACCAGTTAGAATGGTTAAAATTAACAAGGCAGGGGGCACCTGGGTGGCACAGTGGTTAAGCATCTGCCTTCGGCTCAGGGCGTGATCCTGGCATTATGGGATCGAGCCCCACATCAGGCTCCTCCATTATGAGCCTGCTTCTTCCTCTCCCACTCCCCCTGCTTGTGTTCCCTCTCTCGCTGGCTGTCTCTATCTCTGTGGAATAAATAAAATCTTGAAAAAAAAATAGCAACAGAGGAAATAAAAAAAAAGAGAGGATGTGGAGAAAGCGGAGCCCTCTTACACCACTCGTGAGAATTCAAGCTGGTAAAGCCATTTTTGAAAACAATATGGAGGATCCTCAAGACGTTAAACACAGAGCTATCCTATGACCCACCAATTGCACTACTGGGTATTTACCCCATAGACACAGAGTAATGAAAAGAAGGGCACCTGTATCCCAATGTTCATAGCAGCAATGTCCATAATAGACACACTGTGGAAGGAGCCAAGATATCCTTCAGCAAATGAATGGACAAAGAAGATGTGGTTCATCTATACAATGGAATATTACTCAGTCATCAGAAAGGATGAATACCCACCATTTGCACCAACGTGGATGGACCAGGAAGGGATTATGCTAAGTGAAATTAAGTCAAGCAGAGAAAGACAATTATCATATGGTTTCACTCCTATGTGGAATGGAAGGAATAGCATAGAGGACATTAGAAGAAGGAAGGGAAAAATGAAGGGGGGGAATGAGAGGGGAAGATGAACCATGAGAGACTACTGACACTGGGAAACAATCTGAAGGTTGCAGAAAGGGAGGGGAAGGGGAATGGGTTATCCTGGTGACGGGTATTAAGGAGGGCACGTGTTGGGGCACCTGGGTGGCACAGCAGTTAAGCGTCTGTCTTCGGCTCAAGGTGTGATCCCGGCGTTATGGGATCGAGCCCCACAACAGGCTCCTCTGCTGTGAGCCTGCTTCTTCCTCTCCCACTCCCCCTACTTGTGTTCCCTCTCTCGCTGGCTGTGTCTATCTCTGTCGAATAAATAAATAAATTCTTTAAAAAAAAAGGAGGGCACGTGTCATAATGAGCACTAGGTGTTATATGCAAACAATGAATCATGGAACACTACATCAAAAACAAATGAAGTACTGTAGGGTGAATAACAATTTTTAAAAAAGAGAAAGATATGAAATCCATACAGGAAAACTGTCACAATTTGCAAATGACATGAAATCCCGAAAGATTCCACACACACAAAAAAAACTGTTAGAATAAAAAAATTCAAGAAAGCTGCAGGATATAAAGTCAATATACAGAGACCTCTTGTCTTTATTTTTTTCAGAGTTTATTTATTTATTTGACAGGAAGAGAAAAAGCACGAGCAGGGGGAGTGCCAGAAAGAGGGAAAAGCCTACCCTTGCTAAGCGGGCAGCCCAACAAGGGGCTCAATGCCAGAACTCTGGGATCATGACCTGAGCTGAATGCAGACGCTTCACCTATGGGGCCACCAGGATGACCCAACTTCTTGCATTATTGTATACTGATGACACACTTTCGCACAGAGAAATTTAAAAAGCAACGCCATTTAAAATTGCATTAAAAAATCTTGAAATAAAAGTGACCAAGAATGAGAAAGACATAGTACACTCAACACATGGCAGAAAAGTAATGAAATATGTGTGGCGAGGGGGGCAGAATGTATGGGTCAAAGATTTGGAAGGCAACACAAACAAATGGAAGCATACGCCATGCTCCTTAACTGGAAGAGTTAATTATGTGAACATGTCCATCATACCGAAAGCAATCAACAGATGTGATTAAATGCCTATCTGAATTACAGTGGCATTATTCGAGGAAATAGAAAACAGTCCTCAAACTTGGATGGAATCACAAAAGACCCCAAATACCCAAAGCAACCTGGAGAAAGAGGTGCAGTCAACACACTCCTGGATTTCAAGCAAGATTACAAAGCTGTTGTCATCAAAACAGGATGCTAATGGCATAAACACAGACACCAGGTCAGTGGAACAGAACAGAAAGCTCAGAAACTTACCCACACGTAGATGATCCTAACTTAGGACACAGCAGCAGAAGATATGCCATGAGGGAAGGACTGTCTCTTCAGTGAGCTGTAACAGGCAAACTGGACACTAAATGCAGAAGAATATAACTGGGCCACTTTCTTAATACCACACACAAAATTTTTAATGGATGAATGATTTGAACATAAGACCTGAATCCATAAACCTCCAAGAAGACACAGGTACTAAGTCTCTCGACATTGGTTTTGGCAAAGAGTCTTCAGATTGGACACCAAATGCAAAGGCAACAAAAGCAAAAATAAACAAGTGGAACAACATCAAACTGAAATCTTCCACACGGCAAAAGAAACCATCAAAAACTTAAAAGGCCACTGACCCAATAAGAAAAAAATATCTGCAAATCATATATGTGAGAAGAGGCTAATATCCAAAATACACTCAACACTCATACAAATCAAAACAAAAAAAAACTATATAAAAAAAATGGGAGGAATATGTGAATAGATACTTTCCAAAGATGGCACACAGGTGCCAACAGACAGAAAAAGTTGTTCGACTTCACTAATCATCGTCAGGGAAACATCAGTCAAACCCACAATCGGCTATCCTCTCACAACTGTTGGAACAGCAATTGTCCCAGAGACAGACACCAGGTGGGGTCAAGGGTGTGCAGATGAGGAGACACTGTGCACTGTTGGTGGGAAAGGAAATTGGTGCAGCCACTGTGACAAACGGTATGGAGGTTCCTGAAAAAATAAATAAACTACCCCATGACCCAGTAATGGCTCTACTGAGTATTGATTTGAAGAACACAAAAATGCTGCCTCAAAAAGACAGATACACTCCCACGTTCACTGCAGCATTATTCACAAGAACCAGACATGGAAACACAGACCTTGGGGGCCTTATGCCAAGTAACTCAGACACAGAAAGACCAATATCAGATGCTTTCATGTACATTCCACGTGGAATAAAAAAGTACTGAATGCATAGATCCTGAGAGCAGATTGGTAGGTGCCAGATACGGGGATGGGGTGGTAGAAACGGGTGAAGGTAGTCAAAGTCTAAATGTTTGAGTCAGAAAATCCTATAGTCATGAAATGTTCTGTCCAGCATGGAGACTAAAACTAACCCCGCAGCATGGGGTATAGTTTTCCCTGCTCTTTGAAAGTACAGGGCTTCTGAGAAACCTTGCACAGCAGAAATGGTGTCAAGAAGGAATGACCATTAATTTACACGAACAATTAGAGAGTGTGCTCAGACTCCAAAATTCCTTCTCTTTGGCTTTTCTTAGGCCTCAGCACACAAGTTTCTAACAGAGGCCCAGCATAAATGAAGATAAAGCACAGCAGAAGCCCACAGACACCATTCAAAGTGCTGGTGGCTGGATGCAGAGAGCGGTTCCCAGAGAAAGGAGCTGGTTGGGGTGCACGCCGCCTCTGTCGTGCTTCTCCCCAAAACAGATGCTGAACGCGATTCTCACTGTTCACCTTTTTTTCATAAGAGGGAAATCCTCTTCAGGTCTCTTCCTCTTACTAAAGCTGGATAATAACGTAGTTCTTTCAAGAAAGCCCAGTGTCTTACTGTGAACGTTTAACAAGTGGGGGAAACTTGTACCTGAGCATTGATGAGGGAGGAGATGTGAAAGGTCCTCCCAGACACAAACCTCAGCAGATCCACTGGGAAAGGCACCTTCCTCAGCATGCAGAACACAGACTACCTCCTTCCCCCGAGAAACCCTCTCCTTCCATTGATCAGGACAACCCACAACAGCTTGGAGTTACCCCAATTCCTCCATTCTCCTGCTCCTAATAGCTAACCCATCAGCAAATCCTGTGAGCTCCATCTTCAAAATTGAACCAGAATAGGTCTAACCACTCCATCCAAGGCCACCTGTCTGGTCCACAGTGCCTGAGTTCCTGGAAAAGCTTCGTCATTGACCTGCCTTGCCATCTTCAACCCTCTGTCATCTGTTCTCAACACTGTAGCCAGGATGGCCCAGTGAAACAGGGTCTCATGGGGTTATAGCCATGGAATGGCTTTCTGTCACCCTCTGTCACCTCTCTGAGCTCATTTCCTAAGCTGTCTCCTGTGGCCACAGGGCCTTCTTGCTGCTCCTGGACATACCTGGAAATCTCCTGGCCCAGAGCCTTTGCACATGGTTTCCCTTCTGTTCAGAATGCTCTTGATGTGTTCTCACTCACCTTCGGAGAAGTCTGAATTGGAGTGACAGGGACAGAAGATGAGGCTGTGTGTGTTGGGTGAGGCTGGTGGCTCAGAAGAAGGTTCTCTGACAGCTCTCTGCCTGTGCCTCACTTGTCCTCAGCCAGGAACTTGCACACAGCCCTCACCTGTCACAACTCTCACCCAGGAGACCCACAGCCACCCCTGGAGCCCACCCTGAACACACCCTGCTGCAGAATGCATTCAGCTCTCCTCTGGGACCCCTGTCAGCTTTACCCAGTCCTGGAACTCCCCCGTCTCCTGCAAAGCTCCCGGATTCCCCCTCTGCTTCCAAAATCACACTGGTGCAAGTCTTTCATGAGAAAGTATAACACTAACTAATGAAATGTTCACACCTACTTTCCCTTCTGTTGCCTTTCTCTCCACCTTCTTTCCTACCTGTGCAAACTGTAACACATCAGTGGAACACGAACATGCTCTGAGATCTGAATCATTCATTGCAGCTTCCTGAGGACTCCTTATGTGATAAGACTCTATTGTATCCTACAACAGGGTGTTTTACATCTATCCTCTATAGAATAGTACAGCCCAAATCACTACAATTTTACCTCACTCTTCATGAAGCAGAACACTTTTTCCTTTCTTCTTTTACTTAAATTCCAGTTAGTTCACATGCCATGGAATATTTGCTTCAGGGGTAGGATTTAGTGATTCCTCACCTGCATACAGTACCCGGTGCTCATCACAGGTGCCCTACTTACGACCCCTCACCCATTTAACACTTCCCCCCACACCATTGTCCTGCAGCAACACTCAGTTTGTTCTCCAAGGTTGAGTCTATTTCCTTGTTTGCCTCTCTCATCACCCCTCCACTCTGTTCATCTGTTTTTTTTCTGAAATTCCAGAAGCATTAGAGTATAGGATATTTGTCTTTCCTCACTGATTTTGCTTAGCTTAATACACTCTAGATCCATCCACATCCTTGCAAATGGTAAGATTTCATTCTTTTTGAAGCTGGGTCATATTCCATTATATATATATATATGTATCCCATACCTGCTTTATCCATTCACCAGTGCATGGACTTTGGGATTCTCTCCATAGTTTGGCTACTGTGGACATACTGCCATAAACATCATGGTGCATGGACCCCCTTCGAATCTGCATTTCTGTATCCTTTGGGTAAATACCTCAGAGAGCAATTGCTGGATCATGGGGTTATTCAATGTTTAATTTTTGAGGAACCCACACACTGTTTCCCAGACTGGCTGCACCACTTTGCATTCCCACAAACAGGATGGGAGGGTTCCCCTTTAAGCAGAACATTATCTGCCGGCAATTTCATAAGAGGAAACAAAACCTCTGGGAGATGCACCCAGGGTCAGGCAAGCAGTTGCAGACTTCACCCCAAGGCTCCTGACGCCAAGCCCCTTGAAGCCACCAGCATGCCACTATCCAAAAGAATTCCCAGACACTCCTTCTGACTCCACCACCAAAGAAACTACAGAGAGAATATGGCACCTCAAAATATCGAGATAAAACATTTAGTAAAACTAGAAAGTCAAGCTCAACTTTTAAACAGGAACAGGCCGCTTTGGATAATTTTGAATTTTCCCTCCACCCTAATTTTAACTCTTCTGATGAATAAACTAAGCACTGATAAAACATCACCTCTGTCAAATGACAACATCCAAGTCTGTATCAGATGAAAAAAATCCACCTAACTCTAGATGCTGCCCACTCGACCATATCTTAGGCCCAATTGAATAAACACTGTTATTGAGGAACAAATTAGATGTTACAAACAGGCACAGAGTGAATCTCACCTTCCCTTTCTAATAAAAGAGGGTTCCTAGGAAACAGATGGTCAAAATACATTTGTAAGCAATAAATGGACAGAGAAATTGTGATCCCCTGCAAAGTTCTACCAGCAGGGAAACTAAGTAATTCTTGCACCAAACCCAGAATGCTGACAGCTACTTCAATTTTACTTTGTGGCTCAACTAGAGAAAAGAGAAAAGCCCAGGAGGTTTTGGGATAATGAGAGGTTTTACCTCCAGCCCTGACATAGATAGGACATTTTTCCCAACATACCTGTGCTTTCTCTGAACACTGGCGTCCTGTGACAAGCTGCCTCGCTGAATCCGATGCTGACGTTCAAAACCTCGAGTGTCTTGGAGCCAGAGCAGAGAAGTGCTGTCAGCTGGGGAGAAGAAGGCACCTCTGACCTAAAGCCTGCACACCTGCTTCGGTTTCTGGGTGAAGGGGCAACACATACTTGTTGTTTAGCAGTAATTATCTTCATTCTCAATAGACCAATGACCTTGACTTTTCTGGAAAGCAGACTTACTCTTCTAAAGAAACGGTGAATTCGTCTATTCCCAATGCAACTAGAGTGGAACATTTATTTCTCACTTAAATAGAAAACACTGTTATTGTCGACACTGCGTGAATGAACTTTTAAATACATTTTAGAGAGAAAGGAAGAGACCTTTATTCAAACCCAAGTCAGGACAGCTGCCTGGGAGACACAATCTTCACCAAGAAGGGAGTGCTCCGGGGAAAGAATATTTGGGGCAGGCTTATATATTTTTTTCTGTTTTGTTTTATGTACAGAGTTACACACAACAATGAGGATCTTCTTAGATCCAGAAAGTGACAGACTCTTTCTTATGTTTTCAGTACGTACATGTCACTATGACTTTAATCTTATGGGAGCCAAAGAGGTTCTTTATATTTTCTTATATTTATATCGGCATTTTTGGTTATTGTTTTCTTCTCAAAGCAGATGTACAACATGTGCTTGGGGCAGAAATAGGGCCCATGCTTTCAGGTGTTGCCCAGTCATTTTGAGCCAGATAAAATGTTAAAGGATAGCTTCCCTGGGAGCCCAGGATCAGGGCCCACAGATGATATAAGATAAAAATTCCTTTTATCATTATAATTACTCCTAAATGGAGGAATTTGAGACAAAAGCACCTTTCACAAGAGTACCAAGAAATCAAAATGATGCCCACTGAAGGCTGCCTGCTCCATGGTCAGCACAGGTAACAGAAGTGTTCACAGTCTCTGGACTCCTGCCCTTCTCCTGCCCAAATCGCTGAAGCACACAGACCACTTAAAATCAGAATTGTTTAACTGCTAGACACCTTAGAGATGTCTGACACCATTCCCTTGGACTGCAGAATAAAACACAGTAGTTCGTTGTCACCAACTAATTTCAACATGAAGTGCCCCCTGGATGCACTAAGTTCTTTCTCTGCAAATGGTGCCTAATGTAAGTCACAGTCATACCATATAAACACTACGATGGCTGGGAAGTCATCGTAGGTAAGGGAATATTTTAGCCATGTTTATAAGCATTGGCTCACTTTGTAGAAGAGGCTGAGCTGAGTGTTTTTAAATACTGTTTCAGACCTGTTTTATAGCACCCTCTGAACATACCAGAGCCTGAATCGACTAAAAAAGATAGTTGGTTTCAATAACTTTAATACCAGAAAAATATTATACTCTCTGTATTCCTAAGGATCTTTGAGTATCTTACCCAGAGGTCCTCCACTGAGACAATGATCTTAATGATCACCATGGGCAGATGTGAAAAGGCCCACTGAATTCATTCCAGTTGTCCACATGACAAGAAAATCCTGATACTTGATAGGTTTCCAGATTGAGAAGACCAGAGATAAGAGGGAAATAGTACCCTGTATGGAACAACAAGGGATTTGGAGTCAATTTGGGGATCCCACTTAGGTTTCTGACACTAAAATCCTCTGTGACTCATATCATCTGAGTCCCTTTCTAACCCTCTGAAAATGTGCCTAAAAATATCTACACCCTAGTTTGAGGTTTAAGAGGCAAAATGCTACAAAGAGCCACTATGATGTCTCTCAAGAAAAGGTGCTCAGGAAGCCATAATTGCTATTAGGTCTATTTCTTTTCCAGAAGAAAGAACACATGTTGAATCCATATTTCGAAAAGATGACTCACCAGATGATTTTCAAACCTGAAGGAAGGCCAAGAAGTCACTATTGTGTCATAGTTCACTCAGAAATCATGTTGTTGGACTGGTGAGGACGATACGATAGCAACGTCATCACTAAGAGTGGGGAGCTTCTAATTTCCATACGGCCATGGTGACCCCCTTAGCTCAGAGCCACCAGAAAGGCAGCTGGGGAGTGGGCACCGCCATCACTATGAGTGGGGAGCTTCCCATTTCCATATGGCCATGATGACCCCCTTAGCTCAGGGCCACCAGAAAGGACAGCTGAGGGGGACCACAGGCCAAGGCTGCCAGGTGTGGCTGGGGCAGGCAGAACTCTGACTTAAGGCTCAACTCCTGTCTAGGTTATTATAATGCTCTTCACAAAGAAAGTGCCATTGTGTGTGAGCCCTCATGTAGGAAAGGTTCAGAATTTCCATTACGATTCCCTCTCTGACCTTTAGGATATGTAGCAAAGTTCCATTTAATTTTTAAACATTGAAGGACTTCCTGGTTTTCTTTTCGCTATGACTGTGGCTCAATTCCCCTGTGGTCTAAGAATAGAATCTAGTTAATTTCAGGGTTTAACATTTGTAGCCTTGATTCGTGGCCCCACCTATCATCTATTTGGGTAAAGAGTCTATGACCACTGGAAAATGATGTATTCTGCACTTATTATGGAATGTTCCCTATATGTCAATTAGGTCACATTTGTTACCAATGTTTTGTCTGCTTTTTCTGTCAGATATTGAGAAAGGTATATTAAAATCTTCAAACAATGCTGCTCTATTCAAAGTGGCATCGGAGAATCTACCAGTGTTAGAAGGCAAGAGAAACAAAAAGTATAAGAATTGAGGGGATAATTGTGACTATTCACAGATAATACGATTGTGCACATAGAAAATCCAAAACAGTCTATAAATACCCTATTAGAATTAAAAATGCAATTTATAAATTTGAGATGGATTGTAGCTTCCCATTGGACAGTTTCTGAAAGAAAACGTAGAACCTGTCAATCTTCGGGTAGGACATAGGGTGCACTAACCATTTAGAAGAATTCAGTGGGACTTCATAAAAATGTGACATTTCTCCTTATCTTATGACCATATGAAAATGAAAAAGTGAACCGCAGGCTGGGAAGTAAAGATTTGCAATACACACACTGACAAAGACTTGTCAATAAAGAATTCCTGCTCATCAACCATAAAAAGTCTATTTACAAATGAATACTTCACAAAAGATTGACTGATGGCCAATAAGAACAGGAAAGGGTGCTCTACAGTATTATTTTCAGGAACAGCAAGGCCTTTCCTAAAATGAAAACATACACACAAACCAGTATTCCCTAGATGGATGAGGTCCTTATTTCTGAGGACAGCTTGAAGAACAGACTAGTATCAAAGTAAAGTGATGGAATTCCTGACACTCAGAGGATGGATAATTGACCTCAAACTACAGTACAATTTCTAGGCATCATTCGGTCCTCTGAAGGCAGACAACTACCACACCCCTTCCTACACCACACAGGTTGCTTCCCAACCGCTACCATAAAAGAAGAAGTTGAGAAAAAGATAGGACTAGTAGGAAATAGCAAAAATCACATGTGGGGATTATCCTGAAACACACTGATCACATAACTAGTGTAAGGAAGTGTAGGGAACTGACAAGGACAGAGACTCAAGAGGTACTTCTTTGGGAAATGCTGTCTGAAATCGTCACACGTTGGTACCAGCTAATGAGGGCTCTGAGCATACCCTAGGGTTTGCTCACAAGGGTCTGCAACACCATCGCTGAGGACTAAAACTCTTCAAGACCTCAAAGCTTGCCTGATTGACTATTGGACTAAGAGATTCCCATGTTCTGAAAACAGATACCAACTCATTGAAAGGTTCACCTGGGCTCGCTCGGAGGCCCTACAAGAAGCTGAACCATTCACTGAAAATCAATTACGCACACACACACACACACACACACACACACACACACACACACACATCTGTCATTTCACCAATTACTTAAACTTTCAAGGTTCTTTCTACCTTTTCTTTTTCACATTGGTATTTATACTCACATGAAATGTCATCATTTCTAATGAACACTGATGTCAAAATAGAGATCCATTGACACAATATTCACAAAATGGAACTTCCCTGCTGTAAGTTTCAATATAGCATTTTTTAAAGTTCATACATATTTTAGGTTTTTGGTAACTTATACAGGAGAAGATCAGCATTGAAAAACTCTGAATACTGACAATGAGTTTTAAGCCTAGAGAACAAAAATTGTCCAATTTCATAGATAATAAGGAACCAAAGATAAAGCATGGAAGCTGTAATCGAATAATTTTACACCTATGCATCCTCTATTATTCTACTACTGACCGGCGTGTTTTATTACCACTATACATGCATCAATTATCTTCCACGTGCACCTGCACAGGTATAATGAATTACTACAGTAGAATGAAATGTCTGGGAACTACTTGGCGGCATCTATAATGAACAATGAAATTTCGATCTTATATTTGGTGAACTTCCACTGTCTGTCCCTTTAGACAATGGACCCTAAACAGAAGGGGGAATGAACCACGAGCGACTATGGACTCTGGGAAACAAACTGAGGGCTTCAGAGGGGAGAGGGGTGGGGGATTGGGATGGTCCAGTGATGGGTATTAAGGAAGGTACATATTGCATGGAGCACTGGGTGTTATATGCAAATAATGAATCACGGAACACTACATCAAAAACTAAGGGAATACTGTATAGTGACTAACATATCATAATAAAAAATTATTAGTAGAAAAAAATTAAAGGTAAAAAAAAAACAATACAGCTTTTCTGTTTCAAGAACAATCACAATTGAGAAAAAACTAACTCCCAATCCCTAAAGCAAAACACAGACCAAGTTCCATCTCACTCCCCTTTATTCACATTCTCTGTGGGTTCTAAGCTATTTCTCTACCTCCTTTCCTGCTGAGCAGGGAGCCCGGGCTCGATCCCACAACCCTGGGATCATAACCTGAGCCAAAGGCACATGCTTAACTGGCTGAGCCAGCCAGGAGCCCCAGCCATGTTTTTCTTAAGCAAAAGGACACTTTCTCACGATGCCTTCACATGACTTCACATGGTACCAGACACCTGCATTTGCCTCTAGGAGGTTGCAGATGAAGGCAATTGCAAACTCTCACAGTGGTTTATCAAATACAATGACCTGCCTGGTCACAGTGAAACTCTTATGTGCCCACGAGAGGGTGCTGTGACACTCAGCTGTGGCGGGGCTGGCACAGAGAACCAAATCCATTTCCCTGCCTGATGTCTGTGAGGAACAGATGCCCCCACTGTGAATGAGACCCTGCCACTGAGCTGTCCAGAGATGGCCATCCTCACGGAGGATGAGGATAAAGGACAATGCCTGAGGAGACCTCATCTGTCTCTTTTATCTTTTCATATTTTTGACAGTGGACAAATCACTGCCTAGGAGTCCCCAACTACCTTAGTCTCAACTGTGAATGACCAAGAGGTTTTACAAAACACTTAAGATTTTCACCTCAGAAATGGCCACAACCACTTACCATAGGGATTCAACATTAAGCAAAGATATTGTTCTTTGGAAGAGAGGTCCTGCCCACTGTTGTTTCTCACTTATATGCTCATCTTCCTTACCTCATGGTAACATAACCACCTTGATTCCTGCTTCTGTCTTCAGGAAGGCTGAGGTGACTTGAAGGGCATTACCCTGACATCATTCTTTCTTAGCAATAAGATGTGGACATTTCCCTAGTCCTACACACCCAAAGTTGAATCGGAATCAGGATTGAGGAGGCTGATGAGAGTTGAAGGTGTTTTCCTGTACATGGTGGTTTATTACCAATAAGGATGGATCAGAGTCCTTGAAATTCGAGAACCTTTTCATTAATGCTTCCTACTCGTGAAAGATGATGTACATTGGTCTTTCCCTGTATAGTGTGGTGACTCAGAGAAATGTGCTTAGCCCTTTCATCAGACTTCCACGACCACTTTGGGGCTGGCTTCCATATTCACAAAGGATGATATTAGGGCTAAGAGGGTTCCTGTACACTGTTATTTCTTACAGATAAGTGTATGGCATTTTTGTTTCATTGCCAGAACCACTTCGCACCGGGCTTGCCAGCCTCCTGGGGACTAACACTAACCCAAGGTGGGCCCCTGAGGGCCCCCTCCCAAGGAGCCTGGCACCACAACGCCGGGGATTGGGGACCCCTGAGCCCAGTGCCGGAGTCACCCTGCCGCCCCACAGCAACGCGGGCTGCTAGGGGCGCCGCCAGTCTTTCAGGGCGAGAGAACAGGCAGGGCCCTCCAAGACCCCGGCGACCTTCGAAGGCCCCCCGCGCAAAAACTCTGGCTCGCATGCGCCTGCTCCCCAGCGCCCTAACCTCGGCCCACCCCTCCGCTTGCTGCAGAGCTGGCGGATTGGGCCTGCCGGCATCCTGGGGGCTAACCCTAACACTAGGTGGGCCCCTGAGGGGCCTCTCACAAGGGGCCTGGCGCAGCAATGCCACGGATTGGGGACACCGAGCCCCAGCACCTCACTCACCCTTCTGACATGCCGCCACCCGGTCTGCTAAGGGCGCCGCTGGTCATTCAGTGCGGGAGTATGGGCAGGTCCCTCTGAGGCCCTGGTGACCTTCGAAGGACCCCCACGCCAAAACTCAGGAGCCCACACTCCCGCTCACCATCGCCCTCACCTCGGCCCGACCATCCGCTCGTGGCACAGCAGGTGGATCGGGCCTGCTGGCCTACTGGGATCTAACCCTAACCCTAACCCCTAGCCCCTAACCCTAACCCTAAACCCTAACCCCTAACCCTAAACCTAACCCTAAACCCTAACCCTTACACTAAACCTAACCCTAACCCTAAACCCTAAACTTTAAACCCTAAACCCTAACCCTAACACTAATCCCTAAACCTTAATCCCTAACCCTAAACCCGAAAGCCTAAATTCTAAACCCTAACCCTAACCGCTAACCCCAAACCCCAAACCCTAACCCTAAACCCTAAACCTACCCCAACCCCTACCCTACCCCCAACCCTACCCCCAACCCTACACCTTCAGCTAACCCTACCCCTAACCCGTACTCTAACCCATATGCTAACCCATACCCTATCCCTAACCCGGATTCTAACCCATACCCTAACCCGTACCTAACCCTAACATGTACCCTAACCTGTACCCTAACCCTAAACCGTAACCTATCCCTAACCTGTTCCCTAACTCGTATCCTAACTCTAACCCAAAACCATAACCAAACCCGTACCATAACCCTAACCCATACCCTAACCCTAAACCGTACCCTAACCCGTACCATAACCTATACGCTAACCCGTACCCTATCCCTAACCCGGACCGTAACCCATACCCTAACCCGTACCTAACCCTAACATGTACCCTAACCTCTACCCTAACCCTAAACCGTACCTATCCCTAACCTGTTCCCTAACTCGTATCCTAACTCTAACCCTAAACCATAACCAAACCCGTACCATAACCCTAACCCGTACCCTAACCCTAAACCGTACCCTAAACCATACCCTAACCCGTACGCTAACCCGTACCCTAAACCATACCCTAACCCATACCCTAAACCTTACCTAACGCCTACCCTAACCCATACACTAACCCTAACCCATACCCTAACACTAACCTGAACTCCAACCCTAACCCTAATGCTAAACCCAAACCCTAATCCCTAACCCGTACCCTAAACCTTAATCCATACCCTAACCCATAACCCCTAACCTGTAACCCCTAAAGCCAACCCCAACCCGTACCCTCACCTTACCCTAACCCTAACCCCTACCCTCACCCGTACCCTAACAGTAACCCATACCCTAACCCTAACCCGTACCCTAATCTGTACCCTAACTCCGGGGATTGGGTACACCTGAACCCTACCACGGGACTCAACCTGCCACCCCACAGGAAACCATGCCCCTTGGGGCGCCACAGAGCATCCCGTGCAGGAGAACTGGTAGGGCCCACCTGAGCCCCCAGCGATCCTCAGCGGCCCCCTACACCCCAACCCTGATGCCCACGCTCATCCCGCCCCACGTCTTCCCTTCAGCCTACCACCGAGCTCATCGCAAAGCCGGCAGATCAGGCCTGCCGGGTTCCTGGGGCATAGCCCTGACCCTAGGTCGGCTGGGGAGGGCCCTCCCCCGGGGCCCGGGCCGTAGCCCCGGGGACTGGGGACACCTGAGCCCCACTGCAGGACAAAGCCTGCCACCCCGCAGGAAACTGTGCCTCTTGGGGTTCTATGGAGCATACAGGGCTCGAGAACTTGGGGAGGCCCCCGGAGCCTGTCCTCAGGTTTGGCAGCCCCCGTGCCCCAACCCTGAGGCCCATGCTCACTCTCCCCCATGACCTCATCTCAGCCCTCCACGGAGCTCGCTGCACAGCCTGCGGATTGGCGCTGCCAGTCTCCTGGACCCTAACCCTTACCCTAGGTTGGCCACAGAGGGGCCCTTCCCCAGGGTCCTGGCACCCCACTCTGGGGGATTGGGGACACCCATGCCCCACCGTAGGACTCAGCCTGCAGCCCACAGGAAACTGTACCATTTTGGGGCACAACAGAGCATTCAGAGCAAGAGAATTGGGGCACCCCCTGAGAGCCCCTGCTGGCGAACTCCGACATTTGTGGGCCCTTCTGGAAGAAACCCCAAGGCTCATATTCACCCGCCCTTGTGCCCTCATCTCACTCGGCCTGGGAGTTCTCTGAGCACTGGGCAGTTCAGACCTGCTGTCTCCTGAGGCCTAACCTAACCCTGGGTCTTCTGCTGAGGGTACCCTCCCAATTTGCTTGCCTCCAAGGCACCAGGCATTAGGCTCACCTCTGCACGACTAGAGGACTCAGCCTGCCCCACAGCAGGAAACTGTCCGTTTGGGGCTACAGCAAGGATTCATAGCAGGAAAATCGGAGGGCCCTCCTTAGCCCATCCCAGGGAACCCCCACTTTCAGAGATCTCCCCGGATCCAATTAGTAGCTTCACACTGACCTTTAAACTTGCTCTCCACGGAGATCTTTTGAAATTCTCCACACTTCCAACCGATGGCATCATCCAGCTTCAGTTCCTTACCGAGCTTTAGGTCTTGAGATGGATTAAAATAGGAAGTTGTTTCACTGATGACGACGTACTGGTGACCAAAAGATACATGCATAAATGCTTCATATCACTTGGCTTCAGGGAAATGCAATTCTAAACCCCTATAGATGCCATATCACACGAGACCAAATATCTAAAAATAAGAAGACATGAAACTATACATGTTGGAGAGGATGTGGAGAAATGGGAACCCTCTTACACCCCTGTACGAATGCAGTCCGTTACAGCCACTCTTGGAAATGATACGGAGTTTCCTCAAGAAGTTATAAATAAAGCTACCCTATGTCCCAGCAATTGCACTATTGGGTATTTACCCCAATGACACAGAGGTAGTGAAGACGGGACACATGCACCCCGGTGTTCATAGCAGCAATATCCATAATAGACAAACTGTGGAAAGAGTGCAGATGACCATCGACAGATGAATGGATAAAGAAGATGTGGATCATATATATAATGGAATATTACTCAGCCATCAGAAAGGATGAGTACTTACCATCACACCGACCTGGGTGGAGCTGGAGGGTATTATGCTTAGTGGAATAAGCCAAGGAAAGAAAGGCAATGATCATATGCTTTCACTCCTATGTGGAATACCAGAAAAAGGGAAGAAGACCATAGGGGAAGGGAGGGAAAATAGAATGGGAAGTCATCAGAGAGGGAGAAAACCCATGATAGATCTTAACTATCGCAAGAAACTGATGATTGCTGGAGGAGAAGTTGGGGGAGGGGTAACTGGGTGAGTGGCATTAAGGAGGCCACACTATACAATGAGCACTGGGTGTTACACAGGACTGAAAATTTATTGAAGACTACATCTGAAACTAATGGTGTACTGTAAGTTGGCTAATTGAATTTAAATTAAAGAATAAAAGACCTCGAATAAACAATCCTAAACATTTGTATGGAACCACTAAAGATACTGAACAGCCAGTGCAATGTGGAAAAGAAAAACAAAGCTGGAGGACTCACAATTTCAGATTTCAGGTTATACTACAAAGTTGCAGTCATCCTAACAAGACAGTACGGCACAAAAATAGACACAGCGACCAAAGGAACAGGATACAAGTTCAGACAGAAACCCACAATTATGTGGTCCATGAATCTTCCACAAAGCAAGCAACGATATCAAAAGGGAAACGGACAGTCTCTACAACAAATGGTGTTGGGAAAACTAGACAGCTACGCACAAAAGAATGAAATTAGACTGCTTTCTTACACAATACAGACAAACACAAAATAGTTTCAAGACCTCAATATGAGACCTGAATCCATAAAAATCCTACAGGAGGGAAGACAGTAACTTCTTGACATGGACCATACCAACGTTTTTCTGGACTGTGTCCTGAGGCAAAGGAAATGAAAGCAAAAATAAACTATTGGGAATACAGCAAAATAAAAAGTTTCCACACGGCAGAAGAACAATGAAAACGTAAAAGTAATAAGACAACCTACTCAAAGGGAAAAGATATTTGCAATGATCATATGCAATAAAGGGATAGTGTCCAAAACATATAGAACTGATACTACCTGAACCCAAAAAAACATATAATCCAGTTAAAAAATAGGCAGAAGACATGGACAGACATTTCTCCAAAGAAGAGATACAAATGGCCAGCAGTCCCATGAAAAGATGTTCACCATCACGCATCATCAGGAAAATGTAAATCCAAAGGACAATGAGGTATTACATCAAACCTGTCTGAATAGCTAACATCAAAAGCACAAGAAAGAGCAGCTGTTGGGAGGATGTGGATAAAGGGGAATCCTCGTGAACTGTGGGTGGGAATGCAAACTGTGGAAAACAGTATGAAGGTTCCTCAAAAAATTAAATACAGAACTACTCTACGATCCAACAATCACTCTACTGGTATTTCCCCAAAGGCTAGGAAAACAGTAACTTAAAAGGATACGTGCACCCCTATGTTTCTTGCACCATTATTTACAATATCACAATATGGAAGAAACACAAGTGTCTGTAGAAAAATTGACAAATGAGATGACAGATGTGTGTATTCACACACACACACACACACACACACACACACACACACACACACACACACAATGGAGTATTACTCAGCTTGAAAAAGAATGAAACCTTGCCATTTGCAGCCACATAGATGGAGCTAGAGAGTATTATCCTAACTGAAATCAGTCAGTCAAAGACAAATCCCAAAGGATGTCACTCTTATGGGGAATTTAAGAAACAAACAAAAATAAATAAATAAAAGAGAAAAAGGAGACACACAAAATACAAAGTCTTAACAAGAGAGAACAAACGGATGGTTACCAGAGAGGAGGTGAATACAGGGATGAGTGAAATAGATGAAGCAGATTAAGAGGACACTTTTCTAGATGACCACTGAGTAATATATAGAATTACTGAATCACTCTCTTGTACACCTGAAACGAACGTAACACTGTATGTTAGCTCTACTGGAATTAAAATAAATTTTTAAAAAAGAATTTTCTTTCAGGAACCTCTTTGAAAAATCTTTTCCTGTGCAATGTGCATAAGCCCTACTTGGGAGGATTCAGTCTACAAAAATTATTCACTCTATGCCTCGAATTCAGATTTCACTGAGTTCTTACCGTGGATCCCAGGCCACGGGAGCCATAGTCCTTTTCTGTCCAGGCTCAGGACCTATGCATTCAAGATTGGAAGTAGAGACACATGTCACTTCACATTCCAGAAAGCTATTATTGTTTCTGTTTCAGTGTGAGAGAGTCACAGACTTTGGGACAGGTTTCAGAGCAGGTTTATTATGGATCCTGGATCTCTACTTCAATGTTCATTGCCTGGATCCATTTGGCTAATAGGTTCCCTGTGGATGGGCTTGCTCCCAAGCACATATATAGAAGCTGCAAAGGTGGGTGGGCTTGGTGCGGGACAGGAAGAAGAACAAAAGTAGACAAGGGTTCGACCCCTCCCCTGATCCAGGAACTGCTACAGGAGAGGGTACGGGAGGTAGAATCCATGCGAAACTCCAAGGTCGCCAGCTGAACTCAGGAGGCACAGGGCAAGGGATCTGGAGATGCAGGGGTTGAAGGCTGCTCTGAGCTACCTCTTGGAGGAAGAGAGGGAAGGAATGAGAAGGAGACACTGCCTGCCCCTGGCCCATGCCAGCTGCCCACCACTCCGACACCCATCTGTCTACACAGCTGACACAGCCTGGGCTCAGGATGGGCTGGCTCAGATCCTTCAATCCTCAGTGGGACAGCTGGCCCCAGGGCTCAGAGACATGCTGAGGGAGATGAGAGGGAAAGCTGCCCCACACAGGTCATCCACTCCTTGATCAGACAGCCCTTCAGAACTGCTAAAAAAAAAAAACCCACTAATGGGGTTGAAAGACATGCCATGGATGAACTAAGGCATAGAGATATGTAAAATAACATTCATTTTTAAGTTCAGAGCTGTCATTTCAGGAAGTGGGGAGAGCTTCCCTGAAGAAGACTGAGGGGAGGGCAGGCCATGCTGAAAAGGGAGACATGGCTCTCCTGATTGGGGACCTGCAGCCCCCTTCCAGGGCAGGGCATCATTCTCAATCACATGAGATCCATGAAAGTGTTCCATCAGGACCAGATGTTTGTCTCGAGAAGGCTACCCTGGCATCGGACTGCACAAGACACCAGGGACGAGGGCCGGATGGAGGACGGACAATACCCCGGAGGCCATGGGGCAAGAGCAGAGGCACATGACCTTGAAGATGATGATGAAAAGCAGGAGGTGGCAGCATGGAGCTGGCCCAAAAGTGCCATGGGAGCAGTGCCCACAGCTACACTGACTGGGTGCCTTCTGTGCCCGGTGTGGCTGACTTCTGTGGGCTCCAGACTAGTCCTGACTACAACTCTAGGAAGTTTGTACCACCCCCGGCCTCCTCTCCCCTTGCAGCTGCTAGGAATCACGATCAAAGACCCTGGGCAGCTTTCGTGGAAACCAAGCAGTGGCTCCCCCGCACGCTGCACCTCTGGTGGTGGTCCAGTGTGACCCTCGTGCCTGGCCAGACACTGATGTCTACCTGTCTCCACACAAATCCACAGACAGGAGGGTGTCCCTGAATTCCACAGCACCTGATGAGACAGATCCACAGAACCCAACACCCAGTGGGTCACCTGGGACCTCAAGTATTGTCATGGAGCTCACCATACCCTATTTCTGTCACTTCCCACAGAAAGCCTGGTTCTGATCCCCCACAATACCATACATCCTGGTTGCTGACCTGGGGTCATTGCATGAACTCACATGGCACATTTCTTTTAAAGAAGGCTATGCCTACACCTCCTAGAAAATATTTCTAATGAAGTACAAGTCCATCAGGACTACGGTGTGAATGGTAGCACACAGCCTTCATGGTAGTAGTCAGTAATTCTAACAAGGGTTAACCCCAACCCCGTCTCACAAAACCTTCCTCCGTCCCCACGGAACTCATGGTCTGCCCCAGGAAAACCCTCCAGGAAACAAACCTTTCATCTGAATGCTCTCTTCACCTTCTGCTTCAAATCTTGTCCAACCACAATGATATGAAACTAGAAATCAGTCTCAAGAAAAAAATGGGAGAGTCAAAAATAGGTGGAGATTGGGGGGCCTAGGTCGCTCAATCTTAAGGATCTGCCTTCAGCTCAGGTCGTGATCCCAGGATCCTGGGATCTAGCCCAGAATCAGGCTCCTTGCTCAGTGGGAAGCCTGCTTCTCCCTCTCCCAACCCCTGCTTGCATTCCCTCTCTCACTGTCTCACTGTCTGTCAGATACTAAAATAATCTTAAAAAAATATGTGGAGATTTAACAACATGCTACTGAACAACCAACAGTCAAAGAAGAAAAAAAAATTAGAAGTACCTGGTCACTGATGAAAAAGACAACATACAAAAACTTATGGGACGCAGCAAAAGTAGCTCTACTGGGGACCTTCATAGAAATTCAAGTCTTCATCAATCCATGAGAATGCTCTCCAATAAACAACCTGATTTATGTGGTAAAGAAGTAGAAAATAAAACAACAAAGCCCCAAATTAGTAGAAATAAGGAAATAACAAAAAGGAATGCATAAATAAATCCAACAGAGACTAAAAAGACAAAAAAATAAAAACCACGAAAATGAGAGCTGCCTTTTTTGGAAAGATAAACAAAACTGACAAACTTAGCTAGACTAACCAAGAAAGACAGAGGACACGAATACAATGAGGAAAGAAAGATAATGGATTCCTGTATCATATCAAAATCAAAAGAACACTTCAAACATAGACACAACAACTTCTTGCAAGATAGGTCTCTAAAGGCAAAGGAAATAAAAGCAAAAATGAACTATTGGCACTTCATCAAGATAAAAAGCTTCTGCACGGCAAAGCAAACAATCAACAAAACAAAAAGGCAACCTATGGAATCGAGGAAGATATCTGCAAATGATATTACAGATAAAGGGCTGGTATCCAAGATCTATAAAGAACTCCTCAATCTCGACACCCAAAAAATGGGCAGAAGACATAAAGAGATACTTCTCCAGAGAAGACATACAAATGGCCAACAGACACATGAAAAAAGGCTCCACATCACTTGCCATAAGACAAATACAAATCAAAACGACAATGAGATACCACCTTACACCAGTTAGAATGGTTAAAATTAACAAGGCAGGGGGCTCCTGGGTGGCACAGTGGTTAAGCGTCTGCCTTCAGCTAAGGGGGTGATCCTTGTATTATGGGATCGAGCCCCACATCAGGCTCCTCCGCTAAGAGCCTGCTTCTTCCTCTCCCACTCCCCCTGCTTGTGTTCCCTCTCTCGCTGGCTGTCTCTATCTCTGTGGAATAAATAAATAAAATCTTGAAAAAAATTAACAACACAGGAAATAAAAAAAAAGTCAGAGAGGATGTGGAGAAAGGGGACTAGCATCAAAGTAAAGTGATGGAATTCCTGACATTCAGAGGATGGACAATTGACCTCAAACTACAGTACAATTTCTAGGCATCATTTGGTCTTCTGAAGACAGACAACCACCACACCCCTTCCTACACCACACAGGTTGCTTCCCAACCCATACCATAAAAGAAGAAGATGAGAAACAGATAGGACTAGTAAGAAATAGCAAAAATCACATGTGGGAATTTTCCTGAAACACACTGATCACATAACTAGTGTAAGGAAGTGTAGGGAACTGACAAGGACAGAGAATCAAGGGGTACTTCCTTGGGAAATGCTGTCTGAAATCGTCACACCTTGGTACCAGCTAATGAGGGCTCTGAGCATACCCTAGGGTTTGCTCACAAGGGTCTGCAACACCATCGCTGAGGACTGAAACTCTTCAAGACCTCAAAGCTTGCCTGATTGACTATTGGACTAAGAGATTCCCATGTTCTGAAAACAGATACCAACTCATTGAAAGGTTCACCTGGGCTCTCTCGGAGGCCCTACAAGAAGCTGAACCATTCACTGAAAATCAATTACACACACACACACACACACACACACACACACACACACACATCTGTCATTTCACCAATTACTTAAACATTCAAGGTTCTTCCTACCTTTTCTTTTTCACATTGATATTTATACTCACATGAAATGTCATCATTTCTAATGAACACAGATGTCAAAATAGAGATCCATTGACACAATATTCACAAAATGGAACTTCCCTGCTGTAAGTTTCAATATAGCGTTTTTTAAAGTTCATACATATTTTAGGTTTTTGGTAACTTATACAGGAGAAGATCAGCATTGAAAAACTCTGAATACTGACAATGAGTTTAAAGCCTAGAGAACAAAAATTGTCCAATTTCATAGATAATAAGGAACCAAAGGGAAAGCATGGAAGCTGTAGTCGAATAATTTTACACATGTGCATCCTCTATTATTCTACTACTGAGGGGCGTGTTTTATTACCACTATACATGCATCAATTGTCTTCCACGTGCACCTGCACAGGTATAATGAATTACTACAGTAGAATGAAATGTCTGGGAACTACTTGGCGGCATCTATAATGAACAATGAAATTTCGATCTTATATTTGGTGAACTTCCACTGTCTGTCCCTTTAGACAATGGACCCTAAACAGAAGGGGGAATATACCACGAGAGACTATGGAATCTGGGAAACAAACTGAGGGCTTCAGAGGGGAGAGAGGTGGGGATTGGGATGGGCCAGTGATGGGTATTAAGGAAGGTACATATTGCATGGAGCACTGGGTGTTATATACAAATAATGAATCATGGAACACTACATCAAAAACTAAGGGAATACTGTATAGTGACTAACATATCATAATAAAAAATTATTAGTAGAAAAAAATTAAAGGTAAAAAAAAAACCAATACAGCTTTTCTGTTTCAAGAACAATCACAATTGAGAAAAAACTAACTTCCAATCCCTAAAGCAAAACACAGACCAAGTTCCATTTCACTCCCCTTTATTCACATTCTCTGTGGGTTCTAAGCTATTTCCCTACCTCCTTTCCTGCTGAGCAGGGAGCCCAGGCGTGATCCCAGAACCCTGGGATCATAACCTGAGCCAAAGGCACATGCTTAACTGGCTGAGCCAGCCAGGAGCCCCAGCCATGTTTTTCTTAAGCAAAAGGACACTTTCTCACGATGCCTTCACATGACTTCACATGGTACCAGAGACCTGCATTTGCCTCTAGGAGGTTGCAGATGAAGGCAATTGCAAACTCACAGTGGTTTATCAAATACAATGACCTGCCTGGTCACAGTGAAACTCTTATGAGCCCACGAGAGGGTGCTGTGACACTCAGCTGTGGCTGGGCTGGCACAGAGAACCAAATCCATTTCCCTGCCTGATGTCTGTGAGGAACAGATGCCCCCACTGTGAATGAGACCCTGTCACTGAGCTGTCCAGAGATGGCCATCCGCACGGAGGATGAGGATAAAGGACAATGCCTGAGGAGACCTCATCTGTCTCTTTTATCTTTTCATATTTTTGACAGTGGACAAATCACTGCCTAGGAGTCCCCAACTACCTTAGTCTCATCTGTGAATGGCCAAGAGGTTTTACAAAACACTTCAGATTTTGACCTCACAAATGCCCACAACCACTTACCATAGGGATTCAACATTAAGCAAAGATACTGTTCGTTGGAAGAGAGGTCCTGCCCACTGTTGTTTCTCACTTATATGCTCATCTTCCTTACCTCATGGTAACATAACCACCTTGATTCCTGCTTCTGTCTTCAGGAAGGCTGATGTGACTTGAAGGGCATTACCCTGACATCGTTTTTCTTAGCAATAAGATGTGGATATTTCCCTAGTCCTACACACCCAAAGTTGAATCGGAATCAGGATTGAGGAGGCTGATGAGAGTTGAAGGTGTTTTCCTGTACACGGTGGTTTATTACCAATAAGGATGGGTCAGAGTCCTCGAAATTCGAGAACCTTTTCATTAATGCTTCCTACTTGTGAAAGATGATGTACATTGGTCTTTCCCTGTATAGTGTGGTGACTCAGAGAAATGTGCTTAGCCCTTTCGTCAGACTTCCACGACCACTTTGGGGCTGGCTTCCATATTCACAAAGGATGATGTTAGGGCTAAGAGGGTTCCTGTACACTGTTATTTCTTACAGATAAGTGTATGGCATTTTTGTTACATTGCCAGAACCACTTAGCGCCGGGCTTGCCGGCCTCCTGGGGAAGAACCCTAACCCTAGGTCGGCCCCTGAGGGGCCCCTCCCAAGGGGCATGGTGCCACAACGCTGGGGATTGGGGACCCCTGAACCCAGCGCCGGAGTCACCCTGTCACCCCGCAGCAACCAGGGCTGCTAGGGGCGCCGCCCGTCTTTCATGGCGAGAGAACGGGCAAGGCCTCCCAAGCCCCCGGCGACCTTCGAAGACTCCCCACGCCAAAACGCATGGGTCCATGCTACCGCGCGCCAGCGCGCTCACCTCAGCCCGCCCCTCCACTGGCCGCACAGCCAGTGGATCGGGCCTGCTGGCCTCCCGGGGGCTAACACTAACCCTAGGTGGGCTCACGAGGGGCCCTTCTCAAGGGGCCTGGCGCCACCACGCCGGGGATTGGGGACCCGCGAGCAACAGTGCCTGACTCACCCTGCCACCCCGCCGCGACCTGGCGGGCTAGGGGCGTCGCTGGTCATCCAGGGCGGGAGATTGGGCAGGGCCCTCAGAGCCCCAGGCGACCTTCGAAGGCCCCCTCGCCAAAAAGCTTGGGCCCATGCTCCCGATCTCCAGCGCCTTCACCTTGGCCAGCCCCTCCACACACCACACAGCCAGCGGATCAGGCCTGTAGGCCTCCTGAGAGCTAACTCCAAACCCTATGTTGGCCCCCGAGGGGCCCCTCCCACGGGGCCAGGCCTCGCCACGCCAGGGATAGGGGATGCCAGATCCCTAGCGCCGGACTCACCCTGCAGCCCCGCCGCCACCCTGGCCTCTATGGGCGCCGCTGGTCATTCAGGGAAGGAGAACAGGCAGTGCCCTCTGAGCACCCAGCGAACTTTGAAAGCCCCGCGCGAAAACTCTTGGGCTCACGCTCCCGCTCGCCAGCGCCCTCACCTCCGCTAGCCCCTCCGCATGCGGCAGAGCCCTCGGACCCGGTCTGCAGGTCTCCTGGGGGCTAACCCTAAACCTAGGTCAGCCCCGAGTGGACCCTCCCAGGTGGCCTGGCGCCGCAACGCCAGGGATTTCGAACCCACGAGCCCCAGTCCCGCACTCACCCTGCCGCCCCGCCACACCCAGGCCACGAGTGGCGCCGCCGCTCATTCAGGGTGGAAGAAAGGGCAGGGCCCTCCAAGTCCCCAGAGATTTCGTAGGCCCCCACGCCGAAACGCTTTGGCCCACACTCCCGCTCACCAACGCCCTTACCTTGGACCGCTGCTCTGCACACCGCACAGCCAGCCGATCCGGGCTGCCGGCCTCCTGGGTTCTAACCCTAACCTACTAGGTCGGTCCCCGAGGGGCACCTCCCAAGGGGCCTGGCGCTGCAACGCCGGGGATTGGGGACCCCCGAGCACCGGCGCCGGACTCACCCTGCCTCCCCGCCGCCTCCTGGGCCGCTAGGGGCGCCGCCGATCATTCAGGATGGGAGAATGGTCAGGGCCCTCCAAGCCCCGGCGACCTTTGAAGGCCCCCCGCGCCAAAAAGCTTGGGCCCACGCTCCCGCTCGCCAGCGCCCTCACCTCGGCCCGCCGATCAGCTCACCGCACAGCCGGCGAATAGGGCCTGCCAGCCTCCTGGGGGCTAACCCTAAGCCTAGGTCCGCCCCCGAGTGGCCCCTCCCAAGGGGCCTAGCTCCGCAAGCCAGGTTATGTGGACCCCCGAGCTGCAGTGCCGGACTCACCCTGCCTCCTTGCCACACCCGGGCCGCTAAGGGTGCCGCCAGTTTTTCATGGCTAAAGAAGGGGCAGGGCTTTCCGAGCCCCCGGAGAAATTCAAAGGCGCCCTGCGCCAAAACGCTTGGGCCTACACTCCTGCTTGCCAGCGCCCTCTCCTCGGACCGCTGCTCCGCAGGCCGCACAGCCAGCCAATCGGGCCTGCTGGCCTCCCGGGGAATAACCCTAAGCATAGGTCTGCCCCCGAGGGGCCCATACCAAGGGGCCTGGCGCCGCAACGCCGGGGATTGGGGATCCCCGAGCCACAGTGCGGGACTCCCCCCGTCGCCCCACCAGCAATGGAGCCGCTAGGGGCGCCGCTGGTTATTCAGCCAGGAGAAGGGGCAGGGCCCTCCAAGCCATGGCAACATTCAAAAGCCCAGGGCGCCAAAATGCTGGTGCCCACGCTCCCACTCCCCAGAGCCCTCACCTTGGCCCGCCCCTCCCCTCACCGCACAGTGGGCGGATCAGGCCTGCCAGCCTCCTGAGGGCTAACCCTAACCCTAGGTCAGCTCCCAAGAGGCCTGGCACCGCAACACTGGGGATTGGGTACTCCTGAGCCCCAGCGCCAGACTCAACTTGCTGCCCCCAGGCCACCCGGGCCACTAGGGGCGCCGCACGTCATTCAGGGCGGAGATCGGGCAGGGCCCTCTGAGCCTCTGGTGACTTTCGAAGGCCCCCCGCGCCAAAATGCTTGAGCCCATGCTCCCGCTCACGAGCGCCCTCACCTCGGCCTGCCCCTCTGCATGCCGCACAGCCAGCGGATTGGGCCTGCCGGCCTCCTGGGGGCTAACACTAACCCTAGGGCGGCCCCCAAGGGGACCCTCCCAAGGGGCCTGGGAACACAACTCCGGGTTGGGGACCCCCAAGCCCCAGCGCCGGACTCACCCTGCCGCCCCACCACCACCCGGGCTGCTTGGGGTGCCGCCGGTCATTCAGGGCGGGAGAACAGGCAGGGCCCTCCGAGTCTTCGGCAACCTTCGAAGGCCCCCCACGCCAAAGTCCTTGGGCCCACGCTCCCGCTCGAAGCGCCCTCATCTCGGGCCGCCCTTCCGCTCGCCGCACAACGGGCGGATCGGGCCTGCTGGCATCCTGGGTGCTAACCCTAAACCTAGGTCGACCCCCGAGGGGCCCCTCCTACGTTGCCTTGCACCGCAACGCCGGGGATTGAGGACCCATGAAACCCAGCGTTGGACTCACCGTGCCTCCCCATCGCCACCCGGGCCACTATGGGCGCCGTTGGTCTTTCAGGACAGGAGGACGGGCAGGGCCCTCCGAGCCCCTGACGAACTTGAAGGCCCCCCAAGCCAATACACTTGGGCGCACGCTCTCGCTCGCCAGCGACCTCACCTCGGCTCGCCCCTCCACTCACTGCACAGCCAGCGGATTGAGCCTGCAGGCCTCCTGGGGGCTAACACTAACCCTAGGTCGGCCCCAGAAGGGCCTCTCCCAACAGGCCTGGCGCCAGAACGCCCGTGATTTTGGACCACCAAGCCCCAGTGCCAGACTCACCCTGCCGCCCCGCCTCCACCTGGGCCACTAGGGGCGCTGCCGGTCATTCAGGGCGGGAGAACAGCAGGGCCCTCCGAGCCCCCTGCGACATTCGAAGGCCCCCCTGCCCCAAAACGCTTAGGCCCATGCTCCTTCTCGCCAGTGCCCTCACCTCGGCCTGCGCCTCCCCTCGCAGCACAGCCAGCGGATCGGGCCTGCTGGCCTCCTGGGGGTTAACCCTAACCATAGGTCTGCCCACGAGGGCCCCTCCCAAGGGGCTTGGCGCCGCAACGTGGGGATTGGGGACCCCCAAGCCCCTGAGCCGGACTCAAGGTGCCGCCCTGCCTCCACCCTGGCAGATAAGGGCGCCGCCGGTCATTCAGGGCGGGAGAACGGACAGGGCCCTCAGAGCACCCGGAGACCTTCGAAGGCTCCCTGAGCCAAAACGCTTGGGCCCACGCTCCTGCTCCCCAGCAGCCTCACCTTGGCCCGCCCCTCCGCTCACCGCATAGCTGGCTGATCAGGCCTGACGGCCTCCTGGGAGCTAACCCAAATCATATGTCGGCCCCCGAGGGGCCCCTCCCAAGGGGCCTGGCACCGCCACGCCGGGGCTTGGGGACCCCTGAGCACCAGCGCAAGACTCACCCTGCCGCCTCGCCGCGACCCGGCCTGCTAGGAGCGCCGTCCTCATTCAGGGCGGGAGAACGGGCGGGGACCTCCGAGACACTAGCGACCTTCGAAGCCCCCCCCCGTGCCAAAACGCTTGGGCCCACGCTCCCAATTGCCAGCGCTCTCACCTCGGCCCACCAATCCGCTCGCTGCACAGCTGGCAGATCGGGCCTGCCGGCCTCCTTTGGGCTAACCCTACCCTAGGTCGGCCCCTGAGGGACCACTCCCAAGTGCCCAGCGCCGCCACACCGGGGATTGGGGAACCCCCCAGTGCCGGACTCACCTTGCTGCCCCGTCACCAACCGGGCCGCTACGGGGGCCGCCGGTCATTCAGGGCGGGAGAATGGGCAGCGCCCTCCGAGCCTCTGGCGACTACAAAGGCCATCCGCGCCAAAACACTTGGGCCGACGCTCCCGGTCACCAGCGCCCTCACCTCAGCACGCAACTTCAATCTCCGCAGAGCTGGGGGATCTGGCCTGCTGCCCTCCTGGGGGCTAACCCTAACCCAAGCTGGGCCCAAGAGGGACCCCTCCCAAGGGTACTGGCGCCACAACAACGGGGATTGGGGAACCCAAGCCCCAACTGCAGTCTCACCCTGCCCCTCCGCCACCCCCTGGGCTGCTGGGGCGCCCCCGGTCATTCAGGGCAGAAGAACAGGCAGGGCCCTTCGAGCCATGGCAACATTCGAAGGCCCAGGGCGCCAAAACGCTGGGGACCACGCTCCCGCTCTGCATCGCCCTCACCTCGGCCCAACCCTCTGCGTACTGCACAGCTGCTGATCGGGTCCACTGGCCTCCTGGGGGCTAACCATAAACCTAGATCGACCCCCGAGGGGCCCCTCCCAAGGGGTCTGGCGCCGCAATGCTGGGGATTGGGGAACCCTGAACCTCAGCACTGGATTCACCCTGCCACCCAGCCGCCACGTGTGGGCTTGGGGTGCTGCCATTCATTCAGGGCGGGAGAACGGGCAGGGCCCTCGAGACACGGGACCTTCAAAGGCCCCCCACGCGAAAACACCAGGGCCCACGCTCCTGCTCACCAGTGCCCTCACCTCGGACCGCCACTCCAGTCTCCACACAGCTGGCGAATAGGGCCTGCCGGCATCCTAGGGGCTAAACCTAACCCTAGGTCAGCCTCCGAGGGGCCCCTCCCAAAGGGCCTGGCGCCGCAACACGGTGGACTGGGGACCCCCGAGCCCTATGCCCGGACTTACATGCCGCCCCGCCGCCACCTGGGCTGCTAGGGGCGCCGCCGGTCATTCAGGGAGGAGAATGGGCAGGGCCCACCAAGTCCCCGGAGACATTCGAAGGCCCCCGGTGCCAAAACCCTCGGGCCCAGGCTCTTTCTCGCCAGCGCCCTCACCTTGGCCTGCCCCTCCGCCCCACGCGCAGTGGGCGGATCCCGCCTGCCGGCCTCCTGGGTGCTAACCCTAACCCTAGGTCGGCCACCCAGGGGCCCCTCCCAAGGGTCCTGGTGCCGCTTCGCCGGGGATTGGGAACCTCAAGCCCCAGAGCCACACTCATCCTACCGCAATGCCGCCACCCGGGCCGCTAGGAGCACTGCGGGTCATTCAGGGCGACAGAAGGGGCAGGGCCTTCCGAGGCCCCGGTGGCCTTCAAAGGCTCCCCGTGCCAAAACGCTGGTGCCCACGCTCCCGCTCCCCAACTCCCTCACCTCGGCCCCGCCCTCCGCTCCCCAGACAGTGGCTGGATCCCACCTGCCGGCCTCCTGGGGGCTAACCCTAACCCTAGGTCAGCCACCCAGGGGCCACTCCCAAGAGTCCTGGTGCCGCTTCGCCGGGGATCGGGGACCCCAAGCCCCAGAGCGAGACTCACCCTGCCGCAACGCCGCCACCCAGCCCGCTAGGGGAGCCACGGGTCATTCAGGTGGGAGAACTGGCAGGCCCTTCCATTTCCCCTGCGACCTTCGAAGGCCCCCCGCTCAAAAAAGTTGGCTCCCATGCTCCTGCTCGCCAGCGCCCTCACCTCGGCCCGCCCCTCTGCTTGCTGCACAGCCAGTGGATAGTGCCTGCCGGGCTCCTGGGGGCTAACCAAAAACCTAGGTCGGCACCGTGGGGCACATCCCAAGGGGCCTGGCTCTGCAACGCTGGGGATTGGTGACACAGAGTCCCAGAGCCGGATTTACCCTGCTGCACTGTTGCCACCCGGGCCACTAGGGACTCCGCTGGTCATTCAGGTGGGAGAACAGGCAGGGCGCTCCGAACCAGCACCGAACTCAAAGGCGCCCCGAACCAAAATGCTTGGGCCCAGGCTCATGTTCACCAGCACCCTCACCTCGGCCCAACTCTCCACTCGACGCACAGGTGGTGTATCGGGCCTGCCGGCCTCCTGGGGGCTAATCTGACCATAGTTCGGCCCCCGAGGGGCCCTTCCCAAGGGCCCTGAAGCCGCAATGCCGTAGATTAGGGACCCCTGAGCCCCAGCACCGGACTCAGAAGCCGTCCCGCCACCACCCAGGCCGCTAGGGGCGCCACGGGTCATTCGGGGTGGGAGAACTGGCAGGGCCCTCCGAGATATGGTGACCTTCGAAGGCCCCCTGCGATAAAACGCTTGAGCTCATGCTCAGTCTCGCCAGCTCCCTCACCTCGGCCGAACCCTCCGCATGCCGCACAGCCGCTGATCGGGTCCACCGGTTTCCTGGGGGCTAACCGTAACCCTAGATCGACCCCCGAGGGCCCCTCCCTAGGGGCCTGGCGCCGCAAAGCCGGGGATTTGGGACTCTGAGCCTCAGCACCTGACTCACCCTGTCGCCCAGCCATCACCCGGGGGCTTGGGATGCTGCCCTTCATTCAGGGCGGGAGAAAGGGCAGGGCCCTCTGAGACATGTTGACCTTCGAAGGCCCCCCGCGCCAAAACGCCCAGGCACACGCTCCCAATCACCAGCGCCCTCACCTCAGTCCACCACTTCACTCTCCACACAGGTTGTGAATAGGGACTGCCGGCCTCCTGGGGGCTAAACCTAACCCTAGGTTGGCCCCCGAGGAGCCCCTCCCAAGGGGATGGGGACCCCGAGCCCAAGTGCCAGACTCACCCTGCTGCCATTCAGCCACCCGAGGCGCTAGGGGCCCACCGGTCAACCAGGGAAGGAGAATAGTCAGGGCCCTCTCAGCTCCCGCCGACCTTCGAAGGCCCACTGCGCTAAACACATGGTCTCATGCTGAGGATCACCAGCGCCCTCACCTCGGCCCAACCCTCCGCGTGTTGCACAGCCGCTGATCGGGTCCACCGGCCTTCTGGGGTAACCGTAACCCTAGATCGACCACCGAGGGGCCCATCCCAAGGGGCCTAGTGCCGCAACGCTGGGGATTGTGGATCCCCGAGCCGCAGCATGGACTCACCCTGCCGCTCCACCGCCAAGGGAGCTGCTAAGGGCGCCGCTGGTTCTTCAGGGCAGGAGAACGGGCAGGGCCCTTTGAGCCATGGCAACAGTCGAAGGCCCAGGGCGCCAAAACGCTGGGGACCACGCTCCCGCTCTGCATCACCCTCAACTCGGCCCGCACCTCCGCTCTTCGCAGAGCCAGCAAAGGCTCCCCATGCCAAAACGCTGGTGCCCACGCTCCCGCTCCCCAGCGCCTTCACCTCGGGCCGCACCTCAGCTCGCCGCACAGTGTGCGGTTGGGCCTGACAGTCTCCTGGGGGCTAACCCTAACCCTGGGTCGGCCCCCCAGGGGCCCCTCCCAAGGGTTTTGGTGCCACTACGCCAGGGATCTGGAACCCCAAACCCCAAAGCCAGACTCACCCTCCCACAACGCTGCCACCCGGGCCGCGAGGGGCGCCGCCGGTCATTCAGGGCGGGAGAACTGACAGGGCCCTGGAGAAACCGGTGATATTTGAAGCCTCCCACCCCAAAATGCGGGGGCCCACAATCCCGCACCCCAGCGCCTTTACCTCAGCCCGCCCACCTCTCACCGCCCAGCCAGAGGATCTGGCCTGCCGGCCTTATGGGGGCTAACTCTAACCCTGGGTCGGCCCACGAGGAGCCCCTCCCAAGGGGCCTGGCACCACAACGCCGGGGATTGGGGATCCCCGAGCCGCAGCCTGGGATTCACCCTGCCGCCCCACTGCCAACGGAGCCGCTAGGGGCCTTGCTGGTTCTTCAGGGCAGGAGAAAGGGCAGGGCCCTCCGAGCCATGGCAACATTCAAAGGCCCAGGACGCCAAAACCCTGGGGCCCACGCTCCCGCTCGCCATCGCCCTCAACTCGGCCTGCATCTCCACTCCTCGCACAGCCGGCGGATCCGGCCTGCCGGCCTCCTGGGCGCTAACCCTAACCCTAAGAAGGCCCCGAGGGTCGCTTCCTAAGGGGCCTGGCGCCGCAACACCGGGGATTGGGAACCCCCAAGCCCCAGCGATGGATGCACCCTGCCGCCCCGCCCCACACGTGCCGCTAGGGGCGCCGCCATTCATTCAGGGGGGGAGAACGGGCAGGGCCCTTCTAAGCCCCGCCGACCTTCGAAGGCGCCCCGAACCAAAACGCTTGGGCCCAGGCCCATGTTCACCAGCACCCTCAACTCGGCCCAACTCTCCGCTCGACGCACAGGTGGTGTATCGGGCCTGCTGGCCTCGGGGGCTAACCCTAACTGTAGGTCGGCCACGGAGGGGCCCTTCCCAAGTGGCCTGGTGCCACAACGCCGGCAATGGGGACCCCAACCCAAGTGCCGGTCTCACCCTGCTGCCCTTCAGGCACCGGAGCCTCTAGGGGCCCCGCCAATGATTCAGAGCGGGAGAACGGGCAGGTCCCTCTGAGCCCCCACCGACCATCGAAGGCCCCCCGCACTAAAACGCTTGGGCTCATGCTCAGTCTCGCCAGCGCCCTCACCTCGGCCCAACCCTCCGCGTGCCGCACAGCCGCTGATCGGGTCCACCGGCCTCCTGGGGGCTAACCGTAACCCTAGATCGACCCCCGAGGGGCCCCTCCCAAGGGATCTGGCGCCGCAATGCTGGGGATTGGGGACCCCCGAGCCTCAGCACTGGACTCACCCTGCCACCCAGCCGCCACCCGGGGGCTTGGGGTGGTGCCGTTCATTCAGGGCGGGAGCACGGGCAGGGCCCTCCAAGACACGGCGACCTTCAAAGGCCCCCCGCGCCAAAACACCCGGGCCCACGCTCCCGCTCACCAGTGCCCTCACCTCGGTCCGCCACTCCAGTCTCCACACAGCTGGCGAATAGGGCCTGCCGGCATCCTAGGGGCTAAACCTAACCCTAGGTCAGCCTCCGAGGGGCCCCTCCCAAGGGGCCTGGCGCCGCAACGCGGTGGACTGGGGACCCCCGAGCCCTATGCCCGGACTTACATGCCGCCCCGCCGCCACCTGGGCTGCTAGGGGCGCCGCCGGTCATTCAGGGAGGAGAATGGGCAGGGCCCGCCGAGTCTCCGGAGACATTCGAAGGCCCCCGGTGCCAAAACGTTTGGGCCCAGGCTCTTGCTCGCCAGCGCCCTCACCTCGGCCCGCCCCTCCGCTCCATGCACAGCGGGCGGATCCCGCCTGCCGGCCTCCCGGGTGCTAACCCTAAACCTAGGTCGGAGACCCAGGGGCCCCTCCCAAGGGTCCTGGTGCCGCTTCGCCGGGGATCGGGAACCTCAAGCCCCAGAGCCACACTCACCCTACCGCAACGCCGCCACCCAGGCCGCTAGGAGCACTGCGGGTCATTCAGGGCGAGAGAAGGGGCAGGGCCTTCCGAGCCCCCGGTGGCCTTCAAAGGCTCCCCGTGCCAAAACGCTGGTGCCCACGCTCCCGCTCCCCAACGCCCTCACCTCGGCCCCGCCCTCCGCTCCCCGGACAGTGGCCGGATCCCACCTGCCGGCCTCCTGGGGGCTAACCCTAAACCTAGGTCAGCCACCCAGGGGCCCCTCCCAAGGGTCCTGGTGCCGCTACACTGGGGATCAGGGACCCCAAGACCCAGAGCCAGACTCACCCTGCCGCAACGTCGCCACCCGGGCCGCTAGTGGCGCCGCCCGTCATTCAGGGCGGGAGAAGGGACAGGGCCCTGGAGAAACCGGCGATATTTGAAGCCTCCTGCGCCAAAATGCAGGGGCCCACGCTCCCGATCGCCAGCGCCTTTACCTCGGGCCGCCCACCTCTCGCCGCCCAGCCAGAGGATTGGGCCTTCTGGCCTCCTGGGTGCTAACTCTAAACCTAGGTCCGCCCAAGAGGAGCCCCTCCCAAGAAGCCTGGCCCCACAACGCTGGGGATTGGGGATCCCCGAGCCGCAGCATGGACTCACCCTGCCGCTCCACCGCCAAGGGAGCTGCTAAGGGCGCCGCTGGTTCTTCAGGGCAGGAGAACGGGCAGGGCCCTTTGAGCCATGGCAACAGTCGAAGGCCCAGGGCGTCAAAACGCTGGGGACCACGCTCCCGCTCTGCATCACCCTCAACTCGGCCCGCACCTCCGCTCTTCGCAGAGCCAGCGACTCGGGCCTGCCGGCCTCCTGGGAGCTCACCCTAACCCTAGGACAGCCCCTGAAGGTCCCTTCCTAAGGGGCCTGGCGCCGCAACGCCAGGGATTGGGGGCCCCCAAGCCCCAGCGCCGGATGCACGCTGCCACCCCAACCCACACAGGCCGCTAGGGGCGCCGCCATTCATTCAGGGTGGGAGAACTGGCAGGGCCCTCCGAACCCCCGCCGACCTTCAGAGGCGCACCGAACCAAAACGCTTGGGCCCAGGCTCATGTTCACCAGCACCCTCACCTCGGCCCAACTCTCCGCTCGACGCACAGGTGGTGTATCGGGCCTGCGGGGCTCCTGGAGGCTAACCCTAAGCATAGGTCGGCCACCGAGGGGCACTTCCCAAGGGGCCTGGCGTCGCAACGCTGGGGATGGGGACCCCGAGCTCATGTGCCGCACTCACCCTGCTGCCCTTCAGCCACCCGAGCCGCTAGAGGCCCCGCCGGTCAATCAGGGCAAGAGATCGGGCAGGGCCCTCCGAGCCCACGCTGACCTTTGAAGGCTCCCCGCGCAAAAACGTTGGCTCCCAGGATCCTGCTCGCCAGCGCCCTCACCTAGGCCCACCCCACCGCTTGCTTCAGAGCCGGTGGATAGGGCCTGCCGGGCTCCTGGCAGCTAAACAAAACCCTAGGTCGGCCCTGAGGGGACATCCCAAGCGGCCTGGCTCTGCAATGCTGGGGATTGGTGACTCAGAGCCCCAGAGCCGGACTCACCCTGCAGCACTGTCCCCACCTGGGCCGCTAGGGGCGCCGCGGGTCATAGAGGGCGAGAGAAGGGCAGGGCCTTCTGAGCCCCCGGTGACCTTCAAAGGCTCCCCGTGCCAAAACGCGGGTGCCCACGCTCCCGCTCCCCAGCGCCTTCACCTCGGGCCGCACCTCAGCTCGCCGCACAGTGTGCGGTTGGGCCTGACGGTCTCCTGGGGGCTAACCCTAACCCTAGGTCGGCCCCCCAGGGGCCCCTCCCAAGGGTTTTGGTGCCACTACGCCAGGGATCTGGAACCCCAAGCCCCAAAGCCAGACTCACCCTCCCACAACGCTGCCACCCGGGCCGCGAGGGGCGCCGCCGGTCATTCAGGGCGGGAGAACTGACAGGGCCCTGGAGAAACCGGTGACATTTGAAGCCTCCCACCCCAAAATGCAGGGGCCCACAATCCCGCACCCCAGCGCCTTTACCTCGGCCCGCCCACCTCTCACCGCCCAGCCAGAGGATCTGGCCTGCCGGCCTTATGGGGGCTAACTCTAACCCTGGGTCGGCCCACGAGGAGCCCCTCCCAAGGGGCCTGGCACCACAACGCCGGGGATTGGGGATCCCCGAGCCGCAGCCTGGGATTCACCCTGCCGCCCCACTGCCAACGGAGCCGCTAGGGGCCTTGCTGGTTCTTCAGGGCAGGAGAAAGGGCAGGGCCCTCCGAGCCATGGCAACATTCAAAGGCCCAGGACGCCAAAACGCTGGGGCCCAGCTCCCGCTCGCCATCGCCCTCAACTCGGCCTGCATCTCCACTCCTCGCACAGCCGGCGGATCCGGCCTGCCGGCCTCCTGGGCGCTAACCCTAACCCTAGGACGACCCCGAGGGTCGCTTCCTAAGAGGCCTGGCGCCGCAACGCCGGGGATTGGGAACCCCCAAGCCCCAGCGCTGGATGCACCCTGCCGCCCTGCCCCACACGTGCCGCTAGGGGCGCCGCCATCCATTCAGGGTGGGAGAACGGGCAGGGCCCTTCGAACCCCCGCCGACCTTCGAAGGCGCCCCGAACCAAAACGCTTGGGCCCGGGCTCATGTTCACCAGCACCATCACCTCGGCCCAACTCTCCGCTCGACGCACAGGCGGTGTATCGGGCCTGCTGGCCTCCTGGGGGCTAACCCTAACTGTAGGTCGGCCACGGAGGGGCCCTTCCCAAGTGGCCTGGCGCCACAACGCCGGGAATGGGGACCCCAACCCAAGTGCCGGTCTCACCCTGCTGCCCTTCAGGCACCAGAGCCTCTAGGGGCCCCGCCGGTCATTCAGAGCGGGAGAACGGGCAGGTCCCTCCGAGCCCCCACTGACCTTGGAAGGCCCCCCGCACTAAAACGCTTGGGCTCATGCTCAGTCTCGCCAGCGCCCTCACCTCGGCCCAACCCTCCGCGTGCCGCACAGCCACTGATCGGGTCCACCGGCCTCCTGGGGGCTAACCGCAACCCTAGATCGACCCCCGAGGGGCCCCTCCCAAGGGATCTGGCGCCGCAACGCTGGGGATTGGGGACCCCCGAGCCTCAGCACTGGACTCACCCTGCCACCCAGCCGCCACCCGGGGGCTTGGGGTGGTGCCGTTCATTCAGGGCGGGAGCACGGGCAGGGCCCTCCAAGACACGGCGACCTTCAAAGGCCCCCCGCGCCAAAACACCCGGGCCCACGCTCCCGCTCACCAGTGCCCTCACCTCGGTCCGCCACTCCAGTCTCCACACGGCTGGCGAATATGGCCTGCCGGCATCCTAGGGGCTAAACCTAACCCTAGGTCAGCCTCCGAGGGGCCCCTCCCAAGGGGCCTGGCACCGCAACGCGGTGGACTGGGGACCCCCGAGCCCTATGCCTGGACTTACATGCCGCCCCACCGCCACCTGGGCTGCTAGGGGCGCCTCCGGTCATTCAGGGAGGAGAATGGGCAGGGCCCGCCGAGTCCCCGGAGACATTCGAAGGCCCCCGGTGCCAAAACGCTGGTGCCCACGCTCCCGCTCCCCAACGCCCTCACCTCGGCCCCGCCCTCCGCTCCCGGACAGTGGCCGGATCCCACCTGCCGGCCTCCTGGGGGCTAACCCTAAACCTAGGTCAGCCACCCAGGGGCCCCTCCCAAGGGTCCTGGTGCCGCTTCGCCGGGGATCGGGAACCTCAAGCCCCAGAGCCACACTCACCCTACCGCAACGCCGCCACCCAGGCCGCTAGGAGCACTGCGGGTCATTCAGGGCGAGAGAAGGGGCAGGGCCTTCCGAGCCCCCGGTGGCCTTCAAAGGCTCCCCGTGCCAAAACGCTGGTGCCCACGCTCCCGCTCCCCAACGCCCTCACCTCGGCCCCGCCCTCCGCTCCCCGGACAGTGGCCGGATCCCACCTGCCGGCCTCCTGGGGGCTAACCCTAAACCTAGGTCAGCCACCCAGGGGCCCCTCCCAAGGGTTTTGGTGCGACTACGCCAGGGATCTGGAACCCCAAGCCCCAAAGCCACACTCACCCTCCCACAACGCTGCCACCCTGGCCACTAGGGGCGCCGCCCGTCATTCAGGGCGGGAGAAGGGACAGGGCCCTGGAGGAACCGGAGATATTTGAAGCCTCCAGCGCCAAAATGCAGGGGCCCCCAATCTTGCTCCCCAGCGCCCTCACCTCAGCCCACCCCTCCGCTCGCCCCACAGCCATCTTATTGGGCCTGCCAGCCTCCTGGTTGCTAACCCTAACCCCAGGTTGGCCCCCGAAGGGCACTCCCAAAGGGTCTGGCGCCACGATGCTGGAGATTGAGGACCCCCAAGCCCCAACGATGTACTCAACCTGCCCCTCCGCCGCCACCCGGGCCACTTGGAGCACCACCGGTCATTCAGGGTGGGGGAACGGGCAGGGCCCTCCGAGCCCCCAGCGACATTTATAGGTCCCCCGCGCCAAAACGCTGAAGCCCATGCTCCCGCTCTACAGCGCTCTCACCTCGGCCCGCCCCCCCTCTAGCCACACAGCTGGCGGATCTGGCCTCCCGGGCTCCTCGGGGCTAATGGTAACCCTAGATGGGCCCCAGAGTGGCCCCTCCCAAGAGGCTTGGTGCCACAAAGGCAGGGATTGGGGACCCGCAAGCCCCAGCACCGGGCTCACCCTGCCGCCCCGCCGCCACGCGGGCCTCTAGGAGCGCCTCCTGGCATTCAGGGCGGGATATCCGGCAGGGCCCTCCGAGCCTCCGGTGAAATAAGAAGGTCCCCCACGCCAAAACACTGGGTACCACGCTACCGCTCAACTGCGCCCTACCACCGTCAATCCCTCCTCCGCTCACTGCACAGCCTGCGGATCCGGACTGCTGGCCTCCTGGGGGTTAACCTAACCCTAGGACAGTCCCAGAGGGGCCCCTCCCAAGGGGCCTGGCACCGCAACGCTGGGGATTGGGAAACCCAAGCACCAGTGCAGGACTGACCCTGCCACCCCGCTGCCACCCGGGGAGCTAGGGGCGTCACCGGTCCTTCATGGCGGGAGAAGGAGCAGGGCCCTCCGAGTCCCCTGCGACATTTGAAAGCCCACCGAGCCAAAATGTTGGGGCCCACGCTTCCGTTCGCCAGCGACCTCACCTTGGCCCACCCCCCCATTCACCACAGAGCCAGTGGATTGAGCCTGCCGGCCTCCTGGGGGATAACCCTAACCCTAGGTCGGCCCCCAAGGTGCCCCTCCCAAAGGGACTGCAGCCGAACGCCAGGGATTGGAGACCCCCGAGTCGCAACGCTGGACTCACCGTTCCGCCCTGCCCACACCCGGGCCGCTAGGGTAGCGCCAATCATTCAGGGCGGGAGAACGGGCAGGGTCCTCCCTGCCCCGGTGACCTTCGAAGGCCCCCAGCGCCAAAACGCTGGGGCCCACTCTCTTGCTCGCCAGCGCCCTGATCTTCGACCACGCCTCCATTCGCCCCAGACTGTGGATCGTGCCTGCCGGCCTCCAGGAGCTAACCTTTACCCTAGTTCGGCCCCCAAGGGGCCCCGCCCAAGGGGCCTGGTGCCGCAACGCCTGGCATTGGGGACCCCCGAGCCTCAGCACCAGACCCACCCTGCAGCCCCGCCACCACTCGGGTTGCTAGGGGAGCCGCCACTCATTCAGGGCGGGAGAACGGGCAGGGCCCTCCGAGTCCCCGGTGACATTCGAGGGCCCCTGGTGCCAAAACTTTGGGTACCACCTTCCAGCTCGCCAGGGCACTCACCTTGGCCCACCCCTCCGCTCGCTGCACAGCTGGCGTATGGGGCCTGCCGGCCTCCTGGGGGCTAACCCTAACCCTAGGTTGGCCCCTGAGGGGCCCCTCCCAAGGGGCCTGTCCCGCAACACCGGGGATTGATGACCCCCAAGCCCCAGCGCCGGACTCACCCTGCCACCCCGCTGGCACGCAGGCCACTAGGGGCACCACCGGTCATTCAGGTCGGGAGAATGGGCAGGGCCCTCCGAGTCCCAGTGAACATCTAAGGGCCCACGCACCAAAATGCTTGGGCCAATGCTCCCACTCACCAGCGCCCTCACCTCGACCCGCCCCTCTGCTCACCAAACAGCCAGCGGATCGGGCCTCCAGCCTCCTGGGGGCTAACCCTAACCTTAGGTTGGCCCCCAAGGGGAACTTCCCAAGGGGCCTGGCGCAGCAACGCCAGGGATTGGGGACCCCCGAGCCCCAGCGCCATACTCACCGTGGTGCCCCGCCACGACCCGGGTCGCTAGGGGCGCCTCTGGCCATTCAGGGCGGGAGAACCGGCAGGGCCATCCAATCCCCAGGCGACCTTCCAAGGCCCCCGCGCCAAACTGCATGGGCCCACGCCCCAGCTCGCCAGCGCCCTCACCTTGGCCTGGCCCTCCGCTATTGCACAGCTGGCGGATCATGTCTACCGGACTCCTGGGTGCTAACAGTAACCCTAGGACGGCCCCAGGGGCCCCTCCCAAGGGTCCTTGCGCTGCAACGCATGGCATTGGGGACCCCAAAACCGCAGTGCCAGACTCACACTGCCACCCCGCCATGACCCAGGCCGCTAGGGGCGCCGCCGGTCATTCAGGGCGGGAGAATGGGCAGGGCCCTCCGAGCCAGTAGTGGTGTTCAAAGGTCCCCTGCGCCAAAACGCGGGATACCATACTCCAGCTCGCCAGCGCCCTCAATCGTCCCACTCCTCCACTCGCCGCACAGCTGGCGCATCGGTCCTGCTGGCCTACTGGGTCTAACCCTAACCCTAAACCCTAAGCCCTAACCTTAAACCCTAAACCTTAACCCCTAATCCTAACCCTAACCCCTAACACTTACCCTAACCCTAACCCTACCCTAAACCTAACCCTAAACCCTAATCCTTAAACCCTAAACCCTAACATTAACACTAAACCCTAAACCCTAACCCCTAACCCTAATCCCGAAACCCTAAACACTAAACCCTAACCTTAACCACTAACCCCAAAACCTAACCCTAAACCCTAACCCAACCCCGACCCCTACCATACCCCTAACCCTACCCCTAACCCTACCCCTTCAGCTAACCCTACCCCTAAACCGTAACCTAAACCTAAACCTAACCCTAACCCGTACCCTAACCCTAACCCTAACCTACACCCTAACCCTAACCGAAACCCTAACACGTACTCTAACCCGTACCCTAAACCTAACCCTAAACTATACCCTAACCCGTAATTTAAACCGTACCCTAAACCTAACCGTAACCCTAACAAGTACCCTAACCCATACCCTTACTTTAACACTAAACCCTAAACCCTGACCCTAACCCATATCCTAACTCGTACCATGACCCGTACCCTAACCCTACCTGTACCCTAACCCTAACCAGTACCCTTACCTTAACCTTAACCCATACCCTTACCTTAACGTTAACCCATACCCTAACCCGTACCCTAACCCATACCCTAACCCGTACCCTATCTCTAACCCGGACTCTAACCCATAGCCTAACCCATACCTAACCCTAACCTGTACCCTAACCCGTACCCTAACCCATACCCTAACCCTAAACCGTACCCAATCCCTATCCCTAACCCGTTCCCTAACCCGTACCCTAACCATAACCCGTACCCTAAGCCGTACCCAAATCCGTACGCAAACACTTACCCTAAACCGTACCCTAACCCATACCCTAAACCGTACCCTAATGCGTACACTAACCCATACCCTAACCCTGACCCGTACCCTAAACCTAACCCGTACTCCAACCCAAACCCTAACCCTAAACCCAAATCCTAAACCCTAACCTGTACCCTAAACCCTAATCTGTACCCTAACCCATAACCTCTAACCTGTAACCCCTAAATCCAACCCTAACCCGTACCCTCTCCTTACCCTAACCCTAACCCCTACCCTCACCCATACCCTAACCGTAACCCATACCCTAACCTTAACCCATACCCTAATCCATACCCTAACCCCGGGGATTGGGTACACCTGAGCCCCACCACGGGACTAAGCCTGCCACCCCTCAGGAAACCATGCCCCTTGGGGCGCCGCAGAGCATCCTGTGCAGAAGAACTGGTAGGGCCCCCCTGAGCCACCAGCGATTCTCGGCACCCAAACCCTGAGGCACCCCAACCCTGAGGCCCATGCTCATCCCGCCCCACGCTTTCCCTTCAGCTTGCCACCGACCTCGACGCAGAGCCGGCAGATCAGGCCTGCCAGGTTCCTGAGGCCTAGACCTGACCCTAGGTCCGCTGGGTAAGGCCCCTCCCTTGGGGCCCAGTGCCGCAGCACCAGGGACTGGGGACACCTGAGCCCCACTGCAGGACAAAGTCTGCCAGCCCGCAGGAAACCGTGCCCCTTGGGAGGTTGTAGAGCATTCAGGGCGGGAGAACCAGGAGGGCCCCCAGGGCCCCCGGCGAACTTCGGCGATCCCTAAACCCACCCTTGAAGCCCATGCTCACCCCATCCCACACCCTCACCTCAGGCCGCGGCGGAGCTCGCCATATACTGGGCAGATCTGGCCTGCGGGGTTCCTGGGCCCCAACCCTAACCCTAGTTCATCTGTGGAGGGGCCCCTCCCCAGGAGCCTGGAGCTGCAGCCGCGGGGATTCGGGACACCTGAGCCCCACAGCAGGACTCAGTCTGCCACCCCGCAGGAAACCGTGCACCCTGGGAGGCCATAGAGCATTCAGGGCAGGAGAACCAGTAGGGCCTTCCTGAGACACCAGCGAACTTCGGTGGCCTCCCGCACCCCAACCCTGAGGCCCATGCTCACCCTCCCCCACACCCTCACCTCAGCCCGTGTAACTAGCCATACAGCCAGCAGATCGGGCCTGCGGGGCTCCTGGGCCTAAACCTAGACCTAGGTCAGCTGTGGGTGTGGGGGCCTCCCCAGGAGCCTTACACCGCAGCCCGGGGGAATTGGGATACCTGTGCCCCACTGCAGGACTCAGCTTGCCACCCGACAGGAAACCGTGCCCCTTGGGGCTCTACGGAGCCTACAGGGCACGAGAACTTGGGGAGGCCCCCGGAGCCCATCCCCATCCTTTGGCAGCCTCCCATGCCCCAACCCTGAGGCCCATTCTCACCCTCCCCCATGGCCTCCTCTCAGCCCTCCACAGAGCTCGCCGCACAGCTTGCAGATAGTCCCTGCCGGGCTCCTGGACTCTAAACCTTACCCTAGGTTGGCCACAGAGGGGCCCTGGCACCCCACTCCGGGGGATTGGGGACACCCAAGCCCCACTGTAGGACTCAGCCTGCAGCCCACAGGAAACTATACTGTTTGGGGGCACAACAGAGCATTCAGGGCAAGAGAATTGGGGCACCCCCTGAGAGCCCCTTCTGGTGAACCCCGACTTTTGTGGGCCCTTCCAGATGAAACCCCAAGGCTCACACTCACCCGCCCTTGTGCCCTCATCTCACTCGGCCTGGGAGTTCTCTGAGCACTGGGCAGTTCGGACCTGCTGTCTCTTGAGGCCTAACCTAACCCTGGGTCTTCTGCTGAGGGTCCCTCCCCGTTTGCCTGCCTCCAAGGCACCAGGCATTGGGCTCACCTCTGCACGACTAGAGGACTCAGCCTGCCCCACAGCACGAAACTGTCCATTTGGGGCTGCAGCAAGGATTCATAGGAAAATCGGAGGGCCCCCCTCAGCCCATCCCAGGCAACCCCCACTTTCAGAGATCTCCCCGGATCCAATTAGTAGCTTCACACTGACCTTTAAACTTGCTCTCCACGGAGATCTTTTGAAATTCTCCACACTTCCAACCAATGGCATCATCCAGCTTCAGTGCCTTCCCCAGCTTTAGGTCTTGAGATAGATTAAAATGGGAAGTCATTTCACTGATAACGACGTACTGGTGATCAAAAGATACATGCATAAATGCTTCATATCACTTGGCTTCAGGGAAATACAAATGTAAACCCCTATAAATGCCATATCACACGAGGCCGAATATCTAAAAATAAGAAGACATGAAACTATATATGTTGGAGAGGATATGGAGAAACGGGAACCCTCTTACACCCCTGTACGAATGCACTCCGCTACAGCCACTCTTGAAAATGGTACAGAATTTCCTCAAGAAGTTATAAATAAAGCTACCCTATGTCCCAGCAATTGCACTACTGGGTATTTACCCCCAGAGACAGAGGTAGTGAAGACGGGACACATGCACACCAGTGTTCATAGCAGCAATATCCATAATAGACAAGCTGCGGAAGGAGTGCAGATGACCATGGATAGATGAATGGATAAAGAAGATGTGGATCATATATATAATGGGATATTACTCAGCCATCAGATAGGATGAATACTTACCATCACACCGACCTGGGTGGAGCTGGAGGGTATTATGCTGAGTGGAATAAGTCAATGAAAGAAAGACAATGATCATATGCTTTCACTCCTATGTAGAATATCAGAAACAAGGAAGAAGACCATAGGGGAAGGACGGGAAAATAGAATGGGAAGTCATCAGAGAGGGAGAAAACCCATGATGGACTCTTAACTATCGCAAGAAACTGATGATTGTTGGAGGAGAAGTTGGGGGGGGGTGGCAACTGGGTGAGTAGCATTAAGGAGGTCACACGATACAATGAGCACTGGGTGATACACAAGAATGAAAATTTATTGAAGACTACATCTGAAACGAATGATGTACTGTAAGTTGGCTAATTGAATTTAAATTAAAGAACAAAAGACCTCGAATAAACAATCCTACACATTTGTATGGAACCACTAAAGATTCCGAACAGCCAGTGCAGTGTGGAAAAGAAAAACAAAGCTGGAGGACTCACAATTTCAGATTTCAGGTTATACTACAAAGCTGCAGTCATCCTAACAAGACAGTACGGCACAAAAATAGACACAGCGACCAAAGGAACAGGATACAAGTTCAGACAGAAACCCACAATTATGTGGTCCATGAATCTTCCACAAAGCAAGCAACGATATCAAAAGGGAAAAGGACAGTCTCTACAACAAATGGTGTTGGGAAAACTAGACAGCTATGCACAAAAGAATGAAATTAGACTGCTTTCTTACACAATAAAGACAAACACAAAACAGTTTCAAGACCTCAATATGAGACCTGAATCCATAAAAATCCTACAGGAGGGAAGACAGTAACTTCTTGACATGGACCATACCAACGTTTTTCTAGACTGTGTCCTGAGGCAAAGGAAATGAAAGCAAAAATAAACTATTGGGAATACAGCAAAATAAAAAGTTTCCACACGGCAGAAGAACAATGAAAACGTAAAAATAATAAGACAACCTACTCAAAGGGAGAAGATATTTGCAAAGATCATATGCAATAAAGGGATAGTGTCCAAAACATATACAACTGATACTACTCAACCCCCAAAAACCAAATATTCCAGTTAAAAAATAGGCAGAAGACATGGACAGACATTTCTCCAAAGAAGAAATACAAATGGCCAACAGTCCCGTGAAAAGATGTTCAACATCACCCATCATCAGGAAAATGTAAATCCAAAGGACAGTGAGGTAATACCTCAAAACTGGCAGAATGGCTAACATCAAAAGCACAACAAAGAGCAGGTGTTGGGAGGATGTGGATAAAGGGGAATCCTCGCGAACTGTGGGTGGGAATGCAAACTGTGGTGGCCACCGTGGAAAACAGTATGAAGGTTCCTCAAAAAATTAAATATAGAACTACCCTACGATCCAACATTCACACTACTCATATTTACCCAAAGAATAGGAAAACAGTAACGTAAAAGGATACGTGCACCCCTACGTTTCTTGCACCATTATTTACAATATCACAATATGGAAGCAAACCAAGTGTCTGTAGAAAAATTGACAAATGAGATGATAGATGTGTGTATTCACACACACACACACACACACACACACACACACACAGAATGGAGTATTACTCGGCTTGAAAAAGAATGAAACCTTGCCATTTGCAGCCATATGGATGGAGCTAGAGAGTATTATCCTAACTAAAATCAGTCAGTCAGAGAAAGACAAATCCCATACGATGTCACTCTAATGGGGAATTTAAGAAACAAACAAAAATAAATAAATAAAAGAGAAAAAGGAGACACACCAAAATACAAACTCTTAACAATAGAGAACAAACGGAAGGTTACGAGAGAAGGTGGATAGAGGGATGAGTAAAATAGATGAAGGGGATTAAGAGGACACTTTTCTTGATGACCACTGAGTAATATGTAGAATTACTGAATCACTCTATTGTATACCTGAAACTAATGTCACATTGTATGTTAGCTCTAGTGGAATTAAAATAAATTTTAAAAAAAGATTTTTCTTTCAGGAAGCTCTTTGAAAAAGCTTTTCCTGTGCAATGTGCATAAGCCCTACTTGGGAAGATTCACTCTACAATAATTATTCACTCCATGCCTCAAATTCATATTTCACTGAGTTCTTACCGTGGATCCCAGCCCACGCGAGCCATGGTCCTTTTCAGTCCAGGCTCAGCACCTTTGCATTCAAGATTGGAAGTAGAAAGACATATCACTTCACAGTCCAGAAAGCTATTATTGTTTCTGTTTCAGTGTGAGAGAGTCACAGACTTTGGGACAGGTTTCAGAGCAGGTTTATTATGGATCCTGGATCTCTACTTCAATGTTCATTGCCTGGATCCATTTGGCTAATAGGTTGCCTGTGGATGGGCTTGCTTCCAAGCACATACATGGAAGATGCAAAGGTGGGTGGGCTTGGTGCGGGAAAGGAAGAAGACCAAAAACAGACAAGGGTCCGACCCTCCCTTGATCCAGGAACTGCTATGGGAGAGGGTACGGGAGGTAGAATCCATGCGAAACTCCAAGGTCACCAGCTGAACACAGGAGGCACAGGGCAAGGGATCTGGAGATGCAGGAGTTGAAGGCTTCTCTGAGCTACCTCTGGGAGGAAGGGAGGGAAGGAATGAGAAGGAGACACTGCCTGCCCCTGACCCATGCCAGCTGCCCACCGCTCCGACACGCATCAGTCTATGAGCTGACAGCCTGTGCTCAGGATGGGCTGGCTCTAGTCCCTCAATCTTCAGTGGGACAGCTGGCCTCAGGGCTCAGAGACATGCTGAGGGAGATGAGAGGGAAAGCTGCCCCACCCAGGTCGTCCCCTCCTTGAGCAGACAGCCCTTCAGAACTGCTAAAAAAAACCCACTAACGGGGTTGAAAGACATGCCATGGATGAACTAAGGCATAGAGTTATGTAAAATAACATTCATTTTTAAGTTCAGAGCTGTCATTTCAGGAAGTGGGGAGAGCTTCCCTGAAGAAGACTGAGGGGAGGGCAGGCCATGCTGAAAAGGGAGACATGGCTGTCCTGATTGGGGACCTGCAGCCCCCTCCAGGGCAGGGCATCATCCTCGCATCACCCGAGATCCATGGAAGTGTTCCATCAGGGCCAGATGTTTGTCTCGAGAAGGCTACACTGGCATCGGACTGCACAGGGCACCAGGGACGAGGGCCAGATGGAGGACGGACAATACCCCGGAGGCCATGGGGCAAGAGCAGAGGCACATGACTTTGAAGATGATGAGGAAAAGCAGGAGGTGGCAGCATGGAGCTGGCCCAAAAGTACCATGGGAGCAGTGCCCACAGCTACACTGACTGGGTACCTTCTGTGCCCGGTGTGGCTGACTTCAGTGGGATCCAGACTAGTCCTGACCACAAGTCTAGGAAGTGTGCACCACCCCTGGCCTCCTCTCCCCTTGCGGCTGCTAGGAATCACGGTCACAGACCCTGGTCAGCTTTCGTGGAAACCAAGCAGTGGCTCCCCCGCACGCTGCACCTCTGGTGGTGGTCCAGTGCGACCCTCGTGCCTGGCCAGACACTGATGTCTACCTGTCTCCACACAAATCCACAGACAGGAGGGTGTCCCTGAATTCCACAGAACATGATGAGACAGATCCACAGAACCCAAGACCCAGTGCGTCACTCGGTACCTCACCTATGGTCATGGAGCTCACCATACCTTATTTCTGTCACTTCCCACAGAAAGCCTGTTTCTGATCACCCACAATACCATACATCCTGGTTGGTGACCTGGGGTCATGCCATGAACCCACATGCCATCTTTCTTTAAGTGAAGGCTATGCCTACACCTCCTAGAAAATATTTCTAATGAAGTACACGTCCATCAGGACTACGGTGTGAACGGTAGCACACAGCCTGCATGGTAGTAGTCAGTAATTCTAACAAGGGTTAACCCCAACCCCCGTCTCACAAAACCTTCCTCCGTCCCCACTGAACTCATGGTCTGCCCTCAGAAAACCCTCCAGGAAACAAACCTTTCATCTGAATGCTCTCTTCACCTTCTGCTTCAAATCTTGTCCATCCACAATGATATGAAACTAGAAATCAGTCTCAAGAAAAAAATGGGACAGTCAAAAATAGGTGGAGATTTTTGGGGCCTGGGTGGCTCAGTCATTAAGGATCTCCTTTCAGCTCGGGTCTTGATCCCAGGATTCTGGGATCTAGCTCCAAATCAGGCTCGTTGCTCATTCGGAAGCCTGTTTCTCCCTCTCCCACCACCCAGCTTGCGTTCCCTCTCTTGCTGTCTCACTCTCTGTCAGATACTTAAATAATCTTAAAAAAATATGTGGAGATTTAACAACAAGCTACTGAACAACCAACAGTCAAAGAAGAAATCAAAAATTTTTTAGAAGTACCTTGACACTGGGGCGCCTGGGTGGCACAGTGGTTAAGCGCCTGTCTTCGGCTCAGGGCGTGATCCCGGCGTTCTGGGATCGAGTCCCACATCGGGCTCCTCGGCTGGGAGCCTGCTTCTTCCTCTCCCACTCCCCTGCTGTGTTCCCTCTCTCTCGCTGGCTGTCTCTCTGTCACATAAAT